>NC_138497.1:90978582-91578582 GCF_964252035.2 Podarcis erhardii | reverse complement strand
AATATTAAAATATAATATAAATTGCAGCAGAAAGCAATGCAAACATTTGTGGCTTTTTCCAGTAGAGGAATAAACAAAACAGTTAATAATGTGGATGTACAAATACAGTAGGAATCATAAATTGAGAAGCGCAGGATGTAAAAACAGAAGGTCTCTATATCTGGCACTGGAAAGGCAAGTTTGCTGCAACACTTTTTACAAAGTAAAAACAACAGCGTTGACAAAAACTTTCCCCTTCAGGCACATAATTTAGAAATAAAGTAAGCCACAACCTCTGGAAAACTTTGGGGATTTCTTTTTGCCACATTCCCCCAAAGCAACAACAATTTCCCTCCATATTTTTCAGAGAGGGGTAAATGATTTCATGGGCATGCCAAGCGATTTTCACAACACCGCTAATCTCCATCTAGGTACTGCTGCAGCTGGCATATCAGCCAAAGCTGATTAAAAAGGTGCTTCAAGTCATGGAGGCCACTTGAGCGGCAGCTCTGCAGATGGCTCAGTTTGTAGAGCATGAGACTCTTAGTCTCAGGGTTGTGGGTTCCAGCCCCACATGGAGCAAAAGATCCCTGCACTGCATGGGATTGGACTAGATGACCCCCCGTGGTCCCTTCCAACTCTGCAATTCTATGGCGACAACGCCTGGTTGAATAAGCACCTTCAGACTGTGAACTTGATCCAGTAGCACAAGCCCATCCAGAAGGAGTGGAACACCATTCATTTGGGTGGATGAACCTCCGCCTTGTCTAGATTGAATCTCAGTTTGTTCACCCCACAAACACTGATTCCGGACATCAGCAGTCTCCCCTGTATCTGATGAAATAAGAGAAAAAGGTGGGTGCCACCCAAATACTGATGACATCTCAGACAGAATGCCCCATATGATTCTGCCAGCGGCTTTTTGTAGATGCTACATAGCACAGGGAAGAGAAGAGAATCCTGTGGGGAAAACATCTTTCATAGTAACATAATGTATTGTTTATATTGTAAATATAATATCTCTGTGATTTGTTCATTCTCAGAATAACCAGTTTTCGTGGAATTCCAGATTGCAAGCCGATTCACACGCCGCCCTGGTGTGTAGACTGAAGATTTGGTGGTGGGTGGGAAGGGGTCTTGGGCCCATATTCTAATGTACATTTTGTATTATTTGTAAACTGCTTAGAGCAGGGGTCAGCAACTTTTTCATCCGTGGGCCCTCAGACCGTGTGGTGGGTCGGATTATATTTTGGGGAAAAAATAAATGAACGAATTCCTATGTCCCACAAATAACCCAGAGATGCATTTTAAACAAAAGGACACATTCTACTCATGTAAAAACATGCTGATTCCTGGACCGTCCACGGGCTGGATTGAGAAGGCGATTGGGCCACATCCAGCCCCCAGGTCTCAGGTTGCCTACCTCTGGCTTAGAGACTTAATTTACAATTAAGCAGTATACAAGTTTTGTTAACTAAATGAATAAATAGGCCCTCTGATGCCTGTAAAACATATTGTGAAGCTGATTGTGTTCTGAATGTCTTCACCCATGGATCATGCTGTTTCTTTTTCATTAGATACTTCGACTAGCCACCTGACTAAAACTATGTTGGTATGTAGGTTTTGGCTTTGTGTCTTGGGACTTGGTTATGATCCCCATTGCTCAGTGATGTTGAATACTGGGGCAAATGCTGCCCTTATGATGCTTTTCCTCTCCATCACCCACCTAGTAAGAAAGGAAAGGATTATTGGAAATGACAACCTGTTTTAGAATTTCATAGTACAGATTGGGCCACTTCTAACCACTTGCTTTTGAATTTTAGTTTTCTGTATGCAAATGGCTAGCCCAGTTGTGATCGGGTTGCCTATGGTAGGACCCACCCATCTTTGAAACAATTATTCTGATATTAGTAGTTCCACTAGCATACAGTGGAAGAGACTGACTTTCATTTCACAGCATGTGGAATAAGAGTAACCAAGATA
This sequence comes from Podarcis erhardii, assembly GCF_964252035.2. Lineage (NCBI taxonomy): Eukaryota > Metazoa > Chordata > Lepidosauria > Squamata > Lacertidae > Podarcis > Podarcis erhardii. Next base: position 91,576,620 of record NC_138497.1, on the reverse strand, counting down.
ACCGACCTCGGCAGCCCCCGCTTTTGGCCTTAACAACATACAAATCTCTCCTTGACTGTTGTGGATGGTTGAAGAGATGGAATGCAATGGGCCTGAATCTCCCATATCTGCTCAAGAGAGTGGGGAGGCCGCTTGACAGCTTCTCTGTAGCTGGAACAAGGCCATTATGAAGCTCTGCCAGATTGAATGAGGCTGAGTGAGTTGTAGAATCGCAGGAGAGAAGGCAGACCAGATGACCTCCCCCATTCTAGCTTCTGGCAAGTTGTGACACAAGGCAGAACTTGGAAGATCCACAGGCTGAAAATGCCCATTGGCTGAGTGCAGGGAGGAGAGGCCTGTCCATTTTCTCCCCAGCAGGCAAAGGACCTGTCAAGATGCATCTGTGGGTTACTCTTGGCAAGCCATCTCCCCAGTTTATGCTCCAGTGACCGAAATTAGCTTTCTAAAACCAATATGCAAAGGTACAGTCAAGTGAGAATAGCTGGTTTCGTTAAAAATGAGCAACACCTGTTCAAAATTTACAACTCAGTCAAAAGTGAAGGCAGACATAACTTGACACTACTTATCCCCGTCCCCCAACTGGTTTGATGTAGTAGAGTTTCTGCTCAAATCCTCTCCAGCCTGGTGCCTTCCAGTAATGGCTGGAACCCTAACCATGACCAATAGCCATGGATAATGGGAGATGAAATCCAAAAGACGAGGTTGATGCATCAGGTCTGAGAAGGTTGCCCTACACATTCTGGATGGTTTCAACAGCTACTTCAACTTGAGGCAAGATGGAGAACTGAATGGGGTGGACAGACATAAGCCTACTGAATTCTCCCAGGATTCTCTGCACCTTGAGTGGACTGTATCATGTCCTGAGTATCTCCCATCCATCACACACAGTAGTGTAGTGTTGGATTAAGACCTAGGAGACCAGGGTTCTAGTCTCTACTCAGCCATGAAGCTCACTGGGTAACCTTGGGTCAGTTGCTGTTCCTCAGCATATCCTACCTCACAGGGTTGTTGTGAGGATAAAATAGGGAGAGGGAGGACCATGGATACCCCCTTGAGTTCATTAGAGGAAAAGTGAGATATAATATAATAATAATTAATAATAATTTATTATTTATACCCTGCCCATCTGGCTGGGTTTCCCCAGCCACTCTGGGCAGCTTTCAACTGAATATTAAAAACAATACAGCATCAGTCATTAAAAACTTCCCTAAATGTAACAAATAAATAAATGCATGCCACAAAACATACATAGTGATGATGCACACACAACATAGGCATATAATAATTCATTCCAATGATTATAGTCCCCAGCCATTATATTCACTAGCCAGTAGAGGAAACAAATGGAGTTTGTATCTGGCATGGAAATGTCAGGAAAAGGGTGCAGTGATTTTCTTCTCCTTTCTGACATTTTCTGCAGCTTTCCAAAAGACTAATGTTTTGATCCTCACAGTTCAAGTGAAAGCACTGACCTTGTCACATTAGCTTGGCTCATCTTCTCTGGAATATGGAGAGTGCTGGGAGTCAAAAGCCATGTTGGTTAAATAAATTGTCATCGTGTTTGCTTTTTGTTACAGAATGCTTGCCTGCTGGAGTGAAAGCACCCAGAAATCAGGTGGTTTTTTTGGGGGGGGGGGGTTTGGAGGGGGGGCAGTGGACTATCAAGTGCAAAGTTAAGATAGGAGGCTCGCAAGTTCTGCTTTGCATGGTGAGGCAGCTCCTTTACACAAGCTAGTTAGATGGATGGAAGGAAAATGTTTCTTTGCTGATGCCAAGGTGGCTGATCACAAGATGCAGACACTGACTGAGTCAGGTGAAGGAACGGAAGGAGCATAGTACAGTATCAAGAGGCGATGAAGCTGGTAGGAGGAAGAAGTTGCTGGGAGAAACTTGTTGCAAGAAGATTCTGCATGCTGCAACAACCACGTATGAAGTCTACAAATAGGAGTCACAGGATTGGGTGCTAAAAGCAAAGTAGCCAATGTTCCCCTGCTTTCAACAGCAGCTAATGTGTGTGACCCTGTATAATAAATCAATATTTTGGCATAGCAGCAGCTCCACTATGGAACTCCCTGCCTATTGACACCAGGAGAGAATTAAAAACATTCCTGTTTGCCCAGGCATCCAGTGGCTGAAAGTTCTGGCCTGGCAACCTTGAAATTATTAGTTTGAGAGTATGGAATTGCTTTTAGGATTCTCAAATTGTTGCTTTTAGAAGTTTAATTGGAGACTGGTATGCCTGGATTACTGAAGGATCATGTGACATAACTGTCAACTTTTCCCTTTCCTTGCGAGGAATCCTATTTGGAATAAGGGAATTTCCCTTAAAAAAAGGGAAACATTGGCAGCTATGTCATGTGACCATTTCCATGACTGCTGCAAGAGCAGATAGCTCCCCACAGTGCTTCACCTCTCCCATATGACTGACCACTTTATGAGTGCTTCCAAACTGTTGCTATTTTCAGGTGATATTCAGTAACATGCAGGCAAATTCGGGATGCTCAGTTAAAGATGATATGATGCTCTTATACAACAAACCTGTTTCAGTTTAAACGGCAAAATCACACTTTTTACAATAAGGAAAGTGATGAGGAAATGTTCTGGAAAGTATGGCATAACAATTGCTTGGTGTGGCATCATCTAACCTTCCCACAAAGTTTGTGCAAACAAATTGGGATGGATGCTCAATAAACAAGTCATCTGGAACCAGTGGGGGGAGTGTGTCTTCATAGACTGATTTGAAGGGCACATGTCTGTTGCATCCTCCTCATACCACCCTCCCAGGACCCCCTAGAAACACCCAGGGCCATCGCCCCAGCAGCTCCCCCATGGTACAGCCCTGTCTGGAATGCTTCCTGTCAGGAAGAAGTTTGTGCATTGTCCAGCAACCAAGAACTTGCAAACTCTGCTAAGGTTACAGTTACCCAAACTTTGCAGGTAAATGTCCAGATCAGAAGACCAAAAAAAGATTGCAGTCCCAGAGCAGCCAAGTTAATTAGTTGTTTTTCTAGTGGCATTTGCCTTACTCCTCCAAAACTGTGCCCCCCCACTCCCTCAGTGAGTCCCTGCGAATGTCCACTATTTCTATAAACTCCCACAATAAAGACCAGCAGGTTTTAAAGCTAGAGTTATGCAAGATACTTATTGAATGGTGTGGTCTTCTTTATGGAACGTTTTTAGGAAAATATGTTTTCTGGGGGGAAGTTGCAGGGCAGAGGCCAAACTTCTTGGACCCATGCTTTTCAGGCATGGAGCAAGGGGAAGTGTGAACGACCCCTAATATTTAGTGGTTTGTGTTGCTTTTTCTGAGAAATTTCAGTATAAACTTGGTTTTTCCCCATGTACCGTGCCCAAATTCTCAGTGTTTCTATTTGGATCATTGTGCAGAAGGAAATATAATATTTTGATCCTTCTAGCGGGAAACAAATTAGCTTAATGTTAATTTCCAGCCTCAAGCATCTGATTACAGATAATTTCCCCAAACAGTTTCTCCTAGAGTGGCACCCTTGTTATTTCCCCCTCTTTTCCAGGAAGAAAAATCACCACATGACTACTTTTCTTGATTACAAAATCAATGCAATCCATAGTGAAGGGGCAATATTGAACGAGAGGCGAATAATGAAAGGAAACCCTGATGTGAACCTATCAGGAGTCTGACATCCCCTCTTGCAGAGCTTTCAAAATAATTATATTAGCCATACATTATTTAGATGTACGACTCTTTCTTGATTTCCAGATTAAATACAAAGCCCAGCGCTGTACTTGCAAGCTAGTGCCACGTTTATATATCTCCACCCCAATTTTTCTTCTTCTGGAAGAAGTTACGCTTTGAAGATGTGACTGTTTTTGCACTGACAGATTGTCTGTGCACACATTACAGTAAGCAGTAAAGTGAAGTGGCACACTGACACCATCTTAACACTGACTGTAACATCTATATATACTCAGTGTTGCTATAGTAATATAATGCTTTGTTAGAAGGGGAGAGGAAGGGAACATGAAAGCCAGACCCAATACCTGACAAACACATGCAGAAATCATACAGGTTGCAGGCATGTTGCAGCATGCACACGTTGAATCAATGGTGTTGCAGTTTGAATGTTGGACTCGATGGATTCTCTCCTCCCCCAGTAGCCTCCAGGATCAAAGAAGAAACAAGGAAGTTTGTATTTATGGTTTTATTCAGCAATTGTGGAGCAAGGCAACGAATCTAGTTCTGGACGCCATGGTGACGTTGCTCACTCTGATCCCCTCCCTTTCATTCTCCAGCAACACCCTGTGTCCCCACAGGAGGTCTCATGAGTCAAACATTGTTACACTCTTTGCTCTTGAATTCTAAGTGACTGGTGAGAGGGAGTTCCCAGACTCTCCAAGGATGTGTCTGCTCTCAGTTCTCCAACTCCTCCTCCTCCTCCCAATACCTCATAAATTGGCAGTTACAGATAGGTAGCCGTGTTGGTCTGCCATAGTCAAAACAAAATAAAAAAATTCCTTCCAGTAGCACCTTAAAGACCAACTAAGTTAGTTCTAGGTATGAGCTTTCGTGTGCATGCACACTTCTTCAGATACACATTTTGTTTTCATAAATTGGCAGTTCAGCATCTTGTTGTAATTCAACCCTGTCTCCTTCTCCTCTTGCAGCTATTGGGGGGGGGGTGATTCTTCCCCTCCCCCTCTGAAGGAAGCAGAGGGGGAGAGGAGGGGGCAATTCCCAGCCCTCCTCTTCAGTCCAGTCCCTGACAGTGGGGGATTGGGGAAAATCCCACACGGTATCAATTAAGTTCAGCCCTCAGCCCTTGTGATCCTGCCCCCACACAATAGGGAATGGGACTAGCTCTGGGAGTGTGTGATCCTGGCACAATGCAAATATGCACCCCATGCCAGCTCGCCGGACACGCACAATTCTCCCCACTTTTTGGCAAGGAAGGATTACATACATTGGACAAATCACACTAGCTAACATAGTGTAATCTCATGCACATGAGCTCATGAAACCTGGCTGCAATCTAACTAAAGATTCTATTGCACAGGCCCATGGTCACCCTGAAATGGCAGAAGCGTCACCATGGGTAAACAGCATCATCTGTATTAGCAAACTCTTAATTGTTGCATTGGTCCTACAGATCAGGAACAGAAAGCAGCAAGCACATCCTTTTGTCTAAATTGAGAAAGAGAGACACTGAGTTATGTAGGCCTTGGCTTCCAGATTTCTGCTCCAAAAGCAAATAGTACAGTATATCGAGAAAGAAGTAAGTAAGTGGAAAATGAAACCATATGAAGAAGTGAAAGAACATGTAAATGATTGACTGCATTACTTTCAGATTAATGAAATGTTTAGAAATGTTCAGGTTCAGGTTGCAGAAAGAGGCTATTTTGAAAAAGAATCTAGGTTTCAATGAGAAGTATTGAATAATGAAGTTAAAAATTTATCTATGATGTATAAATTACTATTAGAATGGCATTTGAAGGATGAAGAGGTTAAATCAGTTATGATTCAATGGGCCAAAGATTTTGGACATAACATTCAATTTGATGATTGGATAAAGTTATGGAAGGAAGGGATGAGATTTACAGCATGCACCACAATTAAAGAAAATGTTATGAAAATGATATATCAATGGTATATAACACCAGTCAAATTACGTAAGATGTATAAGGTGAGTAATAAATGTTGGAAATGTAAGGAGAAAGAAGGGACATTTTATCATATGTGGTGAGAATGTAAAAAAATGAAGTGCTTCTGGGAAATGATATATAATGAGATAAAGAAAATATTGAAATATACATTTGTTAAAAAACCAGAAGCATTCCTATTAGGAATTTTAGGTGGTGAGATAAAAAGGAAGGATCAGAAAGTATTTTTGTATGCAGTAACAGCAGCTAGAATTCTTGTGGCCCAGAAATGGAAACAAGAAGAAATGCCCACGATTGAAGAATGGAGAACGAAATTAATGGATTATGCAGAACTGGACAGATTAACAGGGAGGATTCGCAACCGACGGGACCAAAGATTCACTGAGGACTGGAATAAATTTACAGAATATATTAAAAATATTTGTGATAATGATATAATGTTTGTAAGTTTCCAAGAAGCTCTGTAAGAAGGTTTGGTAGAAATATTGTTTAAATAACATGGTAAGATAAGATATACATAGTGCAATATAAATGAAGAAATGTGAAGATATGTAATAACTACGGAAAATTATCAGACATGTTGATGGAAGTCTAAAAGAAAAAAGACGTGTGATGAATTCCTAATGTTTAATTGTGCTATAAATTTGTTTTTATTGGAAAATTAATAAAAATTATATACAGAAAAAAAAGCAAATAGTATATGCTGTGTTGACAGGCGGCTGTGTTTATCTAGCCATGTCTGCCGTCTTTCAGTGTCAAGACGGAGGAAGTGTGTTGAAGCATTAATTTAATTACAAAAAGGCCCCACTGATAATTTGTTTTTAACATAAAGGGCCTCCAGGGACAAATGTCTTCATGGGATCAACGTAACGGAACTCTAATCCAATTAGCTCCAGTGAGCTTGCTGAAGAATTTATATTGTCTTGATGCAAACACATGGCAAGGCAACAAGCACGGACACACAACCTATTTTGTCATGAATGCTTCATTCTGAGGCTGGATGCTTCAAAAATGTGCACATGGAAAATTAAATGGTAATTTGATCTTAACTTTAGCTATGGAAAGCATGTATCGGAAAGAGGCAAGAAGCCCCTCAATAAAAAATAAACCACATTTTAAAAATAAGCTGATGCTACAAAACTGCTTTTATGTACAGCTGAATTATAAGCCGCTGAAAAATAGTTTCAAAAACTTTGTGATTATCTTGCATGCCCTACTACAAAGAAACAGCCTAGTCCAATGTAAGGGCTATGCAGCAGAAACCTACGGCTGTTTTCTCAGACCCACTGTGTTCAGTTAGGGCAATACTCCCTAGTTATGGTGGCTGTGAAAAAGAAGACAGGTATCAAGTGGCAAGTTTTGAAACTCAGGATCTCGCCATGATAGTCTACATAGCCATGCCCCTAACGAGTCTTTAAAAAGCCGAGCATCTTTGTCAGTCCTTAAAATACACAAACCCAAAGAGCAGCAAGATACTGCACAATACCCACTTGATTAGGATCAGCATGATTGCAATCCTATGTACCGTTTCCAGGGAGTAAGCTCCTACTTCTGAATGCGTAGGTTAAACTTAATTTTTTTAATGCTGATCTTTAGGAAAAGCTCTTCTGCTTTTATATTAGACTAGGGGCTGCACCCCTGCTCACTCCTCTCACCAACTCTGCTGCCATTCCCCCTACAATAACTCCCTGGAGCGTCTCCTTCCAACCCCATGCAACTACTAGCCTCATTTTTCACCTTCCCAACTCCATTTCCGAAGCCTCTCTTCTGTTCTGCAGCCCCACTTTGCACCCATTTTCACCTCCCCCCTGATGACCATGTGTTCCCCCTTATTTTGTGGACCCCCACCAAGCACACAAACCACCCCATGGTAACCTCTTGTATCTTCCTCCTCCCTCACATTGCAACTACCAAGTATCCTTATAACCTTTTGCCCGGCTATGAAGTCACGCTTCCATGCCCCTGCTCTCATCTTCATCCCTTTTGCCCATTCTTACTACAGTCATACCTCATGTTACGTCTGCTTCATGTTACGTTCTTTCAGGTTATGTCCCGCGGCGACCCATAAGTACTGGAAAGGGTTACTTCTGGGTTTCGCCACTCGTGCATGTGCAGAAGCGGAAAATGACATCACGTGCATGCGCAGAAGCGGCAGGTTGCAACCCGCACGTGCACAGACAGGCCGCTGTGGGTTGTGCTCTTTTCATGTTTTGAATGGGCCTCTGGAACGGATCCCGTTCGCAACCAGAGGTACCAGTGTACTCCCTCCTTTTGTGCAACCATCCTTTGACTCCTGTGTTCACCTTCATTTCCTCCCCCAATTTCTTTACTTTTCTCAGTGCCCCCTTACCCATAGACTACCCCAATTTTCATGCTGTCCCTAATTCCATGTCATTGTATTTTTTTAAAGATGGATAGGCTCGTAAGCTTGTTAGCTTGTTCTGTCAGAGAAGGTTAAGTCCAGTTGCTGGATGTTGTGTGTTAGCTTCTTAATAAGTTCTAAATTACTACACTGAATTTGAAGAAGAGGAGGAGGAGGAGGAGGAGGAGGAGGAGTTTGGATTTGATATCCTGCTTTATCACTACCCAAATGAGTCTCAAAGCGGCTAACATTCTCCTTTCCCTTCCTCCCCCACAACAAACACTCTGTGAGGTGAGTGGGGCTGAGAGACTTCAAAGAAGTGTGACTGGCCCAAGGTCACCCAGCAGCTGCATGTGGAGGAGCGGAGACACGAACCTGGTTCCCCAGATTATGAATCTACCACTCTTAACCACTACACCACACTGGCTTGAAGTTTTATGTTGAGGACAACACATGGTACCAAGAATGAAATCCATTGTGTGAAGGTACTATGGAAAATTTGAGGTTTTCCCATGAAGAATGGAAGCGTGAGATGTTTGAGTACGGCAAAAAGCTAGAGACAATGAAAGGAAAAAAATGGCTGTTTCAAACAACAGCAGAAGTTTAAGTAAAGCTGAGTGGAGGTACATTGAGGAAATGTGTGACTTTAAACAAGGGCAAAGTAAAGGAGGGATGGGGAAACAATAAGAGGGGGAAACTGACTGTTTTAAACAGGTTGGAGTAGAATGAGGAGGGGGTGATGCTGAAGGAGGGAAGTGGCATTTTAAAACAAGGTTTGAGTGCAGTGAGAGAGGAGTTTGGAAAGGCTGTGATGTGTTAGATTTTTGGTGTTAGCTTCTGTGTTGTGCCCATCTCTGTTATTCCTCCTTGTTAAAATTGGTTTGTTTATTTGCTTTTAAATTTTTAGGAGGATATTTTTTAAAGTAATTGCAAAATGATGTGGAACTGTGAAGAAAAGAATGAGTGAAACCAAAATCTACCCAGCCCTACCCCCAGGCAAGTGTGTATAGGATTCCAGCTTTGAAGTCCCAGTGATTTCAGCAAGGGAACTGCAAGCATATTTTAAGCTTTCCCATTGAAATCAATCAGACCTGGAAGTGCTTAACTTTCTTGGATCGTGTTCTAGATTCACAAACTGGGCAGAAAACACTGTTGCATCTGGCCACCCTGAGCAAACTTGTGGCATCCAGCTGCTCAAATGCAGCTTTCCTTAAACTAAATAGATATAAAAAAAGAATTCCCCATTCCCCCATTTCTAAAGAGAGTAAATGAGGACACCAAGTGGAAGATCTTAGGAATTACATGCCAACAATTGGGAAAGACTTCCATAGCAGCCTGTGGTTTGAAACAGAAGCAAAGGCATCATCTCATTCATCAGCATCTGCAAATCACTGCACGGACTGATTCCGACAGCTTTGTGAGAATATAACACCTGCGGTCAGAGATCTGCACTGGTTGCTGATTTGCTACCGTGACAAGTTCAAGGTGTTACTATTAGCATATAAAGGCCTTAACAACTTGGGACCAGCTTGCCTGAGAGATCGCCTCAACCCATATACCGTATTTTTCGCCCTATAGGACGCACTTTTCCTCCTCCAAAAATGAAGGGGAAATGTGTGTGCGTCCTATGGGGCGAATGCAGGCTTTCGCTGAAGCCTGGAGAGCGAGAGGCGTCGGTGCGCACCGACCCCTCTCGCTCTTCAGGCTTCAGGAAGCTATCCGCAAGCTTTGGGAGCCCGCGGCAGTGCCCACCAGGCTCGCAAGGCTTGCGGGCGGCAGCCTGCAGCGCGAAGCATGGGGCGCGCTCCGGAGCGCACCCCGGCTTCGAGCAGATATCGGGCAGCCCCACAAGCTCGGGGGACAGCGGGGAGGCGGAGCGCCGTCATCCCGCTATTCCCCGACCTGGTTTGGAGGCTGGCAGTGGGGAGAAGCAAGCAAGCTTCTCCCCACAGCCAGCCCCACAAGCTGGGGGACAGCGGGAAGGCGGAGCGCTGCCATCCCGCTATTCCCCTACCTGGTCTGGAGGCTGGCGGTGGGGAGAAGCAAGCAAGCTTCTCCCTACAGCATGCCCCATAAGCTCGGGGGACAGCGGGGAGGTGGAGCGCCGCCATCCCGCTATTCCCCGACCTGGTTTGGGGGCTGGCGTGGGGAGAAGCAAACAAGCCTCTCCCCACAGCCAGCCCCACAAGCTCGGGGGACAGCGAGGAGGCGGAGCGCCGCCATCCCTCTATTCCTCGACCTGGTTTGGGGGCTGGCGGTGGGGAGAAGCAAGCAAGCTTCTCCCCACAGCCAGCCCCACAAGCTCGGGGGACAGCGGGGAGGCGGAGCGCCGCCATCCCGCTATTCCCCGACCTGGTTTGGAGGCTGGCGTGGGGAGAAGCTTGCTTGCTTCTCCCCACCGCCAGCCCCACAAGCTCGGGGGACAGCGGGGCAAGCTGCTGCCCCACGGAGGCTAGGGAGGCTGTCCCTGAAGGCAGAAGAGGGAGATGGAGCGCTCCATCTCCCTCTTCTAGCTTGGGGATGGCTGTGCAAAGCCTCTGCAGGCTGGGGGGGGGGGAATCAAATTTTTTTCCTTGATTTCCCCCCCCCCAAAACTAGGTGCGTCCTATGGGCCGGTGCGTCCTATGGGGCGAAAAATACGGTATGCACACTTGACTGCTTCAATTGGCAGAACTGGTGCTACTCCAGGTGCCATATAATACCCATTCCAAACTGATAAGATCACTTTGGAACTCCCTGCCTATTGAGATCAATCAGATGCCTTCACTTCACTCTTTTCAGCACCTGCTAAAAACATTCTTGTTTAGACAAACTTACCCAGAAGTTGTTGGGATGTGGGTGGCGCTGTGGGTTAAACCACAGAGCCTAGGACTTGCAGATCAGAAGGTCAGAGGTTTGAATCCCCGCGACGGGGTGAGCTCCTGTTGCTCAGTCCCTGCTCCTGCCAACCTAGCAGTTCGAAAGCATGTCAAAGTGCAAGTAGATAAATAGGTACCGCTCCAGTGGGAAGGTAAACGGCGTTTCTGTGCGTTGCTCTGGTTCACCAGAAGTGGCTTAGTCATGCTGGCCACATGACCCGGAAGCTGTACGCCGGCTCCCTCAGCCAATAAAGTGAGATGAGCGCTGCAACCCCAGAGTCGGTCACAACTGGACCTAATGGTCAGGGGTCCCTTTACCTTTACCTTTTACCCAGAAGTTATTTTGGGTAATTTTAATCTGTTTTAGTATTTTAACCTTTGTATGTTTTAAAGTAGGGTTGTGAATTCTTCAAAATGTTATTGTTTTATCTTTTTGTAATCCGCTTTAAGGTTTTGTTTTCGGTTTTTTGTAATCAACTGGTGTATAAATTTTGTGAAATAAAATTATGTAAGAGTCATCTAGCGAAAGTTAGTCTGCCCTTCTTCTTCACTGTGTGAATGTGCCCTTTCTTTAACAGTGAACTATAATGGCTAATTATTATTATTTAAACATTAAAAACACAATGTGCTCAGAAACAGTTTGTTTCCACTTAAAACATGATGCTTCTGCATTTGAAGAAGAGTATCAGCCCATCAAATGCACCTTGTTTATATCCTTTTTAATTCTTAATTTAGATACAATATTTGTTTTATTTTATAAAATACTCAGCATACATTTAAGAGAAGGGCAAAGTTTCCATTTCATAATCAAATTGTTTACTTAAATATGTGTGAAATCATCAGAATATGTACATAACTACCTTGTCCCAGTTCTGTCATTTTGTACACCTTTACCAGGAAAGAAAACTATGAAAGAACAAGTGCTTCCAGATGACCTATTTATTGAGGATTTATTTATTGAGCATCCATATTATTATTATTCTCTTTATTTATTTATTACATTTTCATACTGCCCTCGATCCGCTGATCACAGGGCAATTCGTAACATAAAAATACAAAATGAGAATACAAAACACATAATAAAACAAAAGCAAATAAAAGCAAATACAAATGTGTTTGTGGGGGGAGCTTATACTATCCCACCTTTTCCAGCACATTTTCCCCATCACTTTTCTTATTGCAGAAAGTGCAATTTTGGGCGGGAGGTGGTGATGGTGGATTTTAGTTTGTTGAACAGGAGCCCCAAATTAACTTTAATTGTGAAGCTTGAATTTGCCAGTATGTAACTGAACCCCACTCCCAGTGGTGTGCAGGACTTCGTTGTTGTTGTTGTTGTTGTAGGGAACAGTTAGGGCCAGAAAGCAACTGGGGGGCAGGACGGGACATTGTGTGCACGCTGTCCTCATACCTTGACATTGGCTTAGGGATGTATGATGCTCACACGTGCAGACAGACATGTCCTGGGCTTTGTGAAGTAGACACCAAGGCTCTGACAGGATGCTGGAGCACTTCTGCCTCCTTCCAAAAGCTGGATAGCAGAACAGATCTTGGACCAATCAGAGCCTTATGCCTCCCTAAGCTGGACAGAAGCTTCTCAGGCTTTCGGAAGTAGGTGCCGGGGGAACATTTAGGAGCCAACAACAACAGTAATAATAATAATTTATTACTTATCCCCCGCCCACCTGGGCCTCCCAGCCACTCCGGGCGGCTTCCAACAGGATATTAAAAACACAATAAAACATCAAACATTAAAAACTTCCCTAAATAGGGCTGCCTTCAAATGCCTTCTAAAAGTCAGATAGTTGTTTATTTTCTTGACATCTGATAGGAAGGCGTTCCACAAGGCAGGTGCCACTACCGAGAAGGCCCTCTGCCTGGTAACTTTGCTTCTCACAGTGAGGGAACTGCCAGAAGGCCCTCGGAGCTGGACCTCAGTGTCCGGGTAGAAAGATGGGGGTGGAGACGCTGCTTCAGGTACACTGGGCTGAGGCCGTTTAAGGCTTTAAAGGTCAGCGCCAACACTTTGGGTTGTGCACGGATTAGCCTAGTCCCTCTAGTCCACTTACCTCGCACCACTGCCCACCCCAAAATAGCAGCAGTTTGGAAGTGCCTTTGCTCTACCCAGCATTCACACTGATTATGCTAGAAAGTGAATGGCATTTATGTCACCCACCTTCCCACAAGGCCTCTGATCGCACAACCCCCATGATACTCTCTTGCCATAAGTGGCTGGAGGTGAGAGGGTTCCCTGACTGTTTAGGTCATGCACCTCTCGTTCCGTCCTAAGGCTGCCTCTGATGATTTAATAATACTCCTATGGTATTATGGCTCCAAAGCACAGCAGATAAATAAATGAGCAGTGACAGCTCTTCCTTTCCCTTTAAGTGAGCAGTTTGCACTGATGGCTGCCAGTTCTGGTTATCTGCATCACAAGCCAGAGGACTGACAAGAGCATTTGTGCTGACATGTTGAACGAACCCCAGGAGATTTGATAAGTGTCCTTTGTGCTGCTTCACATCCCTCCAGCCTGCAGCTGAAATGATATTCTGCTTTTGACATCATTATTCCTTGGAACACGAGGCAGAAAAGGATCTCCCATCCCCAGCTCTCCAGCACATATGAGCTGCCTTCTATGCAAGGCTACAGTAAACAGTATGCGTAAAGAGGATTGAGAGGGAAACACAGAGACAGGTGACCAGGGACCACAGCCCAACACAGAGAGGGGTCCAGACAAATGCTCTTTCACATAAAAGAAGGTGCAATGAGAATATAGCCTTGCCTGATGGACCGTTGGCCATGCCTTCTGCCAGCTGCATGTCCAATGGCCAGGAAATGGCCTGAGGCACATCATGATATACAGTGGTACCTCTGGTTACGTACTTAATTCGTTCTGCAGGTTTGTTCTTAACCTGAAACTGTTCTTAACCTGAAGCACCACTTTAGCTAATGGGGCCTCCCACTGCCGCCTTGCCGCTGGAGCACAACTTCTGTTCTCATCCTGAAGCAAAGTTCTTAACCTGAAGCACTATTTCTGGGTTAGCGGAGTCTGTAACCTGAAGTGTTTGTAACCTGAAGCGTATGTAACCCGAGGTACCACTGTACATGCATAGAGCCCCTTCATGCATGTTGTGTGTATGGATAGAAATCCTGAGCCAATAGGATCTTCTGCCATGTGGAGGAGCTCTATGTATACACAGGCATGTAGGCCTTTTTCACAGTGGCTGTGGCTGGTGGAGGCATTGGCTTGGAGTAGTCTGTGCAGCCCTGCACAAAGCTCTGATAGATTTAATCATTGGAAGCTGATGGATGGGCACTGCCCCAATCACTGATGGGCACTGCCCCATCAACTTAAGTCCAGTCCCTGGCTGTCAGCTTTGTCCTCTTCAGTCTCAGTCAGGTAAAAAATGAGGTGCTAGCAGTCATACGTATATTGATAAAATTGCCAAGAGGGCCGGAATCCTCTCCCCACTTCCCAACATTTAAAATACTGTTATATGACTGCACCCCAGTTCTCCGAGCTATGAGAACACCAGGGCTGCAGCATGTACTTAGAGGATTGGTTTCCTTTGGGTTGGGATGAGATGGCTGGAGTCTTGTGATCTATGGCTAGTTTAGACATCTATACAGATTGAGCACAGGCCAAGGTTTTTGTGCATAGATATTGCATCACAGAGGATATTAGTGTGGTGCCTGCAGGCTCCAGTGGGCCCACTATGGCACCCGTGGAAGTTCTCAGTAAATAGTCCCTCAAAAATCTACAATGCTGGAGAGACTGTTTAATGCATCCCTTCATACATAATACTAAACAGGGCTGCTTTCAGATGTCTTCTAAAAGTCAGATAGTTGTTTATTTCCTTGACATCTGATGGGAGGGTGTTCTACAGGGCGGGCACCACTACCTAGAAGGCCTTGTAACCTCACTTCTCACAGTTTAGAGTAGATAGTTTTAGAGTAGTGATGTGACATAGAAGGAAAAAACAGCAAACTGGAGAGAGGGTCAGAGAGCAATGTTTGATGTCTGTTAGATTCCAAGGCTGTGGCTATGGGAGAAACAAGACCCTTTGGGTTGTATGTATGAAATGTGTAAATAAATGGTGTATTACGAAGACACCACAGCCTCCATTGTGCCTCCTTCCCCAAAGGAAACATGGACCCTGGGTAAGTGCCAGGAACCCCTGGAATCTTGTACTGCTCAGAGATTGGGTTGGGGTGCAACAATACTGTGGTCCTGTTCTAGGACTTGTAAGACCTTGTGCCCTATATATTTACCTTGCTGTAATGGGAAGCACATTTTGTATCTTGTGTTCATATTTTCCTTTACCAGCTTCAAAATACATCTCCTGCCCGCTATTAGTGCCAATGATTATTTGAGAAATAAAAAGAGGCAGGTAACAGGTAGATATTTAATGGGGAACCTGAACTTCACAAAACCAGGCGGGCAATTTAATGAATGTTGCAAAGGAGTCCTGCTGATTCTACTTGCCTCAAGTGGAGTGAGACTAGAACTAATTGGGAGTAAAGGGTTTGAAGCTTGAATGAAATCTGCCTTGTGAGCTGATTGAGCAAGTTCCCTGCTTCTTCATAACTAGGCTGAGGGAACGTGAAGTTCAGGCATCAACTAATGCTTCAAAGTGGACCACACTGGGTATTTTTTAATTGAGTCTGCCTGCAAGAAGAATCCTAAACTGAAACATAGACAAAATGGCTGAAGTCACGTTCAGAGTCTCACATGTTTTCTCTGTGCATGCTTCCTGAATTCATTTCAGATACTTTACAATTTTCTGATATTTTCTCCATGACCATAATTTCAAGGTTCATGTTCCTGGCAGAACCATCTTGCTCCAGCTTGCTTCAGACAGAGTGAGGCAACTGCCTCAGGCAGAAGGTGATAGGGGACAATGGTGGAGGCCCCCACTCCTTTCTCCTGAGGACCATCCCCATTCATTCCCCTCTGTTGGAGGAGAGAGAGATGTGTGTGTCACATGGCCTGTTTGATCTCAAGTGTGGTGCCATAACTATGCTGAAGTAAGATTCATCTGCTAGTCCAGTTGTCTTCTAGAGGATTCCACCTAAACATTAGGAGGAACTTCCTGACAGTGAGAGCTGTTCGACAGTGGAATTTGCTGCCAAGGAGTGTGGTGGAGTCTCCTTCTTTGGAGGTCTTTAAGCAGAGGCTTGACAACCATATGTCAGGAGTGCTCTGATGGTGTTTCCTGCTTGGCAGGGGGTTGGACTCGATGGCCCTTGTGGTCTCTTCCAACTCTATGATTCTATGATTCTATGATTCTAGGAATGAAGGGGACCATCTTGCCTCACACTGCGACAGTCTTGGTTGGGTGATCCTTGGATCCTGCTGTCTAGAAGATATAACTTCTAAGGTGGACTTGCATTTTCCTCATGGCTTCCTTATTTGTGTACCACTTGCCAGATTCTGGTTTTCAAGTCTCAGTGCTTAGCAGAATTCTAGGGAAGACTGGCTCTCATTCAAGGCAATTGACCCTCCTAGAGAGGGTCAGAGTCACTATTGGTCTGAAGAACAACCACCCAAGATTAGCAAGCCAATATCTACTAGATGTCCAAAAATGTATCAAGCCAAATAAAATAAAATAAATCAGTGTGCGATGGTCCCCTGATATCATGCATTGCTTCTGGTATAAACTGGATCCTACTAATTCAGTAGATCATTAAAAATACAAATTGTCACACGTTTCAGTGCTAGTATATAGATACTTAATTTAATTTATTATTTATACCTCTGAGGTGTGAGTGGAGTGAGTGGGTGGTTGTTACAATTCAGTGGAATGTCATAAATACAGTGTTGCTGCCACACATGGTATCACCACATTTATCTATTTGTTTGTAATGTTTTTACACCACCCATCAAAGGGGTCCTCTGACCAGTTTTTACAAAATGTATAAATCAGCAGAATGTAAAACACCATCAAAACATTGTTGTTGTTTTTTAAAAAAGCACAAAAGCAAAACAACTAGCATAAAATCAGTACAAGATCAACATAAAAGCAATACTGTATAAAGAAGTTGTGTGTCGTTCTAGACTGATATATTTAGCCAAGATAAAATGGTTCCTTGAATATCTTACCATTCTCCAGTGTGATTGCCACAGCCTGAATGCTTCCCCAAGTCCGGACATTAAACTATCAAGCAACTGTGTGATGTCTTTTACATATGAACCCAAATTAAAATGAGTGGCAGACTGAATGAATAACCAATATGCTTAATGTTACACATGCACAAATGCGTCCTTAGTCAGACTCCAATATGGCCTGGAGTTTATCATGTGTTCATTCGTCTTCCTTGTTTGGAGCATTTCTAATGTGCATAATATGAAATGGAAACTGCCCAAGCCTCTTCTATTGTATTTGTTACTGCATGCATCACAGACACTCTCAATTTATTTTGGCATTCATTATATAAAAAGAGAGGGGTAGGGGAGAGGATCTATAAAAATGACAAAGGGACTGCTGAGACAAATGCAGATACCGATACTGGCTTTTTACAGGCTCCTAGGCAGAAATTAAGAGGTAGGAAAAGTCTTGTGCTTTACAAATGACTTGGGTTATTGGAAAATAAATTAATTTGAAGGTAAATGGGCTGAGTTGAGGGTGTTGAAAAGAAGGTCCTTTGGGAGCCATAAACCTCTTCCCCCTGATTTCTGAATGAATGAGTGATGCTTAGCTTACCTGATCTCTTGGGCAGTTAACAGTGCACAACAGAGAACCAGTGTGGTACAAGCACAGGCAAATTTCTGGCCTTTGAGACTTTCCCTGAGGCTGGGCCACACCTTCTCCTCCTAAGTAGTCTCACCTGTAGCTAGCCAGGCATTTCAGCAATGGCTCTGAAGGTCCTGTTTAGTTTCCCATTTTCTCTGCCCCTGTGTTCCAAGGGGAGATGAGGGTGGCTGGGTCTGAGAGCCAGCCAGGAAACTTGGCAGCAGCTGATGAAATTTCCAGATCTGAAACAGGGTTATCTGGACCCATTGGCTTGCCAGGGTGACTAGAAGGGTGGATATGTGCTCCCCATGCTTCTCCACTGAAGAGACCCCTGGGTTTAGGACTGGGCAGGGCAGAATCTTGACAAGAAGTATATTACATAATATAACGAAATGAAGTCTTTATTGCTATGGCCTAGCAGACTGGAAATATTCAGCATTTAGTTTTTGCAATGATATATACAAAGTCATGTACTTTCTCTCCCCTCCCCTTTCCTAAATATTTAATATCTGGTGTTTCTAATGTGACCTTAATCCCTGTGTTCCCATATTTCTTCGGTTGTTTTTTTAAAAAAACACACTTCTAGCAGTAACAGCCACGTTGGCTGAGTTAAACTATGTTATTGGGTTTTAGTGATAAGGAAAGCAAACAGTCATTAGGAAGTGGGCTGATTTAATTTAACATTGATCTACCTTCTTCATGTGGCAATTTATTGCAGGAAACCTTACATCTGCCAAACAGTAAACAATACTCGTCCTATAAACACACTCTGGAATTACAGTTATCAATAGCCCATTTACAAAATGCGACTTGCAGAATTCTCTAAGATGCAGGTGGAGGACCTCAGCCTGGCATGTGGTTCTCAGATGGTTTCCCATAAACTAAGGAATGCAGCCCTGAGACTGGAAAAGGTTAAGCACCCCTTATGACTAACTGGTTTAAAGCCTATTGGTTCTACACTGGTGACTAAGAACATATGAAGAACTCTTTTGGATTAGACCAAAGGCCTACCTTTTTCAGCATCTTGTTTCTCACAGTGGCCAGCCAAGATATTTCTAGGAGGTCCACAAGCAGTCATAAAAGCAACAGCCTTCTTCCATGGTTGTTCTCCACTATCTCCAGCAGCTGGTATTCAGTGGCTGTACTATCTCTAAACCTCACTGTTCCATGTACCCATCAGGATCTGATTTAGTCCTCTATGTAGGATCCTTAATGTAGTCATAGTTCTCTAATGATGAGTACAGTATAGGGTGTCAAAAGGATCTGGAGGACATCTGAGTATGTGAGGCTCGCCCAGAAAAAAAACTGTCATTAATGTTCACAAAGAAGAAAATTGGGGGAAGTTTGTTTTGGCTCTAATTGCAAACATTTATTCGTTCAACTTTCCTAACTATTACCAATCTTAGCACCGATCCCTGGAACTGTACCCCTTCTGCCAACATGGGAAGGGGATCCCTGGGTGTATATCAGTGTGCAGTTCTTCCACACCAATTGGGAGTTTTGCATGATTTCCCTTCTGATGGTCACCAAATGGACTGAGGTCTTGGAGTAGAGCGTTCCCTGAATACAGGGGAATCATTTCTAAAGATGGCTTAAATGCTCACAAAGTTAGAGTTAACAACTGACCAACCTTGTATGTCCACTGCAACTGTTCCATGGCTTATATACATTTCTTAGATTAAAAAAAGAAAATTGCCATTTCCCCATGCAGTTTTATGATTGATTATAATGCTAGGAACCTCATTCCCCACAACTATAATTAAACCATAATCTGAAACCACTGTCATTATCCCCATGAAAGCATGCTACCAAAGTGGACTGACAATTCTAACTACTTTGGGGAAAGCAGTCATAAGCAATTGGAGTGAAAAGAAGGATCTTTCTTCGTAGTGAGTCAATTTTATTTCTGTGGCTCATCAAAGTTAGTTTGGAACAGAGGAGTATCGAAGAGATATTCCTAGTTTACCCAGTGAGTGAAAATGGGACTGAAATTACACTTGAAGGAAATCAGCACCTTTTCATTTCTGACTTGGGGAAATGGGATGCAAAATGATGATAATGGTGTTTAAGGGTAGAGCTATAGTGGGTGCAATTGAACACAAGTGATGCTCTTTGAGTAAAGGAAAGAGCCTTCTTGGGAGAGCAAAATATCTGAATAGAATAAAGGATAGTTTGAAATAGTTTTAATCTAAACTCCTTCATGCAAATTCTGCCCCATCTGTCTGCCTATATATGCCTCTGTCTTTCTCATAGTTATCTTCCCTCTAATAAGGCTTTCCTTGGTGAATTACTATTTGCAGACGGAAAGCAAAAAATCAGAGGCTTGGGAAAATGGTCTTGGGAGAGGCACAGCAGAATAGCTATGTGTCTCCGCTGTTCAGTTTGACAGAATTCTAAGAATCTCCACTTTACTTTATTATTTATTTTATTCAACGTAAAGTGTCCCACCGGTGCTGGAGCCCCCCCAATAGCCCGTGCTCCATCCACATCCCCTCCACTACACCCAAACCTTCTGCAGCATGGCATACCACGTGTTCGGATCGTTGGTAGCCATCTGTCTCGAGAGACAATGGAGTTCACCTCCCGGGGTGAAGTCAAACTGCTGAAGAATCACAGCGCTTGCTGTGGCTGCAGAGACCAGTAACTCATAACTGCTGCCTCCTGTGTTGTTTTTTCTGTGGTAGCAACACCAAAGTGACATCTCCAGGGTGCAAGCCTGGGCAGTGTTTATGGAGGTCCTGGGCTGCCCAGGCTGCCCTCTCAGCCTCAGGGAAGCAGAGCAATACATTTGGCACTGGCTGGGCTGCAGGAGTTGCCAGAAGAAAGCATACAAGATGCCATCTGACTGTCCTGATTTGTGTAGGGTTTACTCAGACTTTTCTTCTCCTGAAGATGCCCAGCAAAGCAGCAGGTATGGATTTTTCCTCAGGGTTCACTCTCAAAGCCTTGACTACAAAATATGCATTATATCCCAAAAGTTTTTGAAGATAGCCCAGGAAATCTGGTTTTCTTTTCTTTTCTGGATGGCGTTGTCATCTGTTTTATTTTTGAGCACACACACACCCCTGCCTTCTGGCACCTTAAAGATTAACATATTTATTGTGGCATACTCTGGACTCAGCTACATTAATAAAGAAACAATGATTTGAACATGCTATAAACATGCAACACCAGATGGCACCAGAGAGCAGGAAATTTTTATACGTGTTTTTCCATAAGGTGTTGTTGTTGCTGTTGTTGTTAAAATGATCCAATTTTGGAGTTATTTATAGCAGTTTCCCCTCCCTAAGTGTAGATCCACCCTAAGAGTCACTTCATCAATTTCATATGGATACAGAGGCAAAAGGTAAACAGTGGTGACCAAAAACACAAGATGCCACATCTCTATGCAATGTCATAGGATGCCTTCTCCCAAATATTAATTCTTCCCTTGCCTTTTGCCACACAAGCTTTTGTCATCCTCCTGTGCTGCCAGATGATGCCAAGTCAATTGTTTTTCCTACAAGCATCAATAAAGGATACCTCCTAGGGAGTTCTGCTTTCTTAGGATCCTGAGCAGGCAGTGACATATGGTGTCATCACACAAGGCCTTTGATACTGAAGAGCTGCCAAGGAGCGGGGGTGTGATATGTCAGGTACAAACATTTTGTCATTACACTTCCTAATCAGTGGGATTAGCCATTGCTTGGCAGATGTGAAACAGACATACAATGTGGAATCTGTTCAAATGTCCTCATCCATATTCATCCCCATTTAAACGGTTTAAATTCTCATGAAAATTATCTTTCTCCCTCCCTCTCCTCAGCCATTGAAAAGCTGTTTGTTTTTGTGTGGACACGGTGGAGGTTCAAAGATTTCCATTTAAAATATGCATCGTTTTGTCAACGCAAAAATTTGCATGTCATAATGGATGTTTGCCTTCTCTTCCTCTTTCTGCTGTGGGAGGGAAAAAAAAACTTTTAGAAACATTCTCTGCGGGGAAAAGGCTGCTTTTATGCAGCCAGAATCACCCCGTGGTATTCTCAGGGAGCTGCCAGGGCCCCAACAGGCAAGGCCTATCTATCCTGCCCGTCCAGCCTTTTAAATTCCTCTCCCCCACCACATACTTCAGTGAGCATCTCCATACATCTGCCATGTTAATTCCCTACAATGTGCTGGAGTGACACTATGCTGGAAGCACTGTGCAAATTAAGATGGCAAATTCCCCAGATTCAGCCAGGTGCTCATTAATGCGCTCCTGCCTGCTCTTGCAGCCTGTCACCTAGAAAGTCCACATAAGAGCAGAAGATGAGCCATGCTGTGCCAGGCCAAAGGCCCATCTAGTCCAGCATTCTGTTCTCACAGTGGCCAACCAGATTCCCATCCCCATGGGAGCCCAGCAGACAGGATATGAGCTGGTATCCAGGGGCATGGTACTTCCGACAGTGGAGATAGAATATAGGCATTGTGGCCAGTAGCCACTGATAGCCTTACCCTCTGTCAATTTGTCTAATCCTCTTTTAAGCCATCCTAATTAGTGACCCTCACTATATCTTGTGGGAACAGATTCCATAGTTTAGCTTCATAGTTTAGCTTCCATAGTTTAGTTTAGGAGGCATACAACCCTGTTTAGGGAGGTTTTTAATGGCTGATGTTTTAATGCATTTTTAATCTTTTGTTGGAGGCCTCCCATAGTGACTGGGGAAACCCAGCCAGATGGGCGGGGTAGAAATAATTTATTATCATCATCATTATTATTATCTGACAACAAAGGATTTTAGAGAGAACGGGAGCAATAATATGCAGGAGATGATCAGACATCTAACAATTTTACAGGCTTTCCTCTGGCCCATCATAATAAATGTTTGAACCATCTATGGTTCATTTTTTTCTATTCTGACATTTAGATATTTGTTCAAACATCCATTTTAAGCTTCTAGAGCTTTTGTTTGATCCATTTTTTATACCAAGAGAGAAGGTATGAACTCATTTCAGAGATTGTCTTTCTGCCCTGCACATTTAGGATTCCCCCACAAGATGGCACAAAACACAAGTGAGTTGGTAGTCAAGGTGTGGTTGTCTGTGTGAATACATGTACTAGGAAAACCTAAAGAACTGATGAAAACACTGTTGACTGAGAATTGTGTGCGTGCACACACACACACACACACACACACACACACACTAAGGAAAACTCATGCCACAAGTAATAGTTACAGAAAGAGAAAGGCTTCTTGGCAGAAAAGTAACTGCCATGCTCTTGTTACGCTTATTTAGGGATAGGCTATGAACAGGACGGGACGCGGGTGGCACTGTGGGTTAAACCACAGAGCCTAGGACTTGCCGATCAGAAGGTCGCAACAGGGTGAGCTCCCATTGCTCGGTCCCTGCTCCTGCCAACCTAGCAGTTTGAAAGCACATCAAAGTGCAAGTAGATAAATAGGTACTGCTCCAGCAGGAAGGTAAATGGCGTTTCCATGCGCTGCTCTGGTTCACCAGAAGCAGCTTAGTCATGCTGACCACATGACCCGGAAGCTGTACGCCGGCTTCCTCAGCCAATAAAGCGAGATGAGTGCCACAACCCCAGAGTCGGTCATGACTTTAGACCACAGCGCCACCTGCATCCCTTTGAGGAAGAAGACATGATGCCTATATAGTATATGAATAGTTTGTGAGCAGGGCTTTACTCTCATACATGCAAACATGTACCACAAGGACCTAGAGCAACACTACAGTAACCTTTGTGTTATTTCAGAATATATTTTATTTTAGTGACATTCTGAAGGAGGCTCCCTACTCTGGTTGTTCAGAGTTATCATTGCCCCGGAAGGTGCCTTGTATATGTGCATATATGCAGGCCCCCTTTGGACTGTCACTGATCACACATTGAAATCTAGGGAGTGTGTGTTATAGATGGTTCTTCCATATGCTTGGTAATCATATGCTTGGGTAATGATTGCCTGAAAATATCTGACACCTCTCTCTTCATGACCTAGGCCAGCTGTATCTGGTCCTCCAGATATTGCTGAACTGTATCATTCATCATTCTTGGTCATTAGCCATGCTTGGAGGAGCTGGTGGGTGCTCTGGTTCAGCAACACCTGAAGAACCAAAGGTTCCCCACACCTGACCTAGGCAATGTACTCCAAAGCCACAAAAAGCTGCCACATTGCACAGTTTGTCTATCTAACTGAACGTTGTCAACTGTGACTGGCTCTAGACATCCAGGATCTGAGGCAGAGACCTTTCCCAAAACATGCAAGCTGATCTTTGTTTCAAACAGAGATGCGAAGATTGAACCTTCCTTGTGCTCTGCTACGGAGCTGCAGGCCTTTCTTCGAAGCAGTGACCTGACATTGAGGAGTGCTAAAGAGGAGACCACCTCCCCTTTCCCTCTCTTTTCACTTCTGTTCCATTTTCCCCTTTTCTTTGAAGGTAGTCGCCTCACATCTTTTCTCTACAGATGGCAAAGCAGCTGTGTGTGAGAGAGAATTTTTTGAGAAGACAAACGGTGGACAAGAAAAAAGTTAAGCATCCCCTCCCTCCCATTGGTCTTCCAGCCATACTTGAGTGCCACCTGCTGCAGTGGCTTTGCATGAAAGCAAGGGGAAACAATCACAGAGCGGAGCATAATGTGCAGCTTTCTCCCTCAGCTTTAATAGCCATAAAATTAATAACCAGGTACAGTTTGCCCAGCTCATAATGCTTGACTGTATTTTAGAGTAAGCATCGTTTCCCCCCAGGCATTCTTCTCCAGTTCAAAATGTTCTGGGCATGTGCAGTCAGCATTTGACAGACAAAGTAGATAAGACCAGCTGCTTTGTAGGTAGAAGCAGGAACTGTGGCTTTTTGACTGATATATTGGCATGCTACGCTGCATTTCATTCGCAGCAGTGGGCATGGTGTGACACAACAATGCATATCTCTGGACAATAATCGCTGCTTCCCTACCCCTTCCACACCCACCTCTTCTGCAGATGTGTGTTTCTGTTCCCCTGTGATTCCCCCATGAAAATGGCAGGAAGGAACTGTATTATGGTATAGCACCACAACTTTTGTAACTTTGCTGGGTTAATGGCATTGCAAGAAGTTTTTTTGGGGGGAAGTAATACAGACAGAAATTAGTGCTAAACTCTGCCGTATTTTGCTAGATTTCTGGAAGTAGTTGTGTGTAAGCTCAAATATAATGTGGAAATTGTTAGGTAAATGTCAAGGAAGCAGAAAAGAAAAACCTGCCATGTGAATGCAGCCTTACTGATCTCTGAATTTTATCATGCAGTTCTCCAATAAAATTGTACAAAATTGCAGTTATTAGGAGAGAGTCTGAATAAAAATGCATATATTAGTGAAAGTAACTTACAAAAATGCAGTATATTAGGGGAAATTGTATAGAAGCATATGTCTGTTGGGAGAAATGTGCACCAAAATGCTTCTGAATTTTTGTGAGGATCCTTTAAAAAAATAATAATAATAACGAACTGATGTGGAGATGTGGCAAATTGAACTGAAGATTGGAAAAATGTGAAACTGAGAGAAAACAAAATGCACCTTTCCTGATTGCTATGAAACTGTGTGAACTCTTCATTATGGGTGTGAATTATGTGATAAGATCACTTGATGAAACAACCTTTTGTTGAGTGGGTGTCTTTTCTCTTT
Source organism: Podarcis erhardii (assembly GCF_964252035.2). Taxonomy (NCBI): domain Eukaryota; kingdom Metazoa; phylum Chordata; class Lepidosauria; order Squamata; family Lacertidae; genus Podarcis; species Podarcis erhardii. Next base: position 91,551,400 of record NC_138497.1, on the reverse strand, counting down.
GAAGCGATTCTCTTGATCACTACTTGCAAACATTTTGCAACCTTCTTGTTCCCCATCCAGATCTGAAAACCCCTCTAGTTCCTGGCTGTTTGTCTGGAGGAAAAGGGTTGAGTTTCCAAGTAATTCTGTACTTGTCAATGGTGTGATTGTGTGCAGGGCAGAGGAAATCAAACTACGAATTTCAAGGGTTGATATAATGATGTAGATGTGCACAGCACTGTTCTCACACATGCACCACTATGATAAAGCCAAGAAAAAAGCAGGCTAGGATTTTTCCGAGTGCTTGCTGAGAAAGCTCATAAACACTGAGATGATTTCAATCTCAGCAAATGAATGCTGAATGCTTTTGAATGCTTGCTGAGAAAGTTCATAAACAGAGCAAATTCTCAGCTAATCCAAGTGAAGTTTGTCCATCCCTGGCCGTAATTAACTGGTCCTCTTGTCTACTTGGATCATCAGCCAAAGGTACCTTTTTCCTAATGACTCCCAAGCTGATGATACCAATCATGAAGGATCATGATAATGAGGAGATAGGCTCTAAGATATGTGGGGCTCAAACTGCTTTGAGCTATATGTCAAAGGCACAACACTATATTGTGTTCAAAAACTACATGGAAGTAGTGAATGTTGAAGATGGTCTCGAAACTGCAGCAGGTGCAGAATGCTGTGGACTAGTTGCTGTCGAGGGAACTGAGGACTCAAGAGGGATTGTTTCAGCCCATGTAAGAGACTTAAGAAAGGGCATCCTTGGTGGCATTGCCATGTTTATCAAACTCCCACCCAGGAGACATCTGGCTGACACTTCACAACAGAAGTAGTTAAGTGACAGCTAAAGGCATGAATATCTGCCCACACTTTCAAGGCATGAATTTGGCTTTTAGTGGGGTGGCACAATGGATCTAGTTGCTTCTTATCCCTGATTGAGTGGCAGTCTGTGATTTTAATTACGGTTTTCTTACCATATTGCTTTGCTTTATTATTCATGCTGCTAACCTCCCTGGGCGGAGGGAGGATGGGATATGACAACTGTGAACAAATAATAAATAAATATTGTGAAACCTGGAATTTATGTCCATAAAGGCCATTTCAAAGAACTGGAATGGATAAATACTACTAATCTGTTAATGGGCAGCCTGGGGTCTGGTACAGCCAAAGGAGTAAGTCTTTTGTTTTTGGGTTGTTGTTGTTTTGCCTGTTTTGTTGAGGACTTATTTTCAGACAGCTGTGAAGCACAAGCAAAGGCTTTATCACAAACAGGCTGGCCCTCATGCTGCTAATTTGTTAGCATCCTCACTTTGCAGAGGAACTGTGGCAATCACAGGCCTCCATGGCAAATCACAAGACTGTAAGCAGCAGCAACAACCATTCTTACTGTCTGATACTTTTGCTTCTGAGAGTGGCCAGCAGCCCTTTCATTCCTATGTCTTCTCCTTTCGGGAGTCAAATGCTGATCAAAGGTTTACAGGGTAGCTGCAGCCCCTGCCTTTCTATAAGAGCTTGATGCATTTCTTCAATTGTAAATATTGGCTTGTTCCTCAAACATGCCCATGACTTTCATTTCACACCAATGGCCTCTTGATGTTTCCCTGTGCTAAAAAGAGCAACATTCTTTTAACAAGTAAGTTGTGAATGCTCAAGCCACAATTTAAATATGCCATCTTCAACTTACGGCTGAGATATGCATTCTTTCATATGAAAGAGAATGAGTTATAGCCTCTCACAATAATGTTACTAATCATGAGAAGCTGTAAATTCTACACTTTTGTGGGGCTTTCTGAACAACCTGACAAAGTCAATTCTTTCCCATAAATGATAATGTGATAATAAAATTGTTGGCTATTAAGGCTAAAGTTTCAAGTGAATTTTAGCAAATCTGCAGGAGGCAGGTTTCAGATAAATGAGTCAAACAAAGTCATAAGTCATAAGTATTGTCAAATTAAATCATACTTCACTGGAATAAGTGTTTTTTTTTAGCTGATCCTTCTTTGGGCTGGTGATTTTACTGTGAAATTCAATTGAATTTGTGTAAGGAAAGTATAGTACCGGTAGCAGTACAGTTATTAGTAGAGCTGGATGAATCTCTCAGTTCAGTTATTTCAGTCCTCCCCCCTAGTTTTAAACTCAGTTCTCTGCAATAATTTGGGATTATTCTTTTTCTTAAAAAAATCCTTGTGAAAATTCTTTAGCATTTTAATGCAAATTTCTCCCAATAAACACCTTTTTTGCATAGTTTGACTAATAGAGACACTTTTGCATTAACATAACAACAACAACAACAACAACAACAACAACAACAACAACAACAACAACAATAGTTTGTACCCTGCCCATCTGACTGGGTTTATATGTAGTTTCCTCCAATAAATGCATTTCAATGCTTTCCCCTGATAGATGCTTCTTGTACACCTTGTTTAGCTGGAGAACGACACTGCAAAAATCAGAGGATTGCAGATTTAGGATAGCTGGGTTTTGGTTCATGTATTGTTCCGAGAAGTCTAAATTAGGTAATATTTCATTAAAATGCAAACAAAATTTATTTTCTCCTCCAGTCCTAAGTCCTAATACTACTAACAGTAACAGCAGTAGTGATGCAGATACTAACATCCTACCTGCTTTTAAAGGAATCCTTCCTACCCTTTTAAATTTAACACCAGAGTGGCCAAAATAGATGAACGCTTGATGCCTTTGGATTAGATGGGTTCTTATTAACAATAAATATTCCAGCCTCCAGCTAGTATTGCAGCAAAGGTCAACACAAAGAACTTCTTAGTTACCCCTTGGAAAGCCAAGACAAATGGCTAAAGTAATGAAGTTGTTCTCATTTGTGCTGAAGTAATGAAGCTGTTCTCTCAGGACTCCATGCCAGTGTTCTGTGCTACCATGAGAGAAATTGCTCCATTGCTTAGCAAAATTGATGTGCCCCTTTGGCAGCTGCAGCAGGGATCTTTTTTCCCTGACAGCTGACCTTCAGGTATAGCTCTTTTGCTTGGTTACGAGTGATTTCTTCTGACAATCATCCTTTCCTAATATAATTTAAAGTGGAGAGAAGAGACATATTTTGATTGTATTTTTTTAAAAAAAGAGCTTAATAACAAACTTCAAAGCTAGCTTTCTCCATTTCCGCTGAGTGCACCTGGATTCCATCCACCCAGCAGTAGCCTAGTACAAGGAGTTTCTTAATTTATGACCCATCACTAGCAATGATGCAATCCAATACATTCATGCGCCTCTAAGCCTTATGGCACAATCCACGCAGAAGTCTTCATGTGCGACTCCCTTTGAAGTAAATTGGATCTCTGGAAGGGCAGAGAAGAAATTCTGAAGTATTTTCGTCTTGTGGTGTCTTCCTTTTTATTTCTGAACTGGTTAGCCTGTTAATATAAGAACAAAAGGAGGTTAGGTTACCAAGCACCATGACCAGGGGGCTCTTTAAGACTTGCCGCTCACTGAATTTAACAGCCACATTGGAGAGATACTTCAGGATCTTTTTATCAAAGGAAGGTTTGGTGGAAATGACCTCAGGGTCTCCAACTGGAGGCATCAGTATCTTTAGTAACTGACTTAGAACATTCACTGACTTACTAACAGCACAATCGTTATCCTATCTATGCATGTCCAGAAGTATGCCCCACTGAGTTGAATGGCACTTACTCCCAAGTAGGTGTGTCTAGGATTTACAGCCTAATACGAATTATGCTGATAAAGGAGGCCTGCTGACTAAAGAAAGTCTTCAGCAAAGATTTGGGAAAGTCTGAATACTTCTACTTGGAAAATATGCATATGTCAAACAGAGTTGAGTAAATTTAGAACGAAAAGTCCAAGGTTAGCTAACTGTGCATGGGGAGGTTATTTTGTGGAAGTCCCTGATTTGATCTATATAGGGATGTGGTTGGTGCTGTGGTCTAAACCACTGAGCCTTGGGCTTGCCAATCGGAAGGTCGGCGGTTCGAATCCCCATGACGGAGTGAGCTCCCGTTGCTCGGTCCCTGCTCCTGCCAACCTAGCAGTTTGAAAGCACATCAAAGTGCAAGTAGATAAATAGGTACCACTCTGGCGGGAAGGTAAAAGGCGTTTCCGTGCACTGCTCTGGTTTCACCAGAAGCGGCTTAGTCATGCTGGCCACATGATCCGGAAAAACTGTCTGCAGACAAGTGTCAGCTCCCTCGGCCAGTAAAGCGAGATGAGCGCCACAACCCCAGAGTCGTTCGCGACTGGACTTAACTGTCAGGGGTCCTTTACCTTTTACCTTTGCCTGATTTGATTTGCACCCAAGTGATGATGTATCTTTCACATGTTTTAATAACTACATATGGTTTTCATTGCAGTCAGGTTGGCAATAACCCCACTTTAAACTTTCTCTTCATACCATGTTTTATACCAGTGGGGTCAAAATTGAGGCTGCCCTGAGAAAATAGCCCTTGTGTTGGGAGGCAAATGAGCATTTAGAATTAAGGAATGGTGGGGTGCATAGACTCAAGCCAGTGATTTGAACTGAGCTCATGGTTAGGCAAGTGTGCTCCTATTAGCACAGTCACAAAGTCATCACTTTGCTGTGGCCTTTTTTCATCCCCACTGAGGCATCAGTGAAGCCAGTGTTGGGAGTAGTTGGGATTGCTCCCCATACCCTGCTACTGCCCATACTGGCCATCAGAGAAATGACATTAAATGTGACCCATCTGCTGTCAGGAAGGAGGCCAGCTGCATCAGATATTTTTCAGCTTCTTTTCCCACAACCATTACTTCAAAGAAAATTGTTTTTTTAAGACAGTTTCTATACGACTCTAATAATACCAAGATTGTAAGACAAAAATCAAGTTCATTTTTTTTTACCCTTTCCTTTTAAAACTACATATATATTGTTCTGTTACGACAACACCCCCCTGCCCAGTTTCATGTCACCCAGAAAAGACAATGAAAGTAGATTGATCAGCTTCTCTTTCAGTTTCCAGTTGGTTTCATTGCCCACTTCTTATTCGCTTTGCAAAAGCTCTAGGGGATGGATTCTCAGCTCTGCCACAGAGTGTTTAAATGCCCCCTAAAACCTCTTTCCATTTAATTTAGCTTTTAAGTATGCCTGAAATATACTCTGCTCATATTAGGTTTGACAGCTGCAGGTGATAAATTCATGGCTGATGTAATTCCATTGAAGCTAGTAATGGCATTTCGCTTGGGACATATTTGGCCTGAAATGTCTATTGGCTGTGTTCAAGTGTTGTTGGGTGTATCTCTATGGGTGATTCTGATGTTATTGACTCTGCAATTGTCAGAGATAATGACACTAATCAGGTTTATTTACTTTGCTATATGCTACAATGTTCCGCTGGCTTCTCAAGCAGCAAAGCGATGGTGATGCCTAATGGCTCTTGATATGCACAAAGCAATTAAAAAAACATTGGAAATGCCTCCCTTAAGTGAGTGGAGGAAAGGAAACAAATGATCTGGTTTCATTTATTTATTTTTTCCTGGGGAAAATGGGTAGTACGTAAAATAAAATAAACAGAATTGCAAATGTAAACCACAATGAATAATGTATCCCATTAAGAGGGCCCCTTATTGCTGCTCATGGAATATTCACAAAATAAAGCAAGGCTTCCTTGGGAGCATCCATCATTCGAACCTGGCACCTCAGCTCAGATTGGTTTTCCTTTATGGTTTTTGAACAGGCACAATGGAAAAACAGAGCATTGTTTCTTAGTTATAAATGGCTTGATAAGTCACACCAGAGTGATGCCATTCTCCAACTGATGTGGTGTAGATGAATGTTTTAAAATTGAATTTGAATATAAATTTCCAGGTTGCACCCGCAAAGCCCATGTGGGGTCAGGAGTGCATTCAGAAGAAGACATCTTCACTAATGATTTATAGTCTCATGTTATGGGAGTGTAATCTGCATCCGTTCAAATACACGTGAGTTCTGCCATTAGCTTCTGTGGGTTGCAGGCTGCTTTGAGTGATAAGAATTTAATGCTGTTTGTTTTATTATATGCACTACATGGCATGCAAAAGAGAGTGGCAAAACACTATACTATTAAAAGAATATTAAAATTAAGCTGCTGCAGCTGTGAAAACTTAAGAACACCTCTCATTGTTGGTTAACCTGTAGTTGGTTCAGGGCCCTCTTTAGCATATGTGCTGCTGAGGTGCAAAGATCCATCAGCGCCCCCAAATTTAGTTTAGCCCTTAGCATATGTGCTGCCGGGGTGCAAAGATCTGCCCAGGGCCCCCAAATTTAGTTAATTTTGTGTGCACTGCGCCGTTGACAATGACAAGTGCTGTCCTGGAGTCTGAGAAGCACTGCCGTTGTGAATGACAAGCGCTGCCGCTGGCGCAGTGCGGCACATCTTTGGTAAATGAGCGCACAAAGTCGAAAGTCCTTTAGTGAAACTGTAGGTATACATTTCGGTAAACCTACTGTAGGTATATATGTATTTTGTTTTTCTAGCTTGATCAAAATTATTTATTCTTTCTTAACAGGTGAATAGTTAAGAGCTTAGGTGGCTTCAGCGGAGGGTGCCGTGTGCCCCCCAGAATTCAGTGCCTGGATGCCCCGCACCCCTTGCACCCCCGGGTAAAGATGGCCCTGAGTTGGTTAACCTGTAGTTAACCTCCCATCAGGTGAGTCATTGATGCTTACTGGGAGGTAAGGGGAAGGGGCAAGGCATCAGGGAAGGCATCATAGTGCAAACGCACCATATTGGATTGGCTACTTCATTTGCAACCTTCCCCCTTCTGGAAGCAGTAGCAACTCACCTTCCAGGAGGTCAGGTAGGCCCTACCATGGTGTCTGCTCCTGCCAGAAACAAAACCACCCCAAGACACTTTGGGACTGCACAGGCAACTGAATAAGATGTGTGGGGTATAAATTATCATTATGGAATGGGACATCCCTGTTTTCATTGGAGAAATGTAGGAGCATATCCACTAGCATCAATGGGAACTTTCTTTCCGTGATGAATAGTGGGTGTGGTAGGTAGGATGATGGGATTCTAGTACAAGGGCAAAAGGTTAAATCCCTCCTATCCCATTCCATGACTCTGATCCAGCTTACCCCGCCTCCCCATGTTGGCATTTAAAAAATATAACTTTGTGCATATTGCCATATAAAATTGTTGTTGTTGCTGTTGTTTATTAAATTTGTATACCGCCCTTTATCCATTGACCCCAGGACAGTTCACAACATAAAATAAGACTATAAAAAAAACAAAATACATGAAAATAAGGACTGAAATAACCCAATACTCCCCCACAACAACATTTAAAAGGGCATCGGATGTCAATCAGCCAAAGGCCTGGTTGAAGAGGAACGTTTTCACCTAAGGGTGTATAACGAAGGCGCCAGCCAATCCCCACCCCGAGAGCACTCCACAAACAGGGAGCCACTGCAGGAAAGGCCTGGTCTCATGTTGCCACCCTCTGGATCTCTCACAGAGAAGGCACAAGAAGGGCCTTAGAGGATGATCTCAGAGTCTGGTTATGTTCATATGGAGAGAGGCAGTTGTTGAGGTATTGTGGCCCCGAGCTGTTTAAGGCTTTATAGGTCAAAACCAGCACTTTGAATTGGGCTCAGAAACAAATGAGATGTCAGCTTTACAAATCTGTGTAGGCTTCCAGCCTTAGCTATGGAATTTAATCTCAGCAACACATACAGCTGCTGAGGATTGCATGGGTCACCTTTAGCTTAAGCAGTACATTTATTTAGTTATTCTATCTATTAAGAAATACTGTCCCTGGTCCAAAGGCCCCAGGGAGGTCTACAGCATAATAGATAACATAACATTCATACTTAATATCTGCAAAAAGATATCACTGTGCTTCTACTGCTTAAAGCAACTCATAGGACTGGACCTTAGGCTTCCTTGAATCAAGAAAGCAAGCTAAGAGAGAGACCTGTAAAAGTGATTTACCAAATAGACAATTGCAGTTACTGTTGAAGAGCATGCCAGAATGACAAGGCACACGAGGGAACTATCATCTTGCTGTTTTAAAATAAAAAAGGACCTCCCACACAAAATGTATGGACCTTGTGCATGCATTTGATATGCATAGACTCCCTACGTACAATCTGAACCCTCTATGTTCTTTTTTGAATGCACTTGAGGAGAGAGATTGTGAGCGCCTGATCTCTGTGTGCTCATTAGAAGATCTGAAATACTCTTTGCTTGTGTAACCTTATGCATGGAGGACTCTCACTCCATTACCCGGAACCTGAAAAAGTAGAGCTCACAATAGCAGAGAGAGAACCCTTTGTACTACAACCACTGCATGGCTTATTGAGCTTATGTTCAGTATAACAAGCAGGCCCAGTTTTCAAATTTCTTTTAAAAAGTATAAAACCATCACTTCTATCTCTAGATAGTGAATGCTGTTCTGTTTTATTTTCTCTCGAGAAGACAAAAAAATAATGCCTTACTAGATAAGAGAACTTATCATCTTCAGCATGAATCTCCTGGCCCTCATTTGCTTTCTCCAAACCCGAAGTGTAAACATCAGTCATGACAGTTTGTGTGTGTGTGTGTGTGTGTGTGTGTGTGTAGAAATGGTGTATAGTGAAAAAGGGATTATATGAGGACTCAAAGTTCCTAGTAGCTTACTATATAGTGCCTACGTGTGCACATGTGTGTATGTTCATGAAAGACCATAATAAATCTGATTTCCACTCAGTCTCAGGTGAACCAATTATAAGATGAAGATTTATTGAGAAATGGGAAGGTGGAATAAGAGCTAACACAAACTTACCATTTCGCTATCTCTGCCCAGTCTCTTTACATTTGTGTTCCTAGATAATTTGTCTGAGATACTATTTGTTGCTACACTTGCTAATATTTCACAAGGTAACTTGATCTGTTTTTGTGTCCTTTCAAGAGTCTGAAGCAATTTGTTTAACATGATACTGTGACATAACATATCCCGTTACTACAATCCTGCAGTACTGAGGTTCCCAACCTTTGAAAACTATCAACCTGCCATTGGGTTCCTTCAGTGTATCCCAAAATGCCATCAAAGACTCAGTTCTAGGCATGCTGACTAGGGAGGAAGCCCCATTGAATATACTGGGACTGATTTCTGACTAAGCATGCACAGCACTGAGCTGTCACATCATGTATATCCCAGTTACTTCTCATTGGGATGCAAAATGGGAGAAGGGGATGTGTGATGATTGTTAGTCTCCTGAAACAATACAATGCATGGATGGTAGAGTACAGTCACCCTGGTGGGTTGTAAGTTGTAGAACCCTGTTCTACACAGTAAGACGATATATGGATATTTAAAAATCACATCACAACAATGGAAATGCATGAATATATAGCAGAAATTATGAATTGCATTCATAGTAAGCTTTAGGTAGGGGAGTGAAATGTTCTCATAATAGATTAAAGAGAAAAACAAATAAAATTAATAATAAATATGTCTGTCCTATAAGAGCTGTCATCTAGATCTCTTCCTTAGTTCAGAGCTCATATATGATTATAGGTGCAATGCATTTATGTAGGCACTGAAAGACAACAATTTATGTTTTCTTTTGCTTGTAGATTGCAAATCTAACCCATGAATGTTTCTGCCAGTCAGTGCAGGCTGAGGCAGCTGCCTTGGATGGTCGAAGCCTAAGAGGCAGCACCTCTGCCTTTGAAACAGATTTCGGATTTGTAATCTTGGTGGTTTGAAATTTGTAGCGGTTGAAAAAGAAAAAGAAACACCCTACAGCTTTCGTTTAGTTTTCATCTGATTAAATGAAAGTAATGTGGGCAAAGCTACCCTAGGCCACGATGTCTTTTCAGAACTGTGGAATTAAAAAAAGAGAGCCCTCTTAGAGCTCTAATGGGCTCTAACTATCACCCTTGGTAACCATTAAATCTATCACTTTAGAACAATCAAGATAATTTAAAAGTTGCCTCCATTGTTTCTTTTATTTATAAGACATTTTTAGCATATAATTTAATCAAAGAGATTAAATGTCATGCCACCTATTACCTGTGTGTTAAGATATTAATTCTGCAGAAAGATGTATCAAAACTTGGGATTAGTTTTTATGAATCTAAAAAAAGGAGCATTGAGCTATGGCACTGAAAAAGACCATTAATTTTTATGAAATCAACATACCCCAAACTCCTGAAAAACACTGGCGGGTTCAGGAAGAGCTGGGCATCTGATATTCATCTCAGAGTTGTGAGGACATGGCATGCTCTTAATGACCTCAAGATATTTCTACTTTCACCCTCATATTCCTATCAGTAGGAGTATAAATGGAAATATGCCCTCTTTAATGTGGATGATAGTGCTCATAATTGCAGTTAAATGCTCAGTTGCTTAGCTGTGAGAAATCTACAGCTTTAAATTGAGCAAAGCAATGTATTAGCTCTGCATATATATAAGGTCTCCTAGACAACAAAGTTCCAACAGTTCATTCACATTCTGATGTGAATTTTATGGAAAAACAAAGCCCACCGTTGTTACAGTGTTGGTGTTTTAATATCTAAAGCACACACACAAAAGGCCATACACTTATGTGGCCTGCTTAAGATAGAATGTAGTTGTTTTCAAATAAACTTCTATGATGAGGAGAAACTTAATCCAGCTTTTTTATTCAGAATTTATCTCCTGGGATATTACCTACCAAGAGCCGTAATTTGCAAATTGAGGACATTACGGGCTTATCAGCCAGTGCATTAATTCTCGGAATGACACTGACAAATTTGCATTTTAAAATGTTACTTAGGGCAAGAGACCTTTGCCTATTTATGCTCTCTCTTTTTAGACAAAACACTATCTGTGAAAAATGTTCTTCATTATGTGCCAATTGCACTAAGTCACGGGTTTTTACAAAATGAAATCAACGCATTAGGTCAGTGCTTCAGCCCCAATCTAAAAAAGGATAAAGGAATAGTATGGATCCCAATGCTTCTTATACCCTTTCAAAACTGTTGCCTGCTGAGGACTTCACTTCGTACTCAAGCTTTTGCATCCTTTATGCAGCCCAGGCAGGAGTGAACTCTTAGCTATTGAGCCAAGATATGCCTTGACTCATACATAGAAAACAGCAGCTCAGTTTGTGACTCTTTTGGACTAGAACAAAGCGATGTCCTCCAGATCTTGTTGGAATATAACTTCAATCCTTCCTGGCTATTGGCTATAATGGCTGGGGCTGATGGGAGTCTGACAGTATCTGAAGGGCACCATATTGACTGCTACCCACTTTTCTAGCCCAAGAGAAATACCTCTACACTAAAAGATAAAAATTGGTAATTTGCAGTTTCATGTGAAACAGGTAAGGAGTGCTGATGTTGCAACATATGAACTGCCTAAGAAGCCACTTTTCAAGCCAGCCTTGTAATGCTGTTAGCAAAAACTAAACTTTGAAGAAAGGAGGTTTTAATTTGAAGTGGTGAGGCTCTGATCCAAGGGATTCCCTTGAAAGACCACTTGCCTACTGTCATTTGTGATGAAATTACCACCTATTCCTCCTAAGACATGTTTCGTGTCACCAGTTGGGTCAGATCTTTTGCAGGGAAAGAGGAACCTTCCATTTCATCTCCCTCATTGCATTTTTAGAGACGCAGAGGAGGAAACACTGTACATATACTTGCTGGATGATGAATGTGGGTTACCCCCTTCCACAGCCCTTTGTTTACATAGTGGCACGTCCAGAAGAGCAATTTGTGCTTATAATTAGGAGCTCACATTGCACAATAAAGTGTAGCTGTCACTATTCTCTGATCCTTGGCAACTGGATTGTGTGTAGAAATTGGCACAAAGTGAGCGCTATTCACCAAACTGACCCACAACGGACTGACCTACAAATGGATTAATTTGTACCTGTTAACATTGGATGCAATCTGGCCAGTTGCAAGGACCATTTATTTCAGTGGGAGAGTCAAGCCTATTCCTAACTCTTTCTGATTGAAATTAATAGAACTGTGGCCTGCTTCATATACTTACTGAGCAAGTGAAATGGTTTGAAGCAATGAGGGATTGGGGGCTGGGCATGCACATCACCCCTCCACCACACGCTTATAGGGTTGTGTGAAACAAGTTGTCAGTGTGCAGCTCCACATATTAGCCTGCTTTCCCTTCTAAAATTCTGCCAGCTTTAGAAGATACACCAATTTAGACCAGGGGTAGGGAACCTCCAGCAGTGTCAGGGATGAGGCTGAATTGAACGCTTAGAAAGAGTCAAGCTCTGGAGATGAAGGACTGTCAGTACAGAGAGAGCCAGAGTATGACTGAGAAGAAATAATTCAGACAGAGCAGGAGTGGGTTAGCTCGGACCTCCTTCACCAAGAGTTCCCAGACTCAGATAGAGCAGCAGACTCGGACAGTTCACAGGCAGGGAGAGGGAAAGAGATAGACAGCACTGAGGGGTTTGCTATGCAACCAGTAGAGAAACAGCGTTCAGAGGGCTCTTCATTTGAGAGCGGAGGGGATTTCCACCCACCTCCTCCCCAAACTAGAAGAGCTGAAAGGGTTAAAATACAATGGAAGTGCATAAGAGGAAGGACGGGACTTTGGCACCTTTCGTGCTGCGACAGGAGGAGACTCAGAGTAACCAATTCGTAGCTAATGGCGGCAGGCTCAGAGCCGCTCTCTAGATGTAAATTGTAAATAAACATGCATAAAGACTCATTCTTCTTTATTGGAGCTTGCTGTCTGCCTGAGATCATTACAAGAAGGGCCAAAGTTGGCCTGCTAGGGATCCCAATTTCACCTGCAAGGTTGTTTCTCCCAAACCATACCCACCCGTGCTACATCTGATGTCATCTCTACCTGCCTGGCTTCTTACTTGCACCCAGTTCAGGGGGAGCACTGCCAAAACTGTTTTTATTTGCTAGGCAAGAGAACATACATACATACATAATTTTATTTGTATGCCACCTTCCTACAGTACAAACCACCCTCGAGGCAGCTTACAACATGAAAATAATACATATCTGCAACATAAGCAAAAATATAAAACATTAAAAATACACAACCAAACTGAATAATTTCCACATAAATCATCATCATCATCATCGTTTTATTTCTATGCTGCCTTTCCATAGTTAAAACAATGCTCAAGGTGGCTTACAACATGACAAGATTTACATAATTACCCACATAACAAAAATCATAAACAATAAAGAAAACACATCAAAAAGTACGCAACCATATGGAAAACAATTTCCACATAAATCATAAAATCTAAAACTAAGAATACAGCATTAATATCAATCACAATTTAAAATGACATAGATAAAAAATAAAAGCAAATTTTAAAACAAAAACGGAGCCCTCTCTGCCCAGCAACAGCAGCAGCACTCCTTTATAGAGCCTGTCAGGCCCCGCCCCAAGCCAGGTGGAGAGAAGCAGGGCATATATCACAAGAAGGTATAAAATAAATATACAAAAAATAACAGCAACAACAAGCAACACACACCTCCTGCAACAAAACTCCCTAAACAATACCCCAGCCCAAGAATCTGTTCAGAAGCCTCAGTTTTTGCAGCTGGAGTCAGTCAGGGACCCAGCACCCAGGCCAGGTGGGAAAAGGCCTGCAAGGCAGAGAGAAGGTCTTCCAGGATTCACAGCCAAGATAGTCTAGTATAAACAGCAGCATAGGCAGAGAGGACCCCTTCCTTCCAAAGTGACACTACCGCATCTGTTTACCCAATTGAGGTAATTTGTTAATCCCTTGCCTCTAGTGTCATCACCCTTCAGTCGCTTATTTACACAAATACTTTTGCATTGTTAATGGTGCTGGCTAATGAAGTGACTACTGCAAAAACAAAACCCATCAATTTGCTATGAATATTCATCAAAGGAAAGTGCTTTGCTACCATCATGTTTGAAGCCTCTATTTGTGTTTTAACTGTGCTTAAATTGTTCCCGGTGGCTGCATTCAATATACACACAGAAGCTACACACTTTAGGTTTGTACCCAGCTAAGTCACATGCAGAGTAAACCCACTGAAACCAATGGACTTAGAATAGCCATGTCCATTTATTTCAGTGAGTCTACTCTGAGTATGTTTTAGTTGGATACCGCTCATTATAAGAAACTGAGAGGTGCAGCATAGTGGTTACAGGTATGATGAGATGTTCCCAATGCAGATTCTGACTCAGCCATGAAATCGCTACTGGAAACCCAGTTCCCAGTACTGATAAATCTGAAAGTCCATGATTTGTTACTATTGCAGAGCTCATGAACTGAAGCTATCATCTCTTAGTTTCTGCCCCCAATTCACATTGGTAATTCACAACAAGTACGTGATTGCTTTAAGGATTATTGAGTTAGATAACATATGTAAAGAGCTTTAAGATAATTGACAAATAAAGGTATTATCATGGATAGCTGCACACAACTACCCACTGAGCAAGATGATTGACATTGTCCTTGTGTCTCCAGTGACAACACTAGATCTAAGAGTATGCCATTTAGTTTGCTGTTGTTGAGCTTATTTGATTTGTGGAGTCAAAACTGACTAATTAACACACACACACACACACACACACACACACACACACACCAGTGTGCTCTTTGATTTCATTTGATAGCATGGCAGTAGGGAGACAAATAAGTGAAGTGCCCTAAAAGATTACCCAAATCTAGCTTCATCTAGCCAATCAAGGTTTCAGAAATTCTTGGTGTAGCACAAGACTATTTCTCAGGCTAGTGTGCATTTCACACCATAAAGGTGTCTGTGAAATCTCCCTAAAAATATTGCATTCCTTCTATATCTAATGGTGAGCTGCCAATTCATCCTAAACATTCAACTTCACATTCTGCAGTTTATTATTATTATTATTATTATTATTATTATTATTATTATTATTATTATCATCATTATCATTATCATTATCATTATCATTATCATTATCATTATCATGATCTAGCTTTTAGATATGTTTTAAATCAGCTGTGCAGTCATGCAATTTGTCTGGAATCTACTGATCTTCTCATAGACTGTAATATTGTGGGTTGTCCCTTTGCACTAGAACATAAAATTGCAGCAAACAGATTGTATCCAGGTGATTATGCTTTGGTTTTGCTGCTGCCGATTGATGGCACTCAGCAGTGATTGGGGGGCAAGGGAGGAAAGAGACTTGCTGAGGGCCAGAATAAGAAATGAAGGGAAAGTAATTCTGAAATAGTTATACATATCCTGATGAGTTTTATTGTATAGACTGGGGTTCCCAAACTGTTATCCGTGGACCACCAGCGAGTTTCATTCAGGTGGTACCACTAGGGAGGTGCCTGAGACCAGATCAGCTAGTGAGTCAGCCATGTTGCCTCCGCCTCTGTCACCAAGGTCAAGGCAATGACTGCATTGGCATGACAGGCCCAGCTTACTTGCACGAGTGCATGCTTGCTTGCCCAGTTCCAGGGCTCTGGATGACAACTGCACAAATGACTGTGCTCCCTGTCCTATGAGGGACAACTTCTTAGCTTACACCTACAATATACCTTAGAAGTCTGTGACAAACTTCTGAACCATGTAGCTTTATCTATGTTTGGACATTGCCGTGACTTTTGGAATAAAGCCATTGGTGAATAACTGAGCCGAGAGTCTGATTTTGTTGTTGTTTAGTCGTTTAGTCGTGTCCGACTCTTTGTGACCCCATGGATCAGAGCACGCCAGGCACTCCTGTCTTCCACTGCCTCCCGCAGTTTGGTCAAACTCATGCTGGTAGCTTCGAGAACACTGTCCAACCATCTCGTCCTCTGTCGTCCCCTTCTCCTTTTGCCCTCCATCTTTCCCAACATCAGGGTCTATTCCAGGGAGTCTTCTCTTCTCATGAGGTGGCCAAAGTACTGGAGCCTCATCTTCAGGATCTGTCCTTCCAGTGAGCACTCAGGTCTGATTTCCTTCAGAATTGATAGATCTGATCTTCTTGCTGTCCATGGCACTCTCAAGAGTCTCCTCCAGCACCATAATTCAAAAGCATCAATTCTTTGGTGATCAGCTTTGAGAGTCTGTGTACTGCATCCATGAATGGGATTATAGTTGCTACAATGGGCAGAAACATGATTAAGTGGTCCGCCAAGATCCTGAGCAATTTTAATGTGGTCTGTGAATAAAAATGTTTAGGAACTATGACACAGTCAACTGGGCAGGACAGAAGGTGAGAGGTATAGGGGGATGCCAATTTTTGGCCCTGCACAGGGTGACATTGAAATTAGAAAGCCCGCCCCTGCTGGCTTTAGCCAACCCATGCCTGCCATAATATGTCATCAGGTGATGGAAAGGTTTGGGTTGGCCAGTCTGGTCTCAGGAGCCAAATAGCAAACCTAAAAGACCTCTGGCCTAAAGGTGTTAGGACTTTCTTCAATCACAGAGGCCTAGTAATGAATTTCTGCCTCAGGTATTCCCTCTGGCTGAGGCTAGGTTGTTGTGATAATTAAGAGAACCTTCTCACTCTGTATTCCTTATGGGATTCTTTTAACTCTCAACATTTGCCAAATTCAAGAGCTTAACACATTTCTTTTAAAGCAAGCTGTTAATCTCCTGTTGTGATAGTTTGGTTGGATTTATATTATTCTCTGTGCTGATAACACTGCTGTTTTATTGTATATGTGTAATGTTCTCTGCTTTGGGATCTCACATGAGCTGAAAAGTGTACTGGAAATCCTCAATTAAACTGACACCCCAAGGGCCATATGCTCAGATGTTTGACCTATATACTGAAGAAGTACAGAATCTCTCCCCATTTATATATGGAAATCATCATCAGTTAGCTGTGATTCTTTGAACAGGGGGTAGAACTCCCAGCAATGCAGGACTGCCTCTTGTTCCACTCCTGCCATCTTAGAAACAGCTCTCTAATATTGGACTTTGTGAGAGATCATTGTTCTAGGGACTCTAAAGCAAAGGCGGCTGTAAATTGTATAATAGCATTGCTCCAGCTGATCCCATAGATACACTGTGGTTTTCCATTATAAACCCTCTCTATTCAGAACTTTATATCCTGGTCATAAAAGTTTCCCCTGAGCTAAAAGTTGGCATAAAAGATCTTATCCCTGAAGTGAATCATTTTAGAAGACTAGATAACAGCTTGCAGTACATTTATGGGGTCTTTTTTCATCCCAAGAGACCAGAGTTCTCCCCAAGCAATATACTGGATTATATTATCCACAATTGAAAGGCAGCAATGGTTTAACACTCCACACTAACCAAATAGGTGTGTGTGGGGGGGAGGGGGTTTCTCATCATGTTTGTAAGAATATGTAAGTAAAATTTAAGCAAAAATGTTCTTTCTACAGATGAGCTGAAGTTTGGCAAGGCTTGTTCTGTAAGATTGCTAACAAGTCTTCTGATTGTTGTGTGACATTGTGTGATTGAGAGCAAAATGGTTAGATCTGGCAGATCCAACTTTGAAGCTAAACTCACTATTATGGGCTCATTTAGCAAGACCTTTGCTTGGCTAAGAGTCTCAGAGCAAAATATTTGCCTCTTAAATAAAGTTGGGGAGAAATTAGATTCATATTTAAAGGTGAATCTATCCAATCCACACTTTCTGAAACAATATGAAAACAGAAACATAGCCATCCTTCTTAATCTGCACTTATCTGAATTTTGGGATAAAGCTCTCCAATCAAACAACACTTAGAAACATGCACATGTTAGGTAAAAGTGTGCATGAAACAAAAATATTGGTGTAAGTAACATATACAAATACATTATATAAAGAGAAATGGCTTGTAAAAATGTGTACATCAGTCAGAACAGTGTAGAAAAATGTGTTGATTATGAGAAATTCACACTATAATGCTGACAAGTTTTCATGAGGATCTTTTACTTTTTGCAAATTGCTGCAGAAAAGTGGAGAACTGAAGTTATGTCTGGAAAAATTAGAATTGCCTTCTTGGAAAATGGACTTTTCCTCTCTCCTCATTATCACAGCTAGAGCAGTGCTTTTGTTAATAAGCATTGGAAAGGAGAGGGTGAGGAGAAGGCAACCACCCAGGAAAATGTTCTCTCTCAAGGCTTCAATCAGGTTGTGAGTCTATGAATGCCTGTTTTCAGCCTCGTAACATTTTAAATGTTAGAGAATGAATAGAGAAATTGGAAGTATGATGATCTATGTTGTCTACATTTTGTTGATGCATCTTCCTTTGTGTTTTTACCAATAAAAAGTAGGCTCATTATGTTTCTCCACATTGCTTAGATGCCTGATTAATATTAGAAACTTGAAGAAGGTCAGGATGATTGGAAAGACTCTTAAGTTCAGTGTGTGGAAGTAATGTCTCACTTAGGTTACACCTTCCTGAGTAGTTTCTCCCAGAGACCTCTGCACTGGAGAATAAGTCCAATCTCTCTAGTAGATCCCACAAGAAAAGTTTTAATTCACGCCACCTACTATGTCCAATGTCCTCAGGTGAGCAGGTTCATGGCATAACACCCTGAAGGGATGAAGAACCCATGGTTCTCCAGGTGTTGTTGGACAATGGTTTCCATAGTCCAACAATTTAGGGCAGTGCAACTGGTTCTGCCACACTGGGCACTGAGCTTAGAGGGTGCCGTAGGGTGTCACAACTTTGATGTAATGAACTGAGTAGAACAGAAAACAAGAGGCAGGGGGATGTCAAATTTTGGCCTCACGCAGGGCACCACTGAAATCAGAAAGACCAAAGTTCAACCCCTGCTGACTACAGTCCATGCCAGCCAGGGCCAATGGGAATTTTGGTCCAAAAACTTCTGAAGAGTCATAGGTTCCCCAGCCCTGGACTACATGCTTTTCTGGGTACTCAGGATCTATTTTTAATTGTATATGCACCCTTTGGCGAGCACCCCAAAACCTGCACATTTTGGAGTCCGTGCATGTAAAATATCCATAAATCTGAGGAAATAGCCACATTGCATGCAAAGTGTTCCACTGCTGCATCATATGCATTAAATGAATAAGCCTGAATTGCCATGACAATCTTACAGCCAGATGGAATAAGCCAGAGAAACACAGGGGGTTTAGTACCCCTGATTCTGAGATGCAGTTCTAAAATATAGCAAGCCTCTAGTGAAAGCATGTGAATGTGTGAGAGAGAAATAGCAGTGAAATAATTGATCTTTCATGGTTTAATATCTCTTCATTCCTTAGCCAGAAGTAGATTTATAGATTACCTGTCAGTTCTTTTATCTTCGGTCATTATGAAGAAACTGAAGATTGCCTTCTAAGAATCTAAGCATTTTTATTTGTAGCTTTTAAGTGAAGAAAGTAAGATTCAGAGATAAAGCTGCCCCTGGCAGGGACTATTTTAAGTCAGAGTGAATCCGCATGCTTTTTCTGAGGTAGACCATCCAAGGCTCATTGAAGAAAGCAAAAGTCTCAGGATGCACTCTTGCCAGAGCTCACCCAAATTGGATAAGTGCTGAGGCACTTCCTCAAGTGAAATCAAATGGCTGTCAATAAGACTCACAGAATATGATTCAGGGACACTTTGCATGTGCCTAATTACAAGGCCGACTCTTTCTGTGTTTGACGTTCTAGTTTGATGCCCAAACCACATTAGCATGCAGTTTCTGTTGTTTTTCTTTCTTTAGCCTATCTGAGGAAAGTTGCTTCCTATAACCATAGCAACTTCTTGCTTTGCATTCTAGACTCATGGGGCTAGCATAGGACCTCAGGCTGAAAACATACAGCCTCTTGACTTCGTATCTGAAGAAGTGTGCATGCACACGAAAGCTCATACCAAGAACTGACTTAGTTGGTCTTTAAGGTGCTACTGGAAGGAATTTGTTTTGTCTTGACATTTGGTTATTGATCATGCAACTCATTGGTTGACGGGTGTTCTGAGTCACCCTTTCAAGTCCTGAGGGGAGTTTTTATCACTGTTCCCACTTTATCAGAGTTCTGATTAGATGCAGATGCATACTAAAATTCTTCTCACTGTCTTGGTGGGTCTATGCAGTCGTTGGCACTAGTTATATGCATGCTGTAATAAGTTACTGCTTGCTAAATGGCCATATCTATTCCTTCATATAGTGACATTCTCTCAAGCCTGTGGAATTCACTTTCAGCAGAACTGTATTCAAGGCAATTCATTTCCCTCACAAAAACCTCTCTTCAAAAATCTACTTCTGAAAAGTTTTGCTTAGATCCTGATGACATTCCCCTATTCTGTGCTGTCTGGTACCAAATAGTCCTCTCATGCGCTGCTCTCATGTAGTGTTCACATTTTTTCAAGCAGTGCCTCATATGATCACTGGAATATGAAAATAGTTGACCCACTACTTTTTTCCTTATCTTCCTGTGAAAAACATGGATATATGGCTTTGACAATACACCTCATGCTGGATGCTTTGGATACACCTCTCATTG
Source organism: Podarcis erhardii (assembly GCF_964252035.2). Taxonomy (NCBI): domain Eukaryota; kingdom Metazoa; phylum Chordata; class Lepidosauria; order Squamata; family Lacertidae; genus Podarcis; species Podarcis erhardii. The sequence goes on along the minus strand of NC_138497.1, from coordinate 91,531,114 downwards.
TGGATGTTTATTTAAAATGGAGCAGGAAAGGATTCCACCGTCCTGAAGTGGCCTAGATTATTGGGTGGCAAATGATTTTGCTGGAGGGCCACTTTGAGAAGAGAGTAGTTAGTGGAGATCATACATGAAATACCTCAAAGTGCTCTTGTCAGCAAATCCAATTTTCATAGCCCATGCATGACGTTTACCTGCCTTTGGTGAGACAATGTGATACTGGTCATGGGCCATATTTTACCCAACCTCCATTTGCTGAGTCCTACTCTAGATTGCTAAGTGGTCCCTTCAGGATTTCTACAGTCTTGCTTTATCTACCTATTCCAACCAGCATTGGCCCAAGAAATTTCACTGCATAATGTAGAACAGCAAATGGCACTCTACTCTTTAAGTCAAAATGTAGATTTCTCAAGGCTATTTTGATGTGCTATTTCTTCATGAGGAAGAAAATTTAAAAGGCGTCTTTCCCTTGGATAAAAATATCACACACACACACACACACACACACACACACACAAAAGTGACAGTCTATTGCTCCTCCTTGACATTCCAAACCAGCTTTCTAATGGCAGCACCAGGCCAAATAAACTCCGACCACCCTTAAGGAACCAGGAGAGGAAATCCATTGTTGGGATGAATATTTATTGCAATAAGCAAAACCACCAAAATGAGGCCATATAAATGGTGGTGTTTATGCAAAGCGGATGGGCCACCTATAGACAATTACTGACAGAAGAACAAGGTCAACCAAAGTTAAAACAATTTGATGAAATAAGGCATTATTTATCGGATTGGCTCCAATGTAATCAATTAAAAAGTGTCTTTAAAACAGATATAAAAAGAGGATTTGACAGAGAAGAATCAAAATTGCATAAAGTACTATTGAAAAATAATAAGAAAATACTATCTAAAGTTTATAACCTTTTAGTAGAATGTGACCTCCAAGAAGAAGAAGTAAAAGAGAATGATAGTAAAATGGGTGCAAGACATCGGCCACACGATTTATTTGGACCAGTGGGAAGGACTCTGGCGCATTGACATTAGGTTCACCGCGTGCTACAATATAAAAGAAAATTTCAAGAAAATGTTTTTCAGGTGGTACCTAACACCATCTAAGCTTGCCAAAATTTATAAACAAAAGTCAAACCTACGCTGGAAATGTGGGAAAGTGGAGGGAACAATGTTCCATACCTGGTGGAGCTGCGAAAAAGCTAAGACATATTGGGGCATGATACATGAAGAACTTAAAAAAATGTTTAAAATACCTATACAAAAGAAATCAGAGGCATTCTTATTAGGCCTACTGGGGAAAGATATACCACAAAAAAGAAAGGAATTTTTCTCTATGCCACAGCAGCCGCCAGGATAGCGTTTGCTAGCAAATGGAAGAATGAGTCAATACTCACCAAAGATGACTGGATATATAAAGTAAGTGAATTTATCGAAATGGCGAAGCTAACTGCATATATAAGAATGCAATCAAATCAAAAACAAAGACAAGAATGGCAATGTTTTGAAGAATATATGGACAAACACTGTTCAGAGAAGAACATGCTGATATGCCTAGACTAAAGGAACAGGGGGGAAAGTAATAATAATAATAACATAGTCTATACAAAGCTTAAAATAAAAAACCTAAAAGATTGCCATGTTGGGTATTGAATTCAAAACCTATGGAAGTCAAGCTGTAGTGGAGGGAAGTCGCTAGGTGTGGTGATAGGATATCATGGGGATGGGAAAGTTCTTTTCGTATGTGTATATGGTAGTTGTCTTTGTGTACTTATGTATTTTCTCTGTGCCATTTTGTATTCTTTTTATGCACTATTAATAAAAAAGTTTTAAAAACAAATCAAATAAAATGGTGGTGTTTAGACCTGCTTGTTTTCGTTTTCAAAAAGGATTCCCCCCCCCCCACGTTGCAATTTGACCAAATATGCTGTAGGTGGTGCTCCAGTTTGAAATTTAGCTCTCCCTCAAGTCTAGCCCTCCCTCTCTCGCTTAAATTTCAAATAAAATTAAAACAAGTTAATGTGCATGAGGCGCATGCTTACATCTGAAAATATTTATTTATAGTGCAGAATATCTATCTAGACAAGAAAAAAAAGAAATATGAGAGTAAAACTATAATCATTTAACACTTGCTCAGATTTTGTTTCCCCTTCAGATTAATCTAGTGGCATTTGCATTCCAATAACAATTATTCACTGGTGCTGGGTGGCTTGCAGATTTTACCGCTCCCCTCACACATTTTTATCTTTCTGCTTTTGAAGGTGTCTGGCAGATTTAGGTCAGACATTTTTCCTCCAATCACCCTGCAAGGAGAATGGGGAGGAAGGGAAGAATTCCCAGCCCCAATCTTTTCTAATATTTCTACATTACTTCAATCCAGTAGAGGTTTACTCTGCCTCAAGCTAAAGAAAATCTATTAGGCTTTTTAAGGAAGAAAGTCAAAAGGGGGAAGCATCCTGGTATAAGGTCAGGCAGAGATGTGCACAGCAGAAAACGCTGCTGCTTAATATCATTAGTTTGGCTGTCAGGGAAAGTTTATCCCACAGGATGCTAGGTTCATCTATGCTCACTACTTGCTTACTACTTTTGCTGGGTGGAAATCCCATCCAGACAAGACTGTGAATTGCCACAGTCTGAGAAAACATGGTGTCTGCCAGTAGCTGGGTGTGTGGTTACCTGCTTGGGCCATGAAGCAGGTAGTGGTGGAGAAAAACAAGGAATAGCTTGGGCCACCAAGTTTGAGTGGAAAAGCTCTGCAACTCTAAGCACACACCCTTTTTGAAACCAAGAGCGTAGCCTCCAACATCTTGCCACAGAAAACCAGGAGACATGTCTTCTGTGACATGCTCCCACATGAGTCACATGACCTGCGTGAGATTTCAGTGCTCCAAAATGTGTGGTTTTGGGCTCCTTGATCTCATGGAAGATCACGCTATGAATGTCCTTCAGGGCCACAGCACAACGTGCTGCATTTTTGGGTGCTGTGCTCCCCCAAAGTGGGATGTCCTGATTTAATGAGGGCAGTTGAGGGGCATGCGAAGGCTGTTTCAAAAGCTGTTTGTGGTATGACCTGAATGCCTCTTATTTTGAGGGAAGAAATCGAAAGTCTTAACTGGGCATGCCCAAGCCCTAGCCATTTGGGTGCTCCCAACTTTAAGGACAGATTTACAAGTTGTCTTTATTGAAAGAACACTTGTGCTTAGCCCCACCCTGTTTAAGGAGCCCCTGGAAAATGAGGTGCCTTTTTTCTAGCTCTCAGTAGAGGCCACACTGCCTGCATTCAACACCCCTGGGGTCCTTGAATGCATTCTAACCAGAGAGATGTTCTAATAGAATTTCAAAACTGCTGGATGTTTCAGACTGTATAGAACTTTCCCAGTAGTAGTACTATTAATCTCCCGCTACTGAGTCTCTATTCTGGTATCTCTGTTAGAGACATAATTATGACAGAGAAAAGGTGAAGGAGGCACAAAAGAACTGACAGTCATCAAGGTATTAATAGCGGCACCTGTAACCTTGCAGAAACTTCATGGTGCATTGTATCTAACATTATTGCAGAACAGGATTTTCAGTGACACCAAGGTGCTGGTGTTTGAAATGTGCACATGTTACTGATGAACCCAAAACAGAATTCCTAATTATATTTTGTTCACATTCATTAAATGAAACTTTCTTCTTTTCGAAACTGGCTGTTGAAGATAGTTGCTGACTATCTATGACCTAAAACAGATGGTGCCCCCAACCACCACTTTAAACCACTTGTGCGAACCTTTGATTTTAATGGGTGCCATGGGAGAAGCCATTTATCCCTGTCACAGTCTAAAACCCTCCATCTGAAACTGCCCTTAACCTCACTGGGAAGAAAATATAGGTGTAGCATAGGCATCTCTCACTCTCTTCTGCTATAGGTGTGTTAAAATTTCGTCTACAATCCCCTTATATTATTCTGAGAAAGTGGTATCTTATCAATATTGGGAAATATATCTATTCTCTTAAAATGCCACTTCCTTATAGCAATATAGGGGGAATTATATAGGAAATGTTAATCATCCCACACCACAATCCTATGTACGCTAAATTTAAGTCCCACTTGGGCTAAAATCCCATGTAAATGTATCAGAAGTCCTGTTGAATACAAAAAACAATAACAAAAAAACACTCCTGTGTAAACATGAATAGGATTGGGAATGCAAGAGCTGGAAAAAAGGGAAATGAAAGGTGGCTCCATAGAAGCAAGATTTTATGGGATTCTTTTGGAAGAAAATTTCATCACTGGACAAATATGCTGAAAGTCTTGACAAGCAACTGATGTCAAATGTGAAGACTATTGACTTAAGTGCTTTGCTAACCTTTTCTCTTTTTATCAGATATATCCTCATCTTTGCAAATGACAAAGAGCACAATATTACAGCATAGGTAGGAAATATCAGCCATTTATTGCAAGAAATGGCCACAAACGTTTTGACCAGTTTCCCCATTTGCAGTCCAAATATGGATTGGTGAAAGGGAGGCCAGATAATTCCAATGGAAATGGGATTGGAAACTACCAATGATTGCTTATTCATTCCATGTCTGGAACAGAAATCCATCCAGCAAGTACTATTGGTATTGACCGCTGTTACTGTTTTCAGTCTGCAAATGACATGCAGTTGATTATACCCCCACCCATTGTGTTTCCATTGCATCGAAATGAATAATGTGGAATAATGTGATGACAACATAAACTATGTAATTTACGTAATTAATTACACAAGTTGCCTAAGTTACCTAATTCTGCCACAAAGACAAAAATGTAGTTTTTGGTCAAAAATGAACTGCAGTAGAACAGAAACAGAGGTGCATGCAGCAAATGTAGGGCAGAATGGAAAGCAATGCTTTCTTCTTATATCCCTAACTGATCTCTTTTGTCACATCGTAAGCCCTTCCAAGAAATCAACTAGTGGCACTGATAAGTAATCCATCACACAAGACAGTCTCTACTAATTCCAGATATCCTTCTCCATCAAAGAAATTGGCTTGAGTGGAATGTTGCTCCCCATTGATATGAATTTCTGCAATATTTCCTTATAGCAACGCACTGATCTTTACTAGCAATGAATCACTTTGACACCGTGTTCTAAGAATTTAAATACTAACCCTGAGAGACTGAGATGTGTGTGGGGAATGAGAAATTAATATCCTTTCTCTCATCTACATTTTGGCCTTTACTTTGATGCCTGCCTTCTACAGTTGCAAAGAGGCTACTGGACATGTCCACTGCAGGGATGATTTTTCAGCTTGATCAGGTAGGGCTGAATTTGCCCAGGAAAAAACACAGAACTACAGTCTTTCCTGTCTCTCTCCCATCTCTATCTCTATCTCTATCTCTATCTCTATCTCTATCTCTATCTCTATCTCTATCTCTATCATCTATATGCAATATAGTCATCAATTAGATCATTTAGTCGGTTTCTCTGATGTCCATTTTCCGTACATTTCCCTGCTGGCCAATCAGTTATAAGCCTGCACACACATGAATCCAATCAGCAGCCGCCCCCCCCCCCCTGTTTCTAGAAGGAAACCATTTTTAAAGCAATGTCTCCTTCACTCCCATTAAAAAGTTAGAGCATCAAGACTGAACACTCCTCCATTAGCTCTTCCTTCTCTCAGGTTGTTAACCTGTAGCCAATAAGGGGCCATTCAGAACACAACAATCAGCAAACAGATAGAACAGTCCTAATAAAACCAACCCAGTTGCAACATTTCCCAATCTTTGCTTTCTCTTCAGAGAGCACCCACCCACATGTACTTTATTAGAGAGGGAGAAAGAAGATGCAGCTTCTCATTATATTTATAATATAATTTTAATTGCTTTGCCTGAAGAATGTGTATGCGTGTATGAGAGAGGGGGAGAGGGGGAGAGGGGGAGAGGGGGAGAGAGAGAGAGAAAGAAAGAAAGAAAGAAAGAAAGAAAGAAAGAAAGAAAGAGAGTCTTTGTACATTGAGGTTGAATCCTGACAAGACAAGAAGTACTCTTTTTGGGGGACAGGGGGCAGGCATGTGTGGGGGACTCCCTGGTCCTGAATGGGGCAACTGTGCCCCTGAAGGAGCAGGTGCACAGCCTGGGAGTCATTTTGGACTCACAGCTGTCCATGGAGGTGCAGGGTAATTCTGTGTCCAGGGCAGCTGTTTATCAGCTCCATCTGGTATGCAGGCTGAGACCCTACCTGCCCGCAGACTGTCTCGCCAGAGTGGTGCATGCTCTAGTTATTTCCCGCTTGGACTACTGCAACACGCTTTATGTGGGGCTACCTTTGAAGGTGACCCGGAAACTACAACTAATCCAGAATGTGGAAGCCAGACTGGTGACTGGGAGTGGCCACCGAGACCACATAACACTGTCTTGAAAGACTTACATTGGCTCCCAGTACGTTTCTGAGCACAATTCAAAGTGTTGGTGTTGACCTTTAAAGCCCTAAATGGCCTTGGCCCAGTACACCTGAAGGAGCGTCTCCACCCACATTGTTCTGCCCAGACGCTGAGATCGAGGGCCTTCTGGTGGTTCCCTCACTGTGAGAAGCCAAGTTACAGGGAACCAGGCAGAGGGCCTTCTTGGTAGTGGCGCCCACCCCATGGAACGCCCTCCCATCAGATGTCAAAGAGATAAACATCTACCTGACATTTAGAAGACATCTGAAGGCATCTGTTTAGGGAAGTTTTTAATGACTGATGTTTTAATGTACTTTTAATTCCCCAAAGTGGTACAAATTATTATTATTATTATTATTATTATTATTATTATTATTATTATTATTATTAACAAGGAGAGGGAAATGCAGAAGAGAGAAAGGAACTCTGGGAAAGGGGTATTTCCCATCACCAATATACCTCCAAGTATTTTGTGCTAATCTTCCCTATATCATTCCAATTTTAGTATATGTGCTGCTGAAGCAATCTGCCCCCAATAACCTTTCATTGGCTGGCTTCAGCAGTGAAAGAACAAACCAACGAACCATTCTTGAACTGAGCCTTTAAGCTATTTCTTGTTCTGCTGTGTTCGCAGAAGAAGACATGAGGGATGCTCACAGTGTGGTCCCCCGCGCTGCAGAATTTCTTTTGCTGGCCCTTACAGCAGCAGCAGCAACAACAACTACAACAATCCATTTGCCTCACCAGCCTGCTCCTTCACAACACATTGCTATGTATGTCTATCTGGATGTAAGGCACACTGAGCTTAATGGGATTTAATTCCAGGTAAATGTGCCTAGGATTGCAGCCTTATTCTGCTTCCTATTCTGCTGCAATGGCAGATGAAGAAGTGGGAGGAGGTAACCTGCTAGAGCACTCCAGTAAGTTGGGGTGATTTTCCTTTTCTGCCATTGGAGGAATGTGTGTCCAAATCATGAGATTCAGATCAGATCATGGTTTTACCTGGAATTAAGTTGTATTATTGTGGAGGAAGGATAAAACAGGACAGTAGTGTCCCAATATGGGTGCAAAGCTCCATCCACATGCATGTAAATTTTATGAGTCTTCTATGGACCAAAGGATATAACAGAAAGGTGTCGTTGACTGCCAGCTCTCCAACATTAGCAAAATAGCACAGTGGTATCACCATCATCATTTATTACTTGCCTTTCCCGCAAAGGTCCCAAGGCAGCTTGCAACAATTTAAAATACAACACACTGAAAACAATGTTTAAAAACTCACAACCACAAAAAATAAGATCTAATAAAACATAACACAATATTTATATTACATTTCTGCATTACACAGGAACATGCTGATAGTCCTCCCAAAGTCAACTGGTGCTTGATTTCCAAGTGCTTCAAAAAGGAGTAAAAAATCGGAGTCCCTGAAAGTTCATTAAAAGTATTGGAGAGCTGAAGAGAAGGAGATCAAATGAGGTGGAGCAGAAAGCTTAGGAAATATACAGCACTTGGATGTCTCATGAATAAGTAGTCAGACCTTGAGACAGATGGAGAAAAGAAAGGAAGCTTGATTTGAGCTTATTTGCACGGCAGAAACAGGCCCATTATGCAGCCTGCCTGAGCAGGCTTCTTTACGAAACGTACGCACATTTGTAACATTTTACATTTGGTTTAATAATTTATCAACCTTCAATATTTCAAAAGAGTGAAGTAGAAAATCAGATAAAATTTTCATACCAGCTATTAGAAACTGAATGGAGAGGATCTAACCATTCATACTAGTGCAGGTAGCAGCTGAAAGTCACCGCCCTTAAAAAAAACTTTTCACTGTCACGCATTCTATCAGCGGTTCATTTTCTTTTTACAATCCCACTGGGCACAGAGCAATTACGAGGGGTTAATGACAAGCGCAAGTCCTTAGGTTGTCTCTCAGGCCCCGAGCTCATGCTATGCAGTTATTTCCTCCCCAGCAGTGCCTGTTACCCAGGGTCAGTGTTACCTAATTACAGTGGCCCCTATTGCTAAAGCTGCAGGTGTCCTGCGGCTTCCTGGCATCACATCTCCTTGCAGAAACTTCAATTGAACATCAACTGACGAAAACACCACCATTTCTGTTTTCTTTTACGCTGTAATTTTTTTTGGTGGGGGAGGGGATTTATTGCTTTTACAGTACAGTTGTTCTTGTCATGCTGCCATCCCGAAACACAATGACAGCTGCTCATACTTGAGAGTAAGGCAGAGGTTTTTATTCAGGCTACTAACAGGATAAGCTCAGCAGGAAGCACTGAATCCAGGAATCATGATTCCTAGGTATGCAAGCAAAGCAGTAGATGCAGACAGGGGTGCCAACTTGGATAAGCCAACTTGTGGAAGCCCAGGTATGCCTCTCTCCACATAACTGTTCACATGACGCAGTGCACACACACTATTTGAATGGGAATGCCCATCAACTTTGTGGGGGCCAAGCTGTTAAAGATGAGGCAGGGCAAGTTTATTTCCAAGACTCTCTTACCCGATGGGTCCACCACACATTGAAACACACACCTGAGCTGGTGTGTCTGATCCCACTTAAGGAAGTGGTGCCTGGTTCTTGATGGCAAGGCTGTGTCTTGCCTCACTGATTCCAGCTTCGCCTCCTTCTCGGTCTGTCCCACAGGGTGCTCAAAGCCTTAGCCCTTCCTTGATGAGGCTCTGCGCTCTTCAGGAGGGGCAATAGAGAGAACTGGCAGATCTGCATGGGAAGTGGGGCATGGTTTGGCCAATTTGCAAGTGAATGGGGAGTGCAGTTTGGGTGATGTGTAGGGGAGGGGGTTGAGATATGTAAGGGGAGGGGCTGGGGGAGTTTGGTGAGGTGTAAAGGAAGGGGGTTGAGCAGGATGTAAAGGGAGCGAGTGGCAGGTAAGGGGGCTTGGCGAGCTCTGTGAGCAGGGGGTGCTGCCCTAGTTTATTTTAAAATATTTCTATGCTGCCTTTCAGCTAGGATTTCCAAGTGATGTTCAGAAAAATCAGTGACAATGCAATCCTTTAGACTTCCGGGTTGGTGCCTCCGGCAATGGCTGAATTCCTCTGATCGGGAGGAATTTGCCTCGTGGAAATCTGGGTCTGGCCGCCACGGCAAAGGCGGAGACCCACTAAAAATCACAGGCGGGTGAAGCCTGTGAACGTGGGATTCAGCTGGCACCTTTTGCGCCTCCCCTACTTGCGGGGAAACCCGGTTTCGGGGATCCGGAGCGACGTGGGGTGAGCGGCGCGGTGCTTCGAATTGACTGTTTCTTCCACGGAGCGAAGCCGCATAGCTGTTGCCGGAGTGCGCTGACTTTTTCCTGTCGACAATTTGATCTTAAAGCAACTACCTGTGAGTAGAGTGGAGAATTGGATTTTTAAACATCTTTTTTTTTTAAATGATATTTATTAGAAGTTTCAAAAATTACAGAGAAAGAAAAAAGAAGAAAGCAACAACAACAAAAAATTTTCAAAGCATATATAACAATACTTAAAAAAGGGAAAAAAGAAAAAAAAGAAAAAAAGAAAAAACCCCCCTAAAAATCAATACAACAATAACAATAAAAACACAATATTCCATATCTTCCAAAGTTTCTGACTGCAACGGTCATCAAATCCATCTTCTCATGCATCTGCTCCAACAAAGTGCTTGTCTTGCAAAAAGCAAGCACCAAAACTTCTTCCAAATACATTTTTGTTCAAGGTCACAGTCTGGTCCCACGATCCTAATCTCCACAGCTGCAAAATCCCCAGAACGACTCCAGCAACAATTTAACAAGCTCCCTCTAGAGGAGGCAATTTCTATTTGTATCCATCTTTTAAAAGCAGATCCAACAAAGAAAAATTACTTTCATTTTTCTGATTTTTTGTTTCTTTTAAATGCAAAAGGCAACATTGGAATCAATTTGTTTCTCTTCTTCAACTAACTGTCAAAAGATGTTCCATTCATAGTCAATGAACTTCACCAAAAATCTCCGTCCCTGACACCCCGTTCCCAGGTCTGAGACGGTGGAAATTTATCTTTCTTTACTCTCTCTCCTGCAGGCTTGAACAATCAAATTTCCCCTCTTTACTCCTGCTTCCAAGAGGGGTTTAGATGATCAAAACAGGAGGAATTAAAAACCTTTATGTACAACTTTCCAGACTTTGGCTTGCACAATTTTTGCTTCAGACTATTTACAAAAGCGGAAGGCGGACTTCCTGTTTAGAACCTTCCCGCTGAGTGCCAAATTAAAGTGTTTCTTAGCCCAATTTTCCGTTCTACTCACGGGTACTTGTTTAGAGTCCAATTGTCCCCAGGAAAAAGTCAGCGCTCTCCGGCAACGGCTGTGCAGCTTCACTCTGTAAAAATAGCGGTCGATTCAAAACACTGTGCCGCTCACCCCACGTCGCTTCAGGTCCCCGAAAAAGGGGTTTCCTTGCGTGTAGGGGGGGCGTTCCTGGTGTCAGCCGAATCCCACGTTCCCAGGCTTCCTCCGCCTGGGATTTTTAAAGGGTCTCCGCCTTCGCCGCAGTGGCAAGACCCAATTTTCGCGGAACAGGTTCCTCTGGATCAGGGGAATTCCGCCATTGCCGATGGCGCTAACCCGGAAGTCCCGGATTTTTTAAAAAACATCTTCATTTGGTGTCGAAACGGGGAGGTCTAAAACAGGAAGTCCACCTTCCCCTTTTGTAAATAGATTGAAGCAATGAGGATGCAAGCTGAAGCCTCGGAAAGCCTATTGTAAAGGACTAAATTCCCATCAGCAAAAAATACTAACCCTCCCCTTGGTGGCAGGAGAAGGGGGGGGAAGTTTTGGACTGAGTATACCTGCAGGAGAGAGCGAACAGAGTTAAAATACCACCGCTCCGATCCTGGAAACGGGCTGCCAACAGGACTGACGTGTTCTGGAATGCTTATTGATCGTGATTAGAACGTTCACTGACAGTTAGTTAAATAAGGAATACATTGTTTCCACTGTCTCCGTCTGCGTTTAAAAAGGAGTAAAAGTAACAGAAAATTGAAACTAACTTTATTGTTTGAATTGAGTTTAAAAGGACTAATACAAATAGAAACTGTTTCCCTCTAGAGGAAGCCTTTGAAACTGTTACAAGAGTTGAGCTGGGGGGATTTCCAGCTGCAAGATAAAAAGCTGTGAGATTCTGGGGACCTTGAATCGGTTGAGAATGTCGACAGAAGAGGCCTTAGTGGTTTTATTATGTAAGATAAGTGACTCACTGGAACAGCTTCACAAAAAGGTGGATGTGGTAACTACCAAAATCGATAATTTGGGACAAAAAGTGAACACAAATACAGAAACTATTCAGAAATCGATACAGGAATCTACTTTGACATGGCAAACTGCAGAGAAGGCTAGGGAGAAAGTTACTGCCGTTGAACCTAAAGTAACACAATTGGAGAGAGAGAGAGTCCCAGCCTTACAGATGCAATTTGATGACCATAAGTTGATGCCTGCTATGAAGTTGATGCCTGCTATGATTGAATCTAAAGAAAATCAGATTTTGAGGATCAGAACCCTACCTGAACTCGAGAAGGAAAGTTTGATAGATTTCCCCACACAGGAATTTGATGATTTTTGGGACCGAGATTTGGGTCAAGAAGAGATTAAAACTGTGAGGGCCTTTGGACTTGGAAGAGGAGGGAAAAAAGAGAAGAACAAAATAAGAGACTGTTGGAACTACCAGAAGAACTTAGAAGAACAACAGTTAAGAGTGGAAATTTTGAAAGACGTTCTGAAATACCTTTTGGATTTTAGATTTAACTACGGAGATTTGGTTGCCCTGTCGAGAAGGAATAAAATCATCTTTAGGTGGGAGTTTCCCCGAGATTTACTCTTTAGCTTCAAAGGAAGGAAAATAAAAATAAGATCAGTGGAAGACAAAGTAAAGTTCAAGTATAAATATGAAAAAGACTCGCAGAAGGGACTTGGAAAAGAGTTAAGAGCATCGGACAGAAGATCACCAGGTTGATGGAACTATATGGAATTGGCGGATATGACTGGCAGAATCCGAGACCAGGGAGAAGAGTCGGTGGAAGAAGATTGGAAAAAGTTTAAAGACTATTTATAAAAATATTGTAAAATTAATGAGTGTTAGGAAAATGTTGGAAAGGAGTTATATGGCTTTAGTAGAGATGTTATAAGGAATTAAGTACAAATAGATTATTAGAGTATTAAAGGGAAAATAAGGTTAAAATATGTTAAGACAATTATATATTAAAGGAAAAAAATAAGGTTAGAATATGTTAAGATAAATTACAGGACAGAAAACAGAGGAAGATGGAAAGGAATTGCTGAAACAGTTAATTAAAGTGGAATACAAAAAGGGAGGTGTGAGGAGGTCGTTGAAACAAGGGAATGAAAGACAAGATAATGAAATTATTGGATGTGTTTTAAATTGTGTTTATTTTGTTTTGTTAATTTAATATTATGGTGTTGGTGTTGTGTGGTGTTGTGTGGTGTTTTTGTATTGTATTGTATTGTTTTGTTTAACTCTTTTTCTTTCTTTTGTAGTCTTTAAAATGTTAATAAATATTATTATTTTTTTAAAAAGACAATCCTACCCAAAAGTTAGTTGCATTGAACACGAAGGCAAAGTGTAATTGGAGAGGAGGGTTTTGGATAGGAAAATGGTGCAAGACTAGAATCCAGACTTGGAATACTGTATAGCACTGCATCTGACCATACACTGTGGCTTTTCCTTCAAGGAAAAATTAAATGGAGATTATTTCCACAGAAATGTGCTTTGTTTCACTAAGAACTAAGTACTAACGCCATAAACTCAATGTTATCTGTTATGCAGTGCAGTCCTCTGCAGGCGCACTCAGAAGTTAAGTACCACTGTGTTCATCTGGGCTTACTGTCCACAGTAAGCAGCCTAATTATCAGAAAGGGACCATTTACATATTCATACCTAAACACACACGGAAATATTTGTCTATGGAAAGAGGAAGGAGAGAGAATATGGAGAGTGGATGGCTCACAGTGGGAACAGTGACATGGCGTTTGGACAACATAATGGGGAACAATGAGCATTAGCATACTTTTATAATATATTCAGAGAACACTCCCACGTCTCACAATTTTCAATAAGAATATGTGACCATTGAATAACAAAGTGTTCTTTACAAAGCAGAACAATAACATATCATCTGTCTAAGCAGGGCAATTTCTGCAGTGGTGCCCACTTTATAGAATGTCTGCCTGGGGAAATTGGCTAAGAACATCTTCATGATTTTTATCTGCTGACAGCTTTCCCAGCATTTGACTGAATCCTACTGCTTGCTGTTGGGTTATTTTATGCAGCGTTTTAATCTCCTGTTTATTTTTATCATATTGTATGTACATTAGTATGTGAGAACCCTTGAACATTTTTTTTTTAATGGAGGAAAACCAAGGCAACATCTTCAATAAGGATGATAATGATAATAATAATAATATCATCACAGTCATAAATCCCTTGGGGAAATGTTTCATGAACTTCAGGAGAAATTATAAGCAAAGAAGAGTACACTGGAACACAGAGTCTTAAAATTGGGGAAATATCTTCAGTTTTCAGTTTTTCTGATCATTTCACCCCATTTCCAGTTAGTAATTTATTTATTTCTTTTTTTAAAAGAATGGTCATGAAAATTTGTCAGCATTTTGGTATGGAGTTTTGGCTAATGCACCTATTTTGCAAGCAATTTATCCAAATACGATGCATTTTTGTGTATTCATCAGTGTACACACCTTTTCCCTTCATTTATGCATTTTTGTACACACTGTTTGTTGGAGAACTGCATTACAAAATGTGTGAATGTCAAATGATAGCTGTGTTTTAGTCCACAGATTGATTCGGGAAGGGCAAGTTAAAGAAGTCTGCATTCTAATGCAAACAAAACTGCATTTCTTCCCTTTGCCACACTTCTTAAATTTGTGCATGTCTGTTTCTGTGTGGAGGTTTATTGGATGCTGTTTCCATTTCACAGTCCACTCCTCTCTACTTATGAGCCTGTGAAGGACCAGGACATTATCTCAGATTCTATTTAAACCAGCTGATGCTGTGCTGACAGGCTTCCTGATTGCTCAAGGAGTTTACGACAGGGAGTAACTCCAATCCCCCAAGAGAAATTCAGTTTCATTCTCTTGCTTCTTGCGGCTGCTCATCATCCCAACCCACCCGTTCAGAGCAGAGTTTAGATCTTAGCATCTCTCTTCTCTCCTATTCCACAGGGTAGGACCCAAACCCATCATAAAATAATAGAATTGTAGAGTTAGAAGGGACCCCAAGCATCACCTAATTCAATGCCCTGCAATACAGGAATCACAACCAAAGCATTTGTGACAGGTGGCCATGCTATGTCTTCTTTAAAACCTCCAATGAGCAATGGAACCTCTTCTAATTCAGCATAATGGAGTGTTTTGTCATCGTTGTGTATAGAGAGAAGAGATTGTTGTGTAGTGTTAGAGGAAAAAGCTGGGCCTGATGATATTGCTTCTTCTGCACAATGAGCAAAGGTGCAGGTGCAAATGTCTTCCTTTGAATCTGGTCACTCTAGTCATATAGACAATGACTCTAGATGAGCACCACATTCTGCAAGGTAAAGGTAGGTGTAGACAGCAGAAAGATGATTATGGTTGCAGTTGAGCTGTATTTCTCCTCTCTGTGAACTTTTTCAGACTAGAGGATTTCTGTCTTCATGAACATCTGGCAACATTAAGACTCTTCCTCTAGATTCTGCCTTTCTTGCATGAAGAGGAAAAGAAGTTCTAATAACTAAATGCAATGGCCTGAGCTTACCTGTTCGGAACTTTAAGTAGTATCTAGTTAGAAAGTTAGATCATAAAACATTAAAAAGACATTTTTAAGCAGCTCTGGATGCTTTTATAGGTGGGATGGGGTTCCTTTTCAATTTTCAACACAAAATGGCATAAATAAAATAATAACCAGTATGACATTTTAGAGAAAATTGGAGTGCAGTGTAAAGGCCATAATGGAGCTCTTTCCTTTTTGGGCTCTGTCTAAATTTTTTAAGAACTAAAACTAAAATCACATCAGCTGTCTCTGGAGTATAGTGCACAGCCCTAATTCACAATCTAGTTTCTCTCTCTCTCTTTAAAAGAAAAATATATTTAGGCTACAATTCTGTAAGCACATATATGCTAGTAAGCTCCTCTGAACACAGGGGAACATATTGCAGAGTAACTACACCTAAGATTGTGCTGTTTATAAGAGAAGTATTTAGGCATTCTACTCATGTGTAAAAACAACATCTGAGCAGGGATGAACACCCTATGCTGTTTCCTGTGCATGAGTTGTAGAGAGAATGTCTGAAGCAGGGAGCCTCCTTTGTAGTTTAGATCCTGGTCTTCTAGGGTTCTAAATCATGTAATGAGAGACAGGTCAACTAATTGCAATTAGGCACCATTTCTGTAACACTTATTAAAGCACATGCATAGCTAGTTATACATGTATAATAAGCTGTCCTAAACATTCATAGTTATATAAGAATAAGGTCCAATATTTGACTGCTGATGTAGGACTCTAACCTGTGTTTTATATAATTGACTGTTTATTTTGTTCTGTGTATACCGCAATGTTCTTTTGTTGCTATGGCTGATGGCCGACGCAAATAAAGTTTGTTTCATTCATTCATTCATTCATTCATGCATTCATGCATTCATTGTCATTGTCATTTTCAGGCAAGGGGTGACCAATTGCTTGAGAGTGTGCTGTTTGCTGATGGAGGCTTCTCTAAGACCACTTCCTCAGATAGTGCCTTCTGCATTCCAAAACTCTGTCCCAATTCATCGGAAGAGTGTTGACATCAAACACTGTCCTGGACATTGACATCCAAATATTGCACCTCCCCCTCAGCCCTCACTCAAGATTGAAACATGGCATACAATCTTTGTTGTCCATGCATTCAGCATGTCTATGACTAGTGTCCTCCCAGATGGAGCTGTTTGTGCCTGATAAGCATTTCTGCTGTTCTTTGGAAAAAGTGTCCAGTTTATGGTGTCAGTTACCCTGCCCACCTGTCAGACAGAGCTGGCTAAAAATGTTCCCCGCCTCTAGTGTATAGCCTTAATAAGCAAACATTTTCTAAAATTCTAGCTTTAACTGGAAATATTCTTAACAAGTCTAACATTGCACATAAGTAGAATGCCTGTGTACATGCTAATCCATCCTATGCCAAATGATATTATATCCAAATCACTAAAAATGCCAATTCCTAGTTTTGGTTTAGCTTACAGTGTCAGCTCTGTTTCGTATAGGCCTGACCTTCTAAATCAAATGGGATCCTCTTTAACGAGGGTCCTGGTTGCGCCCGGGTCCCTGAGACAACCCCCGCCAGGTTGATCACACCAGGCCGTTTGAGTCAATCAGTGCAGGTGGCGTGATTGGTGGGGGCCTATAAAAGCGGCAGTGTGACAGGACCACAGGAACCCTGTGGTGAGCTTTGGTTGATCTTCATCGATGTTGCTCCCTCGTTTGGTGTTTACCCTTTCAGACTACCAGCCAGAGAGGCAGGAATCAGTTATAGTCTGTTGCCAATGCCTAAGCCAATACCACTCACTTTGCTGTAATCAATAAAGCTGTGGCCTAAATTTTGCACATTAACTTAAACCAAAATTATGTGTCAGTGTGAAGTTATTTACTTGGGGAAGGGCTTGGGGGCCTCAGGGAGCAATTGAATTCTTATGCTCAGATTCATATTAAGCTATGTTTCCTGGTTTGTTTCTGGGTGGATTTGTAGCACCCTGCTTGTGGTTAACGCTTAGCTGGAATGAAATACTCAACGCAGCAATAGGGAAATTAAAATAATAATTTATTTGTCAGACAAATAAATCATAGGCACAGTGGTATATGGTTACCAAAGCTCTGCCCCTGCCAGCCCTGATGGCCAGCACTTATATTTCCTCAGCCCAGCCCCCTTGCTCCTCCTTTGGCTGCCTCTGTCCAATCAGCCTGGTTGAAATTCCTATTGGCTGTTTGCTAGAACCAATCATAAAAGATACACCCATTTCCTATTACCTTTTATGGGAGACAAAGAGCTATATTTCCTTTTATCCATAAATGGCAGACAAGTAGCCATATATCTTACATTTGCCTCGACAAGGCACCTTAATTACCAGATCACCTTTTGCCCTGTTGCCCCTGCATTCCAAAACAAATGGCTAAAACAGATGGCTCGTGGTATTAAATTCTATCTAAACAGAGATCTTGGGTTCACATTCTCACACACCATCAATGAAACAAGAATCTAACATAAGAATCTAACATTTCTTACTTTCTAAATCCTTTGCCTAATTACATTAAGCCAACAAATCTCATACATAACATAGATAGCTTTTTAGAAGAAAAGGCCTTTGCAAAGTAAAAAGGAACTCAGTAAAAAACAGCTTCAAAAGAAGCCTCTTCAGTTTACACCCCCCTTTCCCAGCCAGCTGCTTTTCCCATTAGCTCTTCCCAAAATTTATTGCCCTTTAACCCTCTCAGTATACCTTAAACCTTAGGAAAATATGGCTAGAGTCTGATGAGAGGCACATGGTATTATTTTCTGTTAAACAATAAATCTTACTATTTACCAACTCTTAATTAGTGTTTTTGCAGCTTGATTGTATTTTGTAATATGTAGGGTCAGTGTAACCTTTGCTCCCAGCCTGTAATTCCCTTTTACAACTTTGAGAAACTTGTCTCCTGCTACTGCTATAAATCAGGGGGGTCCTTGTTCAGGAGAGCAGGAAGATAAACAACTGCCAAAGTACTTAGCCAGCTGGTTTCTGCCTGACATGAAACATACAAACATTTGCAAATGTATCTTTAAGCTCATTTTAAAATACAGGCCTTGATCAGATGCCTCAGATTCACATGTCAGGCTGCTGCAATGCAGTCATCTGGATTGTTCCAGGGATGCACACCTACTGGTCCTTCTGATGTTGGTCTCCAACTCCCATCAGTCTCAGCCAGCATGGCCAATGGACACAGATGGGAGTTGGGGGTTGAACAACATCTACCTTGTACCTGATGTAGCCTCTCTAGTTCTCATCATTATTGCTGCATGACTTCTTCCTGTTAGTTTCTGGCAGTGGTTCCTATGGTATGCCTTCCCAGGCGAGGTCCATTAGGCACTATAACTATACTGCTTCAAGCAGTTGCTGAAGACCTGGCTTTTAAAAATGGAATTTGGTTAATTGCATATTTTCTCTTTTTATTTTGCTGGATCAGTTCTGTGTTATTTTTGTTAAGCAGAATTGGAAATGGTCCATTTATAAACTTGAATGCATATTGGTTGTTGTTGTTTTTTTAAAGGAGATTAGGTTTGTTCTGTTCAGTTTTGTTAGCCAGGTTGAATCTCTATGGAGAAATAGGTGACATTTTACTAAAAAACAAAAAAACCCAGTTAATCAATAATTTAAGGGCACATGTAAGATAGCCATCATGTGTTTTGAAACCAGCTTTATGTCAACTAGCATTATGCAATGCACTGTAAAGAATGAGCTGAATTCTTTACACAGCACATGGCAAAATGCAATAAGAAATGCTTTGATTTTGTTAGATCATTCCTTGCATTTAATACCACATGTTTAATAATTTATTTTAATAATAGAAAAACAAGCTGCCCTTCACTCCCCAGAACATCATTTGAAATAATCCTGTTCCATTAAAAAAACATGTTATTTTTTTAAAGTGAAGTTATGAATTTGAGCTCTCCTCATCAGGGAGGGGATGTTGGAGTTTCCATAAGGGCTGATAAACTTAGTTTATTAATTGTTACTGCTCGCTATGATATTAGAAGTTGGGGGAAGAATCTGGAAATTTGAAGGGACTTTTCACTGATGCTTGTAAGATATGTCCCAGTCTATCCATCTAAAATATTAATGCATCCCAGAAAAGCAAAAAGAGAAAAATCTTCATGCTCATAGGATAAAGACATTTTCATTTTAAAAAATGGGGAAGTGATATGATTTTCCCCCCATCAATCCCTGAAGCAAAGTACAAGATGAAAATGTTCCACTAGCAAATATCAAGCCTACAAGGTAATTTGAGGCTACCTCAACTTTTGGTCAATAATAATTCTTTATGATCTGAGTTTCTCAAACTTTCTGAACTTGTTTTTCTACCTCTAACTGTCCTCTACTTCTGTGTTGTCTGTTATACCTTAGGGCTTGTCCATACTTCCGCTTTCCTTATGCCTATAAAACATGGGTCCGAGCCTTTTGCCTTTTCCCCACTGCTTTCCCCTGAAAAGCCCACTCTTTAGTGCTAAATCACAGCCAATGTCAATCTGGAGAAAACCTTTGACGTTTGCTCATTTCCCCAGGAGTAAGTGACGGGGCAAGCTGAAGTGTGACTGAACTCTTAGTAACTAAAATCAGGCTCCACACACATATTGATAACTGGTTTTTATTAACACTCTTTGAATACAGCTCCTTAGCAGGCTTTCTCCCAGACCAAGGAGATGGAGGAGTCTGGAGACTTGACCCACACATGATACCTTAGATCCCTGGATGTAATGTTTAACTATGCTCTCACCATGCCCACTCCACTAACTCAGGTTCAAATCACAGTTTCACAGCTATCAAAGAAGGGCACAGGCCTACAGGTAAAGACTGCTTACCTCCTTCAGGTACAATGGAAGCTGAGGCCTGGAGCGACATCAGGGAGCTGAGTGCAGGAAGGAGGGTGATCCATTACTCATGCAGGCGGCTCATCTTTGACCTTGGCCAGCCAAGGGTGCTTCAAGGATTGCCTGCTCAATTTTGGTTTGAACAGGCCAGTCATGGCCTTTGGAAGGAAGAGCCAATCCAGTTTATATGCTGCCCGTGCTTGGTGTGGGCAGCATGGCTGGCTGGCGAACAACACCTCCCTCACAAGTTTGGGCTGCAAGCAGGCAGCGCACATGTATGGCTTTGCTGTAGGGCTAATCAGTTGCCACATTTGGGGCCAGGAAGGAATTTGCTTTCAGACATATTAGACCTGTCTGCGGGTTTTGCCTTCCTCATAGCAATTGTCACAACTTTGGTGGGAAAAGGCATTGGGTTGGATTCATAGCTAAGTGCTGGGGTGAGGGAGGGAGTAGAGCCCCACTCACCCACAGATCAGCATCAAATTTCAGAATTTGTTGGTAAAAGGGTCCAGAGGGAAAGTTCTGTTTAGTGGTCCACATGGGGGTCATCAGGCCACAGATCACAGAACACCCTATATGCGTTCTGGCAGAACTGCCTAATTTGATCTGCCTCATGGGGAGATCTTTGAACCCAGGATTGATTCTGAAGAAGAGATTATGATTTATGTGAGTTTCTATAGTTATTTACTGAAGAAAGGTCACTGCTTAAGAGGAGTCTGAATAGCATGTAAATCTGTTTTAGGACAATTTATTACATACAATTATGTCAACAGTTAGAGGCCTATTAAATTTTTTAAACAAGCCCGGCAGCAAAAAAGAAAACAAAAAGAACACAAATCCAAGAACATTAATTATACAAAATGCCTAAGTGGAGAACTGAGCTGGGAGTCTTCGCAAGAGGAAACAGAATCTTTAATTACAAAATATGTTCAACAACTGGATGTGTTAGTAGCGCGATCTGCTGATATTTTCTTCCTCTCCCAGGTACCTCAAATAGCCTGTCCTGCGTCAGAATGTCTAAGAACATGAATTACACAACCCTGTTGCATTGCCAGTATTGAGCCATAATTAGTCAATGGCAGATCCATGTTGAGTACTGTTTGTGCAGGATCAGGGGCTGCTGTCATTGACAAGAAGTGCTCAGATAGTCAAGGTGTCATACTATGATCTGGACTTCTCAGAGGGAGGGTCAACCTGGGCAATGACCACATCATGCACGGGACTCATGGTTAGACTACATGAAGGGTCTGGCTAGGCAACAGATGTGGCTGAGGGAGAATTCTGTTGGGGAGGGTGTTATGTCAGAAGGGTCATCCTAAATTTGTTGGTTGGGGGAGTCATTACCAGGGAATTGGTATTTACTAGACTGTTTTTCAGAATTTATAGGGGAGCAAACACATAAAAGCTCCCAATGGTATTCTGGGTCTTGGTCCTTTCCTGTATCCTCAGATACTCTTGGATGCTTTTTGTTAAGTACTCAAGTCGCCCCCCTCCAGCCTTGAGATGCCTCTTCTCTCAAAAGACTATGCTTGCACGAGGGCCAGCCAGTACACAGCTACACAACTGCATTTCCACATTACAGATTGAACCCAATCCAGGTCAGGATAGATACAGCTTCTTTTTTAACCACTTGCCCAGTCCACAAACCAGACAACAGAAACTGGAATATTTGGAATCAGGTCAGTTTAGGTCTATATTAGCTTACTCCTGGTTTACTTGTGCAGCAGAATGAGGTGGTGGGATGCAACATATCACTTCAGACCGCAGGCAGAATGCTCTCCTACTTAACAACAAAACAAAGCTCAGCTTCCTGGAAGCAGAAAAGCAGTACTTTAGGCAGAAAGCATCCTGGCCTAGCCAGTGTCTACTTGTAGACATTTCTCCCCTAATATTAGGCAGCATTCAGAAATCTAGTACCCTGCCTTTATGCCAAAGTGGCACAATCTATCACCTTTGGAGTCTTCCACCTCATCCTGCTCCATGTGTATACTGAGCCTTAATTAGTCTTCACTGCAGGGAAGAGGAGAACAGCTATAGTCCTATGAAAAAAATGGTATAATAACTATGGGACTATGCAATCATGACAAAATTAATATTTTATATTACATTTATGGAGCATACAGACATGCCCTATTTTTCTTAAGATGGAATAAATTTGTGGATCTTTGTAGAACATATGGGCTATTTCAATGTGCAAATTACGGATTTTCAATGTATTAAATGAGGATGGGTCCTGTATTATTTTTATTTGTATGGTGTTTCTTTCCCTCTTTCTTGACCTTTTTTTAGAACTTTGTTGCGTAAATAGAACCTGTTTGCAAACTACTACTACTACTAATAATAATATTTATACCCCAGCCACTTTGGGTGGCTTACAGCATATATAAAAACATAGTAAAACATCAAACATTAAAAATTTCCTGAAACAGGATTGCCTTCAGATGCCTTCTAAAAGTTATGTAGTTCTTTATCTCCTTGACATCCAAAGGGAGGGAGTTTCACAGGGAGGATGCCACTGCCAAGAAGGCCTTCTGCCTAGTTCCCTGTAACTTCACTTCTCGCAGTGAGGGAACCAGCAGAAGACCCTCAGAGAAGGACCTCAGTGCCCAGGCTGAACGATGGGGGTGGAGACGCTCCTTCAGGTATATTGAGCCGAGGCCATATTAATCTATGTAGCCTCATTTAAGTCAATTTAAGGGCAAATTCTTATTAGCCAGAATTGCCCAGAATATCCCTAAACCATTTCCCAGCTCATGTGTAAATGCACCCCTTACCTAAGGATATTTCCAGCTATTAGTTTTTGTGAGTCCTGGGAGTGCCATGCTTCTCTTTATCTATCGGAACATCCATAGGCACTTTCCCTTAGTTCCACCAATAATGAGTATGTAGAGCATTGGGAACTGCCATAGTTCTACAGGTCTGCAGAAAGCATACTAGAATTACTGGAAAAAGGCTGTCTTAGCTTCCTTCCCTGCCCAGCAGCCCTGAGCACTCTGGAGAAGCCCTTAACCGTTGACATACAGGCTGTTGTGCATCGTCTGCTCTTCCAGCAGATGCCATTTTATTCATTGCTTTGTGTTTGGATTGTTCTTTGGATGTTATTTCATCCATTCTTGCCAACAGTTCCACACAACAAGTTTTCTACAAACACTGGGAAGCTATTAAGTGAGGATCCAAAGCCAGGCTCGGAAAACAACGCCAAGAGCCAATGTTTCATCTCTCGGTGCACATGGTAGACCATGCCTGCCAAAGAGAAAGGAAAGAGCTGTGTTTGTAGGAAAGGAGAAATGTAGATTGAAATGGGTCAGCAGATTCTTTTAAAGAAGGAAGAAGAAAAGAGTGGAGGGACAAAAGAGAAAGAAAAAAGGGCAAGAAAGAGAGAAAAGGGGAAGTGGGAGGTTTTTGTTTGTGTTGTTGTATCTGTTAGAAATTTGGAAAATTAATAACAAAATTTGAAAAAAGAAAAGAAAAAACGAATGGAATCTGAACGGTGGAAGGGTACCGGCAGCGGGAGGCCTAATTAGGTAAAGCACGCCTCGGTTTAAGAACGGTTTTGGTTTAAGAACAGACTTCCGGAACAGTTTAAGTTTGTAAACCAAGGTACTACTGTAATGCAGTTGCAATGCAAATTTTAGCTGCTCACAGGGTGTTTTATTGAGGGACAGGAGTCTCTGCCCCATTATATCAGTGACCTACTCACAATTCTTTATGAACTTTTAAGAAATGGAACCCCCCCCCCCCCACTTCTATACCTGTGCAACCCACATTCATCAGACATGGCGTCCTTTGCTTTGCATGGAAGCTTGAGAAACTGATGTACTGCCCAAGGGTAGGGCTTGTGTTCTGTGTCATGTAATTGGGATGTCCTTTACAAAAGCAAATGCCAATGTTTGGGGAATGCAACTCCTAGATGACAACAATTTATTAAAGTTGCATCCTTTCCAAGGCATCTATGTATCCTTTGGGTTTTTGGGTCATGTGTGATTTTAGTCAGACTTATGTCATGCTTGCCTTTACTGGGGGTGGATTCTCTGGTCTTGGTGGTGTAGGATCAGATGGTTCCCACTGATCTGATCCCCCTGGCCAAACCAAGCAGCCTGGGCTGGCTGACAGAGGAGTAAAGCTGTGACATGTGCAGCAGTGGTGGTAGGGGATGGATGATATCTGCTACTAATCCTGTCCTCCTGGCATTAGGTATGCAGCATGAAAGCGAGTCTTGTGTGGTTGCCTAGACAACAGGCTCACTTGCCCTGCCTCCATGCCACAATTCTCAAGTGGCAGTGGAAAAGAGAACATGTGCAAAATAATATTGAGCAAATTAGAACCTGGAAAAGGAGATAACATTTCTCAGCGTTTGGAAGATTGATTACAATTTGGGATCTAACTATATGGCAAGCAGTGACAAGATGATGCGTGTCTGATTTCAGTGGATTTCTAAGACTCTTCCCCTAGAGTCTCCTTCTGATTCAAATTCTATGAGAAACATTATAGTTTATGACTCATCAACCCAAAAGCACTCTGCTAGTATGTAGAGTGGCCTACCAGGAGCTGAAATATGCACAGTGGTACCTTGCTTCTCAAATGGCTTAGTTGTCGAACAAATCAGCTCCCGAATGCCACAAACCCTGAAGTAAGTCTTCCAGTTTCCAAATGTTTTTCGGAAGCTGAATGGACTCCCAGAATGGATTAAGCTCGAGAACCAATGTACTACTGTATCTTGTTTTGGTTGACTGGGGACTGCAACAAGCAGGAGGTATATTAAGTTTCTGGCAGGTTACAATGCATTGCTGAGGAGCTGCATCCATCTTAGCAGGCCAAGATAATGCAGGATTGTATGAGTTAAATGCTAGCAAAATATTATGGCAGAATCTGAGGTATGTTTTTGAAATATACTTGGAGTTTAGTGTTGATTTCATGCTCTTTATTTCAGCTCATGGTAAACAGTGAGTGAGTCTTTCCCCCCAAACCTCTGGCTATATATACACCGTACATTATTTACACAATGGGTCCCGTGTGATTGGCTGATTCAACTCCCCTCCTGGAGCCTGAATGGACTGTTCCTGCAGGCCAATCAGGTTGCTGATTCACTTCCTCCTGGAGCCAGATTGGGCTGCTCCTGCAGACCAATCAGGTTGCTGCCTTCTAGGATCCTACCTGCCTATTGTTATAGGATACAAGCTCAGTACATAACAGTTTTCCTTATTGCAGTATGCAGAGTCAGGTCCAGGTCCTCAAACACTTGGGGTTCTAGCCAATGCTAGGCATATTCACTGTTGAAATCTATTTATGTGACTAACCTAGGTCTACTCTAAGTAGAACTTATTTTAATACAACCCTGGGACTTGGCGCCTTGAGAGTGCCCGCCTCCCCCTCACTATTGTGGCTGCTGTCCACCCACTGCCTCTTTCTTTGGGTCCAAGCTGTGCCACTACTGAGAAGGAGGCAGTGGCAAGACATCTGGTAGCTTCTTACTCTTTTCACTCTTGTTGTGGCCTGCATGTTTTAAAGGCAGGTGAACAAACAGGAGAGAAGGAGGAAGAGGAGGAACAAGGCCATAGAGTTCAGGGAGGCAGACAAACACATATGAGAGAACATAGGAAGCTGCCTTATACTGAGTCAGACCATTGGTTCATGTAGCTCAGTATTGTTGATGTTGATTGGCTTTAGATATCCAGGGTTTGAGACAAAAATCTTGCCTTGCCTGGAAATGCTGGGGATTAAACCTGGAACCTTCTTCACGCAAAGCATGTACTCTTCCATTGAGCTATGGCCATGATGGCTCTGGGCTTATTTTTGTGCCAAATTAACAAAGGCTCATTTTTTTCTCCTTCATATAGCACACTTCTGCATTTGACAGCTTTCGGAAGACTCTTAATGGCGCCAATTATTTACCAGCTTACATTGGTTCCATTAAGCATATCCGAAAGCTGTCAAATACGGAAGTGTTTTATATGGAGAAAAAGATTCCTTGTTAATCTGACCCTCAAGTAAGTCATTGGCCACCATCAGGGGATTACCATTGTTAGGCATCTACTAAGACAGCCACACCAGCAGGAGGTGCATTGCTGATAGCTGGAGAGCCTTGACTTTCATTCTCCTCCTCCTTCCCTGGGCCTGTTCATCTTCCCTCTCTGAGCATCTACAGTAAATACAGCCTTGAGTTTGGACCTGGAAATGTGGGTTCATGTTCATATTCCTTTTTTCATACAATTCATACCCGACCTTTCAAAATGAACTCCCACAAGGGGCAGCCCTGGATTCCATCTGCAAAGACTGGCTAAGCAGCCTTGGGAAAGTCAGGACCTTTTGACCTTCATTCCTCTTTTAAAAATGCCAGTAAGGACAACAGTTATAAGGAATTGCCAATATTCTAGGTAATTGCAAAAGTGACTGAGACAAGTATTTGCATACTAAAAGGGCTGTTTGAAACAACAACATATAAAAGAACCAGTCTTAATCTCTCTAGTGCATTCCAAGCTATGTCATGTTCCCCCAACCAAATATATTTATGCATTCATTTAATTCCAGGTTTTCTGTCTCTGTTTTGCCTGGGCATGCTATCCCATTTATCCAGTTTTCAATTTTGTAACGTGGTGTTAGGTGCCATTTGTCAAACTCTTTTGTTATATATTTGCTCCTTAAGCCACATGTGGAGAAACTACATAAGCAGAGCCCAGTCGAAACATCTGGGAACTTGATGTATATAAACCATCAAGTGACTCCAGCGTAAACTTCAAAGTTGCTGGTAGGAGGCTATTTGGAACACGACTCCTTCTGGGTAAGAACTCTGCGGCTATCCATCAGGTTCCTGTGCTGAAATTCACATATCTATCCTGGAATGGTGTTTTGAGCTTCACTTAACCCCAAGCTCCCTTTCAAGTTCCCACCTGGGTCAGTTAACCCAAGGTAGTGCTTTGGGAGAGTTCTGTGGTGCCATTGGCAGTCAAACTGAAACCCTGAACAGGGTCAGGGTTACTTTGTGTCCTATACATGCTTCTGGTTGTTGAGGCAGTTGTCTAGTTCAGTGTTTCCCAACCTTGGGCCTCCAGCTGTTTTTGGACTACAACTCCCATCATCCCTAGCTAGCAAGACCAGTGGTCAGGGATGATGGGAATTGTAGTTCAAAAACAGCTGGAGGCCCAAGGTTGAGAAACACTGGTCTAGTTTGATATAGGCAGGTGGGCACTGAATCAGCAGAATGCAGAGGACCACAGCTTCCTGGGTTGTAAGGCAGAGTCAGAATCCCTTGTCTGCTGCCCATGAAAGTGTATGAGTGTAAGAGTGTCTGTGTTGTTTCTTAATTTTGTCCTGTGAGAGTGTGTTGTGTATAGGCCGTATAAATCTACACATCTCTGCTTGAGAGAGTGTGTGACGTGTGTGTATGTTTGGTTCTGGTCCTTGACTTTATATAATGCATACCTGTGACTAGTTTCTGTAGCCAGCACTACAGGTAATCCTCAAATTACCTGCACTGCAATTGCTTTGCATCTATTTTTTGCCATGGTCTCACCAAGTGTCTAGTCTTAGCCTTGGTGTTCTGCTCTGTATACTATGTCATTGTTTTCTACAATGCCTTCCTCATAATATGTGACACTTGAACTATGGTGGGTGGGTGAACTAACATTTCATGAGTGATCTGTCAGACATACATTTTGAGTTCTTTATAAATGATTCACTTGAACATTATTGCTCTTGAAACCAGTTCCAATCTATGCTTTCCCCATCTTTGAAATGGATAGAAGTTTTTTATGATGTCTTCTAAATTCTTGAGACAGCCATAGATTGCAGTATGCGGTTCTGCAGTGGCCTGATTCCATGTTTGGATGGTATTGGTTTGTTGCATGGAAGCTGTAGCCACTTAGCAATAATTGTAAGATAATAAGAGATTTTTTTAGGGACCCCTTTGTTCCCCCCCTTGATCCTGCCCAGCCACCTGATTTTTTTTGAAAGAGTTTGTGAACTTACTTCTGTATGCAAGCTTACCTGAACATTTCACCCCAAACTCTTCCCTCCCACCCCCCATGCTTCCAGCAGAGGCACCAGGAAGACAAGAGCTGGGCAGATGCAAAATTAAAATGCAAACAATTTGCATTCATCACAGAATGGAGAACCAGGGTCGAGGAAATGGTGCATTATGATTGCGTGCATTTATATTTGATAAAATATGCTTGCAATTTATATGTAAATGAGGTGTGGCTCTTGATCTCCTGGCACATTGTCAGCATGGCCCTTGGTGTCACCTAGTTTGGGTGCCTTCCCCCCCCCACTTTTTTTTAATGTGCAGGACATGTTTATAGCTATTTTCACTAGGATCAAATTCTTCTTCTACATAAACAGCAACAGCAGGGTCTGTCCAAAAAGGCAACTGTGGAATTAACAATTGGGACCAGCTCAAGCTACCTTGTTGTTCTGGGCAAAAAATAAAAAAATAAAAATGGTTTTTCTGTCCTCACACATCTGTGGCATTCATAGGGGGGGCTTTTTAATAACAGCTTGTTCCATAAGTGAACAGAGCAGGAGCAAGGAGGTGCAACTCAGGAAATAACAGAAACCTTTTCACTGCCACAAATCTTGTTATCCCAATTTTCCAGGGTGCTGGTACCTGTGATCCCCTCTTCAGGATTTCGAAGCCTGATGCCTACTGAATGCATTCCTCACTGCAGCATCTACTGCCTATTTTGATGATATTATAACAATCGCCATCCATTCTTGGAACTTCATCTCCTTAGCCAAAGCATCCAGCCATTTCCTGATAAATGCTCCTCTCCATGTCTTTTTCAAGCTCCTCTTTAAGCAGATGAACTGCAACACATAGGATACAACAATCCTCCGCTCACTCCTTCACCCCTGTCATCATAATGCAGGAGAGATGGCAGGGAATAGATTCCTGAAAAAGGCAGAAAGGTAGGGTGGATCACTGATCCTCATGGGATCGTCTAGATCTCTGTGTCCTTGGTTCACTCTGATCTGATGCTGCCTTCTTCCTACCTTACAGTGGTCATCTTTCAAGAAGGAATCATAATTCCAAGATGGAGAGGAAGAAGTATGCTTTACCTGGATGGTTCTGTGCCTCCAGGGCTAAAATTTCCTTAATCAACACAAGATGAACCCTGCTGGATTGGGCCAAAGGCCTATCTATTCCAGCATTCTGTTCACATAGTGATCAACCAGATTCCTGTGGAAAGCAGGCAAGCAGAACCTGAGGGCATCACCACACGCCTCACCTGTGATTCCTAGCAACAGGTATTCAGAGGCATACTGGCCCCTTCCAAATGTGTTCCCATGGGATTCTCCATGAAATTACTTTCATTGTTCATGCTCATCCACTAGACGATTCAGTAAGAGAAAAAAAGCCACAAGCGCAGTGCCTTGTTTTGGGAAAAAGAGGTGCCAGAACTCACCATGAATGCCTCCCTTGGTCTCTTATAAATTCAACCAAGTGTGGTTGAAGGCAGGTTGGCTGAAATCACACAAATTAAATCCAAGCAAAGTTTAAAAGATTTGATCAGGCCTTTTTTTTCTGCTATCATGTGTTGATTGGTTTGCTGCTGCCTAATATTTCTAATACTGTTTTAGACCAGTTCTTGTCAGAATGAGAAAAGCTTCCCTAGTGACTTTGTTCTCCCTACAATTTTTCTGTAGTGGCCTGGAGGGGCTAGCCCTGTGTTGTCCTTTCATCTCTTCCATCCCACCTCTTCTAGCTCAGTCTGATTCAGTGTCTGTTCATCCTTCTTCTACAATGTTTGATCCTCTGCACTTGTTAGTTGTTGACTGTTCAAGTTGTGCTATCAATGAAGTCAAAAGATTGATTTATACCAGCAGTCTGGATCAGATGTGAGTTTAGCTGAGTGGAAAGTCATTAGGGCTGGCAAGAAAAAAACGATTCTACTAAATTTTGTGAAATCAAGCCAGTAATTTGAGGCTAAAATTTTGGTGAAATGACCAGACATCTCTGTACCATGTATTTTAAATGTATAGAATCAAGGGAACTGTAGTTTGTGAAGGGTGTTGAGAATTGAAGCTCCAGGATTCTTTGGGGGAAGTAATGCAATGTAAATGGGCTTTATGCGTACACAGTCAATCACACAGAATTGCCTCTTTTCATTTTGGGTCAACCCTAATAAACAGGTAGCCTAGTGTGTGTTGAGGCCTGAGCACCACCTGTTCTAGCTAACATTGGTTCTCCAGGGTCTCAGATAGGGGTCTTACCTTATAGCCCTGATATCATAAGCTATCTAATTGGAGAGACCAGGGAGTGGTTAGAGTGCTGGATTAGGACCTGGAAGACCAGGGTTCAAATCCCCATTTAGCTCTGAAGCCTGTGGGGTGAATGTGGGCCAGTCACTATCTCCCAGTCTAACCCTTCGTGAGGTATCACAGGGTTGTTGTGAAGATAAAAAAGAGAGGCAGAGGAGCGTGCACGCCGCCTTGAATTCCTACATAAGAATGTAGGAAGAGCCTGCTGAATCAGGCCAATGGCCCATCTAGTCCAGCATCTCACATCTGTGTCCCCGCTGGATCTCCATCTCCAGAGTTTGAGCACTCTCTCTTTCTGCTTTCACAGAAGATGTTCCAGTGCTCCAAGTGGCCCTGGGACAGCCACCCAGGGACCATAGGCCCATCTTCCTAAAGGGCTTATTAAAGAATGGGCATTTCCCTGGAAATCAGCAGAAACAGATGAATGTTAAATGTAAAACATGTAATTTCTAACAGTAATGGAAACTTCCCGCTGAAAAATTCAACGGCTCTAGTGTGAAGATTTGAAAGTCAGCAGTGGGAGATTATTTATTGGGTCTTTTCATTTGAATTAAACTCTCTTTAAAAGTTCTGGAGAGACTGTTTAAATCACCATTTGTCATCCAAGGTTTTTGGCAGCTCGGGGTGAAATTTGCCTTCTCCTCCTCCAACCTTCATGGGGATGGGAGACTAATCCCTTTCATTGAATGGCAAGGGATATAATTGAATCTCAGAATGCAGTGGCCTGCCTGCTCACACATGCATCCCATACCAAAGTGTTTCCGTTGGTTCACATTTAGGCTGTCTACAGAATTTTCGAGTAGAGAATGCTTTTAATACAGTATTGATTGATTATTATCTGTTGTCTGTGTTGTTCTGTTTTGCAGTCTGCTTCCAAGACACGGCATTTGTCTCTGCCATGGGCTTGCAGCTTTAAGGGTGTGTACTAAGAGATCACAGTTTTACTAGATGAAGAGTATTTTAAAAGTTGGGCATTAGATGTGGAATACTATAAAATGCAAAATGAGGAGCTCAAGAAATAAACCGAGGACCACAAAAACAGAGCCATTGGTTTGTTTTCAGTTGCACCCCATAGTCTTCATTTGTGGAACAGAACAATTGGATTCTACCCATTGTCTCAAACAGAATCTGGAATGGCTGTGAGGTCTCTGGAACATTATACTAATAAATGAGACTAAATAATCATTGAACTGCTTATCTCACCAAAGACATCTGCATGTGGTGAGGAACAGTGACTTCAGGAATGTGGATGTTGTTGGGCTACCACCAGTGTCACGACACGCAGAGAGAAATATTAGGAACTCTGCTGATTTGGAAAAGGTATACAGTGGTACCTCTAGATGGGAACAGGATCCGTTCTGGAGCCCCGTTCGCATCTAGAAGCAAACATAACCCGTTTCTGCACGTCTGTGCGTGCGCGGGTCACGTTTCAGCGCTTCTGCGCATGCGCGTGACATCATTTTGAGCGTCTGTGCATGCACAGGCAGCAGAACCCGGAAGTAACGCGCTCCATTCCTTTTGGGTTGCCGTGGAGCAGAACTCGAACACGCTCATCCCGAAGCACAGTCAACCCGAGGTATGACTGTAGTGGTCATTATTGCACAGCTTAAAGCAACTGGATGCATTAAAATAGACTCCTTTTGGAATAAAACATTGCCCAGACCCCTGAGATATTATTCAAATCTTTACTTGCAGAACTTTCTTTTAAATACTGTAAAACCAAAAAAAGTAAGTGATACATCCAAACAGTTCCATAAGATCATGTGCATGTCCAGCACAGACTCAGCTTCTTGGAAATAAAATAACTTATAATCAGAGCTGACACTCATAGCGCTCTCTCTCTCTCTCTCTCTCTCTCTCTCTCTCTCTCTCTCTCTCAGGCTCCATTAGCCTGCATTCCAATCCCCAAGTTTGTTGAGCTCCTGGAGAGGCATCTGATCACATCCTACTCCCAATCTGGCTGGGAACAAAAAACCAAAGACGAACTCCCCAAGATAGCAATTTGCAATTCAATACCTCTAATGGCATCTAAGGTTAAACACACACATGTTAGCTAGCAGTGAGCAACAGTTAATTATCAACCCATTTCAGAGCTTAGAAAGCTTTTATTGGTCTTCTTTAGCCTTAGGTGGAATCTCCCAGTTAAACCCTTTCAGCAATACACACAGCCATCCTCCATTTCAGTGCGAATTAAGCAATTATACTTAACAGCCATGGCTTGATCAGGCTGACTTCAGGGGATTGTTTGTGTGTGAGAATAATTCTTTGTTTTGTCCCTTGATCAGCCCAGTCAAGTCACCCTGCTCACTGTCTAGAGGCTGGGTACACATGAATCTTCAGCAGGTGGCTGCAGGTACAGATGGTTCCCTGGATTCGCTTTTTCCAGAGGAAGGCCTATTTGGTTCTTCAATCCTTTGTGTACAGCAGTGCTCCTCTCCCTCTCCTGTTGCCCCCCTCCAAGCCCTCAAAATCAGCTGTGGAGGGTTGAGAGGCCCTCTGGAGAAGATTTGGGGGCACATGGGGGAAAGAGAGGAAAGTCCTCTTCCATCACTGCATGGAGCTTTGGATACAACCTACAATGAGGACTTTCTTTGACAGCCTCTATATTTTTGCTTTGTGTTTGTATAGTTTCTGGAAAACAAAATTGCCTCCAACTTTAGCAGAGATGTTCTTGCCACAAGGTGATTATTTAAGCAAAAAGAGATGACACATGTTCTTGTACTTTCTTTATGAAAAGCTAATTATCACAGTGATGTGATGGCTGTGTAAAAGCAGGGGTCCTTCTGTCAAAACATTCCACGGGGCATCCTGTTCATTTATAAAAGCAAGCCAAAATGCGAGAAATTACTCACATCTGTCCATGCATTCCCCCCCCCCCATTCCTTCTTTCAGCTTGCTTTCTGTGGATGCAACATATTTTTCTTCTTATGAGTTTAGATACCACTTAACTGGCTTCTACCCTACCGCTAAGGTGAATGTTCACAGAAGCTTCTGTTTTCTAATCAGAATGAAAAATTCACAGGTGTTAATACAGGTTGGCTCATTTTGGGCCATGATGCTTGCTAATGAATGTGCATAAGAGGCAGAGGGAAAGATGAGAGAGAGGGGGGTTAAGGAAAGAATTGATTCTCTGTTTTTCTTTTCCCAGGAGCAATTTTTGGAAGGTCCTTTCAAATCTGAATTGCCGACATCAAAAAGAAAAGAAGAAAAAAGCAAAAGCAAAATAAGAAAGATGGAAAGGAAATTCAAAGGCGTAGGACAAAGGATCAACAGTTGTGAGGAACATAGCAGATTAAATAAACAATTTAAGCCTTTCTGTTCCATTTGATTTTTGCAGGCTTACTTTTCCTAGCCGTTATATTACAAAAGGATTTCAGTCAGTCTTCCACCTCATCACCCCCCTCTTTACTCATCTGTTTGTAAAGCTTGTGTCCAGTATGTGAAGCCTGTGACTTCTTTTCATTGATGGCTCATGGGAAAGGGGAGGGGAACCTTTTATGTTACTGTGAAATGAAATGGGCTAAAGTTGAAATCGAGGAAACAAAAATGGTTTTGAATGAAGGCCAGGGCCCATACATTAATATATGGAAGGGGGAAAGCAAAATGTTACAGATTGCAAATGCAACTCGGCCTATAGATTTCTTAGATCACTTCAGTCATAGGAACAGAACTTTTTTTGAAGTCAGCATGGCAAGGCTAAAAGGAAAATGACAATGTTGCATGTACAGAGCTGGCATTTAGCAAGCATTTTATAGATGTAGGATAGAAAGGCATATCATCAGTTATTTTGATGTAGATGTGTTTTGAATTAAATCCATAATTTCGCTCATTCCAGTCCCAGATAGAATAAAACCTGTTACTGTCTCATGAGACAAGTTAATATTCTTATTAAAGGAAGGGGGGAAAGGGTATTTGGGGAGATGACTCCCATACATATACCCACTCAGGAGTTCATGGAATATATTCTGTTCTTAAACTACAAGTACATTATCACCTACAGGGGGTCAAATCCTTTTGACAACCTTGCCCACACTGGAAAAGGGAGGTCTGTGGCCTTGAACTCATTGTCTGGATTGCTGCTTATTCATTTCTTGTCTCAGAATTCTGTATCAGAATTTATCAGCATTATCTAGCATGTAGCACTGAAAGCATTAAAAGTGCATAAGAGCATTTAAAAGATTTGTTCTTAACCTTTTTGAGGTGTGTGTGTGTGTGTGTGTGTCTGTCATAGACCCCATTGAGAATCTGATCTATGAATCCCCTCCTCAGAATTTCATGAAGACAAGTTCATGGAAAGACAAGGAAACAAACAACTATCTGACTTTTAGAAGACATCTGAAGGCAGCCTTGTTTAGGGAAGTTTTTAATGTTTGATGTTTTATTGTGTTTTGAATAATCTGTTGGAAGCCACCCAGAGCGGCTGGGGAGGCCCAGCCAGATGGGTGGGGTATAAGTAACAACAACTTCTTCTTCTTCTTCTTCTTCTTCTTCTTCTTCTTCTTCTTCTTCTTCTTCTTCTTCTTCTTCTTCCTCCTCCTCCTCCTCCTCCTCCTCTTCCTCTTCCTCTTCCTCTTCCTCTTCCTCTTCCTCTTCCTCTTCCTCTTCCTCTTCCTCTTCTTCGTTTCAGAGTAACAGGAAGCTATGTTGGCTGGGGCTAATGGGATCTGGAGTCTAAGACCACCTGGAAGGCCACAGGCTCATCCCTGATGTACAGTGTACCGCTGCGAGTTTGCTAGATTGCAGCAAGTGAAGATGGAGCAGTAGCAGATGGTGGGGTGGGGTGAAGATGCTTCCTTGACCTGTCTGCAAGAGAGTCTTTACCAGGCAGAGCACTGTGGCAGGGCGGGTGATGCGGTGCAAGTGAACTGGTAGGAGTGCTGGATTGGCTCAGCTGTGCATTTGCACTGCGCTTCCCTCCTAGCCCCCTTGGCTTTCCTGACAAGCATCAGTGACACACCTGCCAGGAAATCAAGTAAGCACCTGGAGCCCACAATGCCACTCACTAGTGGAGTTTGGGAAAGAGAGGGTTAAAGGGACAGATAGACTAGTTAATAAAAGCATGATTTTGGATGCATGAATCATAGTTGTACACTAATGAGGTAGCTGTGATGGCTGCTGCTTGCTCTTCATTGTTCACCTGGGCGTAAGCCTGCATTTGCTTCCTTGCAAGGGCCCTAAAATTAATCAAGAGAGCATTCTCCTGAATGTACAGTACATGCACCAAAGCTGCATCACCAGGAAAGGTAATAATTCTCAGCTCCAGATTCACAATTATAACATTCTTTTTCCCCTCGAAGACTCTTCAAAGCTTGTACCTTGAACTATTGATACACCTGGATAAATGTTTTAATTTTTGCTGATTTTTGATGGATGGCATGGAATTCAAGGGAGCTCCTGCAAGAGGATGAGTGATGGATTTTAGTATCATGGTTTGCATTTTAGCAAAAAGAAGGTGGTGAGCTTTGCTATCAGCCCTGAATCCTTGGGATAGGGTTGGTTAAAAGAATAATAATAACTTAAGGATATATAAATGAGCAAAGAAGATTCATACAAGGCACTTTGGGCCCTTCATCTCACATTAGTGATAGATGGCCTTTTAGTGCAGCCATCTACGAGCTATTGCACATATATAGCATAGTGGGAGAAATAAGTTAAATCTTAATTTCCAGGGTTAATGTGCTTGTGTCTGGATTTTAGGAAAGAGCTGCTATATTTTTGCCCGCTGCGAAAGATGATGAGCATCCAAGCCGGCAGCCTTGATCCATCCTGTTTTGTTAAGCTACTCACAGCCTCCATGGGCGAAGGCTCCCAAAGCAACCAGGAGCTTGAGATATATTTTTCAGACTTACATCTTTTGTCATCTTGATGATTTCTTGTTTCCCACTTGCGGTTTTCAGCTGGAAGATCAATTCCATGATAGCGAGCTTAATTGGGAGTGATAGTGAGATAACGGAAGGAGCTATTTGTCATAGCCACAGCAGTCACATGACGGTGACAGTTAATGTGTGGTGAGTCAGGCTGGCTCTTGTTTCCTGTTACTTGTATTGGAAAGTTTAAAGAACAGGTTCAGACAGATAACGACAGTAAAGAATCACATGTGCATATTGGGCCTAATCCCAGAGAGTTCATAGTTCCCCAGTCTTGCAAAAAACAGCAACAAGCCACACAGGAGGGTCCTGCACAGCTTCTTTTGACCCCTGCATTTTGTATGTGAGGGGAAATAGTGTTACAATTACAGTTTTCATTTTTGTATAATTTGCCTGCTTGTTTGACAACCATCCAAATCCCTTGCCAGTGTCACACAAAAGTCAAAACTCATAACCGTTCACCTTGAAGCATTATTTACCTAGGGATCCATCAGCCTCGCCATCCCCGGACCTTGGAGGGAACAAAAGTACCAGGAAAGCGAAATCTTCTTTGGAGAAAAAGAGTTTATTGAAATCTGCGCAGAGACAGTCAGGAGAATCACTTCAAAAGTCTGACTGCAAAATTTCTGTGTCCAGCAAGCATTCTTATACCCAAAAGCACACATTTGCCTCCCCCCAAGCAGCCCAATCAGCTGACAAGTTTGCAACTTATTTTATGGCATAAGGATATATGGCTAGCTAAGCACCC
Source organism: Podarcis erhardii (assembly GCF_964252035.2). Classification (NCBI taxonomy): domain Eukaryota; kingdom Metazoa; phylum Chordata; class Lepidosauria; order Squamata; family Lacertidae; genus Podarcis; species Podarcis erhardii. Next base: position 91,494,210 of record NC_138497.1, on the reverse strand, counting down.
CCTCCCCTTTCCCCTATACGTGTCTTTTCTTATACGTGTCTTTCTTCTCTTGCGTTACTGAAGCAGGAAGCACAAGGCAGGAAACGGCCTCTAGCCTGCCTGGTCAAATTTAGCAAGCAACTGTGGGCTCTGCTTGCTGCTTAACCACAATTGCAGAAGTAAGCTTGGTGCAGAAGCTCACTATGTGCAGATAATATTAAGAGTAACCCTTCCCTCTCCCTTCAACCTCAGTGCTAATCAAAACTGACTGAAATGTTTGCACTTCATTAGTCTGTGGTCAAGAGCTGCAGTCAAAGTCCTTTGCACACTTTTCATGCACCAAAAATGTGTAATCTGAATGGGGGTTGCATTCTGACCCATAAGCAAAGTCAGGTGTGATGGACCAGCCAAGTGTGCTGCAAAAAGCTGACCAAACAAATTCATTTTCTATATCTAATACTGACACAATATAATGGACAGCCCATTTTTACAGTCCACTTAAATCATTTAAATTTATTCCCTTGCCAACTTCAGTGGGACAAAGGAAGTGACCTACTAGTTGCTACTAGCAAACCTCCTTCCATGTGTCTCCCTGGAAGTGGGACAGGAACAGAGCTTGATACATTGTGTTCCCTAATGAACTTTGGCCTTATTGGGTTGTGGGTCAAAATATATGTTCTGGAAAAGTTTGATGTTTCTTAGGATACCCATCTATTCTACCACCTTTCTTCAGAACGAAATTGACTTCAGAAGTAAATGAACTTTTCCCTTTTGAGAACTTGACCAAGACTACAATGAATCTTCAGGCTTTCACATATTTCACCTGCAAAGAACCATCTCTCACATATTTAGGGTGGTGTGGTGGAACCAAGTGATGTCTTCATGCCCAGAGGGTCAATGTGTTGTTTAAGAAGCTGCGACAGTTGTGCTACAAGGAAAAATGAAGATTAAACGGCTCCCTGGCCACCCCCTTTCTTGAATAGCTTCTATGAGACATTAATAAGCTTTCGTACTGATAAGCTCTAATCATTAATATGTCCACGCCAGCTATTCCTAAGCTCCTTAATGGGATCTAACACCCAGAGGCAAAGTGATTACATTTGCTAATACCACTGTGATCTGCTCCCCAGTTGCCAAAGAGGGGTCAGTGGCAGGCAAAGCAAGCTGTAAGAGGGAGAGAAGAAATGTAGCCGTGAGCAGAAATGCACAGTCCTGAAGTAATACCATGAGATGCTTGCTTAGCCATCTGATTTGTACTTGAGACAGGAGCGGCAATAGGAGAGGTGGCATCCTTGCAGAACCAAAGCAAGGTCAGGAGGTCAGGTGTCAGATGAGTGCAATTCACTGCAAGGTTCCCCTGTCACTTGAGATAATCCATTTTAATGTCTAATGAGCTAGTCGCTCGTGATTTTTCTGCAGCTTTGGAGGTGTTGAGTTTATGGCTTAACAATTTGCAACCCTGGCTTGACCTGAGCATAATGAGGAAGACGGTGTCCAGCTTCACATCTAAAGTATATTTTGAGAAATTAAACTATGATGGAAAGGTTCTCTCCTGTTGCATTTGAAATACAAACTGAAAGTTGTCTTGCAAATTGCAACACTGATCATGGCACCTGTGTGAGGCAGGCAGAATTAAACATATCTCTGACCTTGCCTGTAAAATCCAGTGACAATTTTCTAGCCTACAAGGGGGCAGTGGTTGAGGAACTCCATTCTGTTGCCAAAAATCAAAACAAAACAATTCTTTATTTCCTTAGCTGTAGCCTCTACAGAGGTGTATTATCTTTTCCAGAAAAAAAACCACACCAAACATCTTGAACATAATTTTGGATTAGCCCTTCCTAAAATATATCAGAGGTGGGTTATTTCTATGGCCAGAAACAACCCAAAATCACGGCAACATTGGATTCCTGGCTGGAGAAATCCACACTAAAAATGCAGCACTGAATTTTAGAAAATTTGGTCGGGTAATTATTATAATCATTCAACCACTATTCTTCAGTGTGAGAGAGGTTCTCTGTGTGACTATACCAGCAGTCCTTTTCAACTTGTACCCTGTTTCTAGTGCAACCGATGCCATAATAAGTTGGTGGGGTAGCCTTCTTAATTTAAACTGTAGTTATAATGCCTATATCTTGTCTGATAAAATTAAATATTGCTTCAGTAAATTAAAAAAAACCCATCATCATAATAAGAAGAGGTGCAGGTTCAATAATAAGAAATAAGTATCTTGTTTAAGGGATACATAATGGGAATGCTAGGATACCAGGGGACAATTCAGTAAGGGTTAAGGTTTCCTTTAATATTCTTATCAGGGCAACAGATGGTACAATAGCAACAAAGTAAGAGCAAATAAAATAATACCCTGAGTTGCTTCACACTCTGCTTTTCAAAGCTTCTTCTTTTTTTTTTAACTGACTGGCAGACATTAGCAATGCCATGTTGTATTGATATATATTCTTTCTTTCCCTTCACTGCATGCCTGTGTAAACTGTTATTACAGGTAGATTAATTCTCGTTAAGTGTGTGCCATTATTGAGAGATGCAGAGAACAGCAGTACTAAAATATATTTGAATTACTGGCGCTACCCATCCAAGGAATGGGCATATCCATTGTAGACAAAGAAGAGGGGAAAAACAAATGCTGTAAATCACAGGATGAGTTGTACAGATGGATGCATTTTATTTGTGTAGGCCCAGCTTTGGAATCATTTATTACCAATAGGAATTTAGAAGGAAATAGCAGCAGGGCATGAAATTGTATTTGATGTTGTGGGTCAAGGCAAGGATTTCACATGAAACCTTGCAAGCTGAAGGTAGCTGTTGGGTGCATATCCACCGCATATCCAATTAATTCACTTTATTGATTAGAAGACAGAATGCTTCCCTTTGCTGTCATGGAGATTTCTCTTTCTCAACAAAGTTCAGGCAGAATGTTAGAGTGCATGTGGTATTCTTGATTGTGAGGAGAGCTGAAACGTGGAGAAGTCTAGGTATACTTAAATTTCATGCAAATGTGCCACTCTGGAGCAGGGTCTATTCCTGAATAAATGGCATGAGGGCCCCTTCATATACGTAGATGCTTAAGTCCAGGATCATTTGAGGAAAAGCATAGATCTGAAAAAGTTGTTGCCACACAGAGATCATTCTATGTGCATACCAGAGATCTTGCCCAGGTGTAACAGCTGCTCAGGGCATGCAGACATAACACACCTAGGATTCCACTATTGTTTCATGGGACATGGGTGGCGTTGTGGTCTAAACCACCAAGCCTCTTGAACTTGCCCATTGGAAGGTTGGCGGTTTGAATCCTTGCAATGGGGTGAGCTCCCGTTGCTCTGTCCCAGCTCCTGCCAACCTAGCAGTTTGAAAGCACACCAGTGCAAGTAGATCAATAGGTACTGCTGCACTGGGAAGGTAAACGGTGTTTCCATGTGCTCTGGCTTCCATCACAGTGTTCCATTGCACTAGAAGGGATTTAATCATGCTAGCCACATGACCCAGAAAGCTGTCTGTGGACAAACTCTGAAAGCAAGATGAATTCCGCAACTCCATAGTCGCCTTTGACTGGACTTAACCATCCAGGGGTCCTTTACCTTTGCCTTTACCTACCAAGAGAGCCATATGCCACATGTTTTGGTTGGTGCTGAATACCACTGTGCACATTTGAGACAAATGTGTATGCACGGTATCATCAGCTAGCACATGCTGCCTCTCTATGTGCCTTGCTCTTGTGCAGTATGAATGGACAACATTAACATATTGTGTCTGGAGGCCGTGTTTGCTGTTCCCCATCTGCATGTGTTGCAGTCAAACACAGTATTAATGACTATATTTTCTTTCCCTTCAATATGAAATGTAATCTTCAGGTCCTGAATGCAAGTCAAAACCAAATGATTTATTGCTTTCATTTAAGGTACAATCTGATTCCTTCCCTAACAATACACAGTGATAATTACTTGCCATTCTGTGGCACCAGCACCAAAATTTCTGAATCCACCTCTAATTGCACAGTGAGGCAGAAACAGTTTCTTGGCTATTGCTACTTTGTAAAATGTACTTACATACAATAACAGCAACAGCAAGTGGAGAATCGTAGCAATTTGAAGTGGGTGGAAGAGACAGGGCAAAGGGCACTTAGATAACCCCCTCACTCTCTTTACCTTCTATGCTGCTGTAATTAAGTGGCTCCAGGAATTAAATGATGAGATGAAATGGAAATGTAGTGCAGATGTTAGAAATGGAAGACAAAGGGTGGCATTCAACTAAGTTTTAGAATGGACCCAGTATACTTGATGGACCTAACTTAGTCATGTTCATTCATTTCAGTCTACTCTGAGTAAAATGTATTTGAATAATACCCTAAATATTTCCCCCCCTACTGTTGTTTAGCTGGGGGTACAGACCACGATAAAAGTCAAGGTTTAAGAACACCAGAAGAGACTTGTTGGAGCAGACCAAAGACATTTCTAGTCCAGCACCCTGGTTTCCAGTGACTAGAGGCTCTTGGGAAGCCCATGAGCAAGAAATGCAGGCAATAGCTCCCTGTTGTCCCCCAGTTTATGACTTTCAGAAGCACTGGGGCTAGTATATAGCCATCATGACCAATAATCACCAATAGCCTTATCATCTTGAATTTGTCTAAACTACTTAGCTAAGGGCAGAATTCACCTAAGTAGCCCTGTCCAGAGAAGTCCTGCACCATGACTTCCAGTTGCTCAGTGAGGTTGCCCACTCTCCAGCCCCTGCATGCCCCACAACCCCCTTGGCTTGGCTTGGGTAGGTGGGAAAACTCCCAGAACATTGTGCAGAGGGATGAGAGGCGGGATCGTTCAGTCTGGCAAGCTGGGGTGCTTGTGTAGACCGAACGATTGGAAGAGCACAACGTCCTATTCCACTCTAAGTTTTTATTATCACTATCAGGCATTCACTGGTGATTTATTTGCTGGTTACGTAGTAATTGAAAAGTGTCAACTGTGCTTTGGAAGTCTACATGTTACACTTTGGTTATTGTAGACATGGAGTGATGTAACATGGTGGCGTAGGGTATCACGTGTACTGCAGTTCTGGAGCTGTCACTTCTGTTTGATATTAGGTTACAGATTAGTCACAAGACAAATCACACCAACTAATGGACATCAAAGCAAATTAAATTGGTTTAAAGAGCTTAGCATAAAATAAACAAGGCTGAGGTTGTCATAATTAATTAAAAAGCTCGCAATGACTGCAAGGCAGAAGTTTCAAAGTTGACAATTCCAAAACAAATTAAGCGGAGTTGGAGTTTTCAAAGGGATTGACAACAAATGGAATAATCATCAAACTGAAACTGTTGCTTGAGTCTGAAAGGCCCCATTTTGGTCAATTCTTGATGAATATTATTCCATGGAGTCAAGAAGAAAGAAGAGGTAGTGTGTGAAGTTGTGAAGCCACCTTTCGGGGTGATTTACTATGTGGTGATCAATCATTTGAATGTTCTAATAGATCAAAACAGGTGGCACAATTCAGCTTATGCTCTCCTGGAAAACATATAAAATTTTGATTGAAGTGAGGGGTAAGCAACTGCAATCCCTTCATGTGTCTGTGGCATGTCACAGCATAGAACTATTTCGCCACCAAAAAACAAAACAGCCACCCTGGTAAAAATAAATAAATACATCATGACCTGCATATGAAACAATTTAGAAGGGAAGTCTCTGCTCAGGTTTTAAATGGATTTTTCTTTTTGAGGGAAAAGTTTCAGAGGGTAGAACGAAGTGAGTTGATCCTGTTAAATATGATTAAAATACAGTGAGGTGAGAATCAAGAGGAGATGAATTATGAGTTGATCATCTAGTTAATGGCATCATGAGCAGAGGATGGTGAGGTGCAGTGGTGGTGCTCTCTTGAACTCAGACCTCCTGCGTTGCTGCTCCATATCAGAATGGAGAGGGCTGAAGCAATGGTGACAATGGTGTGGTGCAAATGAACCAACAGGGACACTAGGTGGGCTCTGCTAGTGTGTTTGTACCACAATGACCTCACAACCACCTTGCCCTTTCTTTTTTTTTTTTTAAAAAAATATTTTTTATTGATTTTAACATATAAATTATAAAATGTACCACAAAACTTATCACTTATACAATCTTTTTAGACTTTCATCAGCACCTCTGATGATCCACTTCTTATGCATTTCTTAACTTTATATTGCCTTTACATCTCTTAGCAAATCATCCTTCCCCTTCTCCATTTTTGCAATACTTCCAATAATACTCCTCACAAAACTTCTTGCAAACCTACAAACGTCGTCTGATCTTCACAAATACTTTTCAAATAGTCCATAAATTTACTCCAGTCTTCCGTGAATTTCTGGTCCCGCCGGTTTCGAATCCTTCCTGTTAGTTTATCTAGTTCTGCATAGTCCATTAACTTCATCCTCCATTCTTCAATCATCGGTAATTCTTCTTGCTTCCATTTTTGGGCCAATAATATTCTTGCTGCTGTTATTGCATATAAAAAGAGCTTATATTCCTTTCTATTTATATCACTCCCAACAATGCCCAATAAGAATGCTTCTGGTTTCTTTATAAATGTATATTTCAACATTTTTTTTATCTCATTATATATTAGCTCCCAGAAGCATTTCACCTTTTTACATTCCCACCACATGTGATAAAATGTTCCCTCTTTTTCTTTACATTTCCAACATTTATTGCTGACTTTATACATTACGCTAACTTAACAGGTGTAATATACCATCTATACCTCATTTTCATCACATTTTCTTTTAGGGCATTGCATGCAGTAAATTTTAGACCTTCTGTTATGGGTTAAGGGGGGCTGCTTGTGCGTAAATGGTTGAGCTCTCCACTCATGCAATCAGTTTCTAAACTCTCCCAGTCCGCGGAGCCATGGGTGCATGGCTACCTCAATCGCTGGCAGAATCCGTCAGTGGACGTTTCCGGAATTTGCGCCCACATAAGAGTTCCTTAACGGAAACTCTCCTTCTGGATTCTCTGCGTGACAGTTTCCTACGCGGAGTAGGTGTCCCCAGCGGAGGTCCTGAAACCTCTCCGCTGTTCTCACTGGAAGTATCTTGGAGCCATCCCTCCGACTGAGTTTCTGTGGGAACTCTCTCTCTCCCCCTGCTGGTTCCTTCCTCAGCATCCGAGGCTCTCCTACCCGCCTTGAGCCCTTCCACCACCTGACTCTCCGATGGCAGTTCCCTGACATCCACCTCCCCTCCAGGACCCCCCTCACCCCCCGTTTCCCCCTCTTCTCTGGGTGGTGAGGCTGGGAATCCCCTGAAAGAATCCTCATCTTCGGATGACTCAAAAACCGCCCTCCACCTACTACTGTCCCTTCTTCATGAATACTCTTTCCCATCTGATTTTTCTTCCTCTTCTTGTCTTGATTCTGGGAACCCCTCGAACTCCCCTTCTTCGTCAGTGGTGCCGAAGTGTTCCTCCCAGAACCTAGCCAAGGGCTGAGGCTTCTTTGGGTACCGGAGATGAAACGTTCCTACTAAAACCTCATCATCAACTGTTTCTGCCGGTACCCAGGTATTTTCGGACTCCAGTTCCCCTTCCCATGCCACTAAGTACTCCACCTGTTTACCCTTCCACCGAGAGTCGAGTATTTCTGCTACATGACTGCTGCTCTCCCTCTCTTCTACTTCCGGTGTCGCGGGAACCTCACCTTCATGTCCCAAAATTTCCCGCCCCTCCCGGTATGGTGACAGTAATGACCTATGGAATACTGGATGCAGTTTCATGTTGTCTGGCAACCTGAGTCTGAAGGCCACCGGATTAACCTGTTGTATAACTTCAAAGGGTCCCAGTCGTTTCGGCCTCAATTTCTTGCACCCGCCCTTAAATGGCAACCCTTGTGTTGACAACCACACCCGGTCCCCCACCCTTATGGTCTCTCCTTCCCTTCTGCTCCTATCTGCCTGCTTCTTGTATTCTTCCTTGGCCCTATCCAAATTCATCTTGAGCTGTTGATGTATGGCTTCCATTTCTTCCACGAAATGTTCCGCTGCCGGTACGCTCCATCTTTCCCCTCCTTCCCCTGGAAAGGCCCTAGGGTGACACCTGTAATTGGCCATAAATGGACTCATGCCCGTGGACACATTTTCTGCGTTATTGTAGGCGAATTCGGCCAGAGCCAATTTCTCTACCCAATCATTCTCTCTGTCATTTACATAACACCTCTGATGGCAGTTCCCTGACACCTTCTTTCCATAATTTTACCCAATTGCTCAGCTGTATATTATACCCAAAATCTTTGGCCCAGTGAATCATAACCGACTTAACCTCCTCGTCCTTCAAATGCCATTCAAGCAGCAATTTATACATTTTAGACAAAATTTTTGAATCTTTACTTAAACTACCTCGCCCTTTCCATTCTGGTATTCAGCAGTGATGTGGGCAACTAGAGTACCACTGCCCCAACCCACCTCACCATCTGCTACTTTATAGTTGGATGGAGAGAGATGACAACTAAAACAAGCGGGTTGATGTTATTTAAATGAGCTTGTGGAAGTTCCAAGGACGCCCACGTTAAGTGATACTGGAGCACTCCAAAGTAGGGAAGGTTCAAAAATAGGAGGAAAACATGGATAGTTACTATACTGAGCATAAATAAAGTTCAAATGAAAGCAAGATTTCTTTTCCAGAAAAAGAGTGCTTGAGAGAGAGGGCACTTCTAGACGAGCCGTTTATTGAGCATTCATCCTGATTTATTTGCAGGGAAATTTTGTTAATGTTAAATTATGTTTTGTTTCTTCCTAAAATGATTTTTGTTTCTTCCTACAGTTCTAGCTGTCCTTACTTTAACTGCAAGCTGCCTTGAGTCCCTTGCCTTGAGGGCAAAAGATGAAATATACATAATAAATTAAAAATTATAATTAATAATATAATGTAATGTAAGGACACGGGCGGCGCTGTGGGTTAAACCACAGAGCCTAGGACTTGCCGATCAGAAGGTCGGTGGTTCGAATCCCCGCGATGAGGTGAGCTCCTGTTGCTCGGTCCTTGCTCCTGCCAACCTAGTAGTTCGAAAGCACGTCAAAGTGCAAGTAGATAAATAGGCACTGCTCTGGCAGGAAGGTAAACGGTGTTTCCGTGCGCTGCTCTGGTTCGCCAGAAGCGGCTTAGTCATGCTGGCCACATGACCCAGAAGCTGTACACCGGCTCCCTCGGCCAATAAAGCGAGATGAGCACTGCAACCCCAGAGTCGGTCACGACTGGACCTAATGGTCAAGGATCCCTTTACCTTAACGTAATGTAATGTAATGTAATGTAATGTAATGTAATGTAATGTAATGTAATGTAATGCAACGCAACGCAACGCAACGCAACGCAACGCAACGCAACGCAACACAACACAACACAACACAACACATTTAATGCCTGCTGAATTGAAGCTTGGCTAAGCAAAAGTTCTCTTTGCATTTTCTATGCATTGCTAAGATCTGATTCAGTGTGTAAGGTTGGATTTTTGCAAGGCACAGCCACAGAACAGCAAGAAAAGCTCTCAGACCTGGGGGAAATTAATCAGTACACATTACAATCAAAGTAGGGGTCAAGCAAAAGTGTGGAGTTGTTTGTGGTGGTGTTAGCATGGAGGCAGCTTGGTTTCCACTAGCTGGGTGAAGGAAGTGTGTGTGTGTGTGTGTGTGTGTGTGTGTGTGAAAGCTCCAAGGTACTAAAAAATCCATTGCTTGCTCTACAAAGCCAGTACAAAAGTGCCTTCTGTTGGCCAGGAATCGAAGTCAGGATACCTTCAGATGTGTCTTCGGCAATCCTTGCATCACTGGTTGGCATTATTAAATGGAACCTCTCAAAATAGAACAGAAAGCAATGGGGCTTCAAGTTTGATAGAGGTGATTTTTATCTCTGAGATTTTTACAATCCGATTTTCTCTCCGCATCCTCCGCTCCACTGGGGCCTTTTATGTGCAGCTCTTGCTAGAATAACAACTGAATTTCCATTTGTACCTCTTTTGTTGCACATAAAAGCTCAATTAGCATTCTGACTCGCTGTCAGCCGGTACCTGTTTAATGAACTTTTATCCACTTCCATGTTCCTTAAGTTTAATTAACTAAAATGGATCCAATGACTTAGCAGTTATGAAATGATTTTGGAATGAAAATATATCCTTTCTCTTAAAGCATTAGGCAAGAAGCAGAGAGTGAAAACTTTCAGGCATGGGCTGAATAATACATTTCTACTCAGTGATTGCTTACATATTCAGAGGGGACCTCCTCCTTGCCTCTTTCACAGTGCCTGTATTTTATGTGACATTTTATCTAAGGATGAGGTTGAGGTTGGGTGGGAGTAGGGGAGAAGGAGGGCTTTTCCTCTTTTGCCCTTTATCAGGGCCATCATTTTGAAACTGGAGGAAAATGGCAAATTCATAGCAGTCCTGCTGTTGGAACATTTGATGTTAAATTGTCGGGAGTAAAGAGACAATGTCTGTAACAAGTTACTTGAATTGGGGTGGTGATAGGCAACCTATTATCCCCTTGCAGATTCCATCTTTAATAACTACTTGTTGTCATGTAGATTGCATTTTCAGGCTTGCCTTCCTTCCTTCTTTTCAAGTCAGATATTCTTTGTATGTGTTAGTGTTGTGCCTTGATGGCCACATGTACGCTGGTACTCAGAAATTGAATGCCATTTACAGATAGGTAGCCGTGTTGGTCTGCCATAGTCAAGACAAAATAAAAAAAAACACTATCTGAAGAAGTGTGCATGCACACGAAAGCTCATACCTAGAACTAACTTAGTTGGTCTTTAAGGTGCTACTGGAAGGAATTTTTTTATTTTGTCTTGAATGCCATTGTTTGCCAGGATTAATAAGCCTTATTTCTTTTGTATTCTTTCAACCAGCAGTCTTGCCAGACTATCTTCACTGCTGATAATCCCTGCGCTAGTGCCATTATTTAGTTGAAAACACCCTTTGTTTCAAATGCAAAGAGAAATAACAATTTTGAATCCGCATCTCTTAACTATACCACATTTGTGAGACTGATGATTGGTGAATAATCAGCCCTTGAACTGGCCAGTGGTTGCCTCTGCTGTTGATCACACAGTTTTCTTTGTTTTTAAATCACTCAGTTTTATGTAAGTGGCTAGATATCATGAATATGTTCTTATATGATGCATTGCTTTCTTTTGAATACTATAAACTTAACTAGAACTTCATGCTTTGTGGATCAGTTTTGTGAGTATTTAAATTCTTCCCACGTGTGCAGGAATAATGCAATTTTACCTTAAATCACTCAAAGTTCGCTTTAATTGTAAAGGTTAGCTTGAATTTAGCTTTGGTTAGCTCAATAAGATCACTTCTAATTGCATTAATGGAAGTCAGATAATCACATTGTTAAGCAAATTTAGCAAATTAACAACCAGCAATTTAATTCTGCTAATTTTAAAGTTGATCTTTCCATTAGAAGCAAATAACTTAACTGAGATAGTTTGAAATATTTCCACCATTTCAAAAACTGCTTTTAATTACACTTACAGTGCAATCAAGTGTATGTCTACCTAGAAGTAAGTTCCAGCTAAGAGGTATAGGATAGCTCATAGCTTCCATAGGCACACATCCAAGGAGACTCCAAAAATACCCATGACTATGTTGATCCATCTCTATATATCTATATCTTTATATATCATGTCAGAGTTGCATGTATGATATTCACTATTCACACAGCAAGTACAAAGAGCAGAATGGCATAGCACAATGTCCAGTGCCAGATTTATGTATAGGCTAAGTAGGCTGAAGCCTAGGGCCTCTAAATCAATGGGGCCTCACCAGCCCTCCCACTCCTCAGCGGGCAGTCTCCCCTCTCCCAAAATTGCAAACCCAAGACTTCAGGCGAGGGCAGGGCAACTTGGGCCTCTAAATCTAGGGGGCATCGCCAGCCTGCCCACTCCCCAGTGCTGCAGTCTCCCCTCTCCCAAAAATATAAACCCAAGACTTCATGCACGGGCAGGGCAACTCAGGCCCAGCAACTATGAGACTCAGGGCTAGCCAGTGGGGCCCAATTTGAAGAAGTGGGGTCCAACTTTAGGTTTTTTGTAGGGCCCCAGTTTACAGCCAAAGTCTGCAGAATCTTATAGATATAAATAAAATCCATCTAGATTGCCCTGGTGTGGGGCCCCCCATAGGAGCGGCCCATGGGGCCCAAATTGACCAAATTGCTCCAATTGCCTTGAGGTCAGCCCTGATGAGACTGTGCAGGGGTTGGACTGACAAGCCCTGCACCTTCTAGGTCCCTGGTGTCACTATTCCAGAGTACAGACTTAAGGACTTGTTATGGAAATAAAGGGGGGCACTTATTGGAAATCAGTTTTGTCACCTCTCCCTCCCCCAGACTCCAGGACGATGAGCCCAGCCACCTTATATTCACAGTCGCATAAGCACTACACTACAGCATGGCCATAAACCTGTACGTTCAACTGCTGAAATACACAAGCGATATGTAGCAATGGAGATTTATGTTACTGCTTTATGAATGAACACTGTGTTTCATGAATGGACTCTGTATTTTTGGCATTACCTAAGAGCCACCAATAGGGAGCTCTAGAATCTGACAGCTAACCAATCGGGTACTACCAAACAGTGACCTCTATTGCTGAAAGCAGGTAACCAGCAGGGAACGTTTTAGCTCAGCCTTTGCACTGTTGACTGAACACCCTTTTCTTTTCTTGTGCTGCATCTTGTTTCTCCAGTCAATAGTTCCACATGGGGAAAGTGGAAACAAGTTTCCAAGCATGGCTTTAATGTCACCAACTTGGGGTAAAGGAGTATATCAGCAGAGCAACTTCTAGATGCCTTTTGTCTGTTTCAATGTGTGTGTTCATGATTACATCACTGTGCTCAGAATCGCAAGGAGGGTGAGAGTGACCAATGCTAAGGTCGGGAAAGGAACTAATTTTCTTCAACAAGCAAGTTTCAATTCTCCACCAACAGCAAAGCCCACCAGGTCATCTGTGCTAATGGAAGCACATGAAATAACATGCTTGGGGTGATAGGCTCCCCGATCCTGCTTTGTAGCACTGAATGCAGAGGTGGCCTTGGATGTTTTAAGAACTTTTCAGAATCAGGGTTTTGTTTTTGTTTTTCTCCCATTAAGGAGTTCTGGCTATAATCCGATACTCACTTATATGGGAATAAGTCCCAGTGTAGCCTTGGGAATGGAATAAATCATTTTAAAAATACTGTAATATTATAAAACTATAAAAAAAAACTCTCTCTGAGGACATGAACTATGATTCTTTATTTAAAACAATGTTTCCAGGATGCCCCCTCATATAAATATAAAAGTGGTGTAGAACAAGTTACAACAAACTTGTGCCACAAACCCAGAGATGCGGGTCCTATTTGGGGACTTTTCTAAATCAGGAAACCTGGGCAGCCAAGGAGGCTGCAGAGCTCTTGATGGAAAACACACATCCCACTGTTGCCTACCCCACAACAATAAGGGAACCTCAATCTTGCACCACTTATATTCAAATAATTCTAAAGTGCACTGAAACTGTGGCAAAAAACCAAACAAACAAAAGCCTGTCATGGGGAAAGAAAACTTTCAAGAACCTAGAGGACAGGTTTTAGCACAAAAATCCATGGATTCTATACCCTCTTATCATGCCAACCCCTGCAAGGATGGTAATTTTGGACACAAAGTACAGTCATTTCCATTAAGATCTATTTTGCTCTCTCACAACTGTCATGCCCAGATCACTCAAGTACATCCCAGCCCTGGACTGTGGCAAGGTTTCAAGGAGCCTGCAGACAGAGTTGGTGTCGACACATTTGCTCTTGTCAAACTCTATCTGTTCTCCAAATTTTAAATCAAACTATACTTTTTATTTCTTAGAGCATGAGAATCAACATCATAGTGACACAACCTTCCAGTTTCAACTGTTAGCCTAAGCAGATTCTATTGCCATGTTTCATGAAATTGGCCTTCTTCATCTTGCTCCTCAGCTTCCCCCCATTCCCCATCTAAACCAACACCAACCTGCCAAACTGGCTTTTGGCTGGGAGGGCAGTGTTTGCTTTTGCCTGGCATTTCATTTTGCCTCTGTCATATTTTGACCTAAGACAGATGCTTTGGCAAAGCTCTACAAAACTGGATGTAATGCATGAGGCTTTCATGGATGAAGTGAACTGGAGGCATTCATTGTTGCTGAACTTGTTTATGGCTAACTGAAGGGAGAAAGAGTAACCCCTGTTAGTGGGAATATGTTAACCAACCAGTGATTTTTTTTCAGGAGGTACTCAAGGGTATTCAGTACCAGCACCTCTTTTTGTTCTTGTTTAAAAGTGTGGCACTTACTGTAACAACTTCATGGTGAGTACCGGCACCTATTTTTCTAGGGGAAAAGCACTGTAACCAACCATGTTCAAAACATGTTTAAACATCATGACAAGAGTCCTTGTGCAGCTGTCACTTCCCAGTCCACTATTTTCAGTGCCGTGGTTTCGTGCAGATACAGGATGCAAAGGAATGTTTTAAGCGGTTTTAAGTGAGGTTGAATTTGGCAGGTTAATATTTAATAATGTTTACCTAAAACATTCCAGAAACACTTTAGGCTTAGGTTTCATTTGCTTCTTCTATGTGTCCATTAGCTTAAAATGAAATCTGGAAAGTTAACCTTTCAAAGTTTCAAAAAAAGAAAGAAAAAAGTTCGGTTTCAAATCTAAGCAGAATTTCATACACTATGGCCTGGAAGTATTTTTTGTTTGTTTGTTTTTGTTTGTTTGTTTGTTTGTTGGGAATTTGCATTAAATTTTATTGAGAATTTGAACCACAATACTGAGGTTTGTAGAAAGTTTTCAGGGTCCAGCGAACTCTCCAACAAACTCTCTCATTTGCCTTTTTGTGTGTCAACTCCACATCCCAATCCTTCCCTGGTGACAGTTCAATCCATCTCTCTCTCTCTGTCACACACACACACTGCAATGGGATCAATTGTTTAAAGGTATCTCCAGTATTTCATGGGAAGAATTCAAGTGCATGCCAGAACTTTAGTTTTGTGCAATTAAAATGGATTAAAGGTCTCTGCCACCCTAGCACAACACATCCACCCATCTTTACTGTTTGGAAAGTGACAGGAAAATGCACTGAGAACTGTGGGATGGACAATGATTAATGGAAAGAAAATCAGGATAAATGTTCACTGTCATATAAACTGCCCCATAAATGTTTCAGAACAAATGCTCAATACAGTTAGGGTTGCCATACATCCAGAATTTTCCAGACATAGCCGGTATTCTGCATCTAGGCAAAAATCACTGAAATGTCCAGCAGCCTATGGCAGCCCATGGCAGCAGTGTAGATTTTCATTAAAAATAGCTTTTTTTTGAAAAATGGAAACCCTAAATAAAGACCAGGCATAGTCTAACTTCCACATAAGCTTTGTGAAAGCAAATCAGGATGGACGTTGAATAAAGAGATAAACTAGAGGAGCCATTATCAGCCTTGCTTCCCAAAGTAAGAGAGGAACACAATTTAATCATCCTCATGGCCCTTCAGAGCAGTCATTAGCAGCAAGCAAGCATGACAGTCTTAACTGGAATCTACTATGGCAAGTTTGGTGATAATGTTTGGTGATAACTATGTTTGGTGATAATCCTTGTTTCATTAGAAATACTGCCTTCACACTGGAGAGTTCTAGGAAGGAAGGAAGACTGCAGTTGGAGTTTGTCAAATGGATGTATTGTTTGGCCGGCCTTCCAAGGTCTACATGCCAGTTTGGTGCAGTAAATATCAACTGCCAGACATAACAGTGTTGCAGAAAGCCTTATGAATTTCCATCACAAAAGCATTATGGTTGCCTTATGCCTATATGTCATACACTGCTTTGGGGACATCCAACAGAGCAACAATTGTTATTGCTGATGGCAAAATTAGCATAGTTAGAACCCCCTTTCGCAGCAACACCATTATCTACTGAGCGGTTTGATATTCAGAGTCAAAATGAGTGGTCCTTATTGGGCACTGTGTTTCAAACAGAGTAGACATCTGCTACTTTAGAAATCATTCTCATTGACATAAAAACTCAAAACGTTAGCAATGGATCAGCCATGTTATATGAAGGTCCAAGTTGAGATGCATAAAGCCTATTTAAAGACAGCACAGTGCAATCAGCCCACCACAAATCTTGCAGACCATCAAGCTTCAAAAACAATACAGCTTCCTAGTCATATGGCAACGAATCTACCCACTGGGACCTATTAGAGTTAACTTAGTCTTAATTGGGAAAGAATCTGGAAGGAACTTCTTGCATTTACAAGAACTTTTTGCCAATTTGCACAGAGACGTCACTGAAGCACTCTGCAAACTATGCTGCAGTGATATTCCTATCTCATTTCCTTTAATGACTCTGCATGCCACAGGCCTTCACAGAGCCTCTCATTGGGTTTTCTGCACAGTCTTCCAAAAAGGCAAAAGAAGCAGGAAGAAACAACATGGTGTCTTCCTTCTATTAGCAATGTATTTTAACCATACAAATCTATGAGCAGCAGTGGAAAACATGGTGCAGGGGAAGCACTCCTGGCAGATCAGTTGCTGCTGATTACTGGGGGTGGGGACTAGGTGGCAGGGAGATCAGTCTGGTGGAAGCACACCAGTAGGTGCACTGAACTGGCCTCACTGGTGCATTTGCAATGCACCACCCTCCTCTTATCAGAAATCTTAGAAATATATGTGGTTGTAATGCACTGCATCGTGAACCAAGGAACCTGGCAGATACACCTGGCCTTCTGTTCCATTGTGGCAGCTTGCCAGAGAAGCTTCTGGCCTGTTTTTGCTTCACATCATTAGCTCATAAGACAACCTCTTCTTGAGACCCTGGAAATCTGCTGGCATGGGGAAAATAATCTTTTGGAGCCTGAGAGCCACATTCACTCATTCCCAGTCTTCTAGGACCATGTTAGATGTTAAAAGGTAAAGGTAAAGGACCCCTGGACAGTTAAGTCCAGTCAAAGGTGACTATGGGGTTGCGACACTCATCTTGCTTTCAGGCTGAGGGAGCTGGCATTGGTCCACAGACAGCTTTCTGGGTCATGTGGCCAGCATGACTAAACCGCCTCTGCTGCAATGGAAAAACCATGACAGAAATCAGAGTGCATAGAAACACCGTTTACCTTCCTGCTGCAGCGGTACCTATTTATCTACTTGCACTGATGTGCTTTTGAACTGCTAGGTTGGCAGGATGCTTTATGAGAGCCCAATGGATGATTTAGTTGAGATTCTTGCATTGCAGGGGGTTCAACTAGATGACCCTCGGTGTCCCTTCCAACCCCACATTTCTATGATTCTATAATTCTATGAAAGCCAAAGTATAGGTGGGGCCAAAGTAAGGGGAGGGAGGGCGCAAAGCCAAGAACAGACAGCAAGCAACAAACACAAGCTTTACCTCTGAATATTGTTGCGACCGCTACACCAACCAGTGTTGGTAGAGAGGGGCTAACTAGCTAACAATACTAATCTTTGTGTAGTGCTTTCCAGCATCCAGAACACTTCATGTGTATTATCTAATGACTATAGGTCCATATAGTCCCTCATGTTTCAGATATGGAGAGTGAGGCTGAGAGAGAAGGGATTCCCTAGTGAGTTCACAGCTAAGGCGAGATTTGAACTAGGAGTTTTCAGATTTCATAGAATTATAGACTCATAGAGTTGGAAAGCACCCTAAGGATCGGCCAGCCAGATCCTCTGCAGTGCAGAAATATGTAGTTGCCTCTTATGGGGTCCGAGCTTGCAACCTTGGTGTTTTGAGCACCATGCTCTAGCTCACTGTTTTGGCCCTACATGAACTTCAGTTGTGTTTAAACTTTTTTTGGTGGGGTGCTTTTGGAGCCTGTTTCTCAGAATGAAATTTTCAGAAGAAATACCCAAAAGAAACCATTTCAGGAATTTATAATCTCCTTAACTCAACAGCTACTAGCTCAGTAGCTGCTGGGTGAATGACGTAAGGTTGGCAAAGCACTTTGCACTCTATGAAGGGCTCTATGTACACGACAGCTAATTATGTGTAAGCTGGTTTACATGATTGGCAGATTACTTCCCTTGGCTCCAATTCTCTGCTGACTCCAATCCTCATATTTATCTCCTGACGTGCATTAGGAGGGTATTTTTAGGACTGAGAAATGCTCAGTGTAGCATTTAACTTAGACTTTAACCAGCAGTTTTGTTCATCCATGCACAGAGGAGAGGATGGCAGGGAGGTAGGGATGCGAGACAACAGCCACAGGTCTTCAACGATAATTGGAATTATCTCAGTTGAGATGTGCAAAGGTGGCATTCTCGCCCATCCATATTATACCAGTTCATTTCATGACACATGGCATTAAGTTACAGCATGCTCATTTGCATGCTCCTAAGCATGCAATGAAAAAATTATGGAAAATGACAGGCTTGTTGCTCCATAACTGAATCTGGATGAAGCGCATCTGTGGGTGAAACAATGGCTTTCTATGGAATGGCAAGCCTCCTGGCAGGATGATTTAAACAATAAATCCTTATTTCAGACATTTAAGAATTCAAGGGATAAGATAGGGCTTTCCTTCCATGAGCCTTGTTAAAATTACTAAAGTAGAATATGCCTAATCTTGTATACAATTAAGCCTAAAGAGCTAGGACCTAACCACCTAGGTATTACTTTTAACTAAAAGTGGTATATAAGTAAGACTTTTTAAAACCTATTACTGAAGACTGGCAGCATTTTAATGATATTTTATATTTTCTTTCAACTGCTGCCCCTTTTATATTGTTTTGTGAAATTGCAGTGCTATATATGCTTCCTGTGGTAGCCTGCCCTGTGAGGCATTTTTACACTAAAAGGCTGGGATATTAGTGTTTTAATAAAAGTAATAAAATAATAAAATATATAAAGTGTTTAGGATTGAAGCCTAAAGCCCACTCTATGGTTAGCAAGAACTGTTTGCCTAAGTATGAGCTAAAGTGTTGTAGCTCAGTGGTAGAGCCTCTGCCTTGAATGCAGAAGGTCCCAGATTCACTTCTTAACATCTCTAGATAGGACTGGGAGACACTCACTTCCTGAAATCTTAGGAAGCTGGAGCTAAGTCAGTGTAGGCAATACTGAGCTAAATGAACCAATGGTCCACATCACTATAAGGTTGCTTCCTAAATTCCACTTCCAACCCCATCCTTCAATTACTATTTTAGCATGGAGGAATGATGGACTGAACTTACCTCCCCAGTTGGTGTCCTTTCTGTCAAGGGCAGCTCCAAAAACATAATTTTAAAATGTTCCAAAGCACTTTGCTCCGGATCAAAATAAATGTGCACATTATTAAGCACACCTAAGCAAAGATGCCTCATTTTGCATCTTGCAAATCTGGGTTTTCCAGCTGCCTACGAAGCTCATTTTGTTATCTTGTGAGGGTCGCCCACCTCCCCATCTGGCTTTGCTTGCCAATCACTTTGAGGTCCCTAGGTAGGAAAAAAAAGCGATAGGTTTAAACATATACACACTGGTGAGTTTGAAAGGGTAAGGAAATGTGAGCTCTGGAGAAAGGCATTCCTGTCGTGGCAATCCCCCAGCCCAGCAGAGCCCAGACAATGGCTGTGCAAGCTCGCAAGCAGAGCTCCAACTGCTGAAATAAATCCACCGGCTGCTGACAAGTGCAATTATTATATAAATCACACTCCCACTAGGGGAGCACAAAGAAACATATGTGTTTCCAACAGGGCTCTCTTATTGATAAGGTGAAAGTGAGACAGATGGCTAGAGCACTTTTCAGCTTGCAGTAAAAGCTTCAGCACGGATGCTTAGGAGCACCAATCACAACAGCACACATGATACCAGTGGAAGGTGCCACATTCCATGTCCCTTGCCTGCTGCGTCTTCTTGATTGCAGAGCTGAAGCAGCCTCTGGCGAAACATGTAAGCGTTGGCTGAGACCAGGCTAATGCAAGCTTAAGTGAATGTTACACAATCGCCACAGTCTGGCCTTGACTGAAGCAAGTCCACCGAAGCTCAGGTGAGAGGAAGAGTTTAGGCACTGGGTTTTTCAGATCGCTCCCCCTAAAACCATTCCAGATCTTACAGAATGAGGCTGTTTGGGGTCAACGTCCATCTCAAGTCTCCCCAATTTCCACCATCTCAATTCCTAAATGTAAAAGGCAAGGGGGAGTGATGGTAGGGCTTGACAACAACTGTATAGGCCCTCAATGTCTGGATAAGGATGGCAGTTCCTATGCTTCATGGTATCCATAGATGTTGTCACCAGCATGGACAGGAAACACACAAGAATCAGTACTCTGAAACATTCCTCATAGGATGAAGGAAGACAATTGAAGCAAAGCAAGTCCCCAAGGCAGAAAAAGAATGTCACTGACCAATGATAGTCAGAGTGGAATTGTTTTAACCACAGACCCAGGGCTAGCAGTATCAGTACTTTATAATGATAATGGTTATTTGACTATTAGACAACCAGCATGCTATATCACTTGTTGAAGTTGAAATCAGTGGGGCTTGAACAGCACAATTCCTGGTTTGTGTTAAGTAGTTATGGAGGGAAATCTTGAGTCAGTTTGCAACCCCACCTAATTCACACGTTCCAAAAGAATTCACAAACCAGAACACAGCTACTCCTCCAAATCTACACTTCTCCGAATTTTGCAATGCAGCTCTCCAGCCAATGAATGAGTACAAAATGCATATACTGGGGCAAGGTGTGCATAAACATACGTGTGTTAGTGAAGATGACATACACAAATGCATTATTTTGGGAGAAATTGGCTTGCAAAAATTTGCATAGTGGACAAAAATGCATGCAAACCCATATATTAGGAGAGAATCGCACTAAAATGCTGATGAATTTTCATTAGGTCTTTTTTTAAAAATCACACTGTGATTAGTGAAACACTGAAATGTTTAACTTCAGCTAGATTGTGCCTTTACTTGGGAGTCTCTCTCTCTCTCTCCCTCTCCCTCCCCCCTCTCTCTCACACACTTTTATAATGTCAGAAACAACAGTTCACAAGAACAAGCTTCGAGCTATTGTGAAGCTTGTATTCAATCACATGCCAACCCCTCAAGTTTCAGAATCCGGCAGGACTCCTTCACATGGGAATTTAAGCAAACAAGCAAGATGCCAAGAGAATCTGTTTGAAATGTTAATTGAAATGCACATGAAACCACACTGGCTTTCAGCAATGCCCTCTACAAGCATGCGGTGAAGCCTTGTTTGAAAGGTGGTCCATAATGATCCATTGTGTGGTGGTGGTGGGGGTTGTTTAGGAAAGCAAAAAACTTTGAAATCTGAACTTATGAATGAAAAGCATCTTTAACCATCATCATTCACATTGTAGAGGACAGAGCTCTGCAGAAACCATATTGCGGTGGAGAGAAAAGGCCTGTCGGCATGCATGTTTTCTAACTCTGGTCCATCTGTTCATGTGGCATGCTGCCTGTCTGCAAGGTGACAGGCCAATTTCAGTCAGGCAAAGATGCCAATGGCAGAGAAGGCTCCAACATCATAGGCAATGCAGTCGCAGGTTTCTTCACAGTAATGGAAAGGAGGGTTTCCAGCTTGTCGTAATTAGATAATATTGGACACAGATATGCATGCAGATATTCATTGCTGCACCAAATTTTATCAACTCTTCTGATTTTTCATGATTACATATTTGCTAGGAAACATGCAACTGCTGAAGAAGCGACGACACCCTTCTCTAGCATATTTCTTGCATTCATTTTTATTCACACTTTTTGTACAACAGGTGGCCTTGAATATTTTGATGAATGCTGGTTAAGAAATACAAATAAAGAGAGAGGATGATGTGCTGTGCTTTAATTTTCCTGTACAGAGACATGCGGCATCATATGGATTTTCCTCCCTCACCCACACAATCTGTTCCACTTTGCAGTAGTCCAGGAGTGGCTGGTCTGGCAAGGGGAGCACTGTGGCAGAGCTGCCCTCACACGGCATTGCTGCCACTTACCAGGATAGGACAAGCCAGGGAGGCAGAGCAGGGGAGTGCAAGGGCGGGGGCTGTACAGGCTCAATGGAAGGAGCCTTTTGGATTATTTGGTTCAGTGATTTAGTCCCAATTCGTCCAGGACACCCAGACTATTTCATGCCACTTCAATGTTCTAGCAACATAGACTGGTTCAGTTGTCTAGGCTGCTTCTTGTCTGGAAGTCATCTATTAAGTAGTCAGGAATAGTATTGCTGTGGATACACTCTTAACCCTCTTTGTCTGGCCCAGAGTGCAGCTTTATTGTCTCCTCAGAACCCAGAAGTACCTCCTGGGTATTTATATCTATATTTATAAAGCTAAGATTCAATATTTAGAGCTCACTTCTGAATTTTTGTGTGTGCGGCACATGTCATTTGCAAGCCTCCTCTTCTCTACCATCCTGCCAAGGGCACTTCCCCAGAAGGGATGCACACAGCAAAGAGTTAATTCTTTATTGTCAAAGATAACATGTACAGTCACTTCTACAGCTCTGGAGGCCTGCACACGTCACTCTAGCACCTAGGCAGCTATTCCCAGGTCAGCAGTTTATGGAGCAGTTGCAGTACTGAGGAACACTCCCCCTTCTCCAGTTTATGCACCTTCCCCTGATGGGTTGCGCCCGTGTAGCCAGAGACTAAGCCTGCATAGAAGCTGCTTCTGCTCTTCCCACTTCAACTTTCTCCTGGTTCTGGGAAACACTGAGGGTGGTGCAGGGAAGGGTTGGAAAGCACCCAGCCCTTCATTGGCCTGGCCTGCCTCTTCAGCTCTGAAGCTTCCCCTGCCTCGGTTATTGCCCCCTAGTTGCTACAGGTTCACATAGATCACTGCTCCCATCTCCCGAGTCAGACTGCAGCCCTTCTTCCCCTGGTGCACACTTGTCGGTGTCCTGCCAGTCCCTGACACCCCCCCCCTCTTTTCTAACATAATTCATAACATAATTCATTTCATAATGAAATAATGAAAAAGAAACATGAACAGAAAGAAAATGAAAATGCCACCTAATAATGATAACAACCCATGTGGGAGTGAGTGAGTGATCTTTTCACCCATAAGCAAGGCATATCTCAGTGCAACCAATTCATTGGCTATCAATAATTTTCTGAATTTGAACACTAATTCTAGAACCAGAACCATAATCTGAGCCCTGCTTCTTGGCTCTTTCCAATAACCAATCAAAATAGTCCCAATAACTATAGAGATATAGAATAATACATTACTCTGTTAATGAAGTTTCATCACTTTACTCCAAGCTTTATGGATCTTGGGTAAATGGCACAAAAAATACACCTGCTTGTTTTTAAGTGGCCATAACTCCAGCACTTCCTGTTTACCCTTGTAAACATCAGCTTCAATTTTCCATGGAGTAGGGTAGTAGAGGAATTATTTTACAGCTGATTTTCAGCTACGCTGATGCTAGCAGACAACTTCCATTTTCTCTGGACATAGCCGTATATTTTTGCCATCCCATGTGCTTAGAAATGTAACCATTTTCTCGTATAAATACCTTCCCCGCACACACTGATTCACAAAGACAGACAGCATCAGTTTTGAACCCCATATTTGGCATCCTGCCCTTTGTGCATTTCCTGCCAGAGTGAGCACTTACAGCAGGCAGCCACGTGGTT
Organism: Podarcis erhardii; assembly: GCF_964252035.2. NCBI lineage: Eukaryota > Metazoa > Chordata > Lepidosauria > Squamata > Lacertidae > Podarcis > Podarcis erhardii. The sequence continues at coordinate 91,470,621 of NC_138497.1, read as the reverse complement.
GCTCTCCTAGAAGGCTCTTCCTTTTTCACCTGAATGTATAACGGGCATCAGTCTGCACAGCTCTTAGATTGGATGCTAGGCTTAGGACAATAGGAAACTGCCTCACACTGAGTCGGACCATTGTTCCATCTAGCTCAGCACCATCTACACTGACTGTCAGTAACTCTCTATTAGTTCAGGCAGGGCTCTCTTGCAGCTCCTTGTGGAGATGTCAGGGACTGAACCTGGGACCTTCTGCATGCAATTGCTCTACCAAAGAAAGAAAGTGCAAAAGTCCTGTAAACAAGCAAGCAAACAAGCAAACAAGCAAACAAGCAAACAAGCAAGCAAGCAAGCAAGCAAACAAACAAACAAATAGTGCTAATATTGGTGGAAACATGAGGCAATATGTGGCATTAACACCAAGTCAGAAAGCAGCAATTTCCAGTCTATTGCACTTGTTTATCCAACATTAGTGTGCTGGTCCCGGGGGGGGGGGTTACTGTTGTGACGTGGGGTTTGTGATTTCAGCTCTCTTGACATAATATGCTGGAGACAGTTCTCTAGTAACACTTCTTTATTAAAGCAACAAGACTGAGACCTGAGGAGGGGAGAGCTACATTTATAGGGACAGGGAACTAGCTAGAAAGGATACATTTTGGAGGGAACAATATCAGGCAATCACAGTCCCGCCTTTTGGAGGAAACCAATAAGACAGAGGATCCAAATACAGCAGCTTAAATGAACCAATAGTAGCTGTACCCTCTGGAACCAAAAGGCAGTTACTTTACCCTAATGCAAATACAGACAATAATAATACAGATATAAAATCCTTTGACTCAATACACAACACCCCTCCCCCCCAGTGAGCACAGCAGACGTAATCTCTCAGGTACTGTGGGGTCCTACAACTTCTACTTGATCTCCTGACAACAGGTGTTGCTGGTTCTGGATTGGGTGTCACCTGTGGTAGGGGGGCTGCTATAGGGGTTTCGTCAGGAACAGATGGAGTCCCAGACATCTCAGGGTCCCCTACCTGTACCTCGTCATCCTGAGGACTAGCAGACCCTGGTTCATTTGCTGAAGCCCCTGGTGATTGCACCTCTGGGCCATTTTCACTCTGGTCTTGCAGCTCTGCGTCGTTAGCCAGGGATGAATTATCAGACTCCTCCCTGCTGAGCGCCCGGCGCCTCAGCTGATCTATATGTCTCTTCCAAACTTGCCCATTTTCCAAGGTCACATAATAGGACACAGGTCCACTAGTCCGGGTGACCACACCAGCCACCCACCGCGAACCTCATGAATAGTTCCTCACCCAGACCAGATCTTCAGGGGCGAAATACCTTGTTGTGTCAGTCTCAGCCTGGGGGTTTGCTCCTGAATTACGGTTTGGCATTTTATCCGGGTGGACATAATCCAGCACCGTTACCAATCTTCTACCCAAGAGCAGCTCAGCTGGCGACTTGCCCGTCGCAGTACACGGTGTCGCATGCTGCAAAAACAACATTCGCGCGATGCGAGCTGACCAGTTACCCTCCATTAAGCGTGCAATGGATTCTTTGGCTGTTCTTACCATGCGCTCCGCCTGCCCATTGGAGGATGGGTGAAAGGGCGCGGATGTGACCCCTCTTATGAAGTTATCAGCCAAGAATGCCCTGAATTCTTGGGATACAAAAGCTGCCCCATTATCTGATACAATGGTCTCAGGTAACCCGTGGGTTGCAAACAGCTGCCTCAACACCTTGATTATGGCAGCTGATGCCATGCTAGGAACCATCGCCACTTCTAACCATTTGGAATATGCATCGACGATAACCAAAAAGACCTTCCCCTGGAATGGCCCAGCAAAATCTAAGTGCAGCCGGCTCCAGGGAGCTCTGGACTGCTCCCACCAGTGAACTGGTACTCTGGCCACTTCTGGCCGCACCTCTTGGCATGCCTTGCATGTTCGTACCCATTGTTCTATGTTCTGGTCCATTCCAGGCCACCACACATAACATCGGGCTAGCGACTTCATCCTGACCATTCCCGGGTGTCCCATGTGAAGCGTCTCAAGAACCCTGTTTCTCAGTGGTGCTGGGATGATCACCCTATCTCCCCACAGGAGACAACCCTTATGCATGGATAACTCGTGCTGCCTTGTCGCATAAGGCCTGAATTTGTCTTCATGCGGACCACCTGGCCACCCCCTCCCCACCCAAGTGAGCACACGGGAGAGAACAGCATCTTTCCTCGTTTTCTCAGCAATATCAGTAGCCGTTACAGGAGCCCCCGGAAGTGTTTCCAGCATCATTATGTGCTCCGCTGGAGCAGGATCCTCATTGCTCCCGCCAGGAAGGGGCAATCGACTCAGCGCATCAGCGTGGCACAACCGTTTCCCCAGCACATGGGTCAAGGTGTACTGGAACCCGTTCAGGAATATAGACCAACGCAACATTCTGGGGGAGAGAATTTGTGGCGTTTGTTTGTTCGGGTTGAACAACCCCAACAGTGGTTTGTGGTCCGTTTCAATGGAGAAATGATGACCGTACACATAATCATGGAACTTTTTGATTCCTGCCACAATTGCAAGCGCCTCTTTGTCAATTTGAGCATAGTTGCGCTCCATGGGCGACAACGTACGGGAATAGAAAGAGATGGGCTTTTCCGACCCATCCGGTTCCCTATGACTCAGCACCGCCCCCAGGCCGTATTGAGAGGCATCACATGCCAGGACCAGCGGCTTCGATTCATCATAATGAGCAAGGACGCTCTTGCTACTCAGCATTCCTCGCAAGGAGTCAAAAGCCTTCTGCTGCTCCTGCCCCCATCGCCACACATTCTTTTTCTGCAACAGTCTATGTAATGGTTCAGCTACCGAAGCTTTCTGGGGTAAGAACGAATGATAAAAGTTAATAAGTCCCAGGAATGACTGCAACTCCGTCTTGTTCTGTGGTTGTGGTGCCTCGATGATGGCCTTAACCTTAGCATCTGTGGGGTGGATGCCTGATGCATCAATTTTAAACCCCAAGAATTCCACAGTTGGCACCCCAAAACTGCATTTTTCCTTTTTTAGTTGCAACCCCACCTCCTTGAACTTGAGCAACACTGCACGGACACGCGCAATCAGTTCCTGTGGGTCTTTTCCAGCAATCAAAACGTCATCAAAAAATGGCAAGACCCCCGGCAGACCTCTTAACAGGCGTTCCATGAGCCCTTGAAAAATCCCTGGGGCCACACAAACTCCAAATTGTAATCTGTTAACTCTGAACGCCCCTTTATGTGTGACAATAGTCTGTGCTTCCGCTGATTGTGGGGTTACTGGCAGCTGTTGGTAAGCTTGCGCCAGGTCAATTTTGGCGAACACCTTGCCCCCAGCCAGTTTAGCCAACAGATGTGATACGACTGGAATGGGGTATGAGTTTCCCCTGAGTGCCTTATTGATAGTACATTTGTAATCAGCACAGATCCTGACTTCCCCATTTGCTTTAAGGGGCGTGACGATTGGAGTCTCCAACTTAGCGGAGTCCACGGGTGAGAGAACTCCCTGCTTGACCAATTTATCCAGCTCTGCTTCGATCTTGGGTTGCAGTGCAAATGGCACTCGCCTTGGTTTGAGTCGGATTGGGGCTACCCCAGGGTCCAATTCGAAGTCAACTGGGGGCCCTTTATAACAACCCAGTTTTCCATTAAAGAGACCAGCAAATTCTTTGCATAATGCCTCGCTCATCTCAGGGCAGGTTTGGATTGAATTGAGCCCTGATATACTCAGTCCCAGGGCGGGGAACCAGTCAGTGCCCAGGAGACTGGGGCGACTGCCCTTCGCAATCACCAGTTTGAGTACCGCCTGTTTGTCCCGGAACTGTACTCTCACGGCACACATTCCCATGACATGGATGCGGCCTGCTGAGGTTGACTGCAAAGTTGCCGGGAAGGGCTCCAGAGGGGGCAACTTACCCCTGGGGAAGAATGTCCTCGCGGTCTGGTCCGACACGATAGTGAATCCAGATCCGGAGTCCACCTCCATGTCGCACAGCTGACCCTCAATCTTCACCTTGACGTGTGCCTTGCCTTGCGCTGGAAACTGCACGACCCTCCCGTTGATCTCCGTTACTTAGTGGCAGTCCTTTAGAACATGGTTTGCTGTGGGCGATCTGCGATGCTCCAGTCTAGGTGCTCCTGTCGCTCCCAACGCCGCCAATCTACAGACCCTGGCGATGTGACCTGTCTTTCTGCACGTCCGGCACATAGCATCCCAGAAACGACAACTCTTCCGCTCATGGTTTCCGCCACAACCAGGGCACCTGCCTCGGTGATCTTTATGCACTGTGCAGGCCTGACGCACTGACTCGACCCCATGGACTGGGCTCTGGCTCAGAGTAGCCTCTAGCTCGTCCATGGCATGCGCAACTTCTATCTGTGGCTTAGGGGCCCTGCGACTGGCATCAAGCTCCTCTCTTTCATAATTCTCCATGGCGGTGGCCTCCTTCAAGGCTGAAGCAAGGGTAACCTCTTCTTTAGCCATGATGCGTCTTCTGGCTTTCTTGCTGCTCAGACCACTGATAAACCGATCCAGGAGAGTCTCTTCCAGATCTTGGAAGTCGCAGTGCTGAGCGAGCTTCCGCAGTTCAGCTACAAATGCAGATACAGACTCCCCAGCACGCTGCTGCCTCTTATGAAACTCCATCCGCCGTGGCCATCTTGGTCTCAGTAGGCGCTAAATGGCTTGTTAGGCAGGCAAGAATATCTTTGAGAGATGTCTCACTTAGCTTCGCTGGGGCAAGCAATGCCTTGGCCAGCTTGAAGATCTCAGGCCCACAGTAGCTCAGGAATGTGGCCCTTCTTTTGCTGGCATTGGTGATCCCTTGAGCCACTGCGAAGAACTCGAAGCGTTCGACATAGTCTTCCCACGTGTGGGGCTCTGATGGCTGGAAGGGCTCCAATACCCTTGGACTCTCCTTGGGTCGTCTTCTCAGCTGGCCAGTGAGTCTTGTTCTTAGCTACAATCCGGACTCTGAGGCAGGGCTGCGTTTAACCGCTCCTCAGCATTCCGGATCCCACCTTCGTCGCCAGTTGTTGTGACGTGGGGTTTGTGATTTCAGCTCTCTTGACATAGTATGCTGGAGACAGTTCTCTAGTAACACTTTTTTATTAAAGCAACAAGACTGAGACCTGAGGAGGGGAGAGCTACATTTATAGGGACAGGGAACTAGCTAGAAAGGATTCATTTTGGAGGGAACAATATCAGGCAATCACAGTCCTGCCTTTTGGAGGAAACCAATAAGACAGAGGATCCAAATACAGCAGCTTAAATGAACCAATAGTAGCTGTACCCTCTGGAACCAAAAGGCAGTTACTTTACCCTAATGCAAATACAGACAATAATAATACAGATATAAAATCCTTTGACTCAATACACAACAGTTACCGTGAGGCGTGGTCAGAGTCCGGTCCTGGGTCAAGGGTTTGGAGACTGTCCACCAAGGGCGAAGCGGGGTCCAAAGCGAGGAGCCGGGCAAGGTCAGGAACTCTGGAAGAACAGGTCTGGGTGCTGGCAGAAACAGGTTTCCAACGACGTTGCTCCCACAACCTGGGACCGGGCTGACTGGCCTTTATCTTCTCTGAGGCCAGGGGCAGTCCCGGCCCACAGGTGACCCGCCTCTCCTGGCCTTAAGGCGAGCACTCCTCCTGGGAGAAACCAGTTCCCTCCGCCTCTCTGCCCTGAGCCTCTGCAGCTCAGGAGAGGCTGGAGGGCTATTGGACCCAGGGGGAGGCTCACCTTCCCCTGACAGGGCTGGGAGAGGCGCACCTGTAGGCACTGTGTCCTCAACCACCTCCGGAGCCAGAGTGGATTCATCTGGTGTATGCTCCTGAGGATCCGGCACAGGTGCAGGCGCTTCAGATTCAAGGCCCTGTCCCAGCTCAGCCGGCCTTGGAGGCGGGGACTCCTGTGCAGGCTGGGATTCCTCCAGTTCAGCCTCTGAATCAGATTCCCAGGCCATCACAATTAGGGTGTGTTGAGGTGGAGAATCAGGGAAGATTCTGTCTGAAAACTGGGGAAAGAGTGGAAGTCTCCTTAACATAATCTTGAAAAACCTCATGTTTGGGAGATTCAATATATTATTGAGTCTCATCTATAAAAATATAGGAATGTATAGGAGAGGGACTTCACTGTGGGATTTTAAAAAATATATCATGCATTTTAAATTGATTATGCTTTAAAGGCTAGCAATGTTTCTTCTGAAACTGCCATGCAACAGGGAAGCAGGAGGGTGTATCTGTATCTGACTTCGGCCTTTTATTGATTGTGGATAACCTCTATAATAAATGTATAGTATTAGAGACCACAGGCAAGTGTGTAGCACCAAGTGCCATTTCTGCTGCTAGAGATGGATACGTAGTATGGCTATTCCTTAATGAACAGCCTATATTAACTTTCCTGTTCATAAAAAAAGAAGAGAGTTGCTGAAATTGACTAAAATCTGGAGTGGGGAGCTTTAATCAATCCCCAAGGTCATTTGTTATAGGCATATTCTAACGCAATAGAGAGCATTGCTAGGTGCCTATAAATCATAACCAGGCATATCATCTTATTTTCTGTATTAGGTCTAAAGATATGTCATTTCCGCGTCTTCAGACTTCCCAGCAAGTGTGTGTGTGTGTGTGTGTGTGTGTGTACAGGTGGGAACACTGCTCAGTAGTAGTTGTAGTAGTTACCCACCCTTCAGCCTAAACTCTCAGGACAGATTAAAACACAACATTAAAAACAGCTTCAAACAACATGCAATCACAAGAATAAAGTGGGTCCTAAAAACATGCACCTCAAGTGTCAAAAACCAGGGTAAAAGGGTGTGCCTTCAGCATTTGCCTGAAGCTGCACAATGTAGGTACCAGAGGACTGAAGTTCCACAGCTTGGAGGGCCACCACCGAGAATGCCCTGTCCCAAGCCTTTGAGGGTGGATACACTACTAAAAGGTCCCCTCTGCCCATCTCAGGGGTCTGTAGGGAAGGAGATGGTATTTCAGTCATATAGAAGTTCTATATTGTTATATATATATTGAAAAATGGATGGCAGGTTTCAGCACTGCACTATTTCATACACAAGGAACTGGTAAATAACATGAACCCACTGAACCCATTGCAAGTTCCTTCTCCCATCATGTTCATCCTTCTGGGTGTGATGAATTGATTCTGCTGGGCTGATCAGACTGTGGATACATTGGACTGACACAGAATCTCCATGGGCTAAAACATGCTGTCTCCACTAACCCTCTAGTAAGAGCCAAGGCCAGCCTGCCCATGAGGCAGGCTGAGGCAGCCACCTCAGGTGGTGGAGTCCCGTGGGTCAGCACCCCCACACGAGAAGTGAGAAGAAGCAGCAGTTTCCAGCCAGACCTCTCAAGATCTCACCAGAAGCTGCCGCCATCATGCAACCCCATAAGTGAGACTTGGGTGGTAGAGTGAGGTAGAGGCGCCTTCCTGTTTTGGCTCAGGTGGTGAAACAGGACAGGCTACCCCTGGTAAGAACCAATAGCCCCCATATTAAATGTGTGCAGTGAAGAGACAGTTTCATTATGCTTCCAACATGGCTTTTCCTGCCAAAATCCTCACAATCAGCAGTTTTGAATGGAGAAGGTCTCTGAAAATGAGTATCTTGAAGAAGAAAAGAACTTGTGGAAACACTTGCATGCCCTTTGGATCCAATGCAATATTCATGTATGGTACACTCTGCATTCAAATGCAAACCTTTTGTGGCAGGCAACAGCATCAACATGTTTGACATGGGCTGAACTGCTTTACAGAAAATGTTAATGCCACTATCCCCTCCTGGGGTTTCCAGCAACTAGTATTATGAAGCATTACTGACTGTGATAGAGCATAGCCATATTGGCTAGAAGCCAATGATAGCTTTCTCCTCCAAGAAATCTGGAACTCTTTGCACTGCTGATAGAAACTTTGTGGCTCACCTACTGCCTGGCTATGGCACAAAGTGATTTACAGTCACCTCCAACAGTTCTATCCTACGGCAGAGCAGTGGACTAAATGGCCTCTAGGCCCTTCCTTCAAGATCCAACAGGTCCATTATACAGCTTTCTCCATAAACCAGTATTTGATATTTACCCATCAATCAAGTCTTCCTACTAGGCTTTCTGGGGCCGTCCACCCCCGCCACCTGTTACAAGCTGCTGTGTCACTTACATCCCTCCCTGCTACATTTTGCTTCTGGGACTGACTTCCAGACAACTGATATATTGCTTTCAGTAATGTGGGAATGTTATTGCTCATACCGACAGCGGACACATCATTTTGTTAGATATCCACTGAAAGAGCACAGCAAACAAGAAATAAATATCTACCTAGCAAGATGAAATGGCTGTGATCTTCTAGTTAAGAAAGAGGCTGGTGTGGTTTTCTTTTTCTTTTGTGGATGCAGAACTGCCCTATATACAAAATAACTCCTTGCTCCAGTGCAGTCCTGCTCCAGTGCTGCATTATTGCAAATAAGCAGGGCTGCTCTCATTAATATACTGGATCCACTGGTCTAATTCTTCTTCTTCTTCTTTTTAATCAACTGATCTAGATGAAATAAATTTGCATTCTGCCAGACATACAGGTAAGAGCCTTTTTTAAAAATAATAATAATACCGAAGTCATTGTAAGATAACTCACTCACTATTTCAAGGGTAGCCAGCAGAGTGTTCTCCAGGTATTGTGGATTCCAACTCCCATATCTTTGTCCATTCGCTATGACTGGGGTTGATAGGAGCTGTAATCCACAACACTGGAGGGCCCTACTTCCAGTTGGCTACTCCTTATTTATTTAATAAATGAAACCTTTCTCTTTCTGCCAGAAAGAAAGGGATGGTGGTCTAAAGATGCTGGGGCTGAAGTTGGTTCTTCAAGAGTGTCCCTGAGGAGGAGCTCAGCTTGAAACATATCCAACTCTGTTTTAAAAAAATAAAAAATAGATTTATTTTATGATTTATGATTGGGGCCTTTCCTATAGCAGGTGTCCTGAGCATCCATAGAAAGCCTATAGCACACAACATCTGCACATATAGGCTCTAGTCAAACCTTCATATAGCCTGAGAACTCTTCCCATGAAGCAATATGCTCCCTAGCAGGCCACATATTAAATAGCAAGTGAGGCATTAAAAGACAAGGATCCTGGATCCATTTATCTGATGTTCAGCATCCCTGCTGTCAGCCATTAACTCAAACATGCTAATTTAAATAGGAAAAACTTCACCGCTGAAGCAAGAGGTTTACAGAAAAGGAGATAGTTCAGTGCAGATAAAAGGTACTGGGTTCAATTCCTTGCTTCCATAGATAGATACAACTGGGGAGAACTCTCCCATCGGCCCTTCCAAGTGTAATGTTTCTAACACTATAGCTACCGTTTGTTCCAATGTTTTTAGGAGTGACATTGCAGTAGACTGTCCATGGCACCAGTATTTTGGTAGGTTATTGTACTGTTGACCATCCACACCAGAGATGGGGTGTGTTCAAAGTGAGAAATGTTCTGTATTTGTTAGATCTGGAAGGACACGGTAAGAGATTTGGATGGCATGCATATCTGTGGCATAATAAAGGGAAATTACATAAAGGATTCCATAATCATATAATTAGGAGATCACTTTTAAAAGCATGGGAAAAACATAAAGATTTATTAGAACAAAATACTCCATGGTGGTTGTCTCCAACAGAAGTAATTTCAATTAAAAAATTAAATAGGAAGAAAAATGGCCTGCATATAGAGATTTATTAATAGAAACAGAAGGAAAATTAAAACTTAAGGAACTTGAAGAGATTAGAGAATACGTATATGACTGGTTGCAATATCATCAGTTAAATGAGGTATTTAAAGAAGATAAAAAGAAAGGATTTAGTTATACTAAATCCAGATTCCAAAGAGAAATTATAGACGATGATACCAAATTGCTGAAGAAGATTTATAACTTGCTGTTAGAGTGGGAAACCAAAGAAGAAGAGGTTAAGTGTGCAATGATTAAGTGGGCACAAGATTTAGGAGATAACATACAAATGGAAGACTGGGAAAAACTATGGAAAGTGAATTTAAAATTTACCGACTGTATAATATTGAAAGAGAACTATATGAAAGTGATGTACCGATGGTATATTACGCCTGTAACAATGGCAAAAATGTATAGAACATTGGGAAATGATTTATAATGAAATGATAATGAAAAGAATGTTTAAGATAACCTTTGTGAAAAGACCAGAAGACTTCTTGTTAGGAATTACAGGTCAAAAGTTGCCAAAAAAAGCATAGAAAACTATTCATGTATGCTACAACAGTGGCTAGGACATTACTAGCCCAAAAATGGAAGGAAGACAAGATACCAACTAAAGAAGAATGGCAAGAAAAAGTGATGCAGTATGCTGAAATGGCGAAGTTAACTGGAAAACTAAGAGTTAAGGACAAAAAAAAGGGTAAACGACCCCTGACAGTTAAGTCCAGTTGCGAATGACTATGGGGTTGTGGCGCTCATCTCGCTTTACTGGCCAAGGGAGCTGATGTTGTCCGCAGACAGTTTTTCTGGGTCATGTGGCCAGCATGAATAAGCTGCTTTTTGCGAAACCAGAGCAGCACACGGAAACGCCATTTACCTTCCCACCGGAGCAGTACCTATTTATCTACTTGCACTTGATGTGCTTTCAAACTGCTAGGTTGGTAGGAGCAGGGACCAAACAATGGGAGCTCACCCCGTCGCAGGGATTCGAACCACCGACCATCCAGTCAGCAAGCCCTAGGCTCGGTGGTTTAGACCACAGCGCCACCCACATCCTGATAAGGACAATAGAGACTTAAAAAAAGATTGGGAACCATTTATGTTGTATTTACAGAAACATTGCAAAGACGTGGACTCACTAGCAGGGTTTGAGTGAACACTTACAACCAACAAAATGAACAGAGAGATTATGATGTAATAATAGGGGAACAATAAAATGTAAGAGGTGATTTGAAAACAATTATGGTATAAAAAAGGATGAGAATATAACAATATTGAATTTAAAGATTGCAATATTAAGGTATAACAAAACAAGCAGGAGAAGTTAACGTGTAAAGAACTAGAGAAGGAAGTTGAGGGAAGTCATGTGGGGTATGTGTGTGTGGGGGAAATTGTATTTTTTTGTTTTGTTTTTTGAAATAATGTTATCGTGAGGTATATAAAATTGTAAAACTTAATAAAAAATAATTTTTTAAAAAGAGAGAGAAATGTCCTGTAGCTGTAGTCTCACACGTTCCCTTGTTTTGAAATATTAAAAAGGGTACATTGCATCATCTAGATATGTGTGCAGTGGAGTGTCCTAGTGGAGAAAGGTCTAGCAATGCTTTGTTTAAAAAGCGGTGCTTTGTAACCAAGGCGATATTTCTCATGATACTTAGTGGGCTTTGTAACAGAATGCAGAATAAATCAGTAAACTTTGGTGTGCTTTGGCTGTTCATCAGGCTGCTGTACTGTGTCTCAGCTATATGTTTTAGATAAGAATAAAATGGATTTACACGCCTACAGCTCTTGCAGTGAGATTCAGATGAATGTGTGGAGATTGAAGGGAAGGACAGCTGCTGCAATCTGCTCTATGTGTTCATTATCCCCAGATTCTGAATACAGAAACAGGACACAGAAAGGCACATTTCATTTTATTTTTAACCCATATGCCTTTAACTCACAGCTTCTCCAGCTGAAATTAGCTATTGTCAATTAAAACTTTCTTATTTGTTAATTCGAGCAACTACTGCTCTCACTTCATTACAAACAGTATTTCTACCTGCAACACACTTGAGCAAACCTGCTCATCTTCCTTTCACAGATATTTTGTTTCCATTTGCAAGTGTAGCTGCCCCTGATGAGTTATCATTTAACTTTTTGTAGGGGAATTAGAATCAGATGTCATGTGCATGGAAGTTGCCAAACCAATTAACCAACTAGAAGGGTTACTGTTAATAGCACCAGTTTTCCTATAACTTTATATTGCTGGATAGTTCTGATGAACTGCAAAAGCATTTTTAGTTTGCTTTCTGTTGCCACCCTGGATTTTTTCTTTATTAGTGCCACTTTGTTTTGTACGATTCCTTGCAAATGAAGGAAAACAACTTTTCTGCTTGTATATGTTGATAATATAATTTTGGTTACTGAGAACAAACAAGATTGTACAAAAACAAGATTGGGTGCAGGCCTGGCCAGGACATAGGCATCCTGTGGCAAAGGTGACCTTTGTGCTTGCTTGCTTAACAGCTGTTGGGAACTTCAAGGTCCCTGCTCTCCCTTCTTATGGTCTTTATATTCGACCTGGAGACTCCAATAGAGAGCATTCCATGTCAAGAAGGAGGGCAAGTGGGCACCCTATCAAATGACAGGGCAGGAGCTATACGGAGCAGGGCCTTTTCACTGATGGTGCCCATTGTATGGCTCGCTCTTCCCAGACCTGCTCTCTTTTGGCCTGTATTTTGGAGCTTTATAATTTAGGAAGACTTTGGAAGAACTGGTTGACAAGTCTTATCAGTCACTGACGTATGAGCAGATTTTATTTGCTGCTATTCTGGGCTCCTGGTGTACCAGGACTTACACCAGAGTAATAGAGTTGGCCAGGACACCAGAAGGGATACAATTTATGAGCTTTCTCTATTATCTACACAGCAGGGGGTATTCTGTCAACAAAGTATTCAGCAAAGGCTGAGCTGATGCGTTCCCTGCTGGTTACCTGCTTTCAGCAATAGGGGTTGTTTGGTAGTACCCAATTGGTTAGCTGTCAGATTCTAGAGCTCCCTATTGGTGGCTCTTAGGTAATTCCAAAAATACAGAGTCCATTAATAAAACACAGTGTTCATTCATAAAGCAGTAACATAAATCTACATTGCTACATATTGGGTGTGTATTTCAGTGGTTGAACGTACAGGTTTATGGCCATGCTGTAGTGTGGTGCTTATGCGACTGTGAATAAAAGGTGGCTGGGCTCACCGTCCTGGGGTTTGTGGGGGGAGAGGTGACAAAACTGATTTCCAATAAGTGCCCCCCTTATTTCCATAACAAGTCCTTGAGTCTGTGCTCTGAATAGTAACACCAGGGACCTAGAAGGTGCAGGGCTTATCAGTCCAACCCCTGCACAGTCTCATCAGGGCTGACCTCAAAGCAATTGGAGAAATTTGGCCAATTTGGGCCCCGTGGCCGCTCCTAAGGGGGGCCCTGTAAGATTTTGCAGACTTTGGCTGTGAACTGGGGCCCTACAAAAAAACCCTAAAGTTGGGCCCCACTTCTTCAAATTGGGCCCCACTGGCTAGCCCTGAGTCTCATAGTTGCTGGGTCTGAGTTGCCCTGCCCTTGCATGAAGTCTTGGGTTTGCAATTTTGGGAGAGGGGAGACTGCGGCACTGGGGAGATGGCAGGCTGGCAAGGCCCCCTAGCTTTAGAGGCCCTATTCTCCAGCCTACTTAGCTTATACATAAATCCGGCACTGCCCCCATTTCATATTTGGGAAGCTGGCTCTTTGTACCTAAGGGTAGAACCTTACATTTGTTTCTTTTGAAATTCATTTTGTTAGCCTTGGCCCAATTCTCCAATCTGTTAAGGTCATCTTGTATTTCATTGGCACTGGCTACCTCTCCCAGTTTGAGGTCATCTACAAATTTGATGAGCCTCCCCTCAATACCTTCATCCAGGTTGTTTTATAAAGATGTTGAACAACAACAGGCCCAGGACAGAACCCTGCTTGTTACATTTTTCCAAGAAGACGAGGAACTGTTAGTGAATGCTCTTTAGGTTCAATCAGTCAACCAGCTATAAATCCATCTAACTTAGTGGACCGTAAATACCTATTTTACACAGTAGCAAGTAGGAAAAGCTGATGAGCAGGACCTGAAACAGCAGCCTTCTCTTTTAGCATCTAGTGGCATTCCTTAAAACAAGCACAGCCAATTCACAGGGAGCCAGATTTCATAGCATACAATATTTGCAAGCGCAAACAGGATATTTTTTTTTTACAAAAGCTCCTAGCTGCGGAACAGATCTACAAATCATCTTGATCTATCACATGGTTCACTTGCAAATTTGTACACAGAAAACAAGCAGACTCATGCAGCTCTCATAAGGGAGGAAGTTTCCCCCACTTTGTTTAAGCTTTCCACTTCTGCTGTGAAATTGCATTTGTGACTGAGGAATAAACTCTCGAGTGTTGCAGCAGAAATGGATGTTGCATATTTAGTGGGTGCCTGTAGGCAATTTCTTTTCTTAATGGAGATCTGAATGCTCCTTTAATTTTTCCACGTTTTATAAGTGGGGTTTTTTTTGTTTGTTTTTTGTCCTGCTGAAATTGCTTTTTATGTGGTACCTTGTCTATTGGATGTTCAAAGAAGTGATGGTGAAGGCAAGGCAGGCGTAAAGAGAAAGAGAAAAATAGTCTATGCCATAAAGGGGAAAAAACCAGTTGTGTGCCCCCCCCCCGCCAGTTTTACTGATGAGGACCAAAGGATTAGATCCCATCTGTTGTTGATTTATTTAAAACAGTTGTTGCAGTGTGTGTGCTAGTGTATTCTGAAAGGTGGTGTTGTTTTTGTTTTACTCCTTTGTCAAAGAAACATCCGAGTTGGACATTAAGCACAGAGTGATGGTTCTCCTGCAATTCTGAGTTAACTTTTTAGAATGATACATTTTCATCTTTCTTCCCACCTGATTCCTGGCATAAAAAACAAAACAAAACTTTGGTTCAGACAAGAGTACCATTATTACTCAAGAAACCAAAAAGAGTTAGTTCCCAGCCACTGCAATTGAAAACACGTTTTACAGCTCATTAATTGTGAGATTATGAGTCACAATTCATTAAAATTCTGTTCTGCTGCCTGCATTTGTAAACACCTTCTGAGAGGTTTATCACCCTTTCCATAGGACAGAGCTTTCTGCCAGTGGATACATTTCTTTCCTGCTCCATACTGATATATGGGAACCAGGGGGAAAGTTATGGTAAAAGAACCTTATCTTTTCACTGCAATGGGAATATAAAGAATTGTATTGGCTGTGAAGCATAACAGATATTAATTAGGTTTTGCTATACAGGTTCTTTCAAACCACTGTATTTATTAAACCTCATATTGCATAAATTTGGTAGGCTTGGTCCTCTTCTTAGCAGGAAATGTATGCATTCCATGATGAATGTAAGAAGCAGGGTTTACAGAACAATCATTACTCTTCATTTGGAGATTCAAATGACAGAGCATCCTGTTTAGGATACTCTCAGACTTTCTTTATCCTGTGGAGGAGCCTGTGCAGCAAGGCAAATTGACTGTTGCAGCACCATGGACAACTCCCAGTGGGCAATTTGCTTTGACAAGGATCAAAAGGGAGGTACTTTGAAACTCTGCTAGCCCCTGCCCTGCCTTTTGAGAACTAGAGTCTCTTAAAGGGCCAGCCCTATAGAACCTCCACTACACTTCATGGCCTCCTGCCTGTTTTCCCCAGGTTTCCAGTTATCAAAGACATCAAAACTGATCAAAGGAGCCTATATTTACTGGGAATCCTTCTGTTATGGCAGCCTCCTCCAAACTGGTGCCTTCCAGATATTTTGGACCACAACTCTCATCAACCCCAACCAGCATGGTCAACAGTCCAGGAAGATTAGAGTTGTAGTTAGCATCATATGGAGATATCAGGGTGGAGAAGGTTGTACCATGGATCCAGGAGGAAGTGCTGGTATTTGTAGTTTCCTTCAAGCAAGGGGGCTATTTAGAACCAGGGTTATAAAAATACATGTGATGATGTGACTGCCTGCAAGGAGAAGGGTGAAGAGAGTTTTAGAGGACCAAGCAAAAGCTAGCAACCTTTTGTTTTCCTGTGATTATGCACAAACTATTTCCATGGCCCCAAACAGGTAACAAGTTATGACTGTCATATTCCTTTAATTCAGGATTGTAGCAAAATAGAGAGATTTTTCTAAAGAAAGGGACTTCTGTTTCATGAGCATACTTTGCTTTAACGCCGGAGCTGACGCTAGGAGTGATACCGCCTGTTCAAGCATCTTGCTTTTAAAGTCAACTGTGCATTTAACACTTAACAACAAAAGTTAATTGCTAGATAATGATGGTCTCAGAAGGCCCAGTGGTGAGAAGAAGCCCCTTAAAATGATCCCCGGGGTTAAATAAAATAGTAACAAAATGTTACTAGACACAAACACTGAACCAGAACAAACGCTAGAGAGGGCGGGTTCGTCCTAATATGTAGAGCGGTTCAGCTTGCTGAAATGTGCAAAGCTGTCAGCCAAGTTTAAAAACAGATGCACAGAACAAATAGCAACTGTTGTGTGTGTGCTTTTAGGGCACTGAAGGCACAATTTTGCTTTTGGAGACGGCTGACTTGCCGCAGATAGAGCGAAGGACCTGAGGGGTTGTATCAACTGTAGCACTTATTGCCAGTATTCTAAACCGGCTGAACAGGGCTTTGTCCTGGTTCCATACAACACATAGCCACAGCCTTGACCTTATTCTGTTTTATCACATTTGTATTTGCCACTCCACCACTTACTCTAATGAGCTCCAAGAAACATGTCCTTGTTTTCTTTTTCTATCCCCCCACCCTGTGCTGTTTAGCTGACTGAAGAACAGCTGAGAGCAGAGAGAATGGACATTTCTGAACTAGAGATAGGAAAAAAGGGCATGTTTCTTGGAGATTATCATACTGGCCAGAGACTGTGCATATTGCTCAGAGAATGTGCAAAATGTGGTTGATATATGCACATTTCTGTAAGGGCTGTTGAATACTGACATAATGACTAGAGGATATACAACATTCAGTTGAGATACCCATATTCCCCAAGGCCTGTTGGAGTTTATGCCTAATGGCCAGATAATGTACAAAATGCAGTTGAAATGTGTGTATTTCTGAAGGCCTGTTGCAGATTATGTGTAATGATTGGGAAATGTGTACATTTCCCTCTTCATGGATGGATTGTGTGCACATTGTACAGGAAGTCTGGTGACTAGTTGGTTGTTATGCTCATTAAGCACCCAGGCATGTACACATGCGTACAGTATTCACAACTCTTCCTAAGTTTGTTAGGCAGAGAGGAGATGACTAGTCTAGTTTATAGATGAGTGGAGCATAGTCCAGCATTTGTTTCATAACACCACCATGACTCTCTGTGCAATGTTATGGAACCATTTTGAGAAAAGTGAAATGTACTGTACTGAATGTTCTTAGATGTGCTGAAATGTTGCCATCTGGAGTGATTTCTTGTCTCAAGAATACTGTACTGTAAATTCCAGATTGTGAAGATGACCTCTTTTTAGTACACTACGAAGGAAAAACACTGTGCACATGCTTAAAGGGTCTTTTAAATTATATAACTAAATTGAACCCTGGCTCTGAAAACCAGTTCCATTCTGAAGCTCAGCTAACAATGCTGAAAACTCTACTTAAGCTCCACCCTTGCATTTTGCTAGTTTTAATAGTTTAGGACAGTCCGCATCTTATTTCAACAATGCTGTGAGCTAGGTTAGGGTGAGAGACAATAATATAGGCCAAGAACACCCCGTGATCTTCATGGCTCAAGGATGATCTGGGTCCTTCTGATCTACAGCCCATTTTCTATCCACACCAGAGATGGGGAACCTCATGGCCCTCCAGATGCTATTCAACTACAATTCTCACCATCCTCCACTATTGGCCAGTAGGGGAGTTGGAATCCAGCAACATCTAGATGTCCACAAGTTACACTGGGTTCCCCATGAGGATGAAGGGTAAAATAATATGTAATAAATCCAGGCACTACACCATATCAGGTCTTAGTTTTACAGTAACCTACTCTATGTACATTTGATGGAAGACAAGTACAGCTCTTGCCCATACACTTTCCTTCCACCAGCATTTAAGTTTTGTGCACATGATTTATTTTAGCAACCTTGAAACAACATTGTAGCATCCTTTGTGCAAGAAGGCACCCTAATTTTCCACAGGTGTGAGATGGACAGTAGCCAGCCAGCATAGAGCAACCTGCCCCTGGAAGTTGCTTTGAAAACCACTCATCCAGAG
Organism: Podarcis erhardii; assembly: GCF_964252035.2. Classification (NCBI taxonomy): domain Eukaryota; kingdom Metazoa; phylum Chordata; class Lepidosauria; order Squamata; family Lacertidae; genus Podarcis; species Podarcis erhardii. The sequence goes on along the minus strand of NC_138497.1, from coordinate 91,452,622 downwards.
ATGGCACACACAAAAGATGCCCTATCAACCGCAGACAGAGAAGCATGTAAGGAAAACAGCTGCCCTAAGCTGCATTGAGCTTGAGGTCTCTAATTAGACATAAGAAAATGGATGTGATTCAATAGAAGTGGAATTGGCAGGAGACTGCTGTTTTCAGTGCATGGATCGCCCCATGTTTCTGTATTTCAGTTTCATAACACAGATAAAAGAATGCATGCTCTTTGTTTCTTTAATAGGATGCAACGCCTGTCACATGGGGGGAAATCTTACAATGACACAGACTTCTAATCTTGTAATTTCCAGAGTGCACAGGTCACATTGAATATGTTGGGAGGAAACTGAGCCAGTGGGATGAATGTCAAAAATATGTGCCTATTAGAATAATTAGTGGAAAGGTGTTTAAAATAACACCCTTTTAGGCAGCACATGAAAGTGATACTTACAGGTCTGAAATGAATATGTGGTTCATGGGGAACTGAGAGCTATTGAATTCAAGATTTGGTTAATAACACCAGATTCTTCCGTTTCACAAAAAGAGTGTTATTGTTTTATAGAATTTTGTATTATGAAACTTTTCACTAAAGCAAATATATTCTGAAATATAATGTTCTGGAATATTCTATAATAAATCCCCCCCCCAAAAAAAAATCACAAAAAATTAAAAAGTTGTTGAGGATCATCTATCCTAGTATTCTTTAGCCTCTTCAGACCTGGGACTCACTTTTATTTTATTTTTACTTCATATTTTTACTTCATATGTTCTTTCTCCTCCACTGCCACTCACTTTGGATTTTTCATGCAACTTTCCTGGCAGCTGAAGAGGAATGATGTAGCACCTTCAACTCTATGCAATGGGAGACTATCTAGACCTAACCAATAGCTTCTGATGAATGGCTATTAGAATTTATCATCCAGTCCTGTTTCCCCAAAGACCCAACTAGTAGATATGACATGAGAGACCCATCAATAGAATCTCCTGCCTTTTCATTTTTACTAATTAGCAGTCCCAGGTGATGGCTCTGAAATTCAAGGAGGTGGCATTCTGGGGACGGGTGTTATTCTTAGCCCTGATCCAAATTGTGCCCTTAAAACATTATATGGGTTTGTAGGGTAATGAAATGATAGAGGCAGGTGCCAGTCCTTAAATCAGAGGGAAATAGAGTGCTTCATTTTGGCACGGATATATTCTGCTAATGTCAAAAGATGCTTTTCACACTAAGCCATATATTTTGTTATTTTGGGGCATACATAGGTTTTTGCTTTAGAAAGCTGTTAACGAGAAAGCCTATAATGAAATGTGAAATGTTTACACCTCATTATCACTTCATCAAAGAGAGCATCCCAAGCATTAATTAATCAATCAATCTTCTATGTTTTATATGGGGAAAGTCAATTGCTATTCTCACCATTCTTGTACCAGCTGCCAAAAGACTTTGAATAACTGAATTGCATTTATATTTATCTATTACAGTATTTCTACTCTGCTTGATTAGCTCAACAATTGGCTTTCAGAGTGAGTTTAATTCCTCTCCCTCTGATGGACTATATGCAACTGGCCGAGATGACAGGCAGAATCCGTAACCTGGGAGAAGAGAAGATGGAGGAAGACTGGGAGAAATTCAAGAAGTATCTACAATGTAAACATTGTAATTTGGTTGAATGCTAAGAAGGATGCTAGATTATAAAAAACTGGCCACCACTAAATTAGATTTGAAATTTGATGATAAGTGAGACTAAAGAAAATATAAAATTTTTTGGAAGAAGTGCTAGATTACATTTGAATGAGTGGACATGAGATTGTAAACAAGTTGATAATTTGTTTGGAAAAAACTTTTAACGATGTAAATGGGAGCGGGAGACGTGAGGAAGTCCAAAGAAGTGATGAAATTATGTCTGTGATAGAAGTAAGACTGTTTATTATTTGTGCATTTATATTTAAAAACTTTAATAAATATTTATAAAAAAAATAATAATAATAATTCCTCTCCCTCTGCAATGAATGTTGTTGTTTAGTCATATAGTCGTATCCGACTCTTCGTGACCCCATGGACCAGAGCATGCCAGGCACTTGTTCTTTCAAGATTTGTCTTCCACTGCCTCCCGCAGTTTGGTCAAACCTGTAACGAATAGTATTCCCCAAATCTTGATGCCAGTATGATGTATGTTTTCCACATCCTAATTGCAACAGCCATTGATGGATGGTGAAGGAGATATGATAATGGTATCAGGACATGGTAGTAAAGCTCAACATTTTGGAGGAGGTAGGGACAGCTTGAGCGGGATATTCCATTATGTCCCCAGGTTATTTGTAATGTGAAGTTCAACTTACCTGTCATGAGCTGCAAATAATTGCTTTGGACAAGTGGCTCACTTATTGGGAGAAGTACCTCTTCTGGAACTAAACCTAGCTGCAGAGGTGATCTTTGCTCAGCCCACATTTTAAAATGAACTGACCTAATTTGATTGTCCCATACTTGTACGTGGATAAGAATGCAGCAATCAATTTGGATTTTGTGATGTAGTTTCTGTTAAAATGATGCATATATTTTATAGAGAATATGCAAATGAACTTGCTTTTTTTAAAGGTAGGATTCATGGAAAAGCACACAAAATTTATAGTTTAGAAGGAAATGCATACAGAATGTATATTTTAGACAAAAGGACATGCAGTTTAAATATGATTCCCTCTCAGGCACTTAAAGAAATTCAGACTAAATACAGTTGAAACTGATGTGGAATGGGAGTAGATTGGTTTATTTTCTGCCCCCCCCCCTTCCATGTGAAATTGCCATTTAATTACCCATCAGTCATAAGCACCTTTGAAGACAATTATCTGGTTTTCTCCTATTACTTGGCATTCAAGATCATGAAGCAAAACTTATGAACTGGCATGCAATACTAAGGGAAAATCAGAAATACAGGGGAGAAAAACCCTTAAAATGTATTTCACTTTTTGTTTGTTTCTCTAGAGTGTAAAGTTTGGAAACACTTTAACATTATAGTCCTTTACAAAACTAAGATTGCAATGTGAATGTGTTTTTAAAAATATTTTATAAGTAAAACTGGTTAGCGTGATCCCAAGTGTGGAAAGACATCTGTTTGATACTGCTGCCAGTCAGATAAGACAATTCTGGTGGATTGGAGGGACCAGCATTCTGGTTCAGTATAAGCCTCATTTGTTCATTCTGAATAGGTGAGGGCATGTTGGTTAATGACTGCAATTGAAGACTGAGCATAGGCAATGATGGTAATTACTTGTTGGCCCTTTTTAGCTAAGTTAAAGTGTAGCAGTGATGAGATTGAAGTTGAGGACCTTCTGCATGCAAAAGATATGCTCTTCTACTTAGTTGTGCTCTCTCTCTGAGGTTAAGCTCAGGAAAAGCCCTCTCAGGCTCCAAACCAGCACTTCAGAAGTCCCCTCCGAAACTTTGCAGTACAGAAGCAAAATTCATCCATCTGAGCTGAAATCAGTATTGTACCACAAACCTATTGCCTCAGGTTTCTGAGACTCAGTTATTGCCATCATCATTGTCATGTCGTGTTCATCATTATTCATTTCATCTTCAGAAATGCACAGTAAAAGTGTCCTCTTAATTAACTAAGAGGGCTAAATAGTTCTTATTTAACTGCAAAGCTCTAGAGATAAAATGTAATTTCATGCTTGCTCTGCTTGTAGTTCTTATTGCTTTAAGGCAACAGTGTCAATGAAAGTATTTAAAAGAGAAACAGTCCCAGGGGGATATTTTTTTCCAAAAAAAAATCTTTAGATGTTTGCATCTAAATAAACTGGCAGTCCCATGAAAGAAAAGATAAAGGCACATTATTAAACAGCTTGTAATTAGAGTATCGATTCTTTTTGCATGAGTGAAAAACAAAGAAGTATTAATTAGTGATTAATATCATCTGGGATCAGGCTGAGCTGATATTAAATCTTCGTCCCAGATTAATTCTGTGCACTCTGTAGATTGTCAGTTAGACATCTAAATCTGGGGCAAGAATTGTGGGCCAATGAGTAAATGCTGGAGCTGAAAAGAAGGCAGAAAATTAAAAGTGAATGGCAAAAACTACAATAATGCCTCCCTTCTGAATATTAGTTATCGGGGCCCAGGTTGGATTTTCAGTTTTATGTTGGTTTTTCAATGTATTGCCAGTAATTGCAGGCATAGTTAAGAGGCTGTCTGACTAATGTGTCAGACTGCAGAGGGACAGATCCAGTTCACAGAGCTCCTTTGCCTCCACTTCACTCATAGCATCCCATGTGACCCAAGTTCTGCACGTGAACAAGGCCTCCACTTGAAAGGCCAGGCTTTGTGCCTCTCCCTATCCCCTCTTTGAAGTGGATAGATTGTACAACTATAACTTCTGTGTGGTTGGAGCTGTGTCTATCCAGCTCACATGGGAGCAGGGGCGTCAACTATAGGGGACTCTGGGTGCCAAAGCACCCACAAAAATTCTGTTGTGGGTGCTCAGCACCCACACCATATGCCCCTTAATGCAATTTCCAGTTCCTCACAGAGCACTGGAAGTCACGTTTGAGGCCTTGGGAGACCTCAGAGATGTTGTCCTAGGCCTTGCAAGACCTCGGAACCTGACTTCCAGGGCATTGCGAGACCTCAGAGATGCTGATGAGGTCTTGGAAATTGACTTCTAGTGCTACCGGAAGTCAGGTTCCGAGGTAGGGATGCGTGTGTGATGTCATGACCCATAATCTGGGCCCAAGTTTGCTCCCCTGCATGGGAAACAGAGGAGACAGTCTTGCTCCTCTCTTTTACTGCTGACCTGCAGCCAGGTGCTGGAATGCATCTGTCCTGCCCTCTCAATCTTGTTTTCATAGCTAAGGGTCTCTTTGTAGATGTTGCTGATTGTCCTTATGTTATCATGGAAGTTGACCAAGAAACGGTCCATCATGAAAAGGTTCTCCTGTACTTGAGTCTAGCCATAAGGTTGGCAAACCTTTTCAAAGCCTCAGGCTGTCTGTAGTGGCAGAATAGCTTCAGGAACCAGTACTGTATTTGGAACTGCTGGTTATATTGTTTGGGAGGAACAAAACATAAGAACATATGAATATAAGCCTGCTGGGTCAGGCCAATCGCCCATTAGTCCAGCCTCCTGTTCTCACAGCTTGTGGAAAACTAGCACTTAGTTATAAGATTACTTATTGAACTTGACAAAAGGCACTGGGTCAGTATGAAACCAAAGTAGAAGATGTTGTTTGGAGGCTTGGAGGGACCTCTTAAAGGCTTTGATAATGCACATTTGGGGAGTTTGCTCATGGACATTTGCTAGCTGTGACTAATGGAACTCACTCAACCTCATTACAGTGGTACCTTGGTTTACGAACTTAATTCATTCTGGAAGTACGTTCTTAAACCAAAGTGTTCTTAAACCAAGGTGTGCTTTCCCATGGCAGCGGGGACTCAATTTACAAATGGAACACATTTAACAGGAAGTGAAAAATGTTCTGTTTCAAAGGCAAAGTTCACAAACCCAAACACCTATTTCTGGGTTTGCAGTGTTCTTAATCCAAGTTGTTCATAAACTAAGCTGTTCTTAAACCAAGGTACCACTGTATTTTCTTACATATTCTAAGCTTCAGCTAGACCTTAACATTTCAATTTTGGAGGCTTGAGCTCTTTTCTGCAGAGAATCTCCTTCTTTTGCACTTTTGTTTTTAGGATTGGTGCAACGGTAGTCAATGTGGCGGGGCAGAGCCACACTTTCCACACTACTGTTGCTGCAGCTAACCTAGATGGTGCTGAGGTGGAGCAGGCTGACAGCAAGATTGGATGTATCAATGAATACGCCAGAATGGCTCCACTGGTGTCAGGATGGTAGCTTCACTATTCTGCCCCACCACATTGGCCACTATTGAATTCATGATATTATGATTGACTACAAAACTCTTTGAGGCCAATAGACATGAGGAAATAATGGGAAAATACACCTTACATATGCAGATTATGAATGTAAAGGTGGAGCCGGTGGGCACACAGAAGAAGCGATATTTTAAAAATGGCAACACACACGTTCCTTGCAGAAGGCTCATAATACCTTTGCAGTTCAACTCTTCTCTAATGAAGAGAAAGCCAACTCAAATATGGAACATATGGGGGTGGGGGTGGCACAGTGGTATGTGGTCTGTTATCTGTTTTGATTTTACTGAGCATCTGAAATTGACACGAGCTGAGAGCTGCCGTTTTGCTGCCCAGACAGATGAGCATGAAGAATAAGATGCCAAAGTGTCAGCATGCATATCAGGATAGAATAATGGCCCCTGACTAAGCTATCCAAGAATGTAGGAAGACCAGCTTGGATAGCATCCCCCCACATATGGTAAAAGTCAGACACAATACTTTCCCTATCACAGCCTAGTCTTGCACAAATGAAAATATTTGGCAATTTGGATGGTGCTTTTCAAATTCAAATTTGCACTTCTCACACCTAGGATTATCAGGGTATTTGGAAATGATCAGGAGCCCTTTGAACATATGCTTCTTTGGCATTTATCTATGGAAGTTGTACCCGACTGTTTCTCCACAGAGCTCAAGGTGATTTCCACCTCCCCTTTTTTCCTCTCAACAATCTTCTGAGGTAGGTTAGGTTCAGACCATCAACTAGCCTAAGGTGAGTTTCATCACTAAAGAGGAAAATGAGTTCAGGTCACATTAGGACACTTTATTAGGCTTCAGCCCTGTATACCTGAAGGAGCGTCTCCACCATCCAGCTCTGAGGGCCTTTTGGCAGTTCACTCACTGCAAGAAGTGAAGTTACTGAGAACCAAACAGAGGGCCTTCTTGGTAGTCACGCCCACCCTGTGGAACTCCCTCCTGGCAGATGTCAATGAAATAAACAACTACAGTGGTACCTCGGGTTATGAACTTAATTCGTTCTGGAGGTCCGTTCTTAACCCGTAACTGTTCTTAACCTGAGGCGCGCTTTAGCTAATGGGGCCTCCCACTGCTGCTGCTCCGCCAGCGCATGATTTCCATTCTCATCCTGGGGCAAAGTTCTCAACCCGAGGTACTACTTCCAGGTTAGCGGAGTTTGTAACCCGAAGTGTTTGTAACCCGAAGCGTTATTAACCTGAGGTACCACTGTATCTGACTTTTAGAAGACATCTAATTTAAACTGATAGTGCTCAGGTGACATGTTCAGGAAATTGGCAACTTTTGATGGGCAACTTTAACCCACTCACTCCCCCCCTTTGAGTGATTAATTAATGGCATTAATACCTCACCTTTCCTTGCAAACAAGGGGGCCTTTTCAAAAGTAATAATACATTATGGTGTCAAATATGAAGAGTTAAGAACATCAGTCCAGCAAGTAAAAACAACAGCTAAAACCATGGAAATGCTTCAAATAGTCTTTAGAGGAATAAGAAGAGACATGCCAGATTACACCAAAGAACCACCTAGTTCAATGACCAGTCAGATGCATCTGTGAAGTCCACAAGCAGGAAATCATCAAAATAGCACTCTCCTGCTTGTGATCCCCAACAACTGGCACTCAGAGGTATAGCACCTCAGATATGAGAGGTAGTAAGTGCACAACCATCACAATTGGAAGCAGAGGTGGATTTGGGGCAATGTGACCAGTTCTGCTGCACTGGGTACCAGCACCAGAGGGTTCTGTAATTATAATATAGTGAATTGAGCAGAACAGAAGGTGTAGGTGCTGAATTTTGGCTTCACACAGGGCACTGCTGAAATTTTAAAGTCCAAGGTCCACTACTGTTGGAAGCCACTGATAAGCTTATTCTTTGTGAATTTATGTAAGGCTCCATAACTTAACTAGGCATGACAGATCAGGATGGATGTTGCTTGCTGGCTGGAAGCTAACAGAGATGGTGCCAGTGAATATGTCAAGGATGATAATTCCATAATTTGGATGCCATCACGAAAAAGGTCACCGCTTTCTAAGCATCACCTGCCTGTATCAATAGCAAGTGGCTGCCATTCTTATTCTCAGCTGCTTTAAGCCTTAACATTAGACCTGGTTTGGAACCTGCTTCCCATCTCCAATTTGGAGAATGCAAGAATGCTGCAGACCTGTTAATTCCAGTAGAGGACTGACTTGAGCATGGACCTCAGCAAGCTTAATTACCATGTTCTCGACTGAGCCAGCAGGACTCTACAGGAACTCGGAATGCTCAAATTAGGAACATGCAAAGCAGGAACTTCCATTGGAGACATAAGGGAGAAAGGGCAGGATATAAATGCAATAAATAAATAAATACACCATCAGAATGGGATATTGATAATGGATCGATACATGTTTCTCCCTACATCAATTCATAACTTGTGCAGGAAAAGAATCATGTGGTTATGATATTCCTTTTACATTAATGTATTGTATTTGGGTTCAGATGATTAGGCAACTCATACATTAGTTGAATCCCCCCCCCCAGCTTTCATTGCACAGCGTCTTCATCACCTATGACTAATTGTAATGGGTGTTGGGAACTGCAATCCATCACAATTAGTCATTACTATTAGACATTAACACTTATGAGTCTGATAAGACTCTTGTCAATGTCAGATATGCTGGTGGTATATATACAGTAGTACCTCGTGTTACATATGCTTCAGGTTACATACGGTTCAGGTTACAGACTCCACTAACCCAGAAATAGTGCTTCAGGTTAAGAACTTTGCTTCAGGATGAGAACAGAAATTGTGCTCCGGCGGCCCGGCGGCAGCAGGAGGCCCCATTAGCTAAAGTGGTGCTTCAGGTTAAGAACAGTTTCAGGTTAAGTACGGACCTCCGGAACGAATTAAGTACTTAACCCGAGGTACCACTGTATTCTCATTTGCCCTTCATAGTATTTGTCCATGATTCATACTTACACACATTACATTTGATACTCAGAACATAAATGGCACACTAGAAAAAAGTTAAATTCAGTTAGATGTGCACTATAACATTCACTGCTTAACTTCTAGGCAATGGGACTGACAATGAATTTAGTAGTAAATAACAACAGACCTGCAGCGATTCCAAATAGTTCACATATTTCAAGCCAAGGAAAACATAATATTATTTGGGAAATCTGACAGCAGCTTGTTTCACTAAACTAAAAGATGACTGCACTGAAAAGATGAAAAGGTCCTTTTATTTATTTATTTACTTAAGATATCTTCCATGCCTTCAAGATATATTTCCAGAGCGGCCTGAAAAGTAGTAAGAAATAACAAGGGTACATTAAAAAATAACCACTCTGAAAATAATAAGATAAAATATACAGAGTAGACATAGTTTGCTCAGCAGTAAATCCAAGATGGCAAAATCAGAATTGTTCTAATTAAAAGCTGCTAATATTCTTAAAAGCCGGGGAAATGGCCTTTTTGTCTAGCACCTAAATGATATTGAGGGGGTCTCTAGGCAGATCTCCCTGAAGAGTGGATTCCAGAAGAAAGGAGCCACCACTGAAAAGGCCACCTACCATGCTTCAGATGCTCCCTGTTCTATGTTCTTTGTAAGATGACTCCCCAAGGATGCTATTTGGGCAGAAAGTACTTTAAGAAGCATCCCAAAATGGCAACTGGAGTCACTGTAAGTATGAATAATTGTTTTGCAAAAAATAAGGAATTATTAGCCATGTCTACTGTCCTGGATTCATGCACAACTTGAGTGGTATGATTTCATTCCACTGCAATAATTGCCCCCTCAATCTGAAATGACACTCAGGTCAACTTATTAGATGGTATGAAGGTTATCTTTATTAAAATACAACCTGCCAACTAATCAAATAACTAAGTGCGGGCAGATGAAATCAATGAAGGTGTAGGAGGAAAGCATTCCCCCAGTCCCTGGACATGAAAACCACTGCACTGTTAGCTCCCCCGCCAAGGAATGGGAGAAGATTCTCCCTCTTTGCGATGTGAGCCTTGTGTAAGTGAAGCCCAGCCTGCACTCTTGGGCCCCACTGACCAGCATTCAGCTATCTAGGCCCCCAGGCTATGACTTCAGGGTGCCCCTTACACCCATAATGCCTCCAGGTGGCAGTGGTAGAAGGTCTTGCCTTTTCTTACCTGTCCACACTGAATTCCAAACAGCCAAATTAACCAAATCGATACAAGATGCCCTAGGGTGTGAGATAGGCGAAAACAAGGAGTTCTAAGTGCTGATCAGGGGCTTTCCCCCAATTCCTACTCATTTCCAGAAAAGGCAGGTAGTCAATCCCACAATAGAGGGATGGAGGGAGGGTGCTGCAAGACAAAAAAAGAGAGAAGAGAGGGTCACACGACCCTAAATACTGAGCTGGACCTCTCCTCCCCTTGGGTAATCTTGCCCATGTGACAATTCTCCTTGTGGGGCAAACCAACTTGATTCTCTTTCAAGTCAAAGCAAGACTGGCAAATTCACCTCCGTGGAGAGCAGGAACATCATTCCCACCCATTGCTTGGGTGGAGCTGATGTGGAATTGTGGTACAGTATGGTGGCTCCCATACTGCTAGAGGTATGTGTGAACAGGGCCTTAGTTTCCATGAACACACAAAAATTGTCATGTTATAATCTTGGATACTGTACTACCAGTGCAACTAAAATGGTATTTTAAATAAATAACCTTAGAACACTGAGTCATGCTCATTATATTACATCCACCACATTAGTTTCTTATTGAAAGTCCCATATATTTTGCATCTCTGCATTTTTTCACCATATTGGACCAGGGTTAGCCAACAGGTTGACCTGCGGATGTTACTGGATTATAAATCGTGTTAGCCTCAGCCAACAAGGCAATGGTTGTAGAGGATAGGAGCTGTGAAACAACATTAGCTGGAGGGTACTATATTGGCTACACCTGTCTTAGATCTGTATTATTTTATACCTTTCCTTTGAACATTGTTTTCTTTGGTTTTAAGTCCACCTTCCAATTGAAATCATCATTTTTAATTCTAATCTTGGCTTCTATGACCAAATCTAAGAATGTTATTGCTTCAAAACAGAGATCTTTGCATTGGACAAAATGTCCTCTTCAGCAGAGCAACTACCACCCCCCTGCATTATTCATATGTTCTGAGCTGTTTCCTTTTCACCTATTGATTGGTGTGAATCAATCATGTTTTGCAGGCATGTCCTATCTTATTGATTCTGATTCCAGTGCCTGTCTCATTTGCCACGTTCTCGAGGGTAAGTAAGCATTCTGGTTCTGCTTTTCTTTGTCAGTTGTAACAAAAAGAGATATTAATATATATATATATATATATGGTTCCTCATGTACATTTTTCATGTCGTTGATTTTCTGTCTTGACTCTTTCCGTTGTGGGCAACAACAATTTAACAAAATGTTGTTGTTGTTTAGTCATTTAGTCGTGTCTGACTCTTCGTGTCCCCATGGACCAGAGCACGCCAGGCACCCCTGTCTTCCACTGCCTCCGGCAGCATGGTCAAACTCATGTTTGTAGCTTTGAGGACACTGTCCAACCATCTCGTCCTCTGTTGTCCCCTTCTCCTTGTGCCCTCCATCTTTCCCAACATCAGGGTCTTTTCCAGGGAGTCTTCTCTTCTCATGAGGTGGCCAAAGTATTGGAGCCTCAGCTTCACAATCTGTCCTTCCAGTGAGCACCAAGGGCCAATTCCCTTCAGAATGGATGCGTTTGATCTTCTTGCAGTCCATGGGACTCTCAAGAGTCTCCTCCAGCACCATAATTCAAAAGCATCAATTCTTCGGCGATCAGCCTTCTTTATGGTCCAGCTCTCACTTCCATAATTTAACAAAATAACTACAACCAAAATAAAAATTCTATAAAATGTAAAATCATTTCACACTTGTTGAAATTAGTAGGAACTAAGGAAGCAAAAGCCAGCATAAGCCTTAATGCCCTAAGTTAAGCTCGTGTAAAGTACACCAGATCCCAACTGTGTTCAGCCATGGGGCTTTTTATATGGGAGGAGCGGGTGGCACTGTGATCTAAACCACTGATCTTCCTAGGCTTCCTGATCAGAAGGTCAGCGGTTCGAATCCACGCGACGGGGTGAGCTCCTATTGCTCTGTCCCAGCAGTTCAAAAGCAGATTAGTGCAAGTAGATAAATAGGTACTGCAGTGGCGGGAAGGTAAACAGCATTTCTGTGAGCTCTGGTTTCCATCACGGTGTTCCGTTGTGCCAGAAGTGGTTTAGTTCATGCTGGCCACATGACCCGGAAAGCTGCCGGTGGACAAACGCCAGCTTCCTCAGCCTAAAAGCAAGATGAGTGCCACAACCCTAGAGTCACCTTTGACTGGACTTAACCATCTATGAGTCCTTTACCTTTTAACCTTTTTTAAAACCTTATATTACCACCTAAGTAGCAATGGTAGAAAGGATCTCAGTTTTACAGCTGAACATTTCATTAGTCTTTTCAAAGTCTGGCTTTCACTGAAGTTCTTGAGATGTATTGGTTAAAGAAGAATCTTCAAATCCACTTTCCTGTAGATGAAATCCAGTGACTGACTGCCTAGAGATATGCAGAATTCTCTATAAAACTCCAACCCCCCTGAAACCTAATCAAAGTTATTTGGAATGGAACATTGTTAGGCACTGTCCAGAGAAATGCCAATCAAGGCCAGGGCAGGGCCATGGGTGAGCCACACATGAATCAAGAACTGATATCTAGCTTCAGGATTCCTAAGGTCAGTGGCCTAAAGTCAAAGCGAATGCATGCCAAACAGATGGTGCTTCTCTGCTGGCCAAGCAAAATCACAGAATTGTAGAGTTTGCAGAATCTTTCCCAACGTGGGGCTTGAACCCACAACCCTGAGATTAAGAGTCTCATGCTCTACTGACTGAGCCATTCTTTCAGAAGGTCAGACATGACTCCAGAGACACCATTCTATCTCTCTATCACACAGGTTACTGATGCTGATGTGGTGTTATTCCATTTGCTTTTGCATCTGATTGTATATGGTAGCTCACCTAGCTAGGTACTCATCATAGACTTCAAAGTTCCTGGTACAAAATCCAGAAAGCACTTTGAAAATGAAGAGCATCTTTTACAGATTAGGAATGCATAATCTCACACTGGGGAGAATGTTATCAGAGTTGGCTTTCCCCCAATGTTAAGAAGCTATTTTAATCATTGTTTTTAGGTATATGTGATGACTGACAAGTGGAATACTCCTGTGTGTTATTGCTGGAGAGGGGACAATTAGAAAATCTACTCTTGTCTATAAAAAGAAAATGGTACAGAGGTTAGGCAGTTGCTAAAATCTAGTGAACTACGTAATGTCTTTCCTCCACTCTTTGTATTAATGCAGACAGATAACTAAATTAATCTCTTCCCCGCCCAACTCTTTTTCTTAATTGACTGCTTATATGGGCCCATGTAGCTGACCTGTAGCTATTAAAGCACATGAAGGTAACATGAATCTTTTATTTCTAAACAGGTTCACCAGGCAGCCAACTTACCAGGCTCACTTAGCTAGCTGTGGAAACATCATTTCTGCACTGGGAATATAGTGACACAAATGGTTCCTCCATTAAACATGAAAGTGAGCTCATGGGGAGGAAGCAAAGAAGGAAAATGATTTCCAGAAGGATCACCAGGTTAGTTTGTTGCAGCAAAAAGAACAGAGAGTCTTGTGGCACCTTTAAAGACTAACCACTGTATGGTGGCCTAAGTTTTAATGGACTGCAGTCTGCTGCATCAAATGCATGAAGTGCAGTGCTGACTTGGCAAGCACATATATACATGGGATGTGCATGTACATGTGGGTGGGAGATATAGAGGAGTGAGTTCAACAAGAAATGAAATGCAAAAAAGAACAGATGGTGAAGATTACCTGACAGCAAAATAGTTACAGTAACCAATTAAGAAGGCAGAGATGGTGGTAACCCAAACATCCTGGTATTGGTTAATTAACATCTAATTAACACATTTCTTCAGCAATGATAGCACATCTCTGCTTTGTGATCATTTCCTTTCAGCCCAATACAGCTCTGACACTGCAAGGTGGCAGGTTTGAAATGGTTAATTATGAAATATTCATGAACTGCTATGGTAGTCTCTTTGGGCAGTTAATTTTATGCAAATAGAGGATTTTCATAATGGCGTAGATTATCTTTTTTAAGCGACAATTTTCCACGCGGCCACAGGAAATGAAGGGCTTTGGCTCCCTGTGCAGAACCTTTTGGACAAATTCTCCATGAAATGCACACTGCTTAAAAATATTAATTTGAGGGGTGGAAAATGGGTGCTTCAGAGACCGCTATGAAGATTTAGCAGCAAGGTACTAGAAACTTTTCATGCCACTCTCCTACACCATGGAAAATCCTAGGATGGAAACAAACTCCAACAATGAGTTGGGGGCACTTATAAGCCCAGACTGCATACACACAGAACACTCAAGGAACATTTAAAGCACATTCTACCCCACCTACCCCATAATCCTTGGAAATGTAGTTTTGTAAGGGTGCTGGGAAGTGTAGCTCTGTGAGCAGCAAATGATAGTTTTCAGGATTCATTCTCTCTGTGTGTGTGTGTTGCTTTAAATTGCTTTAAATATATAATGTGTACACAGCTACAGCTGGCCCAATACACTTTGCTATCTGAGGAAAAGCAATTAAACATGCCTCTATCCCCATTCAATTTGATGCAAAAGACCTTGAATTGGTCGAGTTATTTGGCACCTGCTTCTTATATTCTCTTGTAACAGAAATATATTATTCAATCAGTTGAGGGATCAATCAAACACTAACAATAAATTTAATAACTAGTATTTTGCTGTCCATTCATGATCTGCTGTTTTGGGAGTGGTGTATGAGGTGCTAGAGGAGCAGCAGTACCTCTGGTGGGGGACATGCTGGGCTCCTTCTTGGGTCGTTTGACCACCTTTGGTCCCCACTCTGCACTCAGCTCTCACCTCTGGCCTCTAGAAGCTGTTGTCAACATGTGACAGTGACGACAGCCGACTGGCTGGCTAAACCAGGTGATGGTAGCCAAAGGATCTCAAATCCTCAGTGTGTTAGGGACCTCCCCTGCATGCAAAGACAGACTCTGGTGGATTAAGCAGATGAGGCCAATAGTGGGTCCAATGGTCAAGAAGACAGATTCTGCATGCACTGTAGAGGGAAGTGCAGGGCTGGTGGAGCTTGTCATCCTGGGAAGGTAGTCCATCTAGGAGAAGGAAAACTCATCCTAAACCTCATCCTAAATCTAGGAGAAGGAAAACTCATCCTAAACCTCCACTGCCTTGCGGGATATCTTTGGGAGAAGAAATGGCTAAGGAGTTGTTGTTTCAATACTTGTGGCTGCTTCAGTTGGATTTTGTGAAAATAACAGAATGTTTAGATTGGACACTCCTCTCTCTCTCTCTCTCTCTAATAATTTATTTGGATCTTGGCTATTAACTCTTTGTATTGATTGTTCAATGCCTTCCTTCCTTCCTTCCTTCCTTCCTTCCTTCCTTCCTTCCTTCCTTCCTTCCTTCTGCTGCCTGAGTAGGATAAACAAATATAGAGTTCCAGGAATCATTATTTGAATGGTCTCTGTAGAAGTGGATAACTGTCCAGACACTCAAAAGTGCAGCTTTAACGACTGATGTTCTTCCATTGTTATCTCATTAAACCTGCTTCAGGTGTGTGCTAGTTAAATTTAATATGGTGCCAGTGTCACACACTGATAAACTCTGGGTCCACTGTATCAAAAACTATTGCTTTTGCAGTAGTGCCCATATTGCTGCTTCCATGGCAACACCTGGGAAGATGTAATGTGTCCATCATTAAGATTCATGCTTCTCCCATAAAGTGTGTCCGTGTGCATGTGTGTGCATTGAGCCTGGAAATTTTGTATTACAGTAGTTAGATGATTTAAAGTTAGATGGTTAAGGAGAAGAACTGCTGGTGGAAAAGGATGGTTATTCTAGAAATAATGTGAATCTACAATCAACAGTATCCATAGTAGGCAGAAGGGCAAATTAAGAAGGAACTATTCTTGCATGGAAGAGCTGGACAGGTGTGCCATGCATTATAAAATCAGGACTCAAAGCTGTGCGCATGTAGATAAAAAGTCACTCGTACAATTTAAAAGTTCTTGACTGTCTCAAAGTGGACTAAGTTGATTGCAGCTATTGCACTTGTATGCTGGAAGTTTGGCTCCAAAATACCCAGCCTGTCCAGTTGCGCTCAAACTTAATCACACATTAATTGGGCATTGAAATGATTAAATGCCTCTCAACCCTTGTTGTTCAAATCATTTTTAATTGTGAGACTGAGTCAAGTATCAGTGCAGGTACAATTCAGAATGCTCACAACTAATTGCAAATTGCCAAGGCCTAATAAAGTTCATGTGCAAGTGTGTATTACAGCTAAACATCAAGAAGAACTATGTATATTGATTAGTTCTTTCTGGAATAGCATTTATAATTTACTACATTTCTCCTCCCCCAGAAAGTGTTTCCAGATAATTGCTTTCCTCTAGTAAGGAATATCTGTAAGTGAGTTGGCTGGGAAACAAAGCTCGGTTCAACCAGCACTCTGCATGTGGCCCAAAACTGTGTGTGATTTGGTTCTGTTTTGAGCAAGGGGCATGAGTAGGATTGAGATAAAATGAGAGAGACCCCTGGACCACTTGATCAGAGGTAGTCACTGGGGAATAGCAAGGTAGGGCTGTTTTACACAGGTCTTGTTTATTGGCTTCTTTCAAGTATCTAATTGGCTATTGTGGGTGACAGGATGTTGACTGGACAGGTCTGTGGTCTGATTCATTCAACGTTGTTACGCTCTTCGATTGGGATCTGATTTGGAGCAATACAGTGGTACCTTGGTACTCTAACGGCTTGGCTCCCAAACAAATTGGCTCCCAAATACTGCAAACCTGGAAGTAAGTGTTCCAGTTTGCGAACGTTTTTCAGAAGCTGAACGTCTAACGCGGCTTCCACTTGACTGCAGGAAGCTCCTGCAGCCAATCGGAAGCTGTGCTTTGGTTTTTGAACGGTTTCAGGAGTCAAACGGACTCCTGGAATGAATTAAGTTCGACAAACAAGGTACCACTGTACTTGGGAAGGCATAGTAAATACCGTAAAAAAACCATCTCTTTATTTCCAACAGCTTTATTAAGTCTTATCTTATTGATGAACAAACCTTTCGTTGCCACCAAACCATCACGTTATTTTTGTTGATACAAATGTTCAGCCTTTCATAGTGAGATCTCACCACTGCTCAGTGGTAGAGCACATGCTCTGCAGGTGAAAAGTCCCAGGTTCTTTTCCAGGCAAGGCTAGGAAGCACTATTATCTGAAATACTGGACTGGATTCCTGCTGCCAGTCAGTGCGGCCAATATTGAGTGAGGTGAACCAGTGGCCTACTTTGGTACAGGTATTTTACATGTTCCTATTTTAAAAGCATTGAAAGTACAAACAGATGACCAGATATAGAAAAGTATACCAGGAATATTTTCCTGATAAGCAGAAAAAGTACTGAGGAATATTTAATGACTCAGCAGTAGTCCAGGCCTCAATATTATAATTTTATGTCTGTTACAACCTGCAGGAATGCAAAAAATGTAAGTGCTAATTAAAACTTTATTAGGTGGAAATAAATCTGTATCTGTAAGAGTGCCTCTTCTAGTACCTAGGGGAAAACTTATTTTAAATTCCAGTGCTCCTGTGAAATACAGACTTGGAAGTTCTCCCCTCATTTGAAGCCAAGATAGAGGTGCAAAAACCTTGAGAATTCAATGATTTTATTTTTTTTATTACCAGTGAATAATGAGCAACTTTGAGCACTTCACAAAAAAGTTACTCATTTTCTCCACAACACTTGCTATTTTACAAGTAGCTAAGCTTTTGCAGAAAGGACCAAATTATGTTTTTCTTTTATTGGTATAACTAATCTACTGATTTGATACGAAGTATCAGTAATAATTACAGCCACAATAATTAAAAGACACAATGGAGATAGCAATATCTTCGTATTATCATTGTACTCATTGTAGATTCATATGTCATGTAAGATCTGTGAGTCCTGGAAGACCTGCTCCCTGCCTTGCTGCCTTTTCCACCTGGCCTGGGAGGGCAGGGCCCTGACTGACTCCAGCTACAAAAGCTGAAGCTACTGAACAGACTCTTGGGTGGGGGTATTGTTTAGGTTTTTTTGCTAGGGGTTGTTGGCATTTTTGATATTAATATTTTGCATATTTATTTTGCTAGGGGCTGTTGGTATTTTTGATATTAATATTTTGCATATTTATTTCAAACCTAGAAATGGTTTATGGTTTAGAATCATAGAATCATAGAATCATAGAGTTGGAAGAGACTACAAGGGCCATCGAGTCCAACCCCCTGCCAAGCAGGAAACACCATCAGAGCACTCCTGACATATGGTTGTCAAGCCTCTGCTTAAAGACCTCCAAAGAAGGAGACTCCACCACACTCCTTGGTAGCAAATTCCACTGTCGAACAGCTCTTACTGTCAGGAAGTTCTTCCTAATGTTTAGGTGGAATCTTTTTTCTTGTAGTTTGGAACCATTGCTCCGTGTCCGCTTCTCTGGAGCAGCAGAAAACAACCTTTCTCCCTCCTCTATGTGACATCCTTTTATATATTTGAACATGGCTATCATATCACCCCTTAACCTCCTCTTCTCCAGGCTAAACATGCCCAGCTCCCTTAGCCGTTCCTCATAAGGCATTGTTTCCAGGCCTTTGACCATTTTGGTTGCCCTCCTCTGGACACGTTCCAGTTTGTCAGTGTCCTTCTTGAACTGTGGTGCCCAGAACTGGACACAGTACTCCAGGTGAGGTCTGACCAGAGCAGAATACAGTGGCACTATTACTTCCCTTGATCTAGATGCTATACTCCTATTGATGCAGCCCAGAATTGCATTGGCTTTTTTAGCTGCCGCGTCACACTGTTGGCTCATGTCAAGTTTGTGGTCAACCAAGACTCCTAGATCCTTTTCACATGTACTGCTCTCAAGCCAGGTGTCACCCATCTTGTATTTGTGCCTCTCATTTTTTTTGCCCAAGTGCAATACTTTACATTTCTCCCTGTTAAAATTCATTGTGTTTGTTTTGGCCCAGTTCTCTAATCTGTCAAGGTTGTTTTGAAGTGTGATCCTGTCCTCTGAGGTGTTAGCCACCTCTCCCAGTTTGGTGTCATCTGCAAATTTGATCAGGATGCCCTTGAGTCCATCATCCAAGTCGTTGATAAAGATGTTGAATAAGGCCGGGCCCAAGACAGAACCCTGTGGTACCCCACTAGTCACTCTTCTCCAGGATGAAGAGGAACCATTGATGAGCACCCTTTGGGTTCGGTCAGTCAGCCAGTTACAAATCCACTGAGTGGTAGCATAGTCAAGTCCGCATTTTACCAGCTTCTTTACAAGAATATCATGGGGCACCTTGTCAAATGCCTTGCTGAAATCAAGGTAGGCTACATCCACTGCGTTCCCTTCATCTACCAGGCTTGTAATTCTGTCAAAAAATGAGATCAGGTTAGTCTGACATGACTTATTGTTCAGAAATCCATGCTGACTATTGGTGATCACAGCATTCCTTTCCAGGTGCTCACAGACTGTTTGCTTAATGATCTGCTCCAGAATCTTCCCTGGTATTGATGTCAGACTGACTGGGCGGTAATTATTTGGGTCCTCTCTTTCCCCCTTTTTGAAAATAGGGACAACATTTGCCCTCCTCCAGTCTGCCGGGACTTCGCCTGTTCTCCAGGAATTCTCAAAGATGACTGCCATCTTTGCCATCTTTAATTTGGCTATATACTTTTTGATGTTTTGTTTGTTGTTTACAACTACAGTTGTTACATTTGTGATTCTGTAATTCTTTTCATGTTGCAAGCTGCCTCAAGCAGGGTTTTTACTATGAAAAGGAGGCATATAAATAAAAATATACATGTATGTATGGATAATGAATAAATATGCTGTTTATCATAAATGAGATACCTGATGTCTTTTTTTCTGCTGGATAATAATCCTGTGGTGGTGAGCAAAGGCAAATGAGCCATGAACAGAAGGATTTCCCCTTGACAATTGAATGTTCTCCCCCCTCCCCATGTGCTCCCTGGTTCAGTTTTAGGGCTTACCCCAGCCCCCAGGAACGCATTTGGGGAGGATGCAGACAGTGTAAGAGCAGGAGAAAGGGAAAAGTCCCATCGCTCTAGTGGTGATTTACAAAAGCAAATTAACAAAAACAATACCACATAAATACAATACAACAGCAATAGCAACAAAAATCTCAGTACAAATGTCATATCCTGCCACAAGTGGAGCTTTGAGGCTCTGAGGCTGCAATTGCCCTGATTAATATTCTCCAGCAGCTCATGATATAGATACTAGGTGTTGGCTAAAAGGACAGGTTAGTCCCAATAGGAGCAGAGTCTTCTCTGTAGCAGCCCCAGTGCTCTGGAGCTTCCTTCTGAGGTAGACTGTTTACCTCCTCTCTGGAGGTTAATAAAAACTTCCCTTTCTGGGAAACATTCAGAAACTTGATAACTTATGTGTTAGGTACTGCTGATGTTTGTGTTTTAGTGTCTGACAGTTTGTATTCTTGTTTTCAATTACTGGTATTTTCTAGAATTATGCATTGCTTGTTTGTTTGGATTTTGTTGTTGCATTTGTAGACCATTAAAAGAACAGCATCCTAGAAATAATTGAAAACAATAAAAAAGCAAGGTTCAATTTGTTTTAGTTTTAGTTTATGCTGCAATTTGACACATACTTTTTGGGAACTGCTGAATTTATGTTTGAGTAGGTATATGTATAACTTGATGGTTCGCAATACAATCATTCTGCGAGACCCATTGTTTACAGATCCTCTCTGTTACATTTGGAACAGACATTCAAAATTTTGTTGTTGTTGAAACCTATTTATTGAATGTTCTGCTGGATTTCAGGTAGCCATGTCAAAGGATGAGAAGAAAATCCTTTCCTAAAATGGGTTTGAAGAGAAAACCTGACCTGATTGCATGGATTGAGTCCCAGTAGTTTAAGATTTAATATGCCAATTGATTTAAATCCACATTCAATTTAAAAAAAACTACCTTTTGTTCTGTAGTGATGAAATCAGGTGTCTGAAAATCCTGTCCAAACCCATTTACATTTAGCCAGGTGGCAAACAGTTTTTCTCCTTTCCATCAGCTCAGTTGCAGCTCACGATGACTGCTCAAGACAGTCTCTCCGTCTTGTCAGACCCTAGCAACCTTTTTTTCCTTCGTTTGACTGGCCAGGCCACTGCTGAAGAAATTTCTTCCCAGTCAACTGCCTTTTTGTATTGCTATTTCTGTCACAGTCTGCCAGCTTTAAGGCAGCTTGATAGGATATCTTTGATTATCTGGACCAGACGCCTGCTATTAGCCTGATTCAATCCGACACCTGGGTTCAAATGCATATTTGCATCCATACTCCCAGCAGTGCCTACTTAGTTTTTTATTGGACTGGAATAGGGAAGACTGTGGAGTATGCACTGGGTAATCCTCTGCCAAACTTACCCGGTAAGGGGGACACATTTTTTATTTGGATTTGCACAGTTGTTCACAGGTACAACCCAGAGCACTATTATCTCTAGTTATGAACTGTTTCAATTGCAACTGTCAGTCCCTCCTGGCTTCCTGACCAGTTTTTTGTGTGTGTCTGCAGTGGAGCCTGCAAGGCAGGATGTTGAGGCAGCAGGCTGGGCTCCCTGCTCAGCAGAACGAACAGGAGGGTCTAAAAACTCAGCAGGGCTCTTGTGCAACATTTTAAAGTATTTATATCTGATATATTTAACCAATTTATAAACTGCTTCATAGCATGAATCCATCAAAACAGTAGGCAAGATAAAAATAGAATAAGATACAAAAACACAAGTTCTAAAAAATAATAACAACAACCCTGGCTGCATACACATTCTACATTTAAAGCACATTTTCATCCCAATGGGAACTTTTTTAGGGTGCAGTGAACTTTTGCTCTGTGAGGGGTAAATTACAGTCCCCAGTATTCCTTTGGAGGGAGGCTGCCCTTTAAATGTATGGTGTGTGTGTGCAGTCCATTTCAACAAAAAACATAAAAGCAGCTGTACAAATTCTAGAAAGCAATAAAATCATTTCTGCTGATGTGCTATTCCTATTCCACAAATGACGTGGTCACCCTGCAGGGAAAGTCTTCACAAACAAACAAACAAACAAACAAGGCTTCACTACGTGAAGACATGTTACCATCAAATAGAGCCTCTTATAAATCCATTAAATCCGAAGTATAAAACCGCCTAACTGTACCACTGATTCTCATTCCCTGCCCCTTTCCCAATTCTCAGGTCCAATCTACACCTGACATTTAAAGCACATAGCTTCCCCCAATGAATCTTGGGAATAGTATGGTAGTTTACCCCTCATGGAGCTGCAATTCCCATCACCCTTAGCAAACTACAGTCCCCAGGTTTATTTGGAAGAAGCCTATGCTTTAAATGTGGAGGTGACACCAGTCTCCACAATAAACACCCCATCGCTCATCACAACACATGCAGTGCAGCCTTTAATGTGCTTCATCAGAAGTAATCCCCACTGTATTCAATGGGCATTACACCTAGGTAAGAAAGCATTGGTTTGCAACCACACAGATAATTCATATATTATAAATATTCTTGGCAAAACATACACAAGATTTCAAAAGCAGGGGTTTTTATTCTTCTTCTTTTGAATTCCTAGTGCATCCCTATCACACTATCTTATGTAAAGGGATTAATGACTTCTGTGGCCCTGGCATGTTATAATCCTTGTCTAGCGATCTCAAAGACAACATCCTGTCACTGGAAGTTCTACCATTTCGCCTTCAGGAGTTCAGAAGTCAAATGAAACCTGTACCTTTACCAGAGGGAACTCCCTCCAGACCAAACCTTACATCGTATCTAATCACTGGCTCTTCCTTGCTGTTGTCTTACAATTTATTTCCTTGTGCTATTTTCATCCTTTCACTTCTCTGCAAGATTTCCTTGGGTGACAACGTTTCTCAGGCACTCATTTCAACCCAGCGGCCTGCTGTCGGAAAGCATTTCTTTTGGCTGTCAAGTAAATGTGATTTTACATTCGCAGAGAGTAGGTTGAAATCCAAAGCAGAAAATACCTGTGGATTGTGGTTAGTGACTTTGATACATAGAGGATTTGCTTATTTATATCTATGGACATTTTGAAGCTGTAGGTTCTGTTTGACCATATGCTATAGATCTGAAATGGGGATAATTGGGTACGGTCTATAATGCTGGCACAAGGCTCTTCAACATGACACTTTTTCAAGAAGGGATGGAGGCAAAAGGTTGTTAGTGAGATTCTGTAAGGCCCACTCTTGAACATCAAAAGGCCCAGTCTTGAATATCTTCAGGAATCATTTGCACAAAGGCCATGTATTTTAACTGCCACAATGTAACTGTGCAGTTGCATTGAAGGCTAACATGAAACATTACAGAAAAGCAATGGGTTTTTTGTGTTTGGCCAGCTTGCCTTGTACCTATGCCATTTATCTTTAATAAATACAAGCATTTAATATGGATTCAGAGCATATACTCATCTATCATTGTACTCTCTATTCTGATTGACAGCAACTTTCTAGGGTGCCGGGCAGAGGTCTGTTCAAGCATAGTTACCAGAGACACTTCTACTCGTTCAATATAACAGCAATCATGTACATTAAGTGAGTTTGCTGGTACATTAAGGGAGGTGCTGCTAGTTTCCTCCCAGTCTTCTTCCTGATTTAGATCTTTATTCACCCCTCACTCCCAATGTAGATCTTTATTCCCCCTCTTGTTCCTGATGTAGATATTCAATCACCCCTTTGTCCTTGGTGGGAGGCGGTGCCATTATGTGGTTCACCTCAAGTGCCAATGGATCTTGGACTGGCCAGCATTTTGTGAATTTCCTTTTTAAAAATTCTCATGAAAAATTTTCAGTGTATTAGTGCAAATGTTCCTTAATAGGTGCATTTTTGTACACAGTTTTGACTAATGCACACAGTTTGGTTTTTTTGCAGGCAATTTCTCCTACCATGGTGGATTTAATGTCCCATTTTCAATTATATATTCACTTTATGCAAACTTTTATCTAATATGATGCATTTTTGTAAACATTGTTTGGTTGGAGAACTACATTGCAAAATTTGGATTAAGTGTGAATTTCAGTTCATACAGTTTTCTGAAGTACAAATTCGATAAATTCAGCGTTAAATGAGAAATCAGTTGAATTTCTCCACCATCCTTAGTCCTGACCATCAAACATTGGCTAAGCTACTATTGGGAAATGCCCCTGATACATCAATCCTCTGATGTCAATATTAAACACCATTAGGGAAAAGTTTGGAAGTGATTAATGATTCTCGGTTGGTTTTCTTTTAAAAGTGAGTTGGCCTTCCTTTTTTTTATTCTGTCACAATGTGGAGTTACAAAAACTCAGGTGTAATTGCTGTATACACTTGGATGAAAGGGCTAAGAAACATCAGGCAGAGTTCAGCCCTGTCAAGCCAAATCAGTAATAACAGGACCTGACAGTCATTTGGCTGAAGTCTGCCTGTTGGAAGCAAATGATAATTTGTTGTTTCCGCAGTACTGAAAAGAAGTAAATGGCATGCACTTAATTTCAGAGGGGACCTGCCCGTGACAGCCTTTTGGATTGTCAAGCTGTGCTCTGTTTCTTCTTATCTTTGAAGCTTTGGGCTCTCCAGTCAGCCAAGGCAACCAGCATTTGCAAACACTGAAGGAGATGGAGAGGCGGGAACCTGGTAGTGTAACTGGAACTGCCTCCCAGTACATCCCAGACAGGCACTTTCTCTATTGTCCTTTCTGTACTGGGACATAGCACTGGGACATCCGATCTCGGTGATCATGGGCAGGAGGCGGAGTTACGCTAAGACCAGACCATGTCATTACCGAGGAGGCAGGTTTAGTCGTTGTTTGAAGACTATCCCTGCCTCCGGGTCTGGCCTTGACCGGATGGATACTGGAATCAACAGGGGAAACCTACATGACCTGAAGGTGTTGCTGTGTAATGCCAGGTCAATGAGGAATAAAACCACTGCCATCCACGACCTGATTGTGGATGGAGGACTTGACCTGGCATGTGTGACAGAGACCTGGTTGGAGGAAGCAGATGGGCCTGTCCTTGCCGCTGCTTGCCCACCAGGTTTCTCTTACGCACAGCAACCCAGGTCATGTGGGCGGGGAGGGGGGGTTGCAGTGATTTTTAGGAAGTCACTAGCTTGCACCAGGCGTCCTACTGGGAAGATCCAGTTTTCTGAGTGCATGTTCTGGAAGTTGGGCAATAGGGGCAGTACAGGATTCCTTTTGGTGTACCGACCTCCCCGCTGCACCAAGGATTCCCTGTCTGAGCTGCTTCAGGTCGTGGCGGATTTTCTCCTGGAGACACCTAGTTTGGTTGTCCTAGGGGATTTTAACATCCATGCCGACACGACCTTACAAGGGGCTGCTCTGGACTTCGTGGAAAGCATGGCCTCCATGGGGCTGTCCCTGAATAAGTTTGGCCCAACTCATAGTCATGGACATGCCTTAGACCTGGTGTTCACCTCTAGTGACGTGGGTGATCTGACACTAAGTAAAAGTGAAACAAAAGAAGTGCCATGGTCAGATCACTTCCTGGTGCAACTGGACTTCTCCGCGACCCTTCCCCTCTGCAGGGAGGTGGGACCAATTCGGATGGTCCGCCCCCGCCACTTAATGGATCCAAATGGTTTCCAGAGAGTGGTAGGGGATGCCTTATCCCATGTTGATGGCCTTTCAGCTGATTCCCTGGTGGCCCGCTGGAATGCGGAGTTAACCAGGGCTATCGACTGTCTGGCTCCGAAGCGCCCTCTCCGATTGCATGGAGCCCGGACAGCTCCGTGGTTTTCTTCGGAGCTGAGGGCGATGAAACAATCGCTGAGACGGCTAGAGCGTCGGTGGCAAAAAACTCACTCCGAATCTGACCGGACACAGGTTAGAGCTCAACGTCGAGCCTACCAAGTGGCGATAGCGACGGCGAAGAAGACTTTCTTCACCGCCTCTATTGCATCTGCAGAAAATAGTAGCAGGAGACTTTTTCAGGTGGTTCGTAATTTAACGGAACCACCTTTACCATCGGGGCTTTGTAAAGACCCCAAGATCTCCTGCAACGATTTTGCAAAGTTTTTTGCAGATAAAATCACTCATATTCGGAAGGAGCTAGACACCACCGTGGGAGCAGGGCTGGGGCGGGAGAGTGCTAGAGCTCTGTCTGGTCAAGTTGCATGGAATCGATTTCAATCCATTACCCCCGAGGATGTGGACAGGCTGCTTGGACGCGTGAAACCAACCACCTGTCTCCTGGATCCTTGCCCATCCTGGCTAATAAAAGCAAGCCGGGAAGGGCTGGGCGATGGGCTCTGCGGGGTGGTGAATGCTTCCCTCTGTGAGGGAGCATTCCCAGATCCGCTGAAAGAGGCGGTCATCAAACCGCTTCTTAAAAAACCATCTTTAGACCCGGCCAGTATGGCCAACTATCGCCCAGTCTCAAATCTTCCATTCTTGGGCAAGGTGATTGAGCGTGTGGTTGCTGAACAACTCCAGGCACGCCTGGAGGATGCGGACCATTTGGATCCCTTCCAATCGGGATTCAGGCCTCATCATGGGACTGAAACTGCCTTGGTCGCGCTGGTTGATGATCTCCGGCGAGCTAGGGACAAAGGTGAGAGCTGTTTCCTAGTTCTGCTGGATCTCTCAGCGGCCTTTGATACAATCGACCATAACATCCTTCTGGACCGTCTAGAGGGGCTGGGAGCTGGGGGCACTGTTATACAGTGGTTTCGCTCCTTCCTCCTGGGCCGTGTTCAGAAAGTGGTGGTGGGGGATGAGTGTTCAGACCCCTGGGCCCTCACTTGTGGGGTGCCTCAGGGTTCCGTCCTCTCCCCCATGCTTTTTAACATCTATATGAAGCCGCTGGGAGAGATCATCAGGGGGTTTGGACTGGGTGTCCATCAATATGCAGATGATACCCAGCTCTACCTCTGTTTCAAATCAGAACCAGTGAAGGCGGTGAAGGTCCTGTGTGAGTGCCTGGAGGCGGTTGGAGGATGGATGGCGGCTAATGGATTGAGGTTGAATCCTGACAAGACAGAAGTACTGTTTTTGGGGGACAGGGGGCGGGCTGGTGTGGAGGACTCCCTGGTCCTGAATGGGGTAACTGTGCCCCTGAAGGACCAGGTGCGCAGCCTGGGAGTCATTTTGGACTCACAGCTGTCCATGGAGGCGCAGGTCAATTCTGTATCCAGGGCAGCTGTCTACCAACTCCACCTGGTACGCATGCTGAGACCCTACCTGCCCGCGGACTGTCTCGCCAGAGTGGTGCATGCTCTAGTTATCTCCCGCTTGGACTACTGCAATGCGCTCTACGTGGGGCTACCTTTGAAGGTGACTCGGAAACTACAACTAATCCAGAATGCGGCAGCTAGACTGGTGACTGGGGGCAGCCGCCGAGACCACATAACACCGGTCTTGAAAGACCTACATTGGCTCCCAGTACGTTTCCGAGCACAATTCAAAGTGCTGGTGTTGACCTTTAAAGCCCTAAACGGCCTCGGCCCAGTATACCTGAAGGAGCGTCTCCACCCCCATCATTCTGCCCGGACGCTGAGGTCCAGCGCCGAGGGCCTTCTGGCGGTTCCCTCATTACGAGAAGCAAAGCTACAGGGAACCAGGCAGAGGGCCTTCTCGGTAGTGGCACCCGCCTTGTGGAACGCCCTCCCATCAGATGTCAAAGCGATAAATAACTACCTGACATTCAGAAGACATCTTAAGGCAGCCCTGTTCAGGGAAGTTTTTAATCTGTGATATTTTAGTGTATTTCTGGTTTTTATGGAAGCCGCCCAGAGTGGCTGGGGAAACCCAGCCAGATGGGCGGGGTACAAATAATAAATTATTATTATTATTATTATTATTCTGTACCTATCAAATACCTTCTTTTTTTCAGGAAGACATTTAAGTGGCGGTTTTTCATTTAATATTCAGAATGGATTTGAAATGGTTTATATCTACTATATATCTTGGAAAATGGTTTGTCCATTTGTTCTCTATGTGTTTGGATTCCTCGTGAGATATTATCACCAAACGTGGCATGAAGCAGGGGCTGATTTAGGGGAGCATGACCAGTTTACCCCATACACACATGGCACAGGGGCCAAGGGGGCGCTTTCTTGCCTCCTTCCCAAAGCCTAATAAGCGCTTGCTTTGGAAAGGTGGCATGAGGGCTCTGATAGAGTCCTAATGACTTCCTGCATCTTTCCCAAAGCTTTCTCAGGAGGTGGGAGGGCTCTCGGACCCCTTACCCAACTTTGGGAAGGCACCACGAGGGCTGGGGATGGGTGTCAAATGTTGGCCTTTCGCAGGGCACTATATAACCGAGGAAATAGCCACCTCTGTCTTAGGACTCATCTGCGCTGTACATTTAAAGCAGCTTCATAGCACTTAAAACAGCCATGATTTTCCCCAAAGAATCCTGGGGACTATAGTTATTTAAAGGTACAGTGGTACCTTGGGTTACAGATGCTTCAGGTTACAGACTCTACTTAACCCAGAAATAGTATCTCGGGTTAAGAACTTTGCTTCAGGATGAGAACAGAAATCGCGCAGTGGCGGCATGGCAGCAGCGGGAGGCCCCATTAGCTAAAGTGGTACCTCGGCTTAAGAACAGTTTCAGGTTAAGAACAGAACTCCAGAACAAATTAAGTTCTTAACCCGCGGTACCAATGTACTGAGAGTTGTTAGGAGATCCTTTTGTTTTCCTTGCAGAGCTACAATCTCCAGAGTTTCCCATGCAGAGGGATTGGCTGTTAAACCTCTCTAGTGAGCATTGGAAGTTGCATTCTGAACAGAGAAACAACTTACCTGCACATTTCAAAGTTACAGTTTATGAAGGAAATATTCCACTTTACCAACAAAAGTGAAAAGAGAAATGCTTACAATTTACCCTTACTCCTTCATACTAGATGCCTTACTGAATCATCATCACAGCAACAACAATAATAATGTAAAGCCAATTATCAAATTTCTCAAGTCTTAAGCACTTTACCAACAATTTAGCACTGCAGGCAAACAATTCATGTTAATGTATCATTAAGGAAATGAATTAGAGAAGCATAGAAACTAGTTCACGCTGTTGTCCTGCTCTGTGCTGTCACGTGTTCCTTCCAACTCTGCTCCCCACTGTTGGACCAGCACGCCTTGGTAAACGTTCTCTTTTCAAAGATTTTTCCCTTGCTTTTAAAATCGTTAGTGATGGGGAAGAAAGTACTTTTGCTATAGTCCCTGTTCAAGCCATAGCTTTCAACTACAGGTCTGCACAGACTGATGCCAATTGTCTGATTGTTTACTCTCGGTCCATAAAAATGGAGCTGCTTTAGAAATCCAGTATACTCCCTGTTGAGCAAAGGTTCTAATAACAGAGATTTTACTCACACAGCTCTGAAAGGCTAGGAGGATGTAGAACCATACAGATGGAAGGAACCTTATTTTTCATCTACTTCAACCTGATGCTGATGCAGAAAATCCAGCACAACAATACCTCTGATAGGTGGACTTAATCCAGGCTGCATTCAGATGACATTTTCTTCTATCTGCCTGATGTTTCTTTACCTGGGCTTTTTTTTTTGTATTTTATATGATCTTTCACACATTGCAAAATTAGCTTCTGGAAATCTAGAAGAATGTAGTGAAAATTTAGCGCTTATCTTTGCATCAATTGTTTCCAGAAAAGATCCACCTTGCAAACCTGGAAAACCATAATATCACAGGTGTTTTGCTCACATAATGAAATTTTGAGTGGTATTCTGGCATAAAGCCATGTGAATCATAGTGGAACATGAGCATATATGTGAAATTAATATTTTTTTTTTGCCCTGACATGCATCACTTTACAGTTGTTTACAATGAATGGCATTTGCCATTTTACCACCCATTCACTCAGTTTGGAGAAGTCCTTTGGGAGCTCTTCACAACCTTGTTTTAACAACTCTGAACAATTTAGTCATCAGCAAACTTGGCCATCACACTGCTCACTCCGAACTGTAGATCATTTATAAACAAGTGAAAAAAGGCACAGCTCTGAATACAGACCCTTTCTACTTCCCTCCATTGGTACATCTGAGAGTGACTGGTAGGGATATCTGAGAATTCCAATAGAAACAGGAGCAGAAATTGCTGATCATCCCATAATCATCCCATATCCATAACAGAAATTGATCTAGCAAAAACAATAGATATTTACTGTTGTTATGGTTTTCAGTTTGCAAATGATATGCAATGATACATAACTGCTGATGGCTTTTCTCCCAATATGCATTCTGTTTACTTACATTGAAATGAATGCTGTGGAATAATGCAATGCTAACATAATTAATCAGGTAAATAGTGGACAGTAAGCTGCATGGGCACAGCTGGGGGGTGCAGGGGGACAGGTCCCCCCCCCAGATCAAGCAAAATGAAATAAATTCTTAACTAACTGACCAATCATGTCGGTTCTGCCCCCCTAACAAAGCCCTGCTCCCCCTAACAAAAATCCTGGCTGTGCCCATGGTGAGCTGAATAACAGGTTTTTTTTAATCATAAGCCAAACTGCAGTGAAATGGAAACAGTGTGTGGCAAATATGAGGCACAATGGAAGTTGCTGGCTTCTTATATCTCTAGCGTAAAGGAGCACACCAAATTTGGATTGTCTTGGAAATAAGGGTGGTTTTTAAAAAATATATATAACTCTGCTTATTTCAGAGTGAATCCACTGTGAGCTGCTCCTCCTAGTGAAAAAAAATGGACCAGAAAAGCTGGGAAGAACAATGCAGAAGATTGCAGGCATATCTCAATCTGGGCATACCTACTTCTCACACCTGGTGACATGGATGAAAACTTGGACAGCCTAATTACAATGTACATAAACCATGCTCTGAAAGTCAGAGATTATGCAGAAAGAGCAACATCTAATCACATAATAAACTCTGCTCTCTGCATATGCCATTATAAGTGAATAAGTGGATTCACCCTGTTTATATGAAATATTCTGGGAACTTCTATAGTTTTTTTGGGGGGGGGTTTCTTTTTTTCAGAATGCGCATTGGAATGTAAAACCAACCTTGCTCTTGTGAGTTTACCATCCTTTGGAATTCTAAATTAGGATTCTAAATCTTCTCAGTATTTGAGAAATCTTCATATCATTGGCAGCCTGATTTCATATGTGTTTACTTGGAAGCAATTTCCATTTAATTGAGTGGGCAACCTTATTGCCTCCCTACACTTCAAAGCCAGGTTGTGTGTTCCTGGGACTTCATTACAGACTTATCTAACGCCTAGACTGCTATGTGGGAAGAATCTACGAAGATGGCACAACTAACATCAAATGAGCTTCTAGAATATTGGTGATATCACACTAGCTCAGTTAATGAGTGCCAATGCCCAGGTCTTCCCCAATAAAAACTCAGTGCAATGTAGACTTTTTTTTCTTTTTTAAATCAAGAGTAGTGATGAATGTTCAAGTTCAGTGTGAACTGTATAAATCACATTTTCATTCTGGAAGTGTTTGAAGTTGGGAAAGATGCATGTCACTTTGTTGCCCATGAAATTTGCCACTTATAAATTTATCATTATGCAGACTGATGAGACACTTTGTGAATGGGTGACCATGTGTGTAGCATATGCTATAGCCCTGGGAACACTTTTCTTCAATTTAAGTCAGAGTTGTTGAAGTGGATCAAAAGAAGCCACAAGCTCTCAAAGTGATTTAAGCAAAGCAAACATCTCAAATGGCACCAATCTGCATTTAAGTAATCATAAAGAAAGCAAATACCGAAAAGAACTCTAAACCTTGGTTATCTAAAACTCCTAGCTTTCAACATTCAACATGCATTGCTAATAGCAGAATAAATAATGATCCAATTTATTTTTAAATCTCAGTCCATCTGAGAATGTATCCAAACATATCTATAAGGGACTCATGTTATTCGCTGGTTCCCTGTTACATCTTTACTAGATATTCAGAAATGAAATGAATATTTTTTTGGGGGTGCAAGTAAGCTCTGCCCCACATAATCTATCACAAGACACAGCACACAGACACCATTTGAATGGCAATGCCCATCAACTTGGGCGGATAACACCGTCAAAAATTGTGTGTGTGTGTGTGTGTGTGTGTGTGTGTGAAGGGATCTTCAAAATAATGAATGCTTATATAATCTGGAACTCTCTGCCTATCAAGATCAAGCAGTAACCTTCATTTTAATCTTTCTGGCACTTCCTGAAAACATTTTTGTTTAAATCAGCCCAGTACTTTTTTCCTGGGAGGGACGCAGGTGGACCCCTAAACATTTTGTGAATCTAAGTTTGGCCTCATCGAGGGGCAATATTTCAATATGAGTAGGAAAATGAGAGTACCCCTAAACATTTTTTTAAAGAAGAAAAGCATGGATCAGCCTACCCAGATGCTTAGAAAGTTGAGGTAATTTTAACCTGTT
Organism: Podarcis erhardii; assembly: GCF_964252035.2. Classification (NCBI taxonomy): domain Eukaryota; kingdom Metazoa; phylum Chordata; class Lepidosauria; order Squamata; family Lacertidae; genus Podarcis; species Podarcis erhardii. Next base: position 91,420,205 of record NC_138497.1, on the reverse strand, counting down.
TTAGTATTTTAACTTTTGTAGGTTTTTAAGGGTTGTAATTTTTTTTCTTGATTTCATTTTCTTATATTTTTGTAAACTGCTTTACACTCAAGCAGTGTGTAAATTTAATGAAATAATAGTAATATATAATGATGATGATGTAGAGGGGTAATTTTCAGCATAAAAAAAGAGAAATATTTATGTTGCTATTGTTGGATAATTAGGATATTCTGCAAGAGGCACTGCCTCCCACCTCCACCCTGCCTTGCACACGGAAAGCATGGCAGATTTCCTGGATTAGACATTAGGAGACATACGGCAAGATCTTCAGCATGGCTAGTTAACCTTCAACCTGCATTGACAGCTTTTTGAAGTCTTGGGTGAATCTCTCATTAATAAAAGAAGATTTCAAGAGGATTTGGGGAAACATCTTAGGCTCTACTTGGCCTTTATCCATGAAGTCCAGAGTGTTTGAAAGATTAAAGGAGAGGATAAAGGTGTTGCATTTGGAATATGGCCCTTAGATGTCTTTTATATCATGTCTGATACCTTTTATCACAAAATTAAATAGCACAGAAGCCCAGCACCACGCAGAGTTGATTTCCTTCTATTCTTTTGCTGGAGGAACAGGAAAAGCTGGGTTTTCAACAGTAAGATTGATTAGCTTTTAGTGCTGTGTGTATGTGTGTTTGTGTGTGTAAGTTCTTATGTAGGTGATAAATTGTTCATTTTAAAAAATGTGTGTTATAACTATATCTGAATTGTGTGAATATTATGAGGACGCATCAAGTTTTAATATAGTCTAATCCAATGCATAAACTAAAGACACAGATGCTGTAAAACAAAGAACCGAGACTGGTTTTGAGTCCTGTTTTCTACTGGCTGAGCTTATGAATATAATAAAATGTCTCAGGTCTTGCAGAGAAAAACCCATGTACATTCTGTGCCACATGGTATGAACCACATATAATGTGAAAGAAAGCCTGGTTTGATGAAACAACATTGGACCTACAGAAGAATTTAGGCCTCCAGTAATGTAGTGCCTATATAACTAGAAGATGAATGAGTAAAATTATTAACCACCTGGATAAACTCTTCAACCTTGAGTACAATAAGCAATGACCCGGGCATAATGACTATCTCTAATGATCCATTTATAGAAAAATATGAAATTACTGATTGGAAATTAATAAATAGCATAATCAAGGTATGACAGAACAGATTGACCACTCTTTAAAAAAATGCTTACAAGTGTAAATATTAGCTATACCAAGGTCTGCTTGCTCTTTGAAAAAGTAAACTATGACTCTGGAATTGCATGTGCTCTGTGATGTGTCTAATGATATGGAAATGCTTGATAGGGAGGAAACCATATAGAGAGATGATCTATATAACAGTGAAGCTAATAATTAGATCAATTCATCTTGATGACATAGGCTGGGAAGACAGAAGGGATGAAAACCAAAATCTCATGGTCAAGCAGCTAGGCAATATTTAAAATGCAGGTGCAAAGTTGGATTGAATAATGACATGGGTGTAAAACTTTGATTCTCCAAGGGCAGAGTGACCAGATGTCCCCAATTTTAAGAAGCATCCTTTATTTTAAATGATTGTCCTTCTCCCAAAACCTCATAGCCAGGTGTATTGTAATGCATCTCCCTTAGTTCAAATGCTGCTTTTTTATTTGCTTTCATGCATAAAGTCCAAAAGTGATCATGTGATAGCATTGGTTTGGTTTTTGGTGTTTACTGATAAAGGAAAGAGCTGGTGTCAGCTCAATGCTACAGTCTGGCTTTTCATTTCAGAAGGACAACAGCAACTGTGTTCAGACACAGTAACAAACCATGGATTGTTATTTTGAGAGTAGTTGCTCTGGGCTTCAGGTCTGCAGACTCCAATTTCTCTGTTTTCTCTGTGAGGAAAAGAGACTAGAACTTCCCACTTCTAATTTGTGGCAAGCTATTTTTTCTGTTTCATCTGAATGTCACAAGTTTGGGCAATCCATTTTGTGGACAGGGTCAAATAAACATCATAACCCAGTACACTTCTGGTTGAAGATGGGTTTTCTCCCTGGTGTATTAAAGTCATTTGTGCCCCATGTTCAAAACATGACATTTCTCATGTAAACAGGTAGTTCTCATGGAACCCTGGAACAAGGGGAGAAGAAATACATTACTGCTCTGTCTGGAAAAGCTGTCTAGCTTCCTCCAGTGTTTCAACAGGGCAGAGAAAATGGCCAGTCACGCCTCCAATCAGATAGAAATGATATTAATCCTCCATCTGTCTCCCTGATCAAGTGTGCCCATGATAAAATTTGATTTGTTTACAGCAACAGGGTTCCATCGATAGAAGTGACTCCTTTTGGAACCATTATGTTAATTGCAGTCTTTGGGTGATGCATGAGAAGTGTGTGAGAATGGGGGCAAAGATGTTGTACAGAGCTTCTTTCAGCTTAATTATATGCTGGGGAGAACAACAAGAAGGGGCCACTTCTTGTTCCTCTCTGGCAATTTCTAAAGGCAAAAAACAAAAAAAACCCAACACAGATGTCAGTGTCAGAAACCGAAAGAATAAAAAAAAAATGACATTTATTATTACAGAATGGAGCATGGTTCATTTATTGCTACCACTCCAAGTGAAGAGCTTTTCTGTATATTCCAGAAGACATTATCTTTCTGAACCAGGTGGGCTGCTTTAGAAAAGATACATAGGATCCACATGCTTATCAGTGTCCTTATTTACCTAAAACCGCTTGCGACTTTGCCTCCACTTTCTGTCTCTCTTTAACCTGCACAAGTACAATGCATCAAAAAGATGAAGCAATTGCACACGCTCTTTTTCATCTCCCCTGACAGGCATGTGTGTGCCATAGACCAACTCTTTTCCAGGGGAAATAAAAGGAAGAGGTGTCCATACCTCATTTGCCTCTGCGGTAGAAATGCATCATATCGTCACTGAATGGTACCATAAAAAAGACGTATTTGGTCATTCCCAGGGAAGTGAAATACAGGATGGTTTGTGTGCTTCTGGCAAGGGAGGAAATACGGGGAGGGCAGAGGGAGAACTGAGGGCTTATTCAAGCCTGATTATTTTTCTCTACTTTTCAACCTGCTAGGAACAAGGGGAAAAAAGTCAAGAAATCCCTCCCAAGAAATTAATTTGCCATGTTATGGAAGAACCAGCTCAAATTCTTCAGTCCCTGTAAGAAAATTTAGTGTTTTATTGTTTATCCAGAGGATATCTAGACCACATTTCATCACAACAAAACAATCACAGGATAGTTCCAGGTTGTATTATAAAACCATTATATCATGTAAAATACAGGCAGTGTGTGTGGGCGTGCCAAATTTTGGCGTTGCACAGGGTGCTGGTGGAATTTAAAATCCCAAAGTCCACCACTGCCTAACAATTAGGTAACAGTGTTTAACGTCTTTAATTTTTAATACAACTTATAATTTCTCACTGTACTCTTGATTCATTCAATAAATATGCCAGAAACCTAGGATTCAATAACAATATTTACTTGGAGGATATGACCCATGTTCACTGCCTGCAAATAAAAAATGTCCAAACCATTTAACCCAGTTCCAAGAATGCAGATGATATTTGTACTTATACAGTCAAAATCCTTCCTGGAGCCTTCTGGTTTTATCTGATGTGTACACACACACACACACACACACACACACACCATAAAAAATAATAATAAATGTACCAGTCTTCACATTATGTCCCTGGTTATAATGATGGGGCTTAGAATCTGATTTCTTTAGCTCACACTTTTCCACATAGGTAGCAGGGGTACCTTTGTTGTTATTGTCTCCCATGCTCTCAGAACAGTTCCTCGTATTTCAGATCAAGGTGAAAGGATGATAAATACGGTATAAATAATAGGACTGGCTTCAAAGATAAATAGGCAGTCGCTTGCTCTATGTTCGAGTGAAAGCGCATTCTAACAAAATACAGAGCACATGTGATATAAACCAGGAATTTGCTTCCATTTGTGGCCATTTATCTTGACAGCATATAAGGCAGTGTGTGATCTAAGGGAAACAAAAGAATGATGAAGGGAATAGGGAAAGACAGAAAATTAAAGAACTGTTACACATTTCTAAAGATAAATGAAAAGAAATGCAGAATTCAATTTTGCCCTACTTTAAAGCAGAATAATGGTTGAAAGAGCATGGTAGGATTTAATTGGGATGGTCAAATTCCAATTTTGGTTTTTCTCAGTTTCTCATTTTTTGTAGTGTTAAGTTCAGTCTTCCACACTTTCCCATCACTTTCTGATTTTTTTTTAAAGTCCCCATGAAGATAATTATCATTTCAATGCAAATTTCTTCTAATGTACATTCCTTTGTATCAAATTTTGCCTGATACATACACATTTCTCCAAGCAATTTCCCCTAATATAATGCATTAACCTAGCATTTTATACACAATATTTGCTTTGAGAACTGCATCACAAATCCCAGAGATGTTCAAATTTAAAAGGATGTCTGCATTTCAGCTCACATATTGTTTCAGAAAGGAGAAATTAGGTAGATTTGCATTAAAATCTGAATTCTTTCTCCACCTCAAGATTTTAACTTTTAAAGTTTCATCATGTTTCTTGTTCAGCTGCTTAGAACCTGGGACACTGGTGGACAACTCAAGCCAAGAATGAAATTAATCCACAAACTCTAACCTTAATGCTTAATTGGCCATCATAATGGAAGGGCAGAGGCAGTAATAAGTGCCAAAAAGAAATAATGGGTTTTATACATATAACCATTAAAATTAATTAAAGCAAAACTCTCAAATTGTCATTTGCATTTGGAAAAAAGTGCATTTTCTCTGGGAATCCATCTTAATTATGACAGAATTATGGAAGAAACTTGCCAAGGACAAGCTTTGGAGAACTGAAATAAAATTCTTTAGCATGACAAGGTCATTGCTGGAAGTCAAACACACATCCAAAGTAATTGATGTGCAGTATCCTTACTTCATACATACTTGAAAAACAGAGGTGATACATGGATGATAACTGCAGTTGTCTTAAAGTATCTGTATGATCAGATGATTTTGACCCATGAAGTCTTAAATGGCTCAGGATTGCAATACCTCAAGGACCACCTCTCCCCATATCATAATCCGAGCCCTTCTTCTGTGCCTCCTCCACAAGAGGTCTGGAGGGTGGTAACTCAAGGAAGAGCCTTTTCTGTGGTGCCCCCCATTTGTGGAATCCTTTCCCCAGGGAGGCTCGCCTGGTGCCTTTGTTACATACCTTTAGCCTCCAGGCAAAAATGTTTCTCTATAACTGGGTCTTGGGCTGATTAACATTCCACGGCCTTTTTATTGTGTCTGTGGGCTGGGAGATATTGGTTTTGTTTTCTTTCATTTTTTTTACGTTGTGAAGCACCCTGTGATCTTTGGATGGAGGGTGGTACACAAATTTAATAAATCATCATCATCATTATCATCATCATTACTACTACTACTACTACGGCTACTACTATTCACACAATCCTAAGGAATACTTATAACCAATTAATTCAGTGAGACTTACTTCTAAGTCTGGGTGCTGATGGTGACCTTTTAAACAGCTTCAGCTTTCCTGCAAGCTTCACCTTTCCTGGAGAAGATGGACCTGACATCAGCCACTCATGACCTAGTGTCAGGCTTGAGGAATCTTCTCCCACCCCCACCCCCCATGGCACCAAGAGGCAGGGAGGAAACAAGCAAGTTCTTACGTATGGTTTATTCAGTTATTACAGTCAAACACAAAGAATTCCGGTCATTCCCCATAATGGAGTTGCTTGCACTGAGCTTCTCCCCTTTCCCCCTCTAGCAACAACACCTGTGTGATGGTTGGGTCTTTCCCGCAGAAGCGAGACAACTCCAGCAGCAATTAACTCAGGTTTATTGCTGAAAACACATAAATCACTCAGTCATTCAGTGTCTGCTTCCAAATTAGCTGTTGCCGAGTCTGAGTTCCGCCTCTCCCTCTTCCCACCTTTAAAGCCCCACTTACACTTCCTTTCCTGTTTACACCTCTCATTAATTCTTGCGAGCCTACATGTCTTGGGATGGGATATTTCGGTCAGGAGCTTGTCAGACACTTGAGTAGGACCCTGGCAGAGACACATGCCTGTCTGGCATATTCTCTCCCTCCTGATCGTTCGTTCAGGAGCTTCAAAAGCTTTATTCTGCCCGAACATCACAGTGACTGATGCCAACAGAAACCGGCACACTTAGGGATCCTCAGAGTCTTTGCAACTTGCGTAACAGACCTCAGCAACTCAGCATTTGGGCTAATCTACTTTATTTACATCTAAACACACAGAGAGCACTGCAACATGGCTCCCTCTCTCTCTAGCATCAGACTGCAAAGAGAGAAAGAAAGGACAATAGTCCCACTTCACGGAAAACAGTAACACAAACATCCTGTCTCCATCACTTCCCACTTTGTGGAGTCAAAACATACACCTTCATGTGAAAGACAACAATCCCATGACTGCAATCACGGAGCAGGAATTCTAACAATTTTTGGTGGCCCTCCCTCTGAATCCAAGCTTAAGCTGTCAGTCTGTGCCTTCTCCCTGGAACTCCCTCCTTCCTTCTCCTTGTTCTCGAAACTCAGCCTTCTACTGCAACTTGGTTGCTCCTCCCTTGTTCCGCATTTCTGCCTATTTACCTCCTCCTGTCTCTCCACACTCTCCCCCTCTGTCAGCAATGGGACGCATCTGGCAACCTGCTTCTATGGCTTCTGTCTGTGGACAATTGTCTCTGGGCTCTTTGTTCTTGCACCCTTAACTAACGCCGTGTTTTGGGAGAAGGGGGATCAGTTATGCTGTCCATTGACATGTTAGCTAGCTGCTCTGCTTCCCCTCCTCCTTCTCCTAACATAGCTTAACTCACCTGTCTCTGAGCTGTTTTCTTCCTCAAAACCCTGCTGTAATTCGAGCCTGCCTTCCTCATCCTGGAAGCTCCAGGAAAAGGGGAGTCCTCCACCATTCCTCCTTCTCTTCAGTCCAGTCCCTGACATCTAGCTCCAGGGTAGATGAGAGTAATATGCTGTAAAGGGTACCTTAGAAAACCATTTGGAAACTTCACATTTTCCAGAATGTGGTTGCCACAGTTTTAGTTGGAGATGGTAGATCAGACTGCATTTTGATACCAACAGTTAAGGTGCTAGATTTGATCTCTAAATATTCCTTTCACCACTGAAGTGATTGTTTCATATTTCAGCCTGTCATTGGGGGGAATAATGGTGAGGAATGCAGTACGCTGGTTCTAGATCATATGAGATACAATGAGCCTGTAGATTCTGGAAAATTTGTGGGATTTGTTCATGCCATTTTCTCTCTTATAGTCTTATATCTGCTTATTCTTCAGGGGTCTGGAGCATGCCTTCTCATTATTATGCATCTTAGAAAAATAACTACCCCCTGCTAAGATGAACTGGTAGACTCAACAGGTGCAATTTTTTTTTAGAAGCAACTCCCACAGAATTCAGTGGCACTTACTCCCTAGGGTTGCATTCTGAATAATTGAAGGTTAAGAATGCTATCCTAACTTCACTTACCTGGGAATAAGCCCCACTAAATTCAGCAGGACTTATTTCTGAACAAACATGTAGAATTACGTTGAAAATGATGAAACATTTTTTTCTTTATCTGTAGTTGGTGACTTATTAAGTGTGGTTAAAGCGGTGGGTAAAAATCAAGCACCGAGTAATGGAAAAAGGGCACACACCCCTGTGAAAGACAGAAGCAAATTTGTGTGCTGACCTAGAAATTCTTCCACTCAGAACATCACCCACCACAAAGTTCCAGGGATGTTGCAAATGCATCCAATAGATGTAATTCTGTCGTGTCACATACTTCAGTGGTGATTTGACTGCAGTGCCTAGAAAATACAGTATGTTGCCAAGGTAATATATACTGATACAAAACCAGAATGACATGAAGAGATACCCGCTCCCAAATACATTCTAAAGCAGGGGTGCCAACTTGAATAAAATATGGGGGGGGCAGGTAGGCCCCACCCTGCATAATCCATCATGTGACATGGTGCAGGCACACTATTTGAATGACAATACCCATCAACTTTTTTGGGGGGGATGCAGCCCCCTCAGATATTTTATTGGGGGGGGGAGAAGGAACCTCAACCCCTAGGAGTTGGCCCCTATGTTCTAAACATTTTCCTCATACCCATTAAAAATGAATTAGAAGCTCTCATTTGTACAATGAAACTATTGCTACCCATCTACTTTAGAAAATAACAAAAGTTGGGAATGCAATGTGCCTCCTATAGGCTAACTAGAATTTTCCTGCACAATTGTTCTAAGGAGGAGGGAATGCTATTCCACGCTATTCAGAACAACCTTTGAAAATATTTCAGTGGCATCAGATGTTCATCCTGGTCCAAGTTTAATCCCACACCAACAGTTTTGCTGCCTTTGTTCTGGTGTAATGAAAGATGTCTATATGCACCAGAATGAATCGCTATGGCTATTAGAAATCAGGTCGCTGGAGAAGTTATCCCAGGCCAGACTCAGAAATTAACTTACGTCTCAAATAACAAATCACAAACAAATACAACCTATGTAGCATCTGTGTCATGAGGTAAGCAAATTAGTCTACATCACAGCTTTTTGGCTTTCAGTTTTGTCAATAGCTGCTTAAAAGTAGTGAGGTATGAGATGAATTTGTATCTAGCCTCTTCTTGTAGGAGGTAGCAGTGTGCGCCCTCCTCAGAAGGACCTCCCTGGACCCAGAAGGGCTAAACAACTAATGCCCAGTGGCAGATATCTCTTCTTGGGGCAATGGGCCTCGTGATCCATCTTCAGAAATTATTGGAAGAGATTGAATATCAATGTCCATTTCAGTCTGGCTTCAGGCCCATTTATGACACTAAATCTTCCTTGGTTGCCCTAGAAGTGTGACCCTGCTTCTTCTCCTTGACATCTTGGCAGCTCTCAACACTACTGAACACAGTACTCTTCTGGAGTGGCTCAGGGAGATGTGGGTTGAGGACAATGTGCTTTCATGGTTCTACTCCTACTCATAGAGGGGTGTCATGGGTGTTGTCCTGCAGTGTCCCTCAGGGTTCCCCCTTTCCCCCCAATTGTGTTTAACAGGAGATTTAGAGTGTCACCAATATGAAGATGGTCCATTTTATTGTCAGGGACCAGGCAGAGGAGGAATGGTGGAGACCGCCTCCCTAGCCTGACCCTTCCAGAGAAGAAGAAGACGGTTCAGAATTACAACAGGGCTTTGGGGGAGATCACAGCTCAGAAGCAGATGAGAAGAAAAGCTGGGAAATAATGGGAAAGGAGGAGGAGGAGGAAGAAGCACCAGGGAGGCAACAGCTGATGGACACAGTGTCTTTAAAAAGCATTCCAGACCTGCCCTCCCAGAACATGGCAGGCCTTGAAAGTAGGAGAGCAAAGATCTCAAAGGCAGAGGCCACTTTTCAGCACCTGTAGCAATGACTCATGAGGAAGTAGGAGTGAGGGAGGGGGTGGAAACTCACTCGGGACAACGCCATTATTCCAAGAGGCTGCATTCCCAAGCCCCTCTGTGTGAATATTGAATAAAAAGCAGTTGGTAAGGACTTTTCCTTGTCTTATCCATTCTTGGCAACCTGCCGTGGGGATTGGTTCCTCTGCTGCCTGACACTTATCCAGCATCCTCCTCTCGCTTTGCCCAAGCAGATGCCTATGGGAAGCTTGTGAGCAGGACGTGAGGACAACACTCCTGTTCCCACTTGTGTTCCCTAGCAGCTGATATTCAGAGGCATGCTGCTTCCAGGACTGGAAGTGGAGCATAGTTGTCATGGCCATGAGCAAATTGGTAGCCTAGTCCTCCACGGGTTTGTATAACCCTCGTTCAAGTTGGTGGTCTTCACTATACCTTGTGAGAGGGAACTGTTGAGGAAGTGGGAGAAGCAACTTTTGCTGATCCCTCTCCTCCCTGCAGCCCACTGTAGCTACCTACAAATCTGCTCTGGAGGGCTGGGGGACCTTCCAGAATGGTATGGGAGGTGATATGGAGGGGAGCTGCCTGGGGATGGGGGAATAAGCAAAAATTGCCATTCCTTCCTCCTACAGGAGCCTCTGGTTGGAGCAGCATCTCTCCCGCAAATGAAATACGTGCTTCTGTTTGCCAAAGTGCAGCTGTGGCTCCAACCCTCTTGTCCTTTTGAAAAAAAAGGCAAGGGGCAAAATAATTCAAAGCAGCTTAAATAATAATAGCAAAAAAGTTGCCTACTGCTGAAAATGGTGACTGAGTCATATTGCCACGCAAAATGCATTTCAGTTAATCTGAATGAACCACTGAAGCTCGGCACTAACATTTATCAATAATAAGTGAAATAACAATGATTAATAAACACAGAGGGCCTCTGATTAAGTATATGCTTGAGCTGTCTTTGAAATCCTTTCCTCATTTTTCTGATTAATTTGACAAATGTCTGTTTCCTTGCTCTATTCATTAACCACGGCACAATGCATAATCGGATGGAGAGGGGTGGGTGGGGGACTGATTTGAAGAATGAAATGAGTCTGATTTTCTTTAATGATGCTACATGGGGAATGTTGCATTGCCCTGATTTTCAATTAATATACAGCACTCAACTCAATTCTTAATTTCAGACGCCTTGTTCGCAGGACTTGCTCACTCCCCTGCCAGGGTCCTTGTTCATGTCAAACTGACTTTGGTTTAGTTATCCCTTTTTCTGGGGACTAACAGCAGGATGGAAAACGCTTTAGGTTTAATGGTGAGAGAATAACTACACTACCTGATGCCGAAAATGAAGTAAGTGGGCAAAGTGGTCATTAGCACACCAAGTTGCAATTCAAACATCACTTGATTTGATTGAGGTTCAGGGACATGTACCAATTAGATTTCACTAGTTAAACTGCAGAGTATTGACTCTGCAAGCTTTTCACAAGCTAAAGTGCTTTAGAAAAACAATTCCTACATGGAAACTTTTTTTTTTTTTTTTTTTTTTGCAAAGATGCTTCCCTCCTCTCAATCTTATTTGTATTTTGTCTGATTCCTTAGGAAACTTCAAATGTGAAAGTACACCATCCCTATTGAAAACTACCAAACCACTTAAATCCTTTCATTTTAAACTTGAAAATCTCAGAGGTCAACTCAGCCTGAGCTCAGGTAAATGCTCCCATTGACTTGGTGGGGCACGCTGTTCGAGAAAAGTGTAACTAAAAACGGAATAAAAGCCTTGGTGAGGAGTCCAGGTAGAAAATTATCACAGCAGAGAGGGAAGAAAGATTTGTAGTTCTAAAACATAACAATTGCAATTGCTACAGACTCCTGTTTTACCCTAAGTTTATGACAGAAAGCTTGGAAAGATGGGATAGGACTATCAAGAGGTGGAGATAACAGCAGTGGTTAAAGCATTATGCTTAAGTGTAGCATAATGGATAGAGTATCAGACTAGGACCTGGGTTCAAATCCCCACTCGGCCATGAAACTCGCTGGGTGACCTTGAGCCAGCCACAGTCTCTCAGCCTAACCTGCCTCAATAGGGTTGTTGTGAAGATAAAATGGAGAGTCAGATACAGTAGTGCCCCGCAAGACGAATGCCTCGCAAGACAAAAAACTCGCTAGACGAAAGGTTTTTTCGCCCGCGATTTGCCTCGCAAGACGAATTCCCCTATGGGCTTGCTTCGCAAAACGAAAACGTCTCGCGACTTTGTTTCCTTTGTGTAAAAACCGTTAAAACCAAGGGTGCTTAGCTTGAGCAGCTGCAGTTGCGACTTGACTTCGAGGAGCAACTGTTAGCACGTGGTTTGGTAGCCTTTTCTCAGACTTTGCTCACTTTTGAAGATTTTCCAAAACTTTTCCAGAACTTTTCCAGAACTTCTCTTTCATCCATTTGGTAAGTTAAACTTTTAAAACTTTTTTGGGGGGTTTTGGATTTTGGGTTGGGGTGTTTGGGATTCAAGGACTTGGTGTTGGGAAGGGGTTTGCGATAATCTGGGGGCTTGTGGGCCTTTTTTGGGAATTTTTATGATTTTCTGTGACCACTGGGCCAGGTTGATTTTTTTTGAAAAATTTTCTGAGTTTGAATTTCTGAGTGCTGGCCATGTTGTTATTTTTTGAAATTTTTTTTTGTCTGGGTGGGGAAGCAGTTGGGGAGGGGTTTGCAGCAGTTGGGGAGGGGCTGGGGGAGCAGTTGGGGAGGGGTTTGCAATTTCTGTGTTGTGGGTGGGTTGGTGCATGTCTGTGGGAGCAGTTGAGGTTTTTGAAGACATTGGTGATTTTTGAAGCTTTTCCTAAACTTATTTTGCAGCCATTTGAGGTTTCTGAGGACGTCGGTGGTTGATTGTTGAAGCTTTTCCAGAACTTCTCTTTCATCCATTTGGTAAGCTAAACTTTTAAAACTTTTTTGGGGGTTTTTGGATTTTGGATTTGGGGTTGGGGTGCTTGGGATTCAAGGCCTTGGTTCTGGGTTTTAATTTCTGTGTGGTGGGTGGCTGGCTGCTTTTGTATTTTTTGGGTTTGAAGCACATCACTGATTTTTTTTTCTGTTTCTGAGTTTACGAAGGTAGGAGCTGTGCTGCCATGGGACCCAAGAAGACTGCTGCTGCAGTGGCCGGCGAGAGGAAGAAGGAGAAGGTGACGCTGGAAATGAAGAAGGAGATCATCTGGAAGCACGACGGCGGAATGCGTGTGACGGACATCGCCAGGGAGTACGGCAGGAACCCATCGACCATCGGGACCATCCTGAAGATGAGGGAGAAGATCCTGGCGACTGATGCAGCCAAGGGAGTCACCAGGATCGTGAAGAACCGCCCAGCTGTCCTGGAGGAGGTCGAGAAGTTGCTGCTCATCTGGATAGAAGAGAAGCAGCGTGCAGGGGACACAGTGTCTGAGGCCGTCATTTGTGAGAAGGCCAAGGCCTTGCACGCTGACCTCATCCGGGAACAGCCAGGAACCTCAGCCGAGCCAGAAGTCTTCAAGGCTAGCAGAGGTTGGTTTGACCGGTTCAAGACAAGATCTGGCATCCACAGTGTGGTCAGGCATGGAGAGGCTGCCAGTTCTGATGTTCCTGCGACTGAAGACTTTGCAGCGGAGTTCCTGGAGGTTGTGACGACGGAGGGCTACGTTCTGCAGGCAGAGGCTGCGCAGGAGCAGGCCTCACTGGAAGAGGAGGAAGCAACTGAGGAACGGCTGTCCTCCGAAAGACTGAGGGACATTTGCCAGAAGTGGAAGGAGGTGCAGACTTTTGCAGATCTACACCACCATGAGAAGCACGTGGCACATGACGCTGGGAACTTTTATGATACGAGGGTCATGTCGTCTTTCAGGGAGCTGCTGAAAAGGCGGATAAAGCAGCAGACTATGGACAGGTTCTTGACCAAGAAGCAAAGAGTGGAAGAGGAGCCTTCTTCGAGTGGTCCCCCAGAGTCTTAGAAAATGTACTGTACACTTTGTTGATTTTTAAATGTTTTTCTGTCATGTTTATAAAGTTAATTTATTTTCCCTTCAATTTTTGAACTGCTCTTTACAGTATGTGTGACTTTAAAGAGCAGTTAATAAACTGTTGTTGTACCAAATTAGGCTTTGTTTGGACTTTTTTTGACCATAGGAACGCATTAATTGATTTTCAATGCATTCCTATGGGATTTCGTGCTTCGCAAGACGAAAAATTCGCTAGACGACAAAAATTGCGGAACGAATTAATTTCGTCTTGTGGGGCACCACTGTAATGACCTACACTAGACTAACCTCCTTGAAGGATAGGTGGGTTATGAATGCAATACTAAATCAATAAAACCACAGCACATCTAATAAGCTGAAACAAGTAAATATTGCAACATTTCTACACTTGAGAGCAATTGAGGATCTCAGCCAAACATGCTCTATGCATTTATTTAAAATTGTTGCCCAAATCATGCAAGGAACACTAAACATGCCAATCAAGGCAATGGCTCCCACTGGGAATTGTTCTAGGTGAGTTGCTCCTAGACCCCCGCTCCTGACCCATAGACTACTTGAAAATTGCTGAGAGTCTTGAAAGACCACTTGATGTTTTTTTCCATGCCTGTTGTAGTAGCACTTGTGATGTACTGCTGTAGATGCTGTATGCTATTAAATTGCATTTTTACAGGCACACTGAGGACCACCCAATGAAGCTCATGGATTGCTGGTGGTCCACAGACCACAGTGTGGAAATCCCTGTTCTGGATGACTCTAAATTTTCATATCTGGGCTTGTCTGGCCTCTGTGCCTCTAGCTTTGTTGTGTTGTTGCTGCAAGTGGCTAATTTGGGTTAGGGGTTGCCTGAAAACAGGGACCATTCTAGTATGCAAGGCATATGGCAGGGAAGTATCATTGCTCAGAACAGGCTGCAAATTCTTGCTGATAGGAGCTAGAGGTGTTTCTGTCATTTTATTTTCTATGTTTGTCTTGTAGGTCTTGCTCTCTAGGTATCAGTCTGGCCTTGTTGGTCTACTTTTTCATTTCACTTGGTGGATTGTTTAGGGAAAAGGTTGGTGCAAACGCTTACACTGTGTGTGCATCCAATGGGTTAGAAGAACAGAAGTGACTGTATCACAAGGCTTGGCTATAGATCAGACGTGACCATCCCTGATTGGTGCAAGGGCCACATTCACCATTGGTCAGCCTTCCAGGGATTGCATGGCAGCAATTGGTGTAGCCAATTTTCGGGGGGGGGGATGCAGGGATATGTGTACCCCTAACCATTTTGTGAATCTAAAGGGAGAAGAAACCTTTTTTAATAGTTTCTTCTCTAGTACGGTGAATTGTCAGTTCTGTTGAATAGCACAGTGAATCATCAGTTCTGTTGCTACCCCTGATGGTGGCCTCATTTCCTGTCACGGTGTTTCCTGAGTCTCAGATGGAAGTGAGCGTTTAATGTGTGAAGTAGGAGTTGGAATCTAGCAGGTGATTGGTCAGTTTCATTGTTACCACCCCCGATGGCGCTTCCTTTCCTTTCCCGGTGTTTCCTGAGTCTCAAATGGAAGTGAGCATTTAATGTGTGAAGCAGTGTGGAATGTGGATGTGTGGTATTTTAGTGATGAAAGCTTGGCCTCACTGAGGGGCAGTATTTCAATATTAGGAAAATTACTATTTTTCATCATCATGAGGTAATGCATGCTCTTTGTACTTTTGTTCCATTTACTGTATTTATTTTCCCCGATTTGAACTATAAAATGGTGATTTTCTTGAGTTGAAATGAGAGCACCCCTAAACATTTTTTTTTAGAAAAAAGCACTGCATCTAGCCACCTCTCTCTCTCTCTCTCTCTCTCTCTCTCTCTCTCTCTCACACACACACACACACACACACTGAGAGAGAGAGCACACAGCCCCCTCTCCTTATCTGATCCATGCAGGTTAGCTGAGGAGAGATTTAAAATTTTGCACATGCCACAGTGTTATGTCTACTTTAAATGTTTCATCTTTTGTGGAGGCTTGGGGCAGGGGGCCTTATCTAGGTTGGCCACCCATGCTGTAGACAATAGACTTTGAGATGTGTTCTGGGCAGAAGGTGGAAGCCTGTAGATATGTTTAGCAGTAGATATATGAAGCGGTCAATTCGTTTGCATCTGGATGTGCATCTGACGGGGGGGTGTTGCACCGCCTAAATGGAGTGTGCATTTGACTGTGCATCTCAGTTCACATTACGCTCCTGCTAGTTTTGTGCCGTTATGCATGACTAAACTGAATTGGTGCAAATTTCTTGCCATGTTTTGCTGGAGGGCAATGAAACCAAGAGCACAGCATGGCAAGGCGGGGTGTGTTGGTTTTATTAACTAGGCAATGGGGATACATTCCTTGTCCCGCTGCACCACCACCAGCAGATCAGGTGCGAAAAGGGTAGAAGCTGTGGGTTTTTGAACACTTTTATAACCTCTCCAACAAGAACTTTTACAGCAAAAATAAAAGCTGATGAACATTTGATGCTTTGTTAGTACCAAGCCATCTGTCAATGCTAAACCCCAAATTGCTACTCCACTTTGAAGCACACGTTCCTTCAGCTGCTACTTAATCTCTAAAACCATTAATCCAGCATACATGTCTCCAGCAAGTGCAGCACAGAGGTCACAAGAAGGAGAACTCAGTTCAAGAATTAACAAAAAAAAATAAAAAATAAAAAAAATTGGTCAGCATGAAGCCTCCATCAGCAATATGGGGATCATCATTCTGGCACACTTTAACAGGTTTGTTGTTAGTGATGGATTTTTTTTTTTGAATTAGGGGAGTTTGGAATATGAGCTGTCCTAGTTTATAATGCTTACCTCAAATATGAGCTGAATTCAGACCCTTCCAAATTTAGATTCAGCTCAGATGCCAGTCCCGTCCCCCCCCATCACAAGTGAAAGATATCACCATTGGGAAGGGGAAAAGTGAGAAAGACATACTTCATGGTTGTGGGTTATTTTAAATTGTTTTAAAAGTTGTTTAATAATGTAACCCTCCTTGGGACCTTATGGTGAAGGGTGAGTAATGAATACAACCACCACCACCACCATCACCACCACAACAACAACCTTATTAAAATTTGAAACAACACTGCTAAGTGCATGATTTTGTTCCTCAGATACTCTCCAGGTGAGAAATCGCACTTCTGGATGTGTCCACAAGCATCATTTCTACTTAAGGAAAGGCAGCCAAAGCTTCTCTCTCTTGCAGGCCATTAACACCATGACTTACCTCTTCTCCTCATGGTGTCCTCCCTCTTTAGGAAAAGGGTGGAAGACTGTAAATTTTGATAGGCTTGCATTTCATCCTTATCCTCCCCCCGGCAGCTCCCCCCCCCGCTAATTCAAAACATTTCAATTTTATTTTAATTTATTTAGTACTTTCTAAGAAGCTTGGGCGGCAGTGAGGAAGTAATAGATTCTAAAGCACAGTGAGGCTGCCTGTCCTGTTGAAGGATTACTTAGCTCATGTAATGTACTTTGAACATTTGGAAAAAGCTGAATATAAATGTTCGGTTTTACGGTTGCTGTTGGTTGCAAAGGGGGGAAATGTATTATTTCATGGAGCTGGGTGATGCCAAAGACATATGGCCAAGCAGATCAGGTATAACAAAGGTAGGGAACCTGAAACTCCTCATATGTTGTTGGACGACAACTCCCACTATCTCTCACTGCTGTCCTGGTTGGCTGGGGCTGATAGGAGCTGGAGTTGAACAAATATCTGGAGGATCTTCCCTTCGTCTTTTCTGGGGTCTAACAGAGTCTCCTTCAGGCATGCCTGCTATACAAAATGGTTCAGTTTCTTTTAAGTCGATGAAGGAAATGGCGCTGGCCTGAACCCGTGCTGCTTAATGAAGGGAAATTGGGATCATAAAGTAATCGCTAGGAGTGTAATGGTTCTGCTGTAATCCCTCCTCCCCTGGTATGCATAGGTGTTTCAGCATTAGCTCAGGTAAGAATTATTTGCAGGATAAAGTCAAATCGTTACCAGCTTTCTACCTATGCACACCCCAAATCAATAATGTGCACGTAAGGAGTAAGGAGTAGATTCAGCAATAACTTGCCTCCAGCTTATCCTTTGCCAGGGGATGTAAATCAGCACCTCCCCCACCAAGTTAATAAGGCCTGAGTGTATTTACTCAATTCCGACTGAATATAAAAAGCACGCAATTTGGCCCAAAGCAAACAAATGCAGGCGCAAGCACTCCGTCTACGACTCGGTGACATTTATATTGTAGTAAAAATGGATTCAGAATTGCACTGGTCTTTAAGAGTGGAAATAAATTACAATCAATTAAAAGGTTTGTGGTTTGATTTTTTTTTTTTAAGGAAGACAGGAAGTAAAATGATATAAATCAGAATTTCTTTAAAGGCCCAGAAAAGAGCACGTGGGAACCTTAAGAAAATAATTTACTGAAGAATCATTAGTTTAAAGCAGTTCCAGGAATTCTGCTTTTGGCTCTCTAATGATCCATGAAAGTTGAATTCAATCAAAAATGATTTAACAGCAGAACAGTTGAACTCTGTCGACTTTTGCTTGCTTGCTTATTTCTTATTCTCTCTTTTGAAAGCAAAGGGCCCCCTTTGTGTATAAATAATGTCAGTTTCTTTGCAATCCCTCCCAAAAAGCTTCCCATAGAAATGTTATTTCATTCCTTGGAGGCAGTTTGCAGCTTTATTGACCTTTGTTCTCGGTTCCCTTGATGGTATCACATACACCCAGAACCTGATAGTGGTAACTTACTGGATATGCACAATCAGTTTGCTAGTCTGGGGAGACTTTTGAGAGCTCATACATTAGACTCTGACTTTCCAATCCATTAATTCCATTGTTCTTTGCCTGTTGGGAGCTGTATTGTCTCTTGTAAGAATAACAGATCACTGCCGAAGCTTTTAAGCTCTATTACTAAGAAAAGTTGGCTATGCAGTCAGACTGTCTCTGCTAAAATATATACTTTCTGTTCCCAAACTTTAAAGATCAAGTTAACCAGAGTGTATTATTTTGCAGGAATGATCAGGGCAGTTCCCTTACACCCATGAGGTCAATTCATTGATATTTTACATTCACAAAACTGCTGGCGGTTTTCTTAGTACACTAGGCATTCCAATGACAGCATTTGAAAAGGTCACTTTCATAAAAACTGTAGCATTTTTCAAAAACAGATGTATGTTCCCTTGAGCCTGATTTTCACATGCCCTGGATCCTTAGGAATCAAGTAGCATGCTGTCTACTTCTTCTGAAGTATTTCCCCTTGTTAACCTAACACCATGACTGGCTTGGTGGCTGTTTCCAGTTTCCAGAAATTAATTTCCAAGGCTTATCTATCAAACTTTGGTTGAGAAGCAGTGACTTTTATGCTTAAGTATACCCCCAACCTCCAAACCCATTGGGATCCACCTGTCTCGGGAAACAATGCAGGAGTGTGCCTTTGGAGGTGAAGTCAAATTGTTGGAAGCTAGGTGCTTAACAACAACAACGGGCATCTCTGAAATAGCATGCATGAAACTTGCCTCCATGAAGCAAAGTTCATGCATGGTCAGCCAAGGAAATGGATGCAAAGATCCATCCAAAAAGTTAGGCACAAGCAGTTCTTTGTCTTCTGGGCAACAATGGAGATGTGTGTGATCTCAGACGTTGGCCATTGTGTTTCCAGATGTTGATGGATTCCAGCTGCCAACATTCCATCCTGACTGTTGGTAATGTGGGCTGGGGTTGATGGGAGTTGAAATCCAATCACATCTGGAAGGCCACAGGTTTTCTAGCCGTGCCATACCATAATGATTTAACATTCAGAACTGTACTACGCAGTGCGACCAAGTCTGCTCAGATCTCTTCTTATTGATTTTAGTGGAATATATTCTCCTATGTGTGCAGAGGATTTCAGCCCTAGTAACAGAATATATTGCATTCTTTAGCTGCAGATTGTCTTTCACTGCTATGGCTGCTCTAAGATACTGCCCCCAAACAATCTGATATTGGGGTTGTATTTAACATAGTGCTATGGTGAGTGTTCTGTGGGGGTTCTCCCAACCCTCTGCAGCAGATTTGGAGACAGTGTGGGGAGTGCATAAAGGGAGGAGAGAGGGAAATCCCCATGCGCTAGCACAAAAAATTAGTTGAATACTGAACATCATCATCATAATTTCTCTACTGTTTGTTGTCTTATGCATTAATGGGATCAATAGGATGGATTTCATAGAAATGTTGCTGATTCAAGCACAGATGGGTAGCAAAAGAGCAGCTAATTTAACTTTGTGAAAATCATGCATCATTCTTGAGAGAAAATTCAGCAGTTTCAACAAGACTGTGTTTACAACCCAAATTGAGAAATGACAACATTTATGGTACTTCTAGGCCAATTAATTTTAAAATGCTCTTTATCCCATCATCCTGGGCCAGATAGCAGTGGCTGGCCTGCCAGGCAGGGAGTAGGTCCAGGTGGGGCTCGCTAGCTTGGGGAGAAGGTATGGGTCACATGCCTTGTCAAGCCCAGATGCTGCAACATGCAAAGCATAAAAGGGACACAAATCTGGCCAGGCCATCTGGAATCGCGCAGAAAAATGCATCATTTTATAAAAACTTCGGGTTGCCGCAAAATTATTCAGTTGTTTCAACTAAGGCCCAAATTCACTTTAAGCGAAAGTTCACATACAGCTCTTCTATTGACATTCAAATGGGCATATAAAACATTCTCAGCAAATGGGGGGGGGGGATCCCACAAACCTTCAATATGAATGCAAAATGAAATATCTTTCATCTATCTATCTATCATCTAATTGTCTGTTTAGTTATTCTCTTCTGATAATTGCTAGCTTTTTTAATTATGCAAGGCATGTTAAGGTCCCTTAGTACCATCCCGATTTCAGCTGTTCTATTAAATTAACAGGCTCCTAGATTCTCCTTTGAATTACTGTGCACATTTTTGAGCAAGTTTTTCTTTAGTCTGCTGTCTGTTCCAGGTGAAGGGCGGGGGAGGGGGAAGCTGCACCAGTTGGGCTATTTCTTCTCCATAGATCTGTGGATATTTTCCTCTTTCATGTTGTTTCCACAGTCAATTCCCTCCTACTTCCAGAAGCCACAGGTTGACAACCAATGATCATTACCTAACACAGTGTATTAGGCACATTTATGTCAGAGAAGTCTATATCCATGTTTGGCTACCAGCTACAGTTGCTATGTTCTATGTCCGCCATTGGAGGCAGCATGATGCTTCTGAACAGAATCACAACTGGGAAGGGCAGGGTTGTAATGTGGGCTTTCTGTAGGCATCTGACTGGCTACCATGGGACAAGACAGGCCTGAGCCAGCAGAACTCTTCTTATGTACAGTACACACCTATGGTGCCCAACGTGAAGACATTTTCCTCTATGGGCTGACAGGAGGGAGCGGGGCCACAACCGCTGGCTACCTCAATGTTATGTGCTTTGCTGCCCCTGCCCCCATGATCAGCATAGGGCCAGGGGAAGAGCTACACACAAAGCTGTATATATGCAACAGGGAGCATGAGAGTCATTTGTATTGCATTTGCAGGATGTACATGTGTAGGCATGCTTTAGAGATGCTTCACTGAACATCAGGGAATCGGATAGGTGGAGCATGTGATATTGAAAGGATAACTGGCAGGCATGGTCTCCATCATCCTTCACATGTAGGTCCAGTGGGTGGGAGAAAACATCTGCACAAGGCCAAGCTGATAACTTGAATCTTCATACTGTTGCACGCCACCCCAGTCTCTGAGCAGTGCGATATTCCTGGGGTCCTGGGCTTGTGTTTCCTTTGTTGCAGAGGAAGAGCAAAGGTGGGCCAGATAGCAAGGCTTCACAGTCAACATCGCAATCAACATCTTCTGCAGGTTTCTCCCTGGACCCTAACGCATAGGAGTCCCCTGCAAGTTTTTAAGGGGGGGGGGGAGTTTGTGTTGTAAAGCACTCTTTCTACCCCCACCTTTTTAAATGATTTCTATTTGCCCCCAATAGTTTTCTCTGTTGAAAATCAAGGTAAAAATTAGATCAATCTGCCCTAATAAAACATTTCCCTTTCCTTTCAGAAAAATAATTTAAAATCAAAGAAATATCTTCCTCCCTGGGCATTTGAAATATTAAGATTTGCAACCTGAAAAAATAAAACCCTGTTCTCAATTAAAGTTTTGAGACTTCAGTTCAATTATTCCTCTTTCTTTTATTTTTGAAAGCTTGAAAAGGAAACTTATTTTGAAATCCCAGGTTCCCTGTGGCACTTCTTTGGCAAAGAGCGCTGAAATTTAAGGCCTCATAGCATTTTATTCTTTCCAAGACACAACTATTGTGAAGGAGTCAAGATACTAGAAGAGCTGAAAGAAAAATAAAATAGGCATGCAAGGACACAAATCTCCATTTTTTTCTCGCCTGTCCATCCAACGTATCTTATACCTATTACATAGCACCAGCTGCTCAAGACTGCAGAATATGAATGGTTAAAATCTTGTTATTAAAAAAACCTACTGGAAAGCAAATATCACAGCAGGCTACAGTGAAGAAAATAACGGAGAGTGCCTCCAGACTGTCAGTATTTTGCAGAGGGTATTCAAACACATACCATAAATTTAGGTTTGCTCAGTCAAAGTAGATTAAAGTGCTCCATTGCCCTGGTGCAACAAATCCACTTTTAAAAAGAAACAGACTTTCTGAAGTTAGGAGAGTGATGAGGAAATGCATTGGAAAATGTGGGGTGGATGAATGATTAATGGGAAGGTGCATAAAACACCCTGAAAGCAAATCAGGATGAATGCTCATTGGAGACCAGACATAACCAGACATCCGTGTAAGTTTTGTGTAAGCAAATCGGTACGAGTGTTCCATAAACAGGACACCTGGAGGAGCCCTGAATGTGCTGTTCAGGGATATTCACATTTGCCCTAGTCCAGCAAGGGTGCTATATATGCGTCAGTGTTGCACATTATTCCCCTGCTGGATTGGGAGGCGCACTGGCAAATGGGTGCTGCTCAATTTACCTGAAACTCCCCTCCTCTAATATGAAACGTGAGTGATGGCAAATCTGGTGACTCATAATAAAAGGCATATCCAAAAGGCACAAGTAGGGACAATGATTTATTAGGACCAGGCACCCACCTGATAAACAGGGGACAGTCGGAGCATATGTAATTATTAAATGTCTGTAAAGAAGTTGGTCAATGTTGAAGATAAATGTTCCCCATTTGTTTTTATAACCTCCACCGTAGCACTGTGTGCCTCCGCAGATTCGGTGCATTTCATATAATGGTGCCATATATGGTGTTTTTCATTACCATTAATTATATTACCTACCCGCCGAGCTATTTAGGTTCCCATTTTGATATATAAATCTCTTCGGCATTTTATATATTACAGACCTGATTTATACCGTGCAGCCTTCTTTCTGTTGGTGTTCACTCTATTATTTGGCTTCAAAGTTAACAGCAAATGTTTGGTTTCTTTATGGGAGCCCATATAAATGCTGATAGAAAGGCAGGCAGAGTATAGGTGTTGACATTCCCTACATCTATATATAGCTATTGTTAAAATTAACAACCTTTATATTTATAATACCAATCCAAGACGGATATGTTTATTATCCACATTATCTGGGGTAATCTTTCTGTCCTTATTTCAACCTTGGCTGGCAATGTTTATATTAAGTTTTTATATCAAGGTAATTCTTCTTCTTCCGTTCATTTGTAATAGCATTAGAATTACAAGAGGAGTAGGGAATGCATATTAGCACTCCACCATAATCAAACCAGTGTATAACAAACAGCAGAGCGAAATAAATCTGAACTTGGAATAAAGTTTGCAAATTAAATGTATATTAATGCTATAATTTAGGGCCTTGGCCTAGTTCCACACAGTGCACAACAACTGGTTTGGAGATGTACATCCCCTTCGCATCAAATGACACATCAACTGGGCATCATAGTGCAGATGGGGATATGCATCAAGACATACATTTGCATGAACTATGCATATGGCAGGCTGTTTCCCTGTATAGATCTCCCTTAGTGGATAAGAGCATATGTTCGACATTGTTTCCGCGGTTTATGCTAATAAATTTTGGCTTGCCTCCAGATTCTTCTGGAGGAAGGAGTCCAGAGGAATGACAAATTCCTACAGAGGAAGTGAAGCCTCTAGATGCAGCCTATCAAGTCAATGGCTTGTGGTAAGCATATGCAGTTCAGGGTCGCCCCCGAACTCGTGGTGCAGAGCTGCCCGCAGCAGAAGAGCCTGCCTTGGGGCTCTGACTGACGGGCGGGCTCTTCCCCGGACTAAATTCTCGGGGCCCGGACTCTCAGCCTGGTGCCCCTGAGAGCCCAGTGTCCGGGTGCCCCGCACCCCTAGCACCTATGGGTAAGACAGCCCTGCTTGTGGTAATATAATTTAGGCTAATTTGTAGTTTATGGTGGATTGTTTCATGTCATAATTTAGATCTGGGTGGCATATGGGGGGGGGGATGTAGTTTCCTCAGAAGTTTGGCAGTAAAGAGTAAGGAATGATGGGAAATGAGGACACACAGAACACTGAAAGTATGACAGTTGTCTCCAATGAAGAGGTAGGGGCACTAGTCTACTAGGTTTCCAAAGAGTCAATGTGGTATCACAGTGAAGGGAATGTTGGCTTTAGCCCTGTGAGAGCTCACTTCAGAAGCCTATTCAACCTTGAAACAAACTGAAGTGCCAAGTTGTTTATCCCATTCCAGCAAGGGTTTTGTGTTCCAAAACAAGCTTTAGGCCAATGAGAAACTGATCTATCTGGTAGGAGTTGTTGCCCTGTTGATAATCAGGAGTTCCAAAAGCTTGTATAAGAGAAGGAGTTGAGCAATGGTGAACAACTAGATCTGGCCAGTGAGCTGGATCCTTATTTTCCCCCCAATCCCTGTGAGCTAGGTTTGATAGGTGGGCAGGGCCCCACAGCTCAAACCAACAAGTCAAGTTACATGGTATACACACAAAGAGACAAAAACAGCGAATTTGGAAAGGGGGAACATCCTAAGCAACTAGATACTGTTGTCCCTCTTACTGCTGGTTAAAGGACAAGCAAGGAGCAAGGAGAGTATATACCATTCCTACTTGAAAGCTAATATGGCTATTTTAAAGCCTTTTTCTCATTGTGACGATAGTCATTATATATTTAAATGGCAGAGCGCCACAGATAAACATCGCACGCCGCCAGCGAATGAAGGCCTTTTCAGGGAGGACCAGGAAAAGTGAACACGGTTGGTGAAGAAACAGCATAAATAGTGTAAAAGGGAATTAAATCCATGGCTACTGACAGTGCAACATCTGTCTTCGTTTGTAACTGCTCATAAAATGCAAAGCTCTAGTTCCACACGCAGGCACAGGACTGATGAGAGCACAAAGATTTCTGATGAAGTGGAACAGAAGGCAGCAAACCCAGTTTCTAATATGAATTCTGAGAGGTGCATCTGTTATTATCAACGCGGTATAAAATTGCTCCTTTTGTCTCCTATCAGTCACTGCACGAGAGGCATGTATACCGAGCCCACACATTCCTGAAAACAGGGATCTGATTGATTAAAGGGAATCATCACAATCTGTTTCATCCAGGCAGACACTTGGGCAATTGAATAACATAGTGTGTGTGTTAACACAGACAAATGGGATAAACCACTTAGCTTTTCTACTTAGAAGTCTTAACCAGCAAGTTTTACCAGCCAATCAGCTAATCACTCGACAGCAGTGGTTTTCAAGCAGTGTGCCGTGGCACCCTGGGATACCTTGAATGATGGTCAGGGTTGCCGTGGGCAACACTGGCCTCTGTCCCTCTTTCCTTCCCTCCCTCCTCTGATGCGCTCTCATGTCTCTGCCTCCCAAATGCTTGTGTGACTGTTGCAGCAGCCCTGTCTACAAGCTCTGCAGGCCAGGGGGTGCTGGTTGCCAGGAGCTGAGGTGGCCTTGGAGTAAGTAAGCAAGTGGGTGAGGGAGCCCAGCCCGCCAGCTCTTGCTGTTGGGAATGGACAGACAAGTGGGAGGCAAGCCAGCCAGGCCTTTCTTGTGCTTGCTGTGTGCATCCTCTTCCCAGGCCCCTGTGGGGCAGTGTGAGGAGGCACCTCTCTTCGGGGGGGGGGTGTCAGAGACCAGGGTGGCTGCAGTAGGTACCTGGAGGACTCCCAAGGAGAGAGGAGAAGAGAGGAGGCTGAGGAAGCACTCCACAGGGGAGGGTGTTCATAAAGGGCTGAGGGGCTGCCAGCTCTGCAGGCAAGGGGTAGCATAATCAGGCTTCTGGGGCTCAGAGTGTGTTTCCCCACAGGGGAGCAGCAAAAAGAATGTAGTTGGTCAAGGGAGTTGTGGACTCAAAAAAGGTTGAAAACCTCTGTACTACAGCATTACATGCCAACTTTTGTCAATCCCAGGTGGTAAAGTCTCGAGGTCCTTGGCCCCTGCATCATGACCTGGCCTATGGCAAAAAGTATGCTTACTAAAAGTATGCTGAAGGGTAGATTTATTTCAGTGACTTTGGTGTAGAAAGGGTGTACAGGCTTTGAGCTTTCAGGATACATATTTTGCTTTCTACTCCTCAGGAGAAAAATGGAAGGCAGATCCAATTGCTTCTTACATGCCAGGACCCATTGGAACCAGTGCACTTGCACTTGTTAGGTGCTAACAGTGGGTGGGCAACATCTTTAAATTATGTTTGGACGAGATAGTCCTTCAAAGAGGACCTCTTCAAATAACAGGCTACCTTGGCAGCCCTACAAAAGTGGGACACATGGCTTTATATAAGCCTGTTTAATATTTTCATTATTTTTTTTTGTTATGTATTCCATGTTCATTACCTTCAAGTATGCATGGGAACAGTCTAAGAAGGCCCTTTAATGACACCTGACACAAGAGCCCCAAAGCCATGTTAGGGTACTGGGTCCACAAATGCATGTTTGAGTTAAAAGTGGGTCCTGGGTCTGAGAATGTTGAAGATATGTAGGCAAATGACTAGATTTGAATCCATACAGCATTCTCACCACTCGAGGCAGGTGGGCGTCTAGATAAGAGTACGATGGCTTGTAAATCATCCCAGCAGGATCCATTCCTCCTCAAACTTTCACAAAGCCAGAGTGAGTCATCCAAAGATTTACCTTGATATAATTAATGCAGTGCAGAATCACATAACAGGGAGCTTGAAGCCAGTCGAGAGGCAGGTATGTTTAATGTCTCAATAATTAGTAATAATAACAACTACATATGCATCTCAAAGTTGAGCAACCTCTGTAACGTTAGGAGACGGATTTGGGTCTATTATCTCTTGCTCTCACATGGCACCAGGGACATTACTTTCTTTCTTTTCATTGTCTCAATTCGCTCGCTGGTGTCTGTCAATTACCATGCACCGCAAAGCAGGATAATAAATCAGGAGGCATTTTACCAGCAGTAGCCTTCCTGTTCGTGTCTAAGTGCGCCACACAGTCAGTGCTGTGTGAGTAAGCTATGGTGCCTACCATAGCAACCTCCAGGCTACTCAATTAGAGAATGGAAACTTAGAAGAAACGCCATTATTCAGGCATGATTATCAAACACCACACACTCTTGTTTTAAAGGGTGTAATTATTTCAGATACTTAATGCTGCAATCTCATGCCCATTAAAGAATGCAGCGGGAGCCTTTTTGGTTCAGGTTTTTTCTTTTTAAAAATAATAATAACAACAATAATAAATGTGAATGTTAAAGTATTTGATCAGGTTTGTCATTTTTAAAGGTTAAAGCGAATTAATACCCAGAATTCTATTAGTGAAATTACATATCGAAAGGGTGGGGGCTATTATCTAATTGAGCTTAGATACTATGTGCTTATTAAATGTCATTCAGAAAATGAGGCACGCACAGTAACAAAGTGATTTGTTTCAGAAAGTGGAAGCCTGGAGTTTTGGAGAACATCTCTATCTTGAAACAGACAACATCTATTAAAATGTTCCTGCTTAGTAGGAATTCTAGGACTAGAGATCTGTGGTGATGGAAGGTTTAGAATGTGGATACCTGGCAGAATCCAGAGAGCTTCTCAGAAGTGGATGAGGTTCCGTCACTGGAATTTATTTCTATTTATCTTTATTATAAAACTTATATCCCGCCCACCCCTGAAGAAACTCAAAATGGCTTGCAACAATAAAATACAGGTGTATATTGGAGCAGATTATTCATCAAGTATCCAGGTCCTCAGCTGTGTTTATATGTCAAGTCCAACATTTTTGGTTGCCTCGCCTCAAAACGAATATAGTAGAGTTGGAAATGGTTTAGAAAAGGGCAAGCAAAATGATCAAGGGGATGGAGCAAGGAAAGGTTACAACATTTAGGGCTTACAGAAAAGTTTAGAATTAGAGGTGACATGATGGAAGTGCATAGAATTAGGCCTGGCATGGCATGGAGAAAGTGGATCGAGCAAAGCTTTTATCCCTATCTTATAATGCTCTCTCTTATAAATTAGGCCACAACTAGAGATGTAAGTGACTTAGGCATAGGCATTGTGTATAACCATTATCAACCAACCTGCTTGCATACTGAATCCTGTCAGGGGTCGAACCCATACTGAGGCAGTCCTATGAGATAGGTCAAATAGGACATACAGATTGCCTTGAGGTGTGCTATGGCCCAACCCCCTGTCTGGACATTGACAGAAGCACCTCCTCCACAATGCCTTTATGTCAGGGGCTGATCTGAATCAGAAGATTTGGGAATGCAATCACAGGGAGATCAGCTCCTAACAGGAGAGGAGGGGAAATATCCCCTCCCCCCACTTCCAGCATTTCCAGAAGCAGAGAAACAGGCTGACACAGAAGCTGCTCAGTTGAGAGTGGAGCTACCCAAGTATGAGATAGTAGCTAAGCAACCAGAAGGGAGGGAGCAGCTGGGTGATACATCAATCAAGAGTGGGGGAGAACCTCCCCCCAGACTCGGAGATCTGAATATGTCAGAGAACAAAGGAGACGCGAGGGGGGGGGAGAGAACTTCCTGTTGCCGCACTTCCTGTTGTTTTGGAAGTGGGGAGGAGGCAGAGTAGGCAACTGATATCCTTGCAGAGGGTTGCTTGTTTGTGCTGGCAACATAATGCTGTAATAGAAGGACTATAAGTCTACCAAATGCTCCTTAATTCTTATCGCTGAGTTACCAGAAGGGAGAGGGGAACTCCTGTCCTTGACACTTTAATGGGATACCACAATCCTTGGATGGGCAGGCAAGGCATACAACTTGCCCTCCAACCATGGCTAAGGCTTTTACCCAAGGCCTTTCCTTCCAATTGAACCAGACGTGTGAGCAGAGCTGAGGCATTTGGAAGGGATATAGCACTTCATATTCTCGTCAGCACCCTGCCCATCCCTGTTACACACTTTCACAGGCAAAGAAGATACATTTCTGCATCATAGCTCAAAATCCCTACAGAAAACTTTGGTTAATTTAATCCTTGGCTATACCGTTTGCCTTTGCCTCTTTCTCCATTGCAATATCACATTGGACTGAAGATATTGGCCTCCTGCTTTGCCATTCTTATATAGGAAAGGGAGACCAATTTTAAATGCAGATGAATGCATCTCTTGTGATAATGATCAATTCAAAAATATGAATTTCATGATTAATAAGTTAAAGCTTGGCTCTGAAAAGCTCTTTGAAGCTAGGGGAGAACTGTCAGGCATCGTTTGAAAAAGTGTCTCTGCTGCCAATAATCATAATTCAGATGCTAATCAGAGTGGGAGGTATCCATATTCTTGTTAGGTTTTTTTTCTTTCTTAAATCCTTTTTCTATGCAATCAGGTATTTCAATGTTTGTTTGAAAGTTTTTCATCTCATTCTATTCATTTCCCCTCTATTTCATCAGTTCTTCTATTGCACAGATGATTGTAACTGTCAGACAGCAGTATTAGCTCAACCTTCTCTCCCTCTAATCAAACCCTAGTAAAGATAAAACCCCGCCTAATTTCCAACCATATTTTTCTTGATTACTCAGAATGCAATTTGCAAGGTGCACTGGGGGAGGGGAAGGTCATATTTGCATTTTCAGGTGAGAATGTGGATTCCAGTCTATGAATAGATAGGAATCTAATTATTAGAATATAGTAATTAGATTAAGTTAGTTCATATTGCAAAGCATCAAACATGAGCAGTTCTGTTGTACTTATTCAAGGGACGTGGGTGGCACCGTGGTCTAAACCACTGAGTCTCTTGGGCTTGCCGATTGGAAAGTCAGCAGTTCGAATCTCTACGACAGAGTGAGCTCCCATTGCTCTGTCCTTGCTCCTGCCAACCTGGCAGTTCGAAAGCACACCAGTGCAAGTAGATAAACAGGTACCACTGTGGCAGGAAGGTAAACGGCGTTCCTGTGCACTCTGGTTTTTGTCATGGTGTTCTGTTGCGCCCGAAGCGGTTTAGTCATGCTGGCCACATGAGCCGGAAAGGTGTCTGTGGACAAATGCTGGCTCCCTCGGCCTGAAAGCGAGATGAGCGCCACAACCCCATAGTCACCTTTGACAGGACTTAACCATCCAGGGGTCCTTTACTTTTTACCTTTACTTATTCAAATGTTATGCCTGTTTTTCTAAGCGTTTCTGGGATTGTATTCACCCAGAACATGTCATCCAAATAAACAATTGCTAAGTAGTATATACGTAAGCACTTGATAAACTGGGTAAATGATGCAGATGACCAATAATTGTTGGGTAACCAGCCTCATATAACCAACATAAAAAAGGTAAAGGTACCCCTGCCCATACGGGCCAGTCGTGTCCGACTCTAGGGTTGTGCGCCCATCTCACTTAAGAGGCCGGGGGCCAGCGCTGTCCGGAGACACTTCCGGGTCACATGGCCAGCGTGACGAAGCTGCTCTGGCAAGCCTGCACCAGCGCAGCACACGGAAACGCCGTTTACCTTCCTGCTATAAAGGGGTACCTATTTATCTACTTGCACTTAGGGGTGCTTTCAAACTGCTAGGTGGGCAGGAGCTGGGACCGAAAGATGGGAACTCACCCTGCCGCGGGGATTCGAACCGCCGACCATGCGATCGGCAAGCCCTAGGCGCTGAGGTTTTACACACAGCGCCACCTGCATCCTAGCCAACATGTTTCAGTTTAATTAATGCATGAAGGGGTTAAGACTACAGAGTAAGCTATCCTTCCATGCTCCACTAGGTCATTTCCCATCACCTTGGGAGGAATGGTTATCAAGCCTTTGTTGTCCCCATTCCACTATGCGAACCTTACCAGTAAGGGGGTCTAAGATGGATGGTCCAGGAGCAGGCTGTGTGACTTAAGCAAACCATTTGTGTTTCTATTCAAATAATTTAGAAAAAATTACTATTTTGGAACCTAAATTTTACTGACTGTGTTTTTCTGACCAAGATATGGCAAAGCATGTGACCTTTGAAGAGTTTTTAAGTACAGTGGTACCTCGGGTTATAAACACCTCTGGTTACAAACACTTCGGGTTAGGTTCGTAACCAGAGGTACCACTGTAAACCATTTTTTAATTTACCAAATGTGCGGTCTCTTTCTCTGCTAAGGAAAGTGGGGAGCTTTGGAAGCAACATAGAAGGGAATCTTTTAAAGGTATAACAACCTACATTTCTATGCTTTACTTTGCTGCATATTTTGCGATTTTAAATCTCTGCTGAAACAAAACAAATTCCTTCCAGTAGCACCTTAAAGACCAACTAAGTCAGTTCTTGGTATGAGCTTTCGTGTGCATGCACACTTCTTCAGATACGAAGAAGTATCTGAAGAAGTGTGCATGCACACGAAAGCTCATACCAAGAACTGACTTAGTTGGTCTTTAAGGTGCTACTGGAAGGAATTTGTTTTGTTTTGACTATGGCAGACCAACACGGCTACCTATCTGTAACCAAATCTCTGCTGGTTTTCTCTCACCAGCAAGTATTTGCCCCACACCTGGTTCTTGACATCCAGGGAATTCTCCTTTTATATTTACTTATTTTATCTTTAGCAAAAAACAAAACAAAACAAAAACAAAACACACACCAAAAAACCAACACTAACTACACATTTCACTATGCACTTGCAACCAATATATGGTAATAAACTCATCCTTGTTTCTTGGGATAAAACAGACAGCCAAAGAGTGAACAAAACTTCCCTCGCACCTTAGTTAGGTGTTTGTTTCATCTTAACATGATACAGTGGTAAGGAAGGATGATTGTCCAGTCTCAGTACTTGACAGGATATTTCAGGGAGGTGACACAGATGACAAAATACTTAGGAACATAGGAAGCAAAGAAGATACTCTTCCACTTTATTTATCCCTAAATAATGGATTGCACATCATAGGAACATAGGAAGTTGTCTTATATTGAGTAAGGTCATTGGTCCATCTGGTTTAGTGTTGTCTTCACAGTGGCTCCTCATGGTTTTAGAACAGGGAGGGGACCCTTCCACCCCTCCCAGGATATGCTGAGGATTGAACCTGGGTTAATCTATACAGACTAGACTCTTTACCACTGAGCTATAGCCCATCCATTTCATAGACTGGCTGTAAGAACTCCGCAAGTAGAAAAACTGAATTGTCTGGATGGATACAGACAGCCATTTTCCCACTTGGAAGTGGGAAAAGTTCACCTTGAAATCTCCATTCAGTCCATGTCATATGTATTTTTGGAGCAGACTCTTCCCTCCTGTGTAGCATATACAAACTGTAGTAATACAGTTGGATAGCTCAGTCAGCAGAGCATGAGACTCTTAATCTGAGGGTCATGGGTTTGAGTCCCATGTTGAGCAAAAGATTCCTGCACTGCAGGAGGGTTGAACTAGATGAGGCTCGTGGTCCCTTCCAACTCTGAT
Organism: Podarcis erhardii; assembly: GCF_964252035.2. Lineage (NCBI taxonomy): Eukaryota > Metazoa > Chordata > Lepidosauria > Squamata > Lacertidae > Podarcis > Podarcis erhardii. The sequence continues at coordinate 91,387,969 of NC_138497.1, read as the reverse complement.
TATATGAGTAAACCATACAATACAAACTGTGGTAATACAGTCATTATTGAACCATTATTGAGAGCACTGTTATCTGAAAGTTCTCCACAGGAAGAGGAAAATATTTAAAGCAATTATATAATTAAGTAAAAGTCATATTCTGCAAAAAAGAAAGGTCACTGGCTGTGTGGAAACTGAATCAAATATGGATCCCACTTTTATAGTGGTCACTGATGCCAAAGAAACTTTATATGTGTGACACAGGTCAGGAATTGAACTGTTAAGATGCCACAAATCCTTGAGTGGTGTTCTCTTAGGGGAGAATTTTGTTGCAAATAATATCCTTTTTAAGACAAAGTGTTGTTTTTTTAATTAAAGAATTAGACATGTTGCTTTGATGATCCTTTGTTAAATAAATACTTGGTAAGTCTGCTTAAAACCAGGTAACTAATCCTTTGATAATGAGAGGGCTAAACCAATTCCCATTCATTCTCATTAGATTGCTTTTCTTTCCTGCCCACTCCATCTGGGCTTCAGTCCAGCTCAGGAGAGCTAAGGGAGACAGAGTGGAACCCAGAACTGAAGACAGTTGCTACAAACTCATTAATTTTCCAGATGGTGGCACTTATTCAATTTAAATTTTAATAGACTTTCACTTTCAGTGCTAACCAGTCTATCTGCTGCTTTTGTGGTTACCCAGGCATATGTTTGGTGAACCTTCACTGCCACCTAGAAACAAGATAACGGACTGGATTTGCAAAGAACGTGGGCCAGATCCTCATGGCTTTTCCTTCTAGAAAGACTTTGCGATACATTTTATTTCTGGGTGAAGTTAAATGTTACAAGAAACTCCTATAACATCCAGTATAACATACTCAAATTCCAGATGGCACAACATTTTGCATTTCTTTACATCTGTTCAGCATCTGTGGGTGGTATCTAATTTGTGTCCTTTGCTGATGGAAGACATTCATCAGCAGAAGAAAGGAGACAATTTTCATCTCTTCCCCTTTTTAAACCAGTTACTGATCCATAATATGACCTCTGCTATGACTGCTAAACTAACTCTTCATCAGGCAAGCTCAGAAAGAAGTGTTGTTGTTGTTTAGTCATTTAGTCGTGTCTGACTCTTCGTGACCCCATGGACCAGAGCACACCAGGCACTCCTGTCGTCCACTGCCTCCTGCAGTCTGGTCAGACTCATGCTGGTAGCTTCGAGAACACTGTCCAACCATCTCATCCTCTGTCGTCCCTTTCTCCTTGTGCCCTCCATCTTTCCCAAAATCAGGGTCTTTTCCAGGGAGTCTTCTCTTCTCATGAGGTGGCCAAAGTATTGGAGTCTCAGCTTCAGGATCTGTCCTTCCAGTGAGCACTCAGGGCTGATTTCCAGAAGAATGGATAGGTGTGATCTTCTTGCAGTCCATGGGACTCTCAAGAGTCTCCTCCAGCACCATAATTCAAAAGCATCAATTCTTCGGCAATCAGCCTTCTTTATGGTCCAGCTTTCACTTCCATACCTCACTACTGGGAAAACCATAGCTTTAACAATATGGACCTTTGTTGGCAAGGTGATGTCTCTGCTTTTTAAGATGCTGTCTAGGTTTGTCATTGCTTTTCTCCCAAGAAGCAGGCATCTTTTAATTTCACAGCTGCTGTCACCATCTGCAGTGATCATGCAGCCCAAGAAAGTAAAATCTCTCACTGCCTCTATTTCTTCCCCTTCTATTTGCCAGGAGGTGATGGGACCAGTGGCCATGATCTTCTTCTTTTTTTGATGTTGAGCTTCAGACCATATTTTGCGCTCTCCTCTTTCACCCTCATTAAAAGGTTCTTTAATTCCTCCTCACTTTCTGCCATCAAGGTTGTGTCATCTGCATATCTGAGGTTGTTGATATTTCTTCCGGCAATTTTAATTCCGACTTGGGATTCATCCAGCCCAGCCTTTCACATGATGGATTCTGCATATAAGTTAAATAAGCAGGGAGACAATATACAGCCTTGTCGTACTCCTTTCCCAATTTTGAACCAATCAGTTGTTCCATATCCAGTTCTAACTGTAGCTGCTTGTCCCACATAGAGATTTCTCAGGAGACAGATGAGGTGATCAGGCACTCCCATTTCTTTAAGAACTTGCCATAGTTTGCTGTGGTTGACACAGTCAAAGGCTTTTGCATAGTCAATGAAGCAGAAGTAGATGTCTTTCTGGAACTCTCTAGCTTTTTTCATAATCCAGTGCATGGATTAATCCCTTCATGGATCACTGCCTTGCCATGGTGAAGGGGCTTGAATAACTCAGAGAAGCTATGAACTATGCCATGCAGGGCCACCCAAGATGGAAAGGTCATAGTGGAGAGTTTTGACCAAACATGATCCACCTGGAGCAGGAACCGGCAAGCCACTCCAGTATCCCTGCCAAGAAAACTCCATGGACAAAGACAACAGAAAGAAGTAGTGATGGAAAAGAGAGTCTCTGTTTCTTGTTCCCTTATTATTTGCTACCCTCTCTATCTTTTATCACCTTCTCTGGACTCAGTGGCAAAGCTGCATGCTCTGCTACCGGGGGCAGAGAGAAGGCGGGGGCATGGCTGGTGCCCCTCGGGGGGGGGAGTGACGCACGCCCTAGGGGGCGTGATGCACATCCCAGGGCGTGGCATGTCACCCACAGGGGTGTGGCGCACGTTTTGGGGGCGTGGCGTGGGGATGCACGACACATGTCCGGGAGGGCCACCACGATGGCATTCTACTGGAATAGTGGTGCTAACCCCCGTTCCTCCGCCAGTGTCTGGACTCTGCTTCAGAGGGCCCCACCCTCTTATCTCTGTTCATCTGAGTTCTGACTCTACAAGCAGGATGGAATACATCCCAATCATTCATATCCATCTCTCCATTCACCTGCTTCTGTCTGATTCCTCATCAGGACCACATTTCTACCTTGGCATTTGTGCCAGAGAAGAGGTATGACCCCCAGCCCGACTTTGTTTAATGTTGCCAAGGCCTCCTACAAGGACCAAATGGAGGCATGACACCATCATTGTGGCCACCACAGTCTTACTAATAATACACACATTTCTACTTTTATTACTCAGCAGTGGCTGCCCTCCCACCACTGACATCTTGTTATATAAAAATATAACCTCTACATCCCATATTACGTCTTTTGAGTCTTTTTTCTGTGTGTGAGGACCATGGCATTATTAGCTAACCAAAGAATGAGCATTCCTACTTTGGAAAGAGGCAGCATTACCGGGGGGGGAAGGATAGCTTTGGAGAAATGAAAATTAGGATACTAAATAATAAAATCAACGAATTAAAGTACAAAGCCTAATGACTATTAGGATGAGAAGGTATTTTGTTTGCTTCAGCTCATTTTTTTATTGCAGCCCACAGTGGAAAATTATTACCAACACTTTAATAATTGCAGATTTCTCTTTTCTAACCCTGTCAATGTCAGTAAGATCCACAGGTTACCTAAGAGGAAATGGCTCCTGTTGTGTAGCCATCAAATAAATTTCATTTTGCTTGCTTTCCTTAGATGAAAAACCTGCTGTTGTTAGCTACTGATAGTTCAAAGGTATACTAAAAGGTATACTAAATGGCCACTATTCACTCAACTCCAAAGAACTCCCATAAGAGCGAGGCCTTGTTCAGGTTTCAAAAACAGTGAAAACCACTCTTCATGAACATGCACCAGATATTCAGGTGTACTACTATATGGAGGACAGTTGTGTATTTATCCAAATCCCATTTAAAGATCAAGAATGATTAAAAAGTGCGAGCAGGGGCCTTGGAGTTGTTCATCAACAGGTTACACCGGACAGCAGACTGAGTATCTACAAAGATCACCTGGTCACACTGTGGTAAGACCTGCAGCAAGATCTATTGCATTTCTATTTTAATTACTGTGTAATAATAATTTCTAAATGTTCATCCATACATATAAGCCAGCATGTGCAAATCTGTGCTCCCATTTTTGAAGTACCATTCAGTGTGATGATGGGAACTGATTTTAAGCTCAAATCCACAGCTTACCACTAGCTGTTTGGGAAATTTCACATTTTTTATTTTATTTTGTATATTGTTTAATTGTCAGAATCTCTAAACAGTTTGCACACAACATAGTTAAAATTTGTTTTATAGTATAAAACCTTTGGATGCTGAGATTCTTAAATAAAATAAAATAAAATAAAAGTGTTGTTATTTTGGCCCATTTTTATTTCACGTATTTTAACTGGGGTGGTGGGCATGTACTTGTATGATTTAATGTCTCAGATGTATCCACGCTAAAATCCAAATCTCTTAGGAAGTTCTAATCAGAAGCTGCTGTTAATATTACTTCATAGTTACTGCTCAGATGCTGGGAATAACAGGCTTATAAAAGCTGCTACAAATTCAGGCTGAAGGACAACTTTGGTTCTCTTGAGGACAAAAATAATTTGAACAATCAAAAAGTAACATGAGCAGTGGGGAGAGCCAAGCACAGAAATGACTTTGTGTTGGAGCATTTGCAGCCCAGTCCGCAAACCGTTTAGGTAACAGAACTTGGATGGAAGATGATGCTGTCTATTGACATGATGAAATAACATGATAAAATAGTATGTGGGGTTATTCTCAGAAGCTGTTGCTCTGACCTTATTTATTATTATCAGGTCACTAAACAAAGCACTATGGCTTACCAGAGGAGCACATACATAGTCAAGCTAGGAGAGAGAAAGAGACTAAGCCGGCATCATTGTAGAGAGAGAAAATAAAACATGTTAGACATATTTAGAAGTTTGAAAAAGGCAAGTTTTTTTCAGTAGCTTGGATGAAAGAAGGAGAAAGAAATGCATCAAACAGAGCTCTTAAGTCTTGCTCTTGGGTAGAAGTAAATGGACAAATGAAGAAGAAAACTGAGGAATCAGCAGTTTGGTTTTAGGTTAAAGTTTAAGAATAATGAGAAGACTTTTCACGATTCAGAAATAGTGACAAGCAAAAACATGAGAAATGCAGAATGAAAACATATCAGAAGACCAATTTCATCTCCACTGGTAGTCCACAGACTTGGAATGTGAACACTGGTAGCTCAGATAAAAAAGCAGGCATTACAATGCCACCCCCCTCATATTCTTCTCTGTCTTGGATTAAAGTTAAGATGATGAATGGCTCATGGGTGGGCAATTTAGAAGGAATTTTGAAACTCATGGGGAATGGGAGGGGTAGTGAACCCCACTGTGCCCGCAGGACCATAGGAAGCTGCCTTATACATTGAGTCAAAACACTGCTCCATCTAGGTCAGTATAGTCAACACTGGTTGGCAGCAGCTCCCTCACTTACTTGTACATGCGGGAGATGGAACCTGGGACCTTATGCATGAAAATCAGTTGCATTACTACTGAGCTAGGGCCATTTCCTGTAAACATGCCCATGATATGGCCCAGTAGGGATCAAGTTGTCTCAGAATAATCTAAAAAATTGTGGTAAAGCTGCACATTCGTAATGACTTTAATCACTTTTGCAGTAATTTCAATAGAATCTGAAAACAGATTTTACCCAAGGCTTCACTCCAACACAAGAGTTACCTTATTTGATATACTCCATTACTAAGTAGATGACAACTCACAGCTATCAGTTATTGACCATTCTTCGCTAGACTCGAGGATCTTTCTTAGAATCCTGTGAGGATTTTCTTTTTGGCTAAAAAACTAGAGGAAATACTTTTTAAAAGAAACTTTCAGTTAATATCTGGGAAAATTGCAGTTGCTCTTGGCTTAATCCCACATTATTGATAGCAATTTATTTACAAAACTCCTTTATTGTTAGTAAGAAAGCCAAAATCCTCCTAGTATTACATGGACACATTTAATATCATCTGAGTGTGCCTAACTGAAATGTGAAGCCAGTTTTGACCTAGCAATATTGTTTTAATTAGCTACTTTGAAGATATGAAAATGCCAATCATTCCTGAATCTTGGCTATGAAACCCAGAAGCTGTGGTCTGAAAAATTCTATCCCATCTGTTTGATTGGCATACAATAATGATATTCTGCCTGAGTGGGTTTAAATGACTGTCAAGGTGTGATTGCTGTTTATTCAAGCAATGCCTTGTTCATGAAAACACCAAATTTTTCAATCCTTCCTCCCTCAACCAGTGCTGTTGAAGTCAAAGTCTTAATTTCTAACTATGAAGAAAACAGGCAGATAATGTTGGATGGCTGGTAGTGTGCAACAGATGGCCTTAGTGAAGGTACAGCATAAGAACCAGTTTAAAATGGACAAAAGAAAATACAGTCTTTGCCCTATGTAGAACCCAAGTTAAAGCAGACAAAAGCTGGATTTTACTACAGCTAAACTACATCACTAGTTTAAGTTAGGTAAAGGGACCCCTGACCATTAGGTCCAGTCATAGCCGACTCTGGGGTTGTGGCGCTCATCTCACTTTATTGGCCGAGGGAGCCGGCGTACAGCTTCCGGGTCATGTGGCCAGCATGACTAAGCCACTTCTGGCGAACCAGAGCAGCGCACGGAAATGCCGTTTACCTTCCTGCTGGAGCGGTACCTATTTATCTACTTGCACTTTGACGTGTTTTCGAACTGCTAGGTTGGCAGGAGCAGGGACCGAGCAACAGGAGCTCACCCCGTCGCAGGGATTCAAACCGCTGACCTTCTGATCGGCAAGTCCTAGGCTCTGCATCCCACAGCGCCACCCACATCCATAGTTTTAAGTTAGTCATGACTAATTTAAGTTCCATTTATTGCTTGTATACAGGCTGCAACCCTAAGTGCCATTGCTTTGAGGTTAACCAAATGAACTCCTGTTTTCCAGTGTTGCTCATCAGTGTGACCTAAAGTGTCTGAGATTTTGCTCCTGAATAGACAGATACCCACCATTTTGTTTCTGCATAACCTCAGGTTATGGGGTCTGCACAAGAGATCATACTGCCTTGACTCACTGCTGCTGCTACTCCCATTCCCCTTCATCTCTCCCTGCTTTGCCACCTTTCCTCCTCTGCGTGGCAGTGGTGGTAGTAGTGGCAGCAGCACCCCTCAGCTAAAATTCTGCATTTCCTTTGCTGCTACTGGTGCGAATGAAGACTTCCATCCCTGCTTCCCTGTAGAGCTTTGGGAGGATCTAGGTGGCCCTTTCTCAGACATCCAGAGCGGGGTAGCCATGAAAACACCTGTGCTGCCACTATGACTTTCTGTGGTGGCTAATGTTTTCATGGCCACCCCTTCAAGAATGCCTCTCTGAGGCCCTTCCTAGAGTGAGACAAGGATGGAGGAGGTGGCGAATCTCACTGCCAGGTAGAAAGAAGATGGCAGAGCCAGGCAGCAGAGACTAGTGGTGGGCCTGGATGTGTGTGTGTGTGTGTGTGCGCGCGCACGCACGCACGCACGCACACAAGTGTGCACCAATTTTTCTCACCCTAGTCCCCCTGCCTGTGGCACTTACTTCAGTTTGCCTAACGGAAGGGCTTGTCCTGTCACAGTAACTCACCAAAGCTATCAGGCCAGTTGCTTTCTCTTTCCCCTCATTCCTGCCATTTCTTCAAAGAAACTTCCTTTCATACTTTGACATTTTGCTTATAGAGGAAAATCTCCCTTAAGTTCTAAGACAACAAAGTTAAGCTTTGTGTTCTAAGAGCAGTTCAGAAAGTTCTGTGAGATTTGGTGTTTGGGGCTTTGAGAAAGTAAATCCAAAGCTTTCCCTTTGTTTATTTTCGACCAGAGTTGGACTTAAAGGGAGGAGGCCTCTGCAGCAGGGATTGGAAGCTTCCCAAGCAGGTCAGCAGGCTGGAGTGTGGCCAAAGGTTCACCCTGTCTGATGGCAGTCTCCTGTAATTCTTTTCCTGGGGCAGCTCTTATACTACAAAGGGGTCTTCTGAGAAGGAAAAGCCCCCTGCCCCAGCATTTCTTCACTGAAGTCAGTAGGACATGGGCAGTGAATCATAACTAATTTAGTTGGATGAGGTCACTGACATAGGATGTGGCAAAGCTACAATTTTTCTATTTAATATAATTCTATTCCAACTGTCACGGAGAACACTGACACGGCAGCTTACAACAAACAAACAACGTATCAAACAACTTAGAAGCAAGAAACTAAAACTAAAGTCAGGGTGGGTGCATAGGTAGAGCCAATCAGACATACCCACTGGTGCATGAATACTGCCCTGGCCTCATCAACAACCTGCCCCACATGCCATCCTAGTAAGCAGTGTGCCACTCTTGAGAGACCACCTCCATGGCACTGACCCATCCTGCTGGCTCCTCCTCCTGATTCCAACCCATTTAGAGCCAGGAAGTCATTCACTGAGCCTGGAAACAAATAGCCAATATTAACTGGTGCATAATTGGTGCAACTGTAGCTTGGAGAATTCCTGGCCCAGCAAACATCCTGGTGGTCCATATTTTACACTGCTTGAAATTTTAAACTACCTTCAAAGGCAGCTGTATGTGCAGTGCATGACTAGTTTGTCTTCCATGGCTACAATTAATGAGAAATCTCAAAGCCACAGTGCTTTTCAACATGATTTTGTGGAGCATTCATAGCTGCAGACTGAGTTTGTCATGCTTTCTTGTTGCAAATGGAAGGATGCAACTTTTTAGGTCAGCACTGATGATGCACAAAGCAGTCGGTGGGGGAAGTGTGATGATGATATTCCCAGCATAGTACTCTTTTTGCTTTCAGATGGTCTCAGCTGTCCAATTCTTTGCTTGCTGTTAGGGATATAGGCTGCTAGACATTAATTCATGTTAACTTGCAAGAGAAATGTGTGAGGGACATGTTATGTCCAGATGAATGCCCAATGAATTCGAGAGAGTGTGTCACGGCAAAAGGCATCAGAGGAAGTTCCTGGGTTCAAGCTCCAAGATCTCATGCGTAATCCCTTGTGAGACCTCTATGGGAGCAGCACTCTGTGGTTAAAATCCCTAATAGGCTGTCACTTCTCATAAAGTTTCTGGAGGCCATTTCATCTTAGGAAGATGGGACTCTCCACAGAACAGCTAATGATGTGTAAGTTGTAAAATCCTCTTCTGCTGAGATGTTTCAGCACAACTGTAATAAGTCTCCTTGGTTTGCCTGCGTGGCCAGCTTATTAAATGCTCTTTAAACAACATGGAGCAACTGCCAGAGCAAAGCGGAGAGACCCACAATGAACTGAAATTCAGTTTCCTGTGCTCTTTTTATATATTAAAAAAATCCTTACATTTGATTAGTGGCTTGGTGGTTGTGGTTGTTTTTAATCAAAACTACATTATATATAAATGAGCAGTAGCAATTATGATTACTCAAAGACATTTTTTTTTTAAATGCCAATCTTTAAATTTGTGTATATATTATAAGGTAAAGGTAAAGGGACCCCTGACCATTAGGTCCAGTCATGGCCGACTCTGGGGTTGCGGCCCTCATCTCGCTTTATTGGCCGGGTCATGCTTCCGGGTCATGTCGCCAGCATGACTAAGCCGCTTCTGGCGAACCAGAGCAGTGCACGGAAACGCTGTTTACCTTCCCGTCGGAGCGGTACCTATTTATCTACTTGCAATGACGTGCTTTCGAACTGCTACGTTGGCAGGAGCAGGGACTGAGCAACGGGAGCTCACCCCTTCGTGGGGATTCGAACTACCGACCTTCTGATCGGCAAGTCCTAGGCTCTGTGGTTTAACCCACAGCGCCACCGTGTATATATTATACTAGGGCTACAATGCAATATATTACCTGGGAAGTAAATTCTGCTGACTGCAACCTGCTCTGGAGGAGAATACACTCCACCTAAAGCTGCATGAAAGGAGATTCTGACTAAACATTCCGAAAAAAACTTTCTGACAGTAGGAGCTGTTCAGCAGTGGAATGGACTCCCATAAGAAGTGGTGGACTCTCCTTCCTTGGAGGTTTTTAAGCAGAGGTTGGATGGCCATCTGTCATGGATGCTTTAGCTGAGATTCCTACATTGCAGGGGCTTAGACTAGATGACCCTTGGAGAACCATGGTCATATAATCATAGCATCTTAGAGTTGGAAAGGATTACAACTCTAAGATGCTATGATTCTATGACCACTTTGTAGTTTGTTGTTGTCGTTACATTTATACCCCACCTTCCCTCCAAGGAGCTCAAGGTGACATACATGGTTCCCCCATTTTTATACTCACAACAACCCTGTGAGGTGGGCTAGGCCGAGAGACTGTGACTGGCCCAAATTCACCCAGTGAGCTTCCTACCTAAGTGGAAATTTGAACTATGGGGTCCCAGGCTGGGTGGTGGATATTCATGGATCCATCTTTGATAATAGAGGAACATAGGGCCTCTGTGGCTTGAAAGTACCTTCAGTCAGCTTAGTTGGTATGCTACCTATGACTCTATCAGGGCAGGCTACCTGGATTTGCTTTAGCGACCAATTCCCACTTTGGATTTCTGCAAAACATTTTACTTGGGGCTGCCTTTATTAACAGTGCAGAACACTCAGTTGGTTGCAGGTTTCCTAATCAGGATGGGGCATTACTACACCAATCATTATTACTACCATCTTCACTGGTTTCTTGTCCTTTTCTCAGAACAATTGAACTTGGTTGCACCCCACATTTTGGAACATCAGCACCTGAAGGATTGCCTCTTCCCATATATACCCATTTGAACAATGGCATCTTAATCCAAGGTCCTTCTTTTACCTCTGCTACCATGGGAGATACGGCAGCTGGTTTTGATTGAAAGGTCTTTGGTTATAAAATATCCTCCCCAGGATGATCCACTGATGCCCTTTCACTGCACTAGACTTGTCAAATATTGTGGTGCAGTGGTTAGAATGTCAGACTAGGAGTTGGTAGTTCAGGGTTCGAATCCCCATTCGGCCATAGAGCTCACTGGATGACCTTGAGCCTATCATTGCCTTTTAGCCTAATCTACATCATAAGGATTGAATGAAGAGCGGGAGAAGCATGTATACCTCCTTGAGCTCCTTGGAGAAGGGTGGGATACAAATGCAATAAAAAATAAGTAAATAAATGAAAAATCAACATGTGAGGGAATGGGGTGGCACGGTCACATATGAATTGGGCCTTAGGGAGCCACAGAAAGCCCAGGAGAAATTTGGGGAATTCTTTTAATTTCTTCAGAATCCCTATGCCAGAGCAGGAGAAAGTGGGCGGCATTTCTATGCAGTGCATTCAAAGGTGTGCATTCCATCCTCAGCGATCTGCATACATGTCGCTCCATGGACTTCAGTTTACATCTAATGAGGTGAATTAGCCTCTGGCGTCCCTTTCCTCAGCTTCTAGGAGCCGAAAGATCCTTTCTTTACTTGCTGTCATGTTTACTTTTCTTCAGCAGTAGCTCTAACAGTCCAGGAGAGGAGAGTGACAGACATCAGGGAAATAATTGCTAGTGTTTAACATAATGTTGCTTTGTTTTGGCTTAATTTGTCATGTTTTCTGAATATGTAAACGCGAAACCCCTGGTGTTTGTTTAATGACAGGACAATCCATTCCTTCGAAGACAGCAATCAGTCTAATGAATTGCCACAGCTGAAATCCAGTCTTGATGAATTTCATGATTTACACAAGCCAAAGGGGACAAAGTGTTCCACCTCCTTCCCAAAGCCTTGTTAGTGTTTACTTCCTAAAAGGAGGCGTGAGGGCTCTGACAGCATCCTAGAGTCCTTCCGCCTCCTTCCTGAAGCCTTGGCAAGTTTTGCAAAGGACTGGGAAGGGCTCTAGGACTCTGCCAGAGTCTCATGCCTCTTTTCCAAAGCCCGGCACTTCCTTTAATAGTTCTTGGGCAGGCACATAGCTATCAACATTTCCCTTATTCCGAATAGGATTCCTCGCAAGAAAAGGGAAAAGTTGACAGCTATGGGCAGGCAGGGTGTGAAGGCTGGTGTTCACATTGTGCAGTCATAGTACTGAGGTCTACTCATGCTCTGTAGCTTTGGGAAGCAGAACTTGCTAGTCTACAGTACGAGCATCAAACATGGAGAGAGGTTATTTTTTGAAGTTGGGCAATAGTAACAGTGCAGGATTCCTATTGGTGTGCTTTTTTTCTGGGGGGTACACAGGGGTATGCATACTCCTAAACATTTTGTGAATCTAAGTTTGGCCTCATGTTTTAAGAAAAAATGCACTGGGTGTACTGACCTCCCCGCTGCAGCAAGGCTTCTCTGCCTGAGCATCCCAAGCTGCTTCATGTTTCTGGCCCTTTACTTGTTGGCCCAGTTTGAGTGTCCAATACTCAGTTGGGGGAGGGGGTGCTGCACAGAAAGTGGGATTTGTGGCACAAAATGGCACAAAACCAGCACATTGCTTTGGCACAGGTTTGGAGCCAATTGGACTAGGTTGGGGTTTTTTGCTCTATACTCATGACCCTCATTTGAGTGTCAGTTGCTCAATCCGGGGGGCTGTGAAAAAGTGGGGTTTGAGGCCCAAAACCAGCACAAAACTTTGGCACCTGTTTGGAGTCAGTCAGACAAGGTTGGAATTTTTGGCATTAGCTTGTGCCCCTGATTTGCTTGGGGTTCACAGCACAAAATGGCACAAAAGCAGCACAAAACTTTGGCATCATTTTGAGACAATCTGGAATTCCGGGGTCACACGTTAATGAAGCTGCATAGTTTGGCTGTTGGGAACTTTGCCCTGGAGGAACTCTGGTTTCTGTTCCAAAATCATTTAATTGTTTGTGGCCATACATGGCAAACACTTTGTGAAACATAGTCACCATGCTACTTAGTTTTAGTTATGGCACCTGAAGGCAGCCCTGTATAAGGAAGTTTTTATTGTTTGATGTTTTATTGTGCTTAATGTTTTTGATTTGTTGAAGGCTGCCCAGAGTGGCTGGGGCAACCCAATCAGATAGGTGGAATAATAATAATAATAATAATAATAATAATAATAATAATAATAATAATAATAATAATACTATGTGTTGCACAGGGCATTTGGTTTCCTGAACAGGGGCATTTTGACAGCCAGCCAGAATTATATAGTAGACAGAGCTCTGAGTTCAAATCCTCACTCATGTATGAAGCTCACTGGGAGAATGTGGATCAGTCACTATTAATATACAGTTGATGTGAGAACAGAAATGGGGTAGAGTATACATAAACCTAAACTCCTTGGATTTAGGACAGATATAAATTCTTGGATGTATATATCAATATCTGCATTCTTTTTATGATCCCAAGTGTCTGGTCCAAATCACTGCTGAGAGTTGCATATGGGCAGTAACCAGATATAGGTGACTAGTGAACACATGGTAGGAAGGTTATCTTCCCCTTTTGCACAGAGGCAATTCTCATATAAGTTGTCTGCTTATGGGTTCTCCCTGTGTGATCTGGCATCACCAAAATGCTTGGTACAGGTTGTGCAAAGAGAGCTTATGAATCTGCATAGAAGATGTGTAGACACTGCAGGTAGACACATTTGAATTCATGGGGCATCTGAATACTGTTGCTGCTTTCAGCATTTCAGACACCAGAGCCATGAACAGGATTTTCATGAGGTGAAACTTTAGAAGTCCATGCGGGCCCCTTTCTACTCATTATGGCTAGGCAAAGTGGAATAAATTATGCATCACAAAGAAAGCATATCTTATTTATTCAGATTATGGAATTCTGTGTGTGGAGTTTCCATTGCCATTGGAATGAATGAAGGAAACCATTCATCAGGAGCTGTGTGTTCCATCAATGTCACACACACACACACACACACACACACACACACACATTCCCTGTGCTTCCTTCCCTCTTGGATTTTGTGAAAAAGAATGTGGGTTCCCCTCCTACTACCAAATTAGCTTTTGTCCTTTTCAATACAATATCCAAGATTATATCACATAGGTCATGTGATAAAGCTATGAAAATGATCAGCAGTGGTATTTTTCCAGCTAGATGAAATTTTATTGCTGGGTGACTTTCAAAATATAGCTAAATCTTCTTAGCTATTCAGCAGTTGGGCACTTAGCTATTATGGTGAAGGGTGCCCTATAAATACTAAAATGGATTGCTCAAGTAGGATTGAGTTATTCTAATGTTTAAAGGAACAGACAGGCAAGGCTGCTGTTTTTCATTAATCTAGCCTATAATTTCAGCTAACGACACTGTTTCATTTATACCTTTTAACTCCCCCTGTATACGCTGTAAGAGGAATGAAGTTCCAGTAATAAGCAAACATAAAGAGTAAGTGTCTATTTAAATCCTGTTATAATGATTTAGTAGTGGGGTTAGGAATGATGAAATCTATCTATTGTGTTATAACTGCAGACCTTTGATTTCTTTTTTTTTAAAAAAAAAAACTTTAAAAAAGATATGTGGCAAAAAATAAATAAATTATGATGTTGGCAAGACCATTTCAAGAGCCTTGGTAAAAAACACAACTTCCCACTCATGGCAGCATTATAAGCATGCAAGTTGTCACACATTTGCTGAGCTGTAAAGTCTCCAAACCACCATAATTCCTGAAATTTGTTAGAGTCGAGAGATCTAAGAGACACCAGCAACACATTACTGTATCCTTCCTCAGTTGATATTACTGTTCTGAATGTTGAGTTATTCCTGTGTCCTGGAAGTTCCTTAGTGCAGAGATTTTCAGTCTTTTCATGTTGGTAACACACTTTTTAGACATGCATCATTTCGCGACGCAGTAGTTCAGTTTTACTAGCAGATTGGAGGTTAAACTAACCCCTTTCCAGCCCTGGGAGGTGCCTGGGGAGCGTTCACACGATACACTGCAACCGACACACTAACGTGTTGCAACACACAGTTTGGAAAGCTCTGCCTTAGTGCCTCCTGCCCAACAAAAATCTGTAGTTTTACAAACATGGGAGTTCCCTCCTTCTTGTTTTTCAGTGGCCCTCTTCTGACTCCATTTGGTCAGCACTCACTATTGAGTTTGCTATTAGGGGAAAAGGTAAATTCCCTAGTGCTTTCCTGCTTCAATGCATAAGTTGACTATACTGATTACATTTTCTGGACATTTTTCAAAGGTCAACCTGAACATGATAGTAGTCAAACCAAGTGCTTTCTAAGGCACAAACAATAGCACTCAGGCTGCTGCCTTCTTTCAACTTGGCAATTAGATGCAAACGATAAAAGGTGATCCTGCAACTTGGACAGTCAGGAGCATCTCTGGGTATAAGAGAACCTACAGGTCTCAAGGCTTGTGTTTCTACATCAATAAAAGGTAACTTCTCCCAAAAGGTATGTGCCTCCTATATTGAGCAATTGAACAACATGCCATAGAGGCTCAGACACAAGAGAAATAGATCAATAGAAAGTTGAGGAGTCTCTGTTCAACTCAGGAGTGCTAAATATCCATATGCATGAATTTTCAAAAACAGTTTAGGATTTTTCAAAATTCTTACAGAAGACTCTGGGATACATGATGATATCTGGGCAAGGGTACTAGCTATTTACAAATCTTAGTCTGTTACCAAAGATGTTCACTCAAATGTTAGACTCACTGAGGTCAGTGGGACTTACTTCTTTCTAAGTATATGTAAGACTACAGCCTATTTTCTGCCACAAAAAACTCTGCTTACCTCCTGACCCTGTTGCATTCCAAGGTCCTCGGAAACATAATAATGTCCCAGAGATTTTTTTTTTTTTTAAAGGTCTCGTAAAGCCTGATAAAATGAATTGGAGGCCACCCAATGCTGATGGAGGTGGCGAGGGGAATCTTGAGGCATTTTATTTCACAAGCAAGCTACACTGAGGTTCTTAGAAGGCCAAGAGGTAAAATATTTTGAGTAGCTGAGGCTACAGAGGGAGAAAGAACAATCCTTTCTTCCTCTGTTCTCCAAACAAGACTGAAGACAATAGTTCCTTCCTTCATTCATTTTTTCTGTATAGCAGGGGTATACAGAGTACCTTCAGTTACAGCTGTTTAACAGCTGTCTTGTTTTAAGCCTTTTCAAGATAGTGGAGCTCAAGTCACATAGTGGCAAAAGGCACCCTGCTTTCCTTGAACGCAGTGGGGGGAGGAAGTAATAGCTGATTAGTCAGCATGACCCCTACTTGCCTCCAGTGACTGAAGGTGCTCTTGAACTCTGTACTAGCTCCAGGCAGAGTAAACCAGCTTCTTTCAACACAAAGCTCTGTATGGCCCCTGATAAAAATTTCCTGTCTATATCTGTCCAAACAGTGTGCTGGCTTTGCTTCCTGGAGTTAAGTTACCAGACTTAAAATAATGGAATCTGGATGTGGCACAGCCATGCTATACATTTTTTTTTTAAAAAAAACATATTTTTATTAAAGATTTATTGGTTTACAAATGTGCAATGCCTCTTTTTTCAAGTTACATTTTCTACAGATGAGTTTCATTTGTTGAGAAATTAGTGTTACATTAGGAAGAAAGGGGGGGAAGAGGTGGAGGGGGCCATGGTGAGTGGGGGTGGGGTCGGGTGGCAATGCTTCTATTCTTGTTCATAATGTAAGGGGGGGTTGTGTCAGCATTGCTTGTGCAGGTTCTCTTTACTATTCGCTTGTCTTCCTTTGGTGGTGAGAGAGGTCAGGGTTGGCCTAGGGTGTGGTTGTTTGTTTGTGATTGGCTGTGGTGAACTTTGTTTTCATGTGTGAGTGGGGTGGGTGGATGTTTTTGAATCAGGTTAGCCAGATTGATTCGTATGCTGTTGGCGGAATCTTGTCGTTGTCTTGTTGGGCTATATGTGTGATAAAGAGGAGCCATACTGGGGTGGAGGCATCTTCTTCCATTTGTCCCTGTCTCACTTTCAGCTTATTGGTTAGTTTTTCTAATAAGGCTGTTTCCCAAACTATTTGATACCACTGGTCCATGCTTACTCCTGACAGGTCTCTCCAGTGTCTGTCTATGATGTTTCTGGCTGCTGAAAGTAGGTGGGTTATGAGCTCTTTATGATGTGAGTGGGCATTATTATCTTGGAAGATGTTTAGTAGGGCCAGTTCTGGGGGGGGGGGGACTTATAATACTTGCTTAGTTATTTTACATATTTGTTGTATGATTGTTGTCCAGAATAGTTGGATTTGGGGGCATTCCCACCACATGTGAAAGTATGTGCCTGTGGAGGTGCATCCTCTCCAGCCTTTTGGTGAGATTCCTGGGCATGTTGGTGTTAAGTACCATCTGTTGAGTTTCAGAGTGAGTTATTTCCTTTTTGCTGATAGGGATTTAAAAGGAGGTTTAGACCACATTCTGGTCAACTGAGTGGGGTTAATCTCATAGCCTATGTCATCCTCCCATTTATTTATTTTTTTATTATGTCTGGGGGGTTTGTGGGATTTTGTAGTAGTTTTTTGTACATTGTGGATGTCATCCCTTTGCCATGTCCCTTTGTTGTTAGGAGGTGGTTTCTGAAAGTTGTCAGGGGCCTAGTTGCTGCTGATTTTACTACTGGATTGTTTAAGAGGGCATGTAATTGGTGGTGTGTTAGCCAGGGCATTTGGTTTGCCTTGTATTTCTTGTGTTGATAAGGGTTTGTTATTTTTGTAGAAGTCTGCTAGGCGGTATAAGTCTTTGGTTTGCCAGGTTTTTATCTGGAGGTTTTGTGCTGCATGATGGAATAATGGGTGGTGTGCCATGGAAATTAGTGGGGACGGGCCATACTATACATTTAAAGGTCACATAGTTCCTCAAAGAGTGTGAACTACATTTGGATATTCTGCTTACCCACATGGTCATCTTTCAATTTGAAAAATAAATAAATCTGCAAACACTTTAGCACTGTTTAAGCATTCTCCCTCACATGCTTCCCACCAGAAAGGTCCTCCTGGCTGGCTCTGGTCCCACAGTTTCGTTCCTGGTGGCTGAGCCCCATAGCCTTCCATGGGGACATCTATAGCAGGAAGCTGGCTTTAGGACTGCACAGAGCCTCCATGAGGAGAACAGCTGCCTGCAGCAGCAGCTGACCTTGGACGTGTGCAAGGGCAGGCTTTTAGGAATGCTGCAAAAGGGAGAAGGCCAGTGAACAAGCAGGTTCTCCCTCCCCTAATGCTATTGGGGGAAATGGCCAAATAGGGCTTTGATTACACACATTTCATGCTGCTTCTCAGAACAGTGTTGTAATGGTGTAACCATCCGAGAATAAGACATCTAGAGATCACACAAAGCCTTTAGTAGGAAGAAAAAACACATTTTCTTTTTTTAAAAAAAGGCTTTTAAAATCTTTCAAAGTAACAGAAAGCTAGAGATTTTTTGAAAAAGGAAAAAATTTTGGGGTTGGCAGTTTTGTTTCATTGTAGGGCTATGGATTCTCTGCTCTGCAATAGGCTAAGGGCACTGAAAGTAGGAAGGCATAAAAGTTAAACTGGAAACCTCTCCTGGACAATGACAGTTCTCTTTCTCAAGCTCTGGGAGGAAGACCTTTCATTGCCTACAGACAGCCACCCAGTCTTAAACAACTCCTAACCCACAATAATACTACAACCAGACCTAACACGGACACTGGCACCAGAGCCTGCAATAAACCCAGATGCCAACTTTGCTGCCACATACACCCGGACAACACCATTACTGGCCCCAACAACATCACACATACCATCTCGGGACTATTTAATTGCTCATCGTCTAACATTGTGTATGCCATAAAATGCCAACAGTGTCCTTCAGCTCTCTATATTGGACAAACAGGCCAGACCTTACGCCAAAGAATAAACGGACATAAATCGGACATCAGGAATCACAAGACAGAGAAACCAGCAGGAGAACACTTCAATCTCCCAGGACATTCTATACAAGATCTCAAAGTAGCTGTTTTACTACAAAGGAATTTCAGAAATAGACTGGAAAGAGAAGCTGCTGAATTACAACTTATCACCAAACTTAAAACCATGGAGAAACCTGGTCTGAACAAAGACCTTGGATTCTTATCTCATTATACATGACAAAGCCATTTTTCACCTTTTCACCCCTTGCTTTTTCCTGTAAGACCTATTGCAGTCGTTAAGAGTCGTCAACAGGCTCATCACAGCTATCTGCCAATCACCCATTCCCACCACCCTTCTGAGTAATACCCCTCCCCACCTTCTCACTATATAGAAGGGTCTGGAAACTTCTGTTTCAGTGTATCTGAAGAAGTGTGCATGCACACGAAAGCTCATACCAAGAACTGACTTAGTTGGTCTTTAAGGTGCTACTGGAAGGAATTTGTTTTGTTTTGACTATGGCAGACCAACACGGCTACCTCTCTGTAACTGGAAACAGATTTGTCTTTCTTTCACAAAAAAAAAAGAAAAAGAAAAGAAAAAGAAAAACCAGACTGCAACATTTCTGACTTTATTAAAGGTACCTAACAAAATAAAGCAAATAATATTTCCTTAAAAGAATTACTGAAAATTAATTGTTTGTAAACTATTTTGAGGTGTTTTTTTTTCTTAGTATCAAGCAGTATGTGTGTGTGTGTGTGTATAGAGGGATGATTTGATGTACTAAATTATATTGGCCAATAAGAGAATAAAAATTAAAATAAAATAAAATATTGTCATATGTTATGTGGTGGATTCAGGTCAATGGTGTAGATCCATTTATAGAGCTCAAGAAATTTGCTATATCGTGTGAAACCTGTCGTCTTTTTGGTAGGTTAGAGCAGAAGATATTTTCATGGGCAAGCTCAACTTCCTGTCTTTTAAGTACATGCCCATCAGGTTAAGGTATGTTCCAAAGTTAGTCAAGCATTGCCTGACAGTGCTGGGAACTTCTTAAAATATTTTCCTTTTGGTATCTTTTTTTTTAGTCTTACTTGTTAAGAAGGAAACCTTAAAGCACAGGGACAACAGCCACTGAATGCTTAGGGAGTACAGTGTACCAGGGGAGCATTACAGGGGGAACACTCAGGCCTTGAGGGTCTCCAGGCCTTTCTGACCTCAGAGTCTGACCTCTGAGGCTCTCACCTTCCTGGCCATGCCCTCATGGAAGTGCTCTGCACCCTCCTCTAACCCTTTTGCTTGGTTCGAATGTGTCTATGAACTGTGGAAACACCTCCTGCAAGCCTGGATGGAACTGTGTGTCTATGTGCGTGTAGAAACCGCTGCTTTTTGCATGACTAGAAATGTGCAAATGTAATAGTAACAGCCTTTGCTCTGCCTACATTTGCCTCAGGTCCCACCCACTTTTGTCCATCTCTGCCCACAACTGACCTGCAGCTCCAGGAGGTACCCAATGAGAAGAGTGAAGATTGATGCTACATATTCTAATAACCATTCTGTTCTCAAGCATAAGGTATCTTAAAGGTAAAGGTAAATGGACCCCTGACCATTAGGTCCAGTCGTGGCTGACTCTAGGGTTGCGGCGCTCATCTCGCTTTATTGGCCAAGGGAGCCGGCGTACAGCTTCCGGGTCATGTGGCCAGCATGACTAAACCGCTTCTGGCGAACCAGAGCAGCGCACGGAAATGCCGTTTACCTTCCCACTGGAGCGGTACCTATTTATCTACTTGCATTTTTACGTGCTTTCGAACTGCTAGGTTGGCAGGAGCAGGGACTGAGCAACGGGAGCTCACCCCGTCGCGGGGATTCGAACCGCTGACTTTCTGATTGGCAAGTCCTAGGCTGTACCATGAGAATTTTATTATTTTAAAATGGATGGTAGTGTTTGGTTTTTGTTATGTGTGCATTCCACTTTCTGCTCTTTTTGGATTTGTTGGGGTTTTGAGTGTACCTATAATATTTCTTTGGAAAAAATAAATAAATACAGTTAATTAGTTAATTCTCGTAGGACATGTGGCATTAATAATGATCACTTAATGCAACTTGCAGTGCCATTGAATTAAGCAATTGGGGCAAAACCAAAAATGTGGGGATAAAATGGATAACTGAGGAAAGTTGTCATTTTGTTGCCCATGTCTGAAGTGTGATACTATACAGAGTACGCAGTCCACATTAGTTCAACAAATACTACATCTTCGCCTGGGTTCTGTGAGACAGCTGAGAGGGTCAGCCCAAAGTATTATATCTGTCGACTGTGGGGTGACGTTACATAGACATCTGGTGACTTTCAAAGCCACTGCGTAGATACATCCTTCCTGCCGGCACCTCTCTTTGTGAAATTTATTGATGCACACCTGCTAAACTTAATGGAATAATAGGAACATGATGCCCCTTTGGTTTCCCAGAGTACATGGAGAAAAGGAGCATTGCTTCAACTTTCTCTTTGCCTGACCTTTAGAAAAAGTGTTTAACAGGACATATATTGATTAAAGTTTTTCCCTTTCCCCAGCTTTCAGTGGAAAACTACTTATTGCTCCTTAAGTGGAAATAATGACCTCCAGCAACCCTACTGAGGTGAAAGCTTTCAAGTAGTCGATAAAGCACATCCTGAGTCTCTAGCTTAGACCATTTGCTGCTACTACTATTACCTATAGGGTTAAAAACTTCACCTCGTATTGGTTGATCCAGCCTACTTGTATTTGCACCATTCCTCCATTCTCTTCCTTCTCCATAAACAACTGCAGTGCCCTGAGTGAAAGAGGTTGGAAACTCGAGCAACAGATTACTGTCATGGACTGGTAACTTCCTTAATGTCAGACATGTGTCTTCTTGAAGCAGAAAGTTTGAATTGGTATGTGTGAGGCCCTTGCTGTGGATTCCAACAAAACACTCTTCTTTCTGCTGGCTCCTGGTCTATGGCCCTTTTCCCATACATAGCTATATATACATTTCTAGCATTCTGATAATGTAGATTTGTATTGTTGCAATAAAAAAATGGAAGAATTTAGGCCAATTTCCAAAAGAGCACCTGTGAGCTGAATTTCAATATTTTCAGAAGCCCCTTTTTCTGTTCCACCAATCTCTGTAATGGTTGATTATTATTTTACATTATACTTTGTATTTTGATGCTGTTAGCTGCCTTGGGCACCATTTGGTGGGAACACAGTATGTGAATTTAACAAATAAGTAAAAACACAATATATCCCATGTATGGGTCATGTCACTGCTAGTGTGTTATATTGGTTCCATGTGCAATCTCATTGAAACTGGTAGAGAAGCAGCATGAAACAGTCCTGTATCTTTCAGCAATTGAGCAAATAAGCTCATGAAATGCCTGAAGCCAAGAATAGATACCATACAATGAGCATTGTTAGACGAACATTGTACCAAGTTTTAATCACCATATCTAATTGTAAGGAGGAACAAAGCACTAGTTACTGTAATGCCTTACATTATGAACAATAAGTAGGAAGCCAAGTGGAAAGCAGGTTTCTTTTAAAACACTGATTTATAGAAGAACAATAGAAATATGGTTCAATTGCTGAATTTCTAATGAAGTATTAGATTTTATTTATCTCTCTGTATAATATATTTGTTAAGCAAATTTTGCTTAAGCAAAGACTTTGTTAAGCAAAGACTTGTTTTGCAGTCCTTCACATTATTCCTATCCTATGATGCAGAATGTGCAAATGGTGAACTAAGACCAACAGACTGTCCTTGAACCTTCTTGCACGGTAACCTCTTACTTGTTATTTACTGCTGTAACAATTGTTTTCTCAAAATGTATCTTCCGTACCATGAAAATAAATAAAAACAGTACTGTATTAAAAAACCAATTATGTTTAAGACCTTGTTTTTCATCAGTGTTATCAGAGTTAGCACTGAAAGTTTTCCTGAATATCTGAGATCACTTTTGGAGAAGGAATCATAAAGATTTGCTCTGATATATATATATGGCCTTCTGACCATGACTGAATCATCAGGTGACAATGAGGTGGGGGCAATGTCTGTGCACCAGTGGGACAGCTGCATTGGCTCTGCTAGTGTGGCGGTGCTTCCCCAACCTTGCTGCTGCTCTGCCTGCCCCCCACATCATCCTGCAAGTGGCAGAAGTAAGTCTGTGCGAAATCAGTAGTTTGCACAGATATGTAGATTTCATGAGATATCCAGGAGCAGTAAACTATACTCTCCTTCATTAGGGAAAAGATTGCTAACATCACCCATTTGGGTCAGTCATTCTCTCTTCCTATCTATTTATTTTTGCCTTACTATTCTGTAAGAGATCATATACATAAGGCAGGAATCTCCAAGTTATGGGGATTAAAAATATATTTGGATTGTCAGAAACAAAGCATTGCTAATATATTTACCAAGTCCAATTGGCACGGTCATAATTTGCACAACTTCGTGATCCCTTTATTATGGATGCCACTCACTGATTTCCCCAGCATAGTATTTTTCCACTCAGATCAAAGAGTCCCTTTCAGCGCCATCCTCTTGCACCAAATTGTCTGTTTCTTTTTATAGTGCCATTTAATAAACAGCAGCATAAAGAACTGGGGATGGCTGAGGAAAGACAATATTAATTGAATCAATATAATCCAATTTCACTTCTGCATGGCTCTTTCTTCCCATTTTCACTGCGTATGATCTCTTCCTTGTGGCCAGTCTCATTCATCTCTCTCGCCTCTCTTTCTGAGTGAAACTGCTTAAGATATCTGAATGACTATGGGGGTGTGGAGCTTGTCTGCACTTCAAACACACCAAACATTAATCTCAATTTCAGGTGAATTTAAGACAAGAAGCAGCAGAAGCTAGGAACTGAATCTATTTATTTTAGTCAAAACACTCCAGACTTGTTCAGTTATATTAGTTCTATTATTGGCCAAATCTGCTCCTTTGAGGCCAAGATAGTTTCCCTGGAAAAGCTGAAAGAGGGAGGCAGAGAGGATTGTAGACGAGACCTTCATGAATCTGACAGAGGCACCCCATGTTGAATGTGACAGGTTCTTTACTGTTCTTTACTTTTCTTATTGTCACTGATAATGAAGCTCTCAGGGATGGGGGACATCACTCCAAGGAAGAAGGAAACAATGCCTTAGAAGGGAATTATTCATTGGGGGATATTGTCTCCTGCCATCTAGATAGGTTGGCATATACCAGTGCTAAGGAAGATTCAGTAGTTGTGGCACACACCAGCACATCCATGATCTGGGGAAATCAGTGATGTGGTCTTGGAAACTAAATGTAGTTTGGTAGGAAGTTGCAATCCAAAGTAGCTTCTCATAAATACCTCATGCAGGACACAGTAGACAGGCGAAACATAGGAATCAGGAAGAAGTGGAATCTGGATTTGTTAGTAACTAGCACATGTTGGGGACGCGGGTGGTGCTGTGGGTTAAACCACAGAGCCTAGGACTTGCCGATCAGAAGGTCAGCGGTTTGAATCCCTGCGATGGGGTGAGCTCCCGTTGCTCGGTCCCTGCTCCTGCCAACCTAGCAGTTCGAAAGCATGTCAAAGTGCAAGTAGATAAATAGGTACCGCTCCGGCGGGAAGGTAAACGGCGTTTCCGTGCGCTGCTCTGGTTCACCAGAAGCGGCTGAGTCATGCTGGCCACATGACCTGGAAGCTGTACGCCGGCTCCCTCGGCCAATAAAGCGAGATGAGCGTCGGAACCCCAGAGTCAGGGGTCCTTTAGGACATGTTTGAGGAAAAGCCATGACTATAAAAAAAGAGAAAAGGTTCCTCTTGAACCAAAAGTCTCCCTCTTTTCAGTTTTTAAAAAAGTGTGCATAGGCTGGATACATTTCCTTTGCAAGAGAGTGTTCTCTTCTGTGTCTGGACAGGTTCTTGTGTGCTCTAGCATTTGGTATAATGTGCATTCAGTGGTGGCCCAATGAACCTCCACATAGTAGCTCAGTGTGTATGCAATCAGATTCACAGCACATCTTAATGAGAGCACTGTGCACTATAAATCTCATCATCCCCACCATGTGAAGCTACAATTTCCATATCCCACCCCCATATAGACTAATACTGAACAAAATAATATACAAAATCCTTAAAGGGACTCTCTCCCCAAAGTTTTGCATCCACCAATTCAAGCAGCTGGCCGAGAGGGCAATGTTCTGCTGACTCTATGGGCCAGATTCAGCTAATGAGTCCTGCTAGCAAAATCCTGTGTAAGAACTTCCACTAGTGGAAGTTTTCTCCTCCCCACCCTCATGTGTCCCTGCACCACTCTCACATTGGCTCTGGAGGGATCAGGAGAACCACCAGAACAGTCCACAGAGGGGACTGAAATGCTTGTCTTGATGGAGCCATCACCTTAGCAAGATGTTGAACTCCTCCCTATATAATCCTGGACATTTGGCAACTCTAATTCAAGTGGAGACGAATATGAGGATGAAAAGCCAATCCTCTTACACAAAGTCAGACTATTTTCCCATTGAGCCTGATTTTGTCCATCATGGCAAGCAGAAGCTCACTATGATCTCAGGCAGAGCTACTGCTTTCCCATCACCTGCTACCTGAGCCTTTTAGCTGGGCATGCATGAATTAGAATCTGGAACCTCCAGCATGCTAATCACCTGGCCTGTCACTGAACTATGGTCCTTACTTTTGACCTGGGTACCTTATTGCTGGGTACCTGGCCCAAATCCCCATTATGGTGCCAAGGAAACTGAAAGAAGAAAGTCACTGCACTTGCAAGTGCTACTGAAATCCCTGGGACTTGCTTCCTGACGACTGGGCTGAGTCTGCATCACAATACATCATAAAAGATCTGCCACCCTTCTCCACTTTTCAGTGGTGAATTTTCTTATCCTGCTGAATCCACAGCCTGAAGAAATCCGCCTGTGTTTTTTCTTGAATGCCAGCCAAAAAAGTTTCCTGTTATTTTGAGTCTTCTGCCCACTGATGTGATAACACTGATCGTATCTGAATTTTTGGTTGTGTTGTAAGGCTTCTCTGGTTCCTTAAAAAAAAAAAAAAATACAAGAGTGTATTTCATGTAGGATAATAGTTCCAAGAGCGTGATTAGCACTCCTAACACCTCCAGCTGCTCTGTTCATGCTTTTGTTCTTCTTGCTGTCTTTGTTGCTCATGCTGGTATTACTTTCGCTAGATGTCCTTTGTACACCCTTTTCCTCAGGCCTTTGTTTCTGCGGGTGTGGTGGTATCCTTAACCTTCTCTCCCTACCTTCCCTTTCATTTTTGGGTTTTCTTACTATCAGAGACTTTGCTTCATTTCTAACCAGCTGAGAGAAGGCAGCAATTTCTTCCTTTCCATCCCCCATAGCAGAACTAAGTATTAGCCTACTACGCAAACATAGCTGTAGGATATGCCAACACAGTGTGTTCTGCTTGGCATTTGGCTATTATTCCTCTGGCTTTGCCTTTTCAATTGAAACTTTACAAGGACTCTTGCAAGTTTATTTTTTGTTTTTTGTTTCACAGAAGTTCATACACGATTTTGTGAAACAAAGATTCTGAATAAAGCTATTTGTTTTCTTTAGAAAGTAATCCATGGATATGAC
Organism: Podarcis erhardii; assembly: GCF_964252035.2. NCBI lineage: Eukaryota > Metazoa > Chordata > Lepidosauria > Squamata > Lacertidae > Podarcis > Podarcis erhardii. Next base: position 91,361,812 of record NC_138497.1, on the reverse strand, counting down.
TGGCAGTAAAAAAAAGTGCTATTGTCTTTAAATCAATGGCCTCTGGCACTTCCAGGCTAATGCAAGGCATGACTAAAACAGGTGTGTGCTGAGATCTGGTTGGGCTTACCAGCAGGAAAAAAAGTTTCTCTAATCAAAAGGTTTCAGTTGCAGGAGTTGGAGATGGGAGAGAATTCTGTCCAGTTTGCATTTAAAGGTCAACTTATCCGATTAGCCCTTTCTGAAACATCATGCAAACCAAAACACAATTTTTCCAATTAATTGTTCCAAAACACAGCCATCCTTCAAAATGTACACTTCTCCAGCCACGTAACGCACCAAAATTCATATATTAAGGTGCAGTGTGCAGAAAAATATATATATTGGCGAAAACAACATGCCAAAATGCACGGCATTGTATGAAATTGCTTTATATAAATGCTCTGTAAGACAAAATTGCAGGTGAAATGTGTATATTAGGATAGATTCTCACTACAGTGCTAGTGGGTTTGTATGAGGACTTAAAAAAAAAAGTCAGCAAACTGATGTCCAAATGTGTAGTATTGAACATACGAGCAGAAAAACAGAAATTGAAAGAAACTGAAATCTACAGATTCACCCATCCAATGGAAGAAACATCCTAAGCAAGGCTGGCCTTAGGGATGGGCAAGGCAACCATCTGTAGCCCCTTTTTCAAGGTTCTGCAAGTTGTTTGGGTACTAACTACAAAAACAGCCTCCCTTCAATTAGCTTTAAAGTACGTTTCATTTTTAATTTCCACTTTTATGCCTTTTGCGTTAGGCAACCATCAGTGGAGCACAGCTTTACTTTGAAGCCACGTTAACAAGCACATAGCACTTCTGGTACTATAAACACTGTAAGTGCTCTATAAATAATAATAAAATAAAGCTGTAAGCTGTAAGAGGTCAGCTGGATACCTGCCTTATTTATAACTTTTCTTTATCATTTCTAAAGATTTTCAGTTCCACCCTCTCATGAGTTTCAATCCAAAGACAGCATTATTCTTTACAAATGTGTAAAACTTTTTTTTTTTTTTTTTTTTTTGCACAAATTGAGAGAAGTATGAGCACGGCTACACAATCCACTTACTTGCCATGACATTGTGTATACTCTTGAGAAGCCTCTTGCACTGTGTTTGTGGAACAGAGCTTATTATCACCATTTGCTCTCCACTCATGATTCTTTGCATCCAAATATTAATAAAATATCATTCATGGAGAAAAGCTACCTCTCATACGTCTACACATTCCTGTGCATTATGAAATTATTTGCATATAACAATATAGTGGTGTAACTGACTGAAATTTGTTGGTTTTATTCAGTGTACTCTGAATCAGTTGGATACCACCCAAAGTCCAGTTATCAAGATTGATAAAAATGTTCATACATGAACATATTTTCAGATATAAAACAGGAAAATGTTATAGATAATTCTGATATTTCAAAGGATGATACTATGTTATTATTTCTTGTAAAATAAAAAATAATATCGGCTTCCTATTCTATAAATAACTTGTTGTCCAAAGTCCAAATCAAATGCGTTGATTGAATCTGGAGATAATTATCTGTTGTCTACTAATGTTAGCATAAACAGCTCATTTGTAAATTTATGACAGAGTACAACAAGGGGGAATAGCATAATATGTAAAGTTTTATGTTATAATCAAGAGTCAGCCAAGGTTATTAAATGCTTGGCTTAGAGAGGCACCTGTAAAAAATAATTAGAAACACATTTTAAATGTGTTATTCTTTTTAGTTTGTTAACAAGAGGGGGAATTTGAGTCACTCTTAGATTCATACAGAAAAAAAATACAATTTCCCCCCTTTTTTCCTATTTTCAGCATAAATACTAGATATTTGCAGTTCATTTAAAAAGGAACTTTTGAATTTCTGCCTAAGACTGACCAGGAAAAGTGCATTAAAGAGAAAGGGGAAATAGAAGTTTTTTAAGGAGCCCAGAGATTCCTTCTGCCTGGTGTCCAAAAAAAATAAATAATAAATTACTTATTAATTGCAACTGTGAGTTCACTCATTGGCTAAATGCACGGGCAGGTGGGAATAGCCAGGCAGGCTCATTTTGCAGAAATTGCTTAGAAAGGTACTTGCATATTTTGCTTCATAACTTCCTTTCTAGGTCTGTTTCTGAACAATGCTCAGCAGTGGCAGAGGAAAGGGACAAAGTGGGACTATACCAGGCTGGACAGTGCAGATGCCATGCATGGAATATGGCTAGTCCCAGATCTCACATTCCCCAAAGCTGTATTGTGGTGGCTGTGTGCGCAGGCCTTTCCTGAAGCTGTCAGTCAATTATATTGAGCTGATTTATCATCTCAGGACAGCAGCCTATCCCTGTGGATTTCCTTTATCTTCTACTTCCAACTGCGGGGCTTTTTGAATCAGGCTGGGTGCTGGGAAAGAGTAAAACATGGATGATTTATTACTAGAACCTTGCAAATTGTTTGCCCCAAGATTGACTCCAGACATGGTAAATGCCCAGGGAAGGAGGAAATTGTTGAAGAGGGTGTGCTTTCTGTCAGAAGTGATTCATTCACCTCTACCTGACAGTTTTACTTTAATTTAGACAAGACATCTTATTTCCCTGGAAAGAACAGATCTTCTTTAATTCAACATGTTTCCCCCCTCTTCTCCCACTTCTCCCACAGATGTTTCCATACTCTTAGGCCTAGCAAAAAAGCAAAAACACACACACTGTGCTCCCCCAGTTTAATTTGATTATCTCCTGGAGAAGGTTGATTTAACAAGAATCTGCATACGAAAGGTTTGGACAGAGGTTATACTGGATCTGAAGAAGAATGCTGACCAAAGCTGGAAAGTGAGGAGCTCACTAGAATGCCATGTTAAAGTTATAAGTTTAATGTACATAAAATGCTGTGTTTGAATGAATTGCATTTAAAATGCCATAATAAATGTCAGAGAAGACTGGAGTTTTTCTGTTTCAGTGAGCTAAACTATCTGATGACTCTTTGCAGGAAATTCCTGCTACAGAGCTCTCACAGCAGAAAGCTCAAACTTGAGAAGCCACTATGTGGTTGTTGGAAATGGCTAATAGCAGCAGCAGCAGCACTTGCAGAGAAGTTCTGAAATGAAGAACAAGCTTAGGATCTTGCTCTGAGACTAGAGAGAGGAAAGTTTACTGAACTGCATAAAGGACTGAAACTCTTTGTGTGATTGCAATGTGTTACCATTCAGTAAAGCTTTGAAACCCATTCTTGTGGTGGAGAGAATTCCATAGCCTCCAACATTTCTCTGATGAAAATAGGGACATCCCATTCCATATTGATATTTTTACTACTTGTACCCCACAAATCTTACTGGGTTGCTCCAGCCACTCTGGGCAGCTTCCAACACATATAAAAACATAATAAAACATTAAACATTTAAAAAACCCCCTCTCCTATACAGGATTGCCTTCAGACAGCTCAGGGGTTGGATAACTCCATACTCTCCAAAATCTCTCCAATGAAAATAGGGACATCCTATGGAAAAGCGGGACATTCTGGGATAGGGACATTTGGTGGGTCTGGAATTTATTTCTACAAGGTACAGATCAGGGATTCTGGTGAACAACTTTAGTATACCAGGCTGTATCTAGGCTGATCTAGAATTCCATGTCAGACCTGTCCCAGATCCAAATATACAAGTATTTGCGTGTTGAGTCCCACAATGCCACCCACCAAAAAATTCACACTTCACACATCAATTTTTGTTTAAGGTTTTTGGCATAATTTTTGGCCACAACTTTATTCAAATACAAAAATGTGAGTGGTTGCTTAGGCATTGGTTATGACTATCTGTCCTTGCCCTCAAGGACAGAGCTGGCCCTTCCGGACACCAATGGAAGCCAGCGTGGGAAACAAGTATTGGGTGAGAAATGAAGCCGGGAATCAGTCCATCACTTCTCACCCTCATGTTCCTGTGGGGCTTGCACGGCCGCAGGTCCGACTCCGGGGACAAGGACAATTGTATGGCAAGCCCCTGGATTCCTTTAACGGAATTCCCTTTCGCATCATTTGGAGGGGTAGGCACTTACCCCTCCAAGCACCAATTTAACCAATGCCTAACCGCCAACCTTACAAGTTGTGACGATTTGCTACGCAGTAGGCAAAAACCAAATGGCACCAGCCAATCAGCCATATGGCAAAATTCCTACCAGGCCCCCGCACCAAGGCGAACGACCCCATGACAGGCATAGCAAGGTCAAGCGATCAAAACAAAAAACCACCCTATAAAAGGGAGGGAGGGCGGGTGATCCGATGCAAAACGGCCAAGAGGACGCCCCAGCGTCTGGCCCCTATACTTAAAGCCTCTGACCCCTCCTCCAAATTGGATACACTGAAAAATCCCCAGTAACCCATTTAACCCTTAAGGGCTCGGGCTCCTCACCAATTTGCCTAGTCACCTTAGGTGGCCTGTTCCCCCAACCGCAACACGTGCTCTCTGTTAGGGAGAACACGCTTTGCGTGTTGAGTCCCACAATGCCACCCACCAAAAAATTCACACTTCACACATCAATTTTTGTTTAAGGTTTTTGGCATAATTTTTGGCCACAACTTTATTCAAATACAAAAATGTGAGTGGTTGCTTAGGCATTGGTTATGACTATCTGTCCTTGCCCTCAAGGACAGAGCTGGCCCTTCCGGACACCAATGGAAGCCAGCGTGGGAAACAAGTATTGGGTGAGAAATGAAGCCGGGAATCAGTCCATCACTTCTCACCCTCATGTTCCTGTGGGGCTTGCACGGCCGCAGGTCCGACTCCGGGGACAAGGACAATTGTATGGCAAGCCCCTGGATTCCTTTAACGGAATTCCCTTTCGCATCATTTGGAGGGGTAGGCACTTACCCCTCCAAGCACCAATTTAACCAATGCCTAACCGCCATGGAGCCCTCAGCTCCCCGCCAAACCACTCACTGCCCCAACCAAGACCTCAGCTTGGTCACCACCGCACCAATCCAAGCCTCATTCCCAGAAGCAGAAAGGTGCACACCATCAGATCTGAAAAAGGCTGGCCTCAAAAAGGAAATTTCGGGGTGGGAAATCACATCACCACCCAGCTCCAAAACTTTTTTGGCCACCGCAGCATTGATGCGCTTTCTGGCCCTATCAGTGGCGGCCGGGCAACGACTGCCCCTCCACACGCAGCGTTGCAAGAGCTTTGACCAAAAGATTCTCGCTGTTGGCACCATTGCCCGCAGCGTATCCAGGTCACCCAAGATCGCAGCACGAAGCGACAAGCAGTCCATGGTCACCATGTCATTCTCACCCAGCTGCACCACAATAGCAGCTGGCGGCCCCTCAGTAAGCAACTGCCTCCGGACACTTGGCAGGAACTCTGACCAGCGCATTCCTCGTCTGGACAGCCAGGACAACCGAACGTGTGGAGGAAGGCCGAGATTTGGACCCATTCCGGATTGCCGTGCAGCGACGCCAGCCCAATGGACGATGCTGTGCCCCACCATCCAAATGCGGACCATCGCTACACCTGATAAATAAACAAAACAGTATAAGATACCCATTGCTAGCGAACATATCCCCTAAACGCATTCGATTTCCAACGACCCAGATCCTTAATTCTGGTGGCAGACAAGCCCCAGTGGGCCGCTGTAGTGGCAGCCCCTATTCTAAATGAATGTGGGGCAAAATCATATGGCGAGCCCCCGCAAGCCAAGATTGCCTTGCGCATCACCTTCGTAAACTGATGTCTCGATAGGGGCAACCCATTCTCATGCCACAGTAAAGGCCCATCCCCCTTGGCGCGTACCGCCAGATACTTGTTGACGTCCTTAACGGGGCAAGGGCCGGCTTCCCCCGTAGCAGGGAGACGAATGAGTGCACCCTTACCCCTCTGGTCCGTCTTTGAATGCCTAATTGTAATTCTTAATTCATCGGAGAATAACTGGACATCTTGGAGCAACAGACCCCTGGAGCGACCATCCCGATGATCCTCCACCACAAGCTCCCCCACTCTCAATGCTCCGAAAAAGGCAATAGAGAAGGCAGCAGAAAAGAGGCGAGCCTCGTACCCAGACCAACACACCCCCCGCAACTTCCTGCGCATCCTGCTTAACAACTCAAATGAAATGGGGCACCGGTTTGCTGGCTGGGCAGGGGAAAGTCTACTCCAACCTTCAATAGCCTTGCGAACAACAAATTTTGCGCAAGGATCTCTATCAAATAGTGTCTTACAGAAAAATGCTATGGCAGCTGCCTGCATCCTAATTGTCTTAGCTGCTCTCCCCAATTGAAATAAGTGCGCCAAATATTCTAAAACCTGCGAAGACGTGGGCGGAGCCCCTTTTATTTCGCTGGCTGCCTGACGCATAAATGCTAAAAAATCAACCCAAGCTTTTGTATACGATCTCAAAGTGGAAGGAGAAACCGATGCCGCTACTCCCTGAAAAACTAATTGCTGCCAAGGTTCCAGAGATGATCCGGGAAATATTCCGGACGTTTCCGTGCCTCTGGAACCAGTAGTCTGAACCGCTCCATCTGAAAACGGGACAGAGCATCAGCAATTTCGTTAGACACCCCAGGAATAAAACGTGCCGAGAAAACTATATTACAACGTAAGCAGTGCAATACAAACGCCCGCAAAAGGGCTGACACCCTGGGGGAGCGTGACGATAGTTTGGCCAGCACAGTCACCACCGCCTGGTTATCAGTCCAGAAGCAGACACGACGGTTCCTGAACTCCTCGACCCACAAATGCACTGCCACTGCAATTGGAAAGAACTCGAGAAAAGTTAGATCCCGCGTAATCTCTCCTCCCTGCCATTCAGTTGGCCAACGTTGTGCGCACCATCGGCCTTTCCAATAAAGACCAAAGCCCAGCGAACCCGCGGCATCTGACTGCACCTGGAAGTCATTATGCAAGTTCAACGTGTCTTGCCATAGCGACACTCCATTGAATTCCGCTAGGAATTCCAGCCACATGCCGAGATCGGCCTTCACCTCATTAGGGAGTCGCACCCGATGATGCGGGGCCTTCAACCCAGCAGTGAGCCGAGCCAGACGTGAGCAGAAGGGGCGCCCGGGAGCCACCACTCTGCACGCGAAATTCAGGTGTCCCAAAAGCGACTGGATTTGCCTGAGAGACACTTTCTTCAGAGGGAGGAGTTCCTCAATGATCCTCCTCAATGCCACAAGCTTGTCATTTGGCAAGCTGGACGTTTGTGAAACAGTATCCAAAAGGATACCCAGGTAAGTAAGCTGGGTCGAAGGACCCTCGGTCTTGTCTGCGGCAAGCGGCACCCCCAGTTCCTGCGTCAGGTCGGCAAATGCTTGCAGCAGCACCGAGCAGTCGCCAGTATCGCCCGCTGAGGCCAATAAAAAATCATCCAGATAATGCGTGACCCCGCCCAGTCCAGTTTTAAACTTGAGGGCCCATTCCAAAAAAGTGCTAAATGATTCAAAAGCGGCACACGCTATTGAACAGCCCATAGGCATCGCTTTGTCAAAATAATACTTGCCCTCAAATTGAAAACCTAGCAGCCAAAAATCATCTGGATGAATTGGCAAGAGGCGAAAAGCTGATTCAACATCGCATTTTGCCAATAACGCACTGTGGCCGAACCTTCGAATCATCTTGATCGCCTGATCAAGAGAGGCATATTTCACGGAGCAGAGCTCCGGAGGAATAACGTCGTTAACCGACGAACCACTGGGATGTGACAAATTATGTATTAAACGAAATTCCCCAGGGGCCTTCTTTGGCACAATACCCAATGGGGATATATGCAAATTATGAAAGGGGGGGTCACCAAAAGGACCAGCCATACGATGCATAGCCACCTCCTTTGCAATCTTTCTTCGAGCAACCGTAGGTAGCTCACGAACTGATTTCTGGTTAGCAGGATTCCGTGCCACGGGAGGCATGACTACCGGAATCCGAAAACCAACAGAAAAACCATCACCCAAATAACATGCAGCCTCCCTGTTGGGATAAAACTGCAACCATTTCCGTAAAGCCGGCAGGCGAACTGGAGTCAGAGCCAAGGAGGTCAGCACGCTACTTTCCTGTACCTGAAGCTGGAGGGGGGGCTGACTTGGGGGGTTGCTGGGAACCCCCCCTTCCCCCACGAAAGGGCCGCCGACCTCCAAAACAAGAGGAAACGGGGTGCGAACCATTGCACCTCTCACACGAGTGAGCGTACTTGCACCCCTGACGCTGACAGGAACCCTTATTAAAATCCCAACACAGCAAGCGACGGCCAGGTCTAAAAGCCGAAGTCTTTGACTTCGGCTGTTCAGGCACCTTTTTATCGATGAGTGGGGCTACGTAGGTGGTCCACACATCGAGATCCTTACGATCCCAGCGGGCCGAGGGAATCTTGGCTGCACGGCGCCTGAAGTTCTCATCGTATTTGATCGCAGCTTTTTCACCCGCATTGGTGAAGGCAGAGCGAACAATAGATAGATAAACTATCAAATGAAGAGATCTTCGAGGGTAAGCCGCGGAAACTACACCTGCGAAGACTTGGAAACAATCGAGCCAATGCTCGAACGTCCTGTCTACCGTAGAGGTGCCAGGGCGTTTTTTAGGAGAGATCCCTTTCTCATGATCCTCCGATGGTGGGGCCAATTTGAACATGTCAACGTAACGGCCATTCAAAATCCTAGACCACAATTTAGACGCCAAATGCGAACCAGGAATGATGTCCCTGGCCGAATTGGTTGAGATCTTAACCTCAGGCACCAATACGCCATCCTTACATTCTTGCACGGCCCCATACTTTGCCCGATGAGGGTTGGCCCTCCGTTCCCAGGCCCACCTCGGGAGCCCTGAGGCCGATTCGCCAAAACCCCAATAAAGTTCCATAGAATTACCCTCCTCATCATCAGAGCACGAAGATGACGTACCAGAATAAGAGGAAGAAGTGTCATTTCTCCTCCGTTTGGCGCGCTTCCGGGAAGACCTCCTGCGGTGACGTTTCCCACCTGCAGACCTCCTGGCAGGAACTGGCAAACTGTCTTCAATAGAGGACTCAGAATCATCATTCGGCTGCGCTAAACCTGGGGCCGATGGAGAAGAAACAACATGTGAGAGGCCAGAACCTGAGGCCACCTCAGCAGGAGGTGGGGCAATCCTGCCCCGGCGGTTAGAGGATGCCGAAGAGTTTCCCCTTTTTGAGGCCTTCCTGGAGGAATGACGTTGCCTTCGCGAGCGGCCGCGAGCATCAGGTAAGTAATGGGGCAGGGTTAGTTGGGAATCCTCTCCAACGCCCCCAGCTAATAACCCTTCTCCCCCGTTCTCGCTAGATGCCGAAGAAACCGGTGAAGACGCCCTCACTGGACGATGCTGCCTTGCAGATGTGGAAGGCTGACTGGAACATTGTTGGAGAAAACCGTCCATCTCCGCCGCAAAGCGAGACAAGGCTTCTGGATCACCGGCCATGCTTGCCACCAATGACTGTACACGCCCCACTGGCTGTCTCGGAGCAGATGTTCGCAAGGCCTGGGATGGGCCTCTAATAGGCCGTTTTGCAGCGATGGGTGTGCCAGGGCGGGTTGAGGCTCTCTTTGGAGCCATACCTGCTAGGTTTGAAACAGCAAAAGTTAGAGAAGCCAACACAAACTGAACCAGGAGAGCTATGAAGTGCAGAGGAAGTGACTACAACTGTCAAAAGGCCTTTGACAAAGGCTTGATGTTGCTCTTTAATGAACCAATTAATTAAATAAGTAACACGTGCCTAACTAATAACCGGCTAGACTATCACAGAGAATTAAATTAGAATCAAACAGATATACTTGAATATCTCCCTTAATTATGAAGTCACTGCACCCATTCAAAGCTGAGTACCAGCAGTTTCGAGCTCCAAAGCGGTAGGTGCAGTACCTTGCCAAGCCACCAGGTGGACCTGCACCAATTAAATTGCAGCAAGCTGCAATGTACAGGTCAACCAGAAGGTGGCTCTAGTTGGCCCAGTCAATAAATTGGAGAGTTGCAATACAACCCTGAGCCACCGGGGGAGCCCGAGAGCAGGCCAGCCGCAATAGCTCAGGACGGCCACTAGAGGGCCGCAAAAAGACGGGAGGCGACCTAATAGACAAACCTGATGACTCAGGGAGGTCTCTCCCGATGCGGAGGAAGGCCGCGCCAGGCCTCAGGCCTGCACAGGCCGCAAGCGCACCGGCGTGGCTGGCGGCAGGCCCACCGCGCCGCCGACGCTATTCGGGGCCGAGAGAAGGCCCCGACCGCCCCGGCAACCAGCTCGGAGGCTCAGAAAATGCGGGGGCGCAGCAATCGCGCCCACGGAGCCGAGCCGGGAACGCTCCCAAAACCGCCCCACCAAAGGTAAGCCGGGCTCGCAGATCGGGAGGGGGCGGGAGCCTCCGCGCTCCGCAACCGCGGAGCCGCGATCCCAGACAACCGAGGGGGTAAGGGACGCGGCGTGCCCGCGGCCCACGGAAGCACAAAGGCCAACACGGCCCCCCGGGCCGAGAGGACCGGGCCTAGGCCGACAAAGCAGGCCAAAGCAATGTGGGGGGGGGGAGTTGGGAGGAGGAGGGAGGCGGCCGCGGCCCGCGGCTCCGGAACGCCACTAAACCCAAGCCCAAAAAAGAGGGGGGGGGCGATGCTCCAGCGGCCCAGGCAAGCGGCCGCAGCCCCCTCCCCCGCTAGGCCTCCCCAGGCCGGGGGGGGGTCCCCACCCTCAGCCTGCTGACGAATCCCCCAGAAACTGCCCAAAATCAATTAATTTACCAGGAAAAGAGAATCAAATCAACAAATAGGACGAGATAGCAGTGAAGGGGAAGGGAATGGAGGAATAAGGAGGAAGGGGTAGAGAGGTTAAGGCAGGGGACTAAGGGGTAAAATTAAGATTTTTTAGCAGAGCTCAAATACAACCGTCTCCAGTTGCTCCTTGATCCGATGCAAAACGGCCAAGAGGACGCCCCAGCGTCTGGCCCCTATACTTAAAGCCTCTGACCCCTCCTCCAAATTGGATACACTGAAAAATCCCCAGTAACCCATTTAACCCTTAAGGGCTCGGGCTCCTCACCAATTTGCCTAGTCACCTTAGGTGGCCTGTTCCCCCAACCGCAACACGTGCTCTCTGTTAGGGAGAACACGCTTTGTATATTTCATGTGAATGAAAGTTCCTGAAGCCCCTTCCCATGTCCCTTCCTGAAGCTCATTCTCAAGCACTAGAAATCCATATCCAAAATCCCGAATCCCAGTAAGATGTGACCTTTAGACCTTGTCCCATTTTACTAGGAAGAAATAAAGATGTGTGCATTTCAGAAGTGTCATTTTGAATGCTGTATTTATTTAAATTGTTCATTTCTTCCTCCTAAACATTCTAGTCAGTCATTATGCCTCTGAATACTTTTGCACTCGTGTCCTGCTTGCAGACTTCCCAGGCCACTGTGAGACCAGAATGTTAAGGACGTAAGAACTTGGGATGAACCTATTGGTTCAAGCCAATGGCCCGCCGGGTCCAGCGTCCTGTTCTCACAGTGGCCGACCAGATGCCTGTGATAAGCCTGCGAGCTAGACATGAGCACAGCAGCACTCTGTCCACTGGTATTCAGAGGCATAATGTCTCTGAGCAGAGGTAAAACATAGCCTTCATGACTAGTAGCAGCTGATGGACTAGACAGGGCTTTTTCAGTGCCCCACAAACTATACCCCTCTCCTGGAAGCAGCTTAAAGTGAGCTAGAGAAAGAACAAACTGCTTTGGTGCTAGTTACTGGTGTGGATAGATACAACATATTCCAAGAGCAACCACAAAAGCAAGCCCCGGAGACCCAGCCAAGTCACAACTTTATAAATATATTATCTATCAGTGAGAAATGTAATGTTAAAAAATACATTAATTTAAGAAGGATCAATCATGGGTGGAATTTAATAAGGAAATAAGGGTGGGCTGCTCATTTAGTTTAATAAGGCAAATTTCATGATTTAACAATGAAAAGGTGGGGGAGTGGTGCAGGGATGTTCAGTGAATTGGTTAAGGAATAAGATCGGGATTTATGCTCTGAGTGCTTGCAAATACCGCCACAACCAGCATGCATAACTGAATAAAAATGCAATACATAAAAAACACAAAAAGGTCAGGAATGTAATTTAATGTGAGGAAAAGAAATATTACAGGTGAGTATTTTCTTAATAATAACATGCTGGTAAGGATTGAATGAACTTGCGGAGTGGGTGAAAAGCTTCATTTGAGCTTCCTGATGAAGGTATTTGACCTCTGAACATTTCCCTGCTTGGAAAGGTCAAAGAAGTTAAAAAAGGGGTCATTGATCAAGGGCTCGAAGGCACCTGTCCCCACTTCCCCTGGGTCTTGTATATGTGTCTTATATGTGTGGTGGATGTACGTGGTGGATGTACATGTGTGGTTTGTACATTTTATGTGTGTGTGTGCATGTGTGCAGTGAGACAGGGCACATGAGTGACACACATCTGAGCTAGCATGCAGCCTTTGGAGAGGCCATGATGCAGCCTCAAATGGAAAACCCTTCCAGCAAGAAGCAGTATTATTCTCTCTCTCTCTCTCTCTCTCCACCTTTTAGTATTAGTGTTTCATTGAGGGAGCTGGAAACAAAAGCCAGCTCCATTGTATAGCAGTCTGAATTTCAGGACCATCCAGAGGTCATCCCCACACAGTGCATGAATGCTTCTGTTTTTCTACCAACATATGGTTCACTCATTTTCCTGATGGCACCTCCTGGTTTCTCTTCTACACTTAATTAACTGTGATCCTGGGAGATAAAAACACAACTTCAGGCAATCCAGTCACCATAGATAATGAAATGTTCACTCTGTTCCACTGGGCGTATTGCTGTTAAACATAATGTCCATCCTTCAGACTGAATTTGGACACATCGTGCTTTTGACTGTATTAAATAACCTTCTTTACGGTCTGTCCCTTGACTGAGCACAAGGAATTAGTCAGGTAGGGCAAATATCATAGGAAGAGGGGTCTTGGAGTACTGGCAGCGTTTAGACAGCCCCACTTCTTGTAGAGCCCGTAGACCTAGAGTTGAAAAATAGATATAGCTGACAGAAAAGTAGAGAAGGACCTAGCACAGAGTGATTACACATTCATATTTTTTTATATCTTAGACGTGCAGGCTGAAAGAAAAGGGTAGAATAAGCAAAGCATGATCAAGGCCCAGGATTCTAAAGCAGTAGCATGGTCATAGGGATACCTCAGAGACATCTCCAATGGGTAGAAAGCTAGAGCTGCCTTCTCTGTTTCCCCGCTAATCTTCCATGAGAATCAAGCAGACAAGACTAGAAGTACAGAAAAATGTTGCTTGCAGAGTTTTGCACAAGGGAATATAGATTTTATTGGATACAATTAATATAACACATTCATGCTGACAGCAATAAAACCCAATCATTATTGAAATCTTTAAGCATTGTAAGTACAAATAGTAAAGCACAACAGAATTTTTGTTTGAGGAATGACTCTTGGTATCAAATCTGCTGTTTCTATAGGTTCCTGCTGCTGTTCACATACTTCTTCTTCTTCTCTCCTTTATTTTCTCCTTATGCTACTTTAAGTTATTCTCTTAAATCAAACAAAGCCCAATATAACTGACAAGCTTCTGGACTCTTTCTAATCACTCTCTTGGGCATAGACTAAACACTGAAAACATATTGATCTTCTCTTGTCTGGGACCTCAGCTGATATTGGCTCTTCCTCTGAAATATGATAGAATTGTTTTTAAAGGGACTTCCAAGTCTTCCTCCATGGAGCCATGTCCGACACAGAAACATATTCATCATGGATGCCTCAGAATGCCTGCTGCATATCTATTGACAACTTCCACAGTATGTTCATCAGTTAAATTTAAATCTTAAAAGGCCTCCCAATTTCGAATCAGGTAACTCCCTGTCAAGGAAGCGAGTGACATGCCCTTCAATCTCTTCAGCCTCAGGACCGACAGCTCACTTCATCCTGAAACCAGGAATGTGTAATGTGATGGGATAGTGAGCTGCTTGTGCGTAAAAGCTTGATCCCTCTGGGGTTTGGCTGGTCATCCAAACCGATGCACTAACGGAGCCCCCAAAACATGACTCCGTCAGTCGCTGGTAGTATCTGACAGTGGGCGTCTACGGAATTTACGCCAACATAAAAGCTCTTTGACAGACATGCGCTTTCGAGACTCTCTGCGTGACAGTTTCCGGCGAAGGGTGGGCGTTCCCAATGGGGGTCCCGTTACCTCTCCACTACTCTCACTGGAAGCATCCCAGAGCCTCCCCTCCGCTGTGACTCCTGCACTCCCCCTGCTGGTTCCCTCTTCTACTGCAGATTCTCTCCTATTCTCCTGTAGCCTGTCCACCACCTGTCTCTCCGATGGCAGTTCCCTGACATCCACCTCCCCCCCCAGGGCCCCCTTCACCCCCTCCCGCCTCCTCTCCCACTGGCGGTGAGGGCGGAAAGCCCCGGAAGGAACTCTCCTCGTCGCCCGAGGATTCTAACACTTCCAGCCACGGCGTACCGTCTCTCTCCCCGTCTTCCTCTTCTTCATCGGAGTCGGCTTCTTCACCCACCCCTGACTCTGGGAACCCTTCAAACTCTCCTTCCTCATCGGTGGTCCCAAAGTGTTCCCTTCTAAATCGAGCCACGGGTTGCGGTTTTCTTGGGAAACGCTGATGAAATGTTTCTATTAAAACCTCGTCATTGACTACCTCTGCTGGTACCCAAGTGTTTTCCGACTCTGCTTCCCCCTCCCATTCTACCAGATATTCCACCTGATTCCCCTTCCACCTGGAATCAATGATTCCTGCCACGTTCATGTCGCGCTCTCTCTCTTCTATCACGGGCGTTTGGGTGGCCTCTCTCTCACGCTCCCCCCACTCGCGTCCCTCTCGGTACGGCGACAGTAATGACCTGTGAAATACTGGGTGTAATTTCATGTGACTGGGCAGCCTGAGTTTGAATGCCACTGGGTTGACCTGCTGTATGACCTCAAAGGGTCCCAATCTTTTGGGCCTCAATTTCTTACTCCCGCCCTTGAACGGTAGCCCTTGGGTGGACAACCACACCCGGTCCCCCACCCTTATAGTTTCACCTTCCCTCCTATTTCTGTCTGCTTGCTTCTTATATTCTTCCTTGGCTTTCTCTAAGTTAAGTTGAAGCTGACGGTGGATCGCCTCCATCTCTTCAAAAAAATATTCCGCCGCCGGCACGCTCCACCTCTCCCCTCCCTCTCCTGGGAATGCCCGGGGGTGACACCCATAATTTGCCAGGAAGGGACTCATCCCTGTGGACACGTTCTCCGCGTTGTTGTAGGCAAATTCTGCTAGAGGTAACTTATCCACCCAATCATTTTCTCTGTCTTTTACATAACACCTCAGGTATTGTTGTAAAACCCCATTTGCCCTTTCCGCTTGCCCATTGGTTTCTGGGTGTCGGGCAGTTGAGAAATTGAGTTCTACGTGCAGTAAGCTCATAAGTTTCCTCCAGAACCTGGAAGTAAATTGTTTCCCTCTGTCGCTGACCACCCTCAAGGGGGCGCCATGCAACTTGAAAATATGTTCTACAAACAACTTGGCGGTCTCCTCCGCTGTGACTGCATGTGAACAAGCTATAAAATGACACATCTTGGTTAATTGATCTACCACCACCATGACAGCTGTTTTGCCTTTGGATTTTGGCAGGTCCGTCATAAAATCTATGGATACTGCCTCCCATGGCCTTTCGGGCGTGGGTAAGGGTTGTAATAGCCCCGCTGGCGCCACCCTCTCTCCTTTCGCTCGCTGGCACCTGTCGCAACCTCTGACATATTCCCGTACGTCCTCCCTCATCTTGGGCCACCAAAACTCCCTGGTAACCAACCACATGGTTTTGTGCTGTCCAAAATGTCCCGCTGTGGGGCTGTCATGCAACTGCTTGAGTACTCTGCCCCTCAGTTCCCCGTCGGGTATTGTCACAGCCACCCAGGTGGGTCCCAGCTCACGAGAGACCTTACTCCGTTATAGTTTACTTACAGGAAAAGTTTATTGAAGATAATTGCTTCTTTCACAGTTCAGCATTGTGGCTGTACGTCTGTCACGTTAGACCGCCGAAGTCCCCCTCTGACTCCTCCCCTCCTCCACACCAACTTAATAGCCTGGCTCTAGACCACCTCTTCCTCTCCTTTCTTTTCCGCAGGGTCTTTCTGCCCCCCTGGGTTCTCTCTTTCCGGGATTCGCCTGAGGCTGAATCCTCTGCCGCCTCCTGCCCCCTCCTTCTGGCTTTGGGGCCGGGCTCCTCCTCTGAGCTTTCCCCACTTCCGCGCGCCTCTATGTTTGAACTTGGCGCGCGTACGTTGCTTTTGACCTTTCCTTCGTCCTCTATACTGCCCCCTGTTCCACTCTCTACCCTTTCCGGCTGAACACCTTGCTCCAACCCCCCCTCTCTGTTTTCTCCTGTTCCTCCTCCCTCCGAGAGGCTGACAACTCCACCCCCTTTACTCCGTTCCGGCTGAGACCCCTCTGACAGCGTCTGTGCTTCACTGGGCTTTCTCCCCTCCTTTCCTGACTTTTCACAGCTTCTCTCTTCTCCTGCTTTTCGCCTGATCATGCTAGCTCCCTTTTGGGAATCCTCTGACTCACTGCTTAGGCTCATAGATTCCCTTCGAATTCCGTCATCTTCTTCCTCGTCTCTCTCTCCCTCCTCCCACTCGCTTTCCGTTTCCTCTGCCATCTCCTCACTTCTCCCAGAAACCCTGACATCCATCCCCCCCTCGAAGCCCCCCCTTCCCCCCTCCCGGTCGCTGGGTGCAGGTTGAGGGAAATGTGGTTCTTCCTGGGTCGGTTCAGGATACCGGGTGTCCACGTCAATCTTCTCCTCTGGCAGCTCCGTATACGTGTGTTCGAACTCGGGTTCCCCCCCTGAAGGCATCACAGTCTCTTCCTCCCTCACTGCTTCTCCTGGCGCTGCCTGCCAAGGACCTATCATCCACCTCTGACTCCATACCTCCCTTGGCTGATCCACCCACCAATAAGGGTTTGTCTCTCCCCCCCCCAGGCGGGGATCCCTGGTCGGGCTTGTTTTGGGCGTAGAGCCCTCGGGCGAGGAGAAACCCCCGAACGTGCTGCCCGACAAAGTGGGCGTGAAAAGCCAATCATCAAAATACTCCTCGGGCATGGGTTTGTGCGGAAAAATTGCATGAAACTCCTCCTTCAACAGGGGTTCGTCCAAAGCGTAACCCGGCACCCAGCTATTTGCAGAGACTGGAGTGCCTTCCCTGGCGAGAAAATATTCAACTCCCTCCTCCCCCCATCGTGAATCCAGTATCTCTGTGACCTCATTAAGAGGTTCTGGTCTTGGCGACTCCCCTCCCTCAGGCGCCCTTCTACGTGGCTCTGGAGGTGCTCCTGACTCTTGAAACCTGTGTGGGGCTTTGTAGGGAGTGAGCACCGACCTATGAAAGACCGGGTGCACCCTGGAGCCCTCCGGAAGGGCTAGGCGAAAAGCCACCGGATTGATCTTAGCCTCAACTTGATATGGTCCTAGCTGCCTGTGTTCTAACTTCTTTTTGGCCAACGACCTGGCCGGCATCGCGTGGGCTGCTAACCATACCCAGTCCCCAACCTGAATGTCTTCCCCCGCCCTTCTGTGTTTATCGGCTTGCACCTTATACGCCTGCTTTGCCAGCTCCAAATGTCTCCGCAGCTCCTCGTGCACCTCTTGCAACTCTGCTGCAAACTGGTCGGCATTTTGAGGTCCCCCCCCTTCAGGTGCTGTAAAGCTCGGGAAGGTTCTGGGATGACGTCCATAGTTCGCGAAGAAAGGCGTCACCCCGGTGGATGCGTGCTTCGTGTTGTTGTAGGCGAACTCAGCCATCGGCAGGTAGTCCACCCACGCCGCGGGTCGCTGGTTGGCGTAACACCGTAGGTACTGCTGCATGATCGCGTTGACCCTCTCCGCTTGACCGTTGGTCTGTGGATGCCTCGCCGACGTCAGGTTGATCTTGACGTGCAAGATGCCCAGAAGCTTCCGCCAGAAAGTGGAAACAAATTGGCGCCCCCTGTCGGACAAGACGGACTGCGGTAGTCCATGCACTCTGAAGACGTGATCGATGAAGAGCTTTGCGGTCTGTTCTGCCGTCGCCACCTTGGCACAAAGAATGAAGTGCGCCATCTTGGTGAACAAGTCCACAACCACTAACACCGCCGTCTACCGTGACCACGTTCAGAGGCGTCGTTGCAGGCAGGAGCGCTATGTTATGCTGCTTGACGAACTGTAATCCCACGAAATCGGCGTTGCTTCCCGAATCGATGGTTGTTGGAACCTCGAGAAGTCGCCCATCAGGCAGCTGGAGTGTTGCTGTGAGTAAAACTGCTGGTTTGGGAGGTAAAGGGTCCATGCGCTGCAAGGATGCTGGGGACTTCTCTACAGATCCGCCTGGCTGAGCCCCAGTAGCTCTGCTTCCAGCCAGGCACTGCAGTTTCCCTGAAGCTGCTCCTCTGATTGCACCTCTGCTGTCACAGTTGCTAGTGCTGCAGTGTGCTTCTGGAGCCTCTGGGGGCACTCTTTCGCCATATGGTGTGCACTGTCGCAGATGTAACACTTCCTGGTCCCTCTAGGAGGCTTCGCTTTGGCTGCAGCAGGGATGGGGCTCTGGGATGGCTTTTGAGCCCTAGCACCACCAATCTCCATTGGCTCCTCGCCTTCCTTCCCCATTGGTGAGGGGTGCGCACGGCTGAAATCCCTGTGCACAAAAGGGAGAGCTTTTGCTTGCGCGCGCGCTTGGGGCCCCCCCTCCTCGTGCCACGGACGTCCCTCATGTCGAATTCCTATAGCCAAAGCCCGTTGCACCACGTCTTCCAGGGTCTGGGGTCTGTCCCCCCTTGCGATCTCATCCTTGACGGAGGGGCTCAATCCCTCCCAAAAAAGATCCCTGACCGGTAGACTGTCCTTCGGCCAATCTAAGGCGGTGAGCAATGCAAAAAATTTAGAATGATATTGGCGTACAGTGGCTCTCCCCTGCCTCAGCCCGTGCATCTGCCGGCGCGCAATGTCCTTATCCACAGAGGATTGAAAACAAGCATCCATTGCCTTGATAAACGCATCTGCATTGCGACGGGCTGGTCCATCTTCGCGCCACAGATTGCGTAGCCAAGCCCTGGCCTCCCCATGCAGGTGCGAAACAATAAATCCCACTCTCTCCTCCTCATCTCTAAAATCATGACGGAGTAAATGCAGTGCATACACGACATCTGCCCTGAAGTTGGGATAGTCTTGCAAGTTGCCATTAAAATGCGAAACTAGGGCACCCCCCCTCCTTCCAAGCGCAATGCCCTCCGCTCTGGAGCCCGGGGTCCCCGCCTTGTCCGCATTTTCCCACCTTGCTTGCAAATCCTGGCACGCTTTCTCCAAGTCAGCATTCTTCTTCTGCGAAGCAATGACTGCCGTTGTGAGAGTGGTAATCTGATCCCGGAGTGCAGCCAGCTGTTCCTCAGCACTCATGGCTGCCCCGTTCGTGAGCTTCGCAAAAAAAAATTTTTGCTTTCAGAGGGAGGGGGACTTTCTGTCACAGCCACCCAGGTGGGTCCCAGCTCACGAGAGACCTTACTCCGTTATAGTTTACTTACAGGAAAAGTTTATTGAAGATAATTGCTTCTTTCACAGTTCAGCATTGTGGCTGTACGTCTGTCACGTTAGACCGCCGAAGTCCCCCTCTGACTCCTCCCCTCCTCCACACCAACTTAATAGCCTGGCTCTAGACCACCTCTTCCTCTCCTTTCTTTTCCGCAGGGTCTTTCTGCCCCCCTGGGTTCTCTCTTTCCGGGATTCGCCTGAGGCTGAATCCTCTGCCGCCTCCTGCCCCCTCCTTCTGGCTTTGGGGCCGGGCTCCTCCTCTGAGCTTTCCCCACTTCCGCGCGCCTCTATGTTTGAACTTGGCGCGCGTACGTTGCTTTTGACCTTTCCTTCGTCCTCTATACTGCCCCCTGTTCCACTCTCTACCCTTTCCGGCTGAACACCTTGCTCCAACCCCCCCTCTCTGTTTTCTCCTGTTCCTCCTCCCTCCGAGAGGCTGACAACTCCACCCCCTTTACTCCGTTCCGGCTGAGACCCCTCTGACAGCGTCTGTGCTTCACTGGGCTTTCTCCCCTCCTTTCCTGACTTTTCACAGCTTCTCTCTTCTCCTGCTTTTCGCCTGATCATGCTAGCTCCCTTTTGGGAATCCTCTGACTCACTGCTTAGGCTCATAGATTCCCTTCGAATTCCGTCATCTTCTTCCTCGTCTCTCTCTCCCTCCTCCCACTCGCTTTCCGTTTCCTCTGCCATCTCCTCACTTCTCCCAGAAACCCTGACAGGTATGTACAGTGCCCCTTTGTAATACAACGCCCCGTTCTTTTCTTCGAACCCCCCTGTGTTCTCCTCTGTCCTCCGGAGCTCTCTGAGTTTCTCTTGGGCGTATTCATCGTTCTCCGTACCCTCTATCAGTTCCCTCTGCCCCACCAATGCCGCCCCACACACCCAGCGGTCTTCAGGGATTACATGCCTTGCCTCAGGCGCTCCCTCCCCCTCTAAGTACTCAGGTTTCCTGGAAAGAGCGTCCGCCCTCACGTTCTCGGAGCCGGGCACGTAACGAATCTCAAAGTGGAATTTGGAGAACTCCTGGGCCCATCTCACTTGTCTCTGGTTCAGCACTCGGGCTGTTCTCCAGTATTCCAGATTTTTGTGGTCAGTTCGGACTTGAACCTTGTGCTGCGCCCCAATCAGCAAGTGCCGCCATTTCCGGAATGCTTCATGAATGGCGAGCAGTTCTCGGTCGTACACTGTGTAGTTCCTCTCTGATTTGTTCAACTTCCGCGAGAAGAATGCACACGGTCTCCATTCAGACGTATCTTTTCCCGGCTGGAGAAGAACGGCCCCCACCGCTCGGTCTGACGCGTCAGTCTCCACTCTCATTGGTTGTTGTAGATCCACGTGCAAGAGTTGCTCTTCCGACGCAAACGCCTGCTTTAAGCGTTCGAACGCTTGTTGCGCTTCTCCCGTCCAAACAAATTTCTTTTTGCTACTAAGACAATCCGTGATGGGCGCTGTTAAATGGGCAAAGTTTTTGATGAACTTCCTATAGAAGTTTCCGAAGCCCAGGAACCTTTGCACGTCCTTCTTGGTCTTTGGTGTTTTCCATTCCAGTACCGCTTGAACCTTGCTGGGATCCATGGCCAATCCCTTGTCAGACAACCGGTACCCCAGGAATTCCACCTCCTTGGTATGAAACTGACACTTCTCCAGTTTCACCCACAGCCGGTTTTCTCGCAGCTTGCTCAGTACCTCTCTTACATCTCGCACATGCTGCTCCTCATTGTCTGAGTACACCAGGACGTCATCTAAGAACGCTACGCAGTTCTTGTAGAGCAGTGGCCCCAGGACGTGATTCATGAATGATTGAAAACAGGCGGAGCCCGCTTGTAATCCGAAAGGCATAACGGTGTACTCAAAGGCCCCCAAGGGGGTGAACATAGTGGTCTTCCACTCATCCCCCTTTCTCACACGTATCAAGTTATATGCCCCCCTAAGGTCCAGCTTGGTAAAAATTTTCCCTTTTCTCACCCGTGTTAGAATGTCATCAATTCTGGGCATAGGGAAAGTCACTGGTTCTGACACTGCATTTAGGGCCCTGAAATCACATACAAGCCTGGGCTTGCCCGTGTTTTTTTTGTCCACAAAGAACACTGGGCTGCCCCCCACCGCTCGTGACTCTCTGATGAAACCTCGCTTGAGATTCTTGTCAATGAACTCCCTTAACTCCTGCATCTCACTGTCTGACATTGCATACAGCTTGCCCACTGGCAATTGTGCTCCTGGGAGTAAGGTAATTTGACAATCAAAGGGTCTGTGCGGGGGCAGTTTATCTGCTTCTTTTTCGCTGAATACGTCAAGCAAGTCAGCGTATTGTGGTGGCACCCTCCCTTTGTCCATCACTTCCATCCCTGCTAGAGTGCCCCTGGCACCTGCCTGAGCCTCTCCCTCCTTGCAGTGTTCTAGGCAATGTGCTGATCCAAAGGAAACCACTCTCTGATGCCAGCCTACTAGCGGATTGTGTAGCGCCAGCCAGCTCATACCCAAGATAATAGGAGCTCCTCCCAAGGTGGCTACGTTAAACGCTATCAGTTCGGTGTGTCGTGCCACCCTCATTATCATTGGTACAGTCTGTTGGCTCACTTCTCCTCCCAACAGCTCCCTCCCATCAATCGTGGTAACCTGCAAAGGCTTACTCAATGGGATAGTCTGTATTTGGTGTGCAGCTGCAAACTCTTTGCTCATGAAATTACATGAGCTACCTGAATCCAATAGCGCCTTTATCTTCAGTGGGTGTCCGTTTGCCAGTTCCAGCAACACCTCTATCACAAGCGCTGGTCTTGGAGGTTCCGGCGTGGGCACATTCATTACTCCCTGGCCTGGCTGCTGTGCCCTGATGTTGGCAACCAGGCGTTGGCTTTTACTGGCTCCGTGATTTCTTCTTCCTCCTTCCCCCCAACAGTTCCCGCCATCCCTTGCCATTCCTTCCTTTGCGGACAGACTCTGGCAAAGTGACCTGGCTGTTGGCAGAGATAGCATCTCTTGCCGCTCTTTCCCTCCTTCTTCCGCCCTTCACTGGTGTTTGAAACTGCGCGCGCGCGCGCTGTTCCAAGTTCCATCGGCTCTGCTGGCGGGAAAGGCTGCTCCGGAATCTCTGGAATGTGGAAGTCCTTCCAACGTTCCCCCTTTCCTTCCCGCTTTTCCATAGCTCTAGCTTCCTGGCGTGCTCCAATGGACAGCGCTGATTTAGTCAGCTGATCCATAGACTCCGCCCTAGGCGCCCGGGAAAGTTCATCTTTCACTGCCGGAGAGAGACCTTCTTCAAACAGCATTTGAATAGGTTCACTAGCAAGGTCCCACCCAAGTCTATGAATCAGCATGGTGAACTCAGTCCAGTACTCACGTACAGATCGGCTCCCCTGTTTACACGCCATTAACTGCCTGCGCACCACTCCCTGCTCGATCTCGCTGGAAAACATCAAGTCCATGGCGCGGAAAAACTTCATTGTGTCCTTTAAGATTTCATTATTGGCTGCCATCAGGGGCCGAACCCAGTCCCTCGCCCCTCCCTCTAGATGGCCAATCACGTACGCCACTCTAGAGTTCTCGTCGGGGAAGTCATCAAACAGTAGATTGAGAGCATATTGCATCTCTGTCCTAAAGGCTTGATAGTTCCGGGGATCCCCCCCAAATTTCTGCACCAGTCCAGGCACCCGTCTGGCAAGTGGGGTGGTCTTCCCCTTATCTGCATCTTGAGCCCTCCTCTCCTCGAGCCTCGCCGTTTGCAGTGCCAGCTGGACCTCCAACGCCCTGTACCTTTGTTCCAGGCTTGGATCTGCGCCAGCTCCCGCTCCTGCTCCTCCGGTTCCGGATGGTTCGCTCATGATGCCTTCTGCTTGCACAAGCTGCTTTCAAAGACTGTCAGATTGCTGTGATGGGATAGTGAGCTGCTTGTGCGTAAAAGCTTGATCCCTCTGGGGTTTGGCTGGTCATCCAAACCGATGCACTAACGGAGCCCCCAAAACATGACTCCGTCAGTCGCTGGTAGTATCTGACAGTGGGCGTCTACGGAATTTACGCCAACATAAAAGCTCTTTGACAGACATGCGCTTTCGAGACTCTCTGCGTGACAGTTTCCGGCGAAGGGTGGGCGTTCCCAATGGGGGTCCCGTTACCTCTCCACTACTCTCACTGGAAGCATCCCAGAGCCTCCCCTCCGCTGTGACTCCTGCACTCCCCCTGCTGGTTCCCTCTTCTACTGCAGATTCTCTCCTATTCTCCTGTAGCCTGTCCACCACCTGTCTCTCCGATGGCAGTTCCCTGACATGTAAGGATGTCAATATTTGTGAATTCACATGTGTAAATACCTGCTCTATGCCTCTGCATTAGAATAATCTTTAAGTTGGCATGTTTTTAAAGAGATGGGAGTGCCTGATCACCTCATCTGTCTCCTAAGAAATCGCTATGGGACAAGAAGCTACAGTTAGAATTGGATATGGAACAACTGATTGGTTCAAAATTGGGAAAGGAGTACGACAAGGCTGTATATTGTCTTCCTGCTTATTTAACTTATATGCAGAATCCATCATGTGAAAGGCTGGGCTGGATGAATCCCAAGCTGGAATTAAGATTGCTGGAAGAAATATCAACAACCTCAGATATGAAGATGACACAACTTTGATGGCAGAAAGTGAGGAGGAATTAAAGGACCTCTTAATGAGTGTGAAAGAGGAGAGCGCAAAATATGGTCTGAAGCTCAACATCAAAAAAACGAAGATCATGGCCACTGGTCCCATCACCTCCTGGCAAATAGAAGGCGAAGAAATGGAGGCAGTGAGAGATTTTACTTTCTTGGGCTCCATGATCACTGCAGACGGTGACAGTAGTCACAAAATTAAAATACACCTGCTTCTTGGGAGAAAAGCAATGACAAACCTAGACAGCATCTTAAAAAGCAGAGACATCAACTTGCCGACAATGGTCTGTATAGTTAAAGCTATGGTTTTCCTAGGAGTGATGTATGGAAGTGAGAGCTGGACCATAAAGAAGGCTGATCACTAAAGAATTGATGCTTTTGAATTATGGTGCTGGAGGAGACTCTTGAGAGTCCCATGGACTGCAAGAAGATCAGACCTCTCCATTCTGAAGGAAATCAGCCCTGAGTGCTCACTGGAAGGACAGATCCTGAAGCTGAGGCTCCAATACTTTGGCCACCTTAGTGGCATTACTTCAGGACCAACCCTGTGCTCTGCTGCAAGACGGCTGAGAATTGGCCCCACCCATGGAAATGGAGGCCTACTAGCAGAGACGTTGAGAGCCCTGGGGTTCATGCAGTACAGTTTCAAGCTCCACTGTCATTGCTGTCCTACCAGCTGTCTTCTGCAGGCACTGGAGGCCTAAAGGGGACATTCTGAAACTATGCAAATCCAGAAGCTGATGCAGTTAATTCCCTCCCATTCCAGTCAATGGAACTGGGAAAGTGGAAATGGAGAGTAAACAAACAAACAAACAAACAAACAAACTTACAAAAAGGGCAGGGATGCCAGCCTTGCTTCCCATCCTGATCAGTGAGTCAGCCACCTTTGGTGGTGATATTTGCTTTGCTGACTCGTTTATTTAGATTGTAATCCTTATATTTTCCATAAGACTCTGAGCAACATATACATATCTATAATTGCATAGGAAAAGGGACAAGGCAAAGAAAGAAAGGAACAAAGAAACAGAATTGTTCCAAGCTCTAGGGAAGCATAGTAATAATAAAAAGGGTAAAGGGACCCCTGACCATTAGGTCCAGTCATGACCGATTCTGGGGTTGCAGCGCTCATCTGGCTTTATTGGCCGAGGGAGCCGGCGTACAGCTTCCGGGTCATGTGGCCAACATGACTAAACCACTTCTGGTGAACCAAAGCAGTGCACGGAAACGCCGTTTATCTTCCCACCGGAGCGATACCTATTTATCTACTTGCACTTTCATATGCTTTCGAACTGCTAGGTTGGCAGGAGCAGGGACCGAGCAACGGGAGCTCACCCCATTGTGAGGATTCGAACCACCGACCTTCTGATCGGCCAGTCCTAGGCCCTGTGGTTTAACCCACAGCGCCACCTGCGTCCTATAGTAATAATAGATCCCCTTAAAATAGCCAGCACCCGTTGGAGTTTTCAGAGAACAAGTGGCAGTTGTGTTAGCATTCTTGCTAAGAGGGAGAAGACAAGATGTTGGTTGAGGGGGTTGAGTGAGGACCACCAGGCAATGACCCTGAGAAGAAGTGTTCTTAGTAATTTTCCTTGTGAATGCAAATTAATATTAATATCTATTGTTATGTAATTGTGCTATATGCATTCTGTACATTTCTTACAAGAGTGTAAATGAGCTATTGCAACTATCTGTGCTCAACAAATTCTGTAGGGAACTTTGGTGATTTCTTATCATACAACAGATACAGCTTCCGATGAACCATAAGCATTAAATATACTACAAGATGAAATTATACTTCCAGGGGAGCTAATGCCCAGTTAAGTGGGATTTATACACTTTATTTTGACACTTTTGGTGGGAAGGAAGAACAGAGCCCTCTTCTGACTATTTTTGGCATTACTTAGCTTTGATGAATAGATGTCAGGGTAGAAATGAATATTCAAAAATCAATATTTTGAATTTTCATCATACAGGTTTTTTGAATAAAACATTTTGAAGCAAATTTTGAATCTGAACATGGTTTATAAGAACTACTTCAAAAACTTCAGCAGTGTGCAATCACTGAACTGTGATCTGAAAAGCCCTGCTATACCGTTGCATCAGCTATCAATTCTCTCAAATGCCATTGTATGCTAGTTACCAAATACACAAGATATCTGTCAAATATGTAAATCACATATTACTTAGTTTACTAAGTTGCTAAATTCAGCAAATTTATTGAAATTCAATAAATTCAGAAAATATTCATGTACTGAATTTTCATCTGGGGACTATTTATGAATACAATCTACAAAGAAAATGAGAATTTTTGGGAGCAAAGCAGTTTCACCTTTAATATTTGTATTTAAGGCTAAGAACACCTTAAATTTCCCTTTAAAATTTGGGAGCCTGTAACCCTGCATAAATATATGGTGGAAATTAGTAGTGTATGGTTTTTCACAGGCCATTTAGCCACTGCAGTAAAATGAAATAATTTGATCTCCATCTTAAACCAGGGCTGGGTTGTGACCACAGTCCTTGCTGGCATTACACATGTTGATGAGGGATGATAGAGGACCATCCATTTGCATCCATCAGCAACCGCTTTTGAAAATAAAGATTTACACTCTTCCCTTCAAATCAAAATTCTCAAGATGGCTTACAAAATTTCAAACCGAATAAAACTAATTAAGAACATATACAAACACATTATGGAACATGATAAGGGTATTCATGGCTTCTAGTCATGAAGGTTACATTAAACGTCTCGGTTTCGGGGCAAAATGCATCTAAATATCATTTACTGACAACAGCAGTGGGAAAAGGGGCTTCTGCACTTCTGCTCTGCTTGTGGGTTTCCCAGTGTCTCCTTGTTGGCCACTATTGGAAGCTAGATAAGCCATTGGCTTGCTTAAGTGTGGCTCTTTGTATGTTCTATAGCAGACATGTTCAACTGGTCGACCGCAATCGACAGGTAGATTGCCAGGGTGCTCCAGATTGATTGCGGGATTAGGAAAAGTGATCGCCGTGGTGCTCCTGATCAATTGCAAGATTAGATAAAATTGGCAATGAATGTCCCCCCCCCCACCTCCGGCGACAGGTCTCATTGGCGCCACTGCAGCAGCTGGGAAAGCTGGATCGTTGGCAGAGTGGGGGTGGTGGTGGAGGGAGGGGGTGGACTGTTGGGTGAGCTGTTTTTTGCAATTTCCCCCAAAGAAGCTCAACATCTCTTGTCAAGCCACCCTCCAAAAAGCTCTGTGCAATGACAATGGGAAGAAGATGAAGAAGAAGAAGAAGAAGAAGAAGAAGAAGAAGAAGAAGAAGAAGAAGAAGAAGAAGAGTAGTAGTAGTAGTAGTAGTAGTAGTAGTTTGGACTTGATATCCAGCCTTTCACTCCCCTTAAGGAGTCTCAAAGGGGCTCACAATCTCCTTTCCCTTCCCACAACACTCTGTGAGGTGAGTGGGGCTGAGAGACTTCAAAGAAGTGTGACTGGCCCAAGGTCACCCAACAGCTGCATGTGGAGGAGCGGAGACGCGAACTCGGTTCACCAGATTATGAGTCCACCACTTTTAACCACTACACCACACTGACTCTCACACCACACTGGCTCTATGGGTAGATCACTGCCAGTTGTTTTTTTATACTGGGAGTAGATCACAGTCTCTTGGGAGTTGGACGTGCCTGTTCTATAGTTATGGAACTTCCTCTTCAGCTGGTAGTTTTAGGTGGAAGGCAAAGGCTGTCTTGTCTACTTGAGCTTTTGCTAAAAAAAATCATTTTGCTAGAATTAGGCTACAATCCTAACCTTTCTTAGCTGGAAGCATGCTTCAGTGAATTCAATAAGACTTATTTCTGAGTAGGCATAATTAGGATTGTACTGTTAATTGGTTTTGCATTTTGTCATTTTGGGGTGTGAGGTAATGCTTATAGTTTTGCCTTTCGTCCAATGCAGCACTAAATAAATGTCTCATCTGTGCAAGGATTTACTCCTGGGGCTCCCTCAACTCTTCGAAACAAATTTAGGGAGGATGCAGAGTGCATGCAGGGAAAGAAAAGATGGGATAGTCCCATTTTACAAACAGAAATCCTTGTGCTGTATTGGACACAAGCCTCAGTTTTAAATTTAATTTTGATTCATAAGGGTAGCTGTTTGAACCTGTCCTTATCAATTTTATCTACCATTTTTGAAATGGCAGGCTCTCTTTTTATCCACTGCCTGCCTGGCTGTCTTTTTCATTGCTATAATATTTTGTTGATTTGCTTTAATGACTTTATATGCTGCCTTTAATAAAAAAAAAATTGACAAAGAGTTGGCATTAGCGATGTTAGATTTTGTAGAAAATATTGAGCTGGAAAAATGTCTTATGTAAATTAGGCTAATATTCACAGCGTAATTTACATGGAGGAGAAATTCAGTTGTGTCAAGAAAATTTTCTGATGCCCTAGAAAGTTATCTAATTTAACGTGCTTATTTAACTTGCTTTTAGGAAACAAAGTTGGTAATAGCAAGCTTGCCTACAATTATATTTGAAATTGGCATCCATTCATAGTTATTAATGAGCTCATGAAATGGGAAAGGTTTCATGGAAAAAGAAAGCACCAAAAATATTCTGTCCACATCACTGGATGGCATAGATATAGTTTGTGTAAATGCTAATTGGCCAAGTTATTTATACCTGAAGGAATCATTCTGTGCTTTTTAGTTGACCATCTGCCCAGTACAGATTGTAAACTAGAGGAGTATTTGTTTTATGATGGAAATCATAAATACTGTAGGTAAAAACAATGCCAAATGCAATATCCAGAAACTAATTCTTGGACGCAAGAAGTAAAAATATTGAAAATGGAACACAATTAGAAAAATGCATGACTACTAAGGGTATGCAATTTTAAAATTAGTAAATAGATCTGCTATTAATCATACAGACAGAGTAATTAAGTAACTGGGAACAAATCTACAGCATTGATTCTAACAGCCTCTGCCCCTTAAAAGTGGTTTTGTAATAAGGGGAAGAAGTTTGAATTGAAATATCTCTCCATTCCTCTATTATAATTCTCATCAGTGCATATTTTTATTAAAAACAGACTCTTATGCACTCAAATATTAAAATAAAGCACTTTACCAGAATTTAATTCAGCACATATAATTTGATGGTGCTTATTCTGCCCCCCTGTGCTGTGAAGTGTTATCGAATATGAGCAAAATATGCTTGCATTATATCCCACAAAGGCTGGCGTATGAGCCAACTGTAAGTGCAATTATTCAGAGCTGAGCTAGCAGAATTCTTACAAGGGCTGAAAGAAGTATCTAAATATCAGATTAATAATTGGATTCTGACAAGTTTGCAATTCATAACTGTGTATTAGATGTAAAAAAAAATCTGTTTATTCAGCACTAGCATGAAAAACAGAAAGATTTGTTTTGTATGGGGCATTTTCTAAAGCAGAGGAAGAAAAGAAATGGTGGAGTTTTTCATCTGGTTTGACAAACTATCTGTGCAGTATGGGAGTTTTCAAGAGGGACATCAATATAATCTAAAATTAAGATGACTCCAGAGTAAATACATCAAATGCTAATATATGACTTCCACAGATGTTGTGGCAGGTCATCTTTTTCTTTTTTCTTTTAAGTGTATGATTGTTGTCAAAAATGCGGAAAGTGACTGACATTTCTCAGGTTATGTAGTAAATCATGCCTCTGCTTTTTTACAGCACCGTTCAGACATTTGTCTGAATATATGTAGGGATCATGATCACTTGCCTCCACCCACGGGCACATTCAGAGAAATGCTGGAAATTAGCCCATACATGCAGACATTGTGCATGTGTAAGATGTGGCCACACAATGAGGCTGCAGTAGCCACCAATTGTGCAAACATAACCTACGATATGCAGTTGGTGTGTGCACCTGAAGAGGGCCAGGAGTGAGTTGATGCTGTGCTTTCCCTCTGTGTACATTTAAAGCACGTTTTGCATGCTTATAATAAGAATGCAAAACAGCATAGAGTAACAATGTGCTGGGCTGGGTTGAGTTCTTTTGCTATCCCAATGTAATCAGTGTGGATGAACAACACTGCCAATTTCCATTTCTCTCAATTTTTCACTTTTCCAGTCTTTAGCTTCTGTTTTCCACAATTTTGCACCAGCTTTTTTTTTTTAAGTCCTCATGAAAATTCATCAGCATTTTAGTGTGGTTATATACATTTTTACAAGCAAATGCATTTTTCATAGAATCATAGAATTGTAGAGTTGAAAGGGATTGTCTAGTCTTCCCCTCCCCCGCCCCATGTAGGGCTTGAATCCACAACCCTGAGATTAAGAGACGCATGCTATACCAACTGAGCTATCCATCATGTTACTTTCATTAATTCCTGCATTAATGAACTATTTCCCCTAATATCCACATTTTTGTACAGAATATTGAGTTTGACAACTGCGCTGTAACCTTTGAAAAAGTGAGACTTTTGAGGGATGCCAACATTTCAGTTTCAGAGAATACAAAATGAGGACATTTCATATTTGAAATGCAAACTGAGCTGAATATCTCCCGCATCCATTAACAACGACTTTACAACTCACTGGCATGCTTGAAAATAACTTTGTTGAAAATAGCTTTAGAAAAATGTGTATGCTGGGTAAAATTGCACATGAAAATGTATATATTAGGAGAAATCATGACTGAAATTCCAATGAATATTCCTGAAGACTGAAAAACAAACAAATCACACACTGATTTGGAAATATGGAAAACTGAACATGAGATTGGAAAAATAAGAAAGTGAGAGAAGCTGAAATTGACAGATTCATTCACCCCTTTTAGGGTGTGTGGCTGACATTTTTGAGAAGCTACTGGGGTGTTAGGGGAGTGCTGGTACCTCTGGTGGGGGAGGAATGTCATGCTCCTTCTGGGGTAGCTTGTCCACCTTTGGTCCCTACCCTGAACTCAGGTCTCAATCTGCGGCTCCTAGAAGCTGTCAGCATGTGACAGTGGCCACATCCCAGGAATGGCTTCAACTGGCCAGCTAAACCAGATGAGGGTAGCCGATGGGTCTCAAACTCTCAGTGAGTTAGGGACTTTGCCTGCATGTGAAAATAGGCTCTGGTGGATTGAGCAGACAAGACCAATATTGAGTCCAACAGTCAAGAAGACCATTTCTTCATGTGCTGTAGAG
The DNA here is from genome assembly GCF_964252035.2 of Podarcis erhardii. Taxonomy (NCBI): domain Eukaryota; kingdom Metazoa; phylum Chordata; class Lepidosauria; order Squamata; family Lacertidae; genus Podarcis; species Podarcis erhardii. The sequence goes on along the minus strand of NC_138497.1, from coordinate 91,330,464 downwards.
GGAAGTGAGGGGCAGATGGGACTTGTCAGCCTGGGAAGGTAGCCCATCTATGAGGTACGGGAGAAGAAAAGGCTAAGGAGTAAACCCTACACAAGTCTTAGGGAGTCCCTAAGATGGTTGGATGGCGCTTTGTACACCTCCTTCCAGCAACTCCTGCAGCCAAGCTAGTACCAAGCATACTGCTCTGCTATCCTTTGGATGACATCAGTGAGACCAAGAGTAGAGTCTTGTTGTCTGGGAAGTCCAGGACCTCCACATACACTACTCAGGCTTGCACCCTGGGAAGGACACTTTGGTCCTGCTAACATAGTGGTTTGACTTCACCTAGGGGTGCACTCCATTGTCTCTGAAGACAGACAGATGCCAAAAACTGCTAAATCTGAAAGAATAATATTGGAATTTTTGTAGCACAGGATAATTGGTAGTTTTTGTTTGTTTCTAACAAGTTGTACTGTTCACTCATGATGCCATATTAATAAAAGATAACTTTTAAGTGTTTACATATACCAGCTTCTACCTGCTGTGCAAGCTGTTATATGAAAATTTGATAGCCCAAATAAAATACTAAGGAAGTCATAATTAGGCTAAAGGCTTTCTTATGTAATTGCCATGCTACACTCTCTGGAGTTTCAGCAGCCCAAATTCATTCTGGTAAACAACGGTTTTCTTATATTCTTATTTCCAAAGCCATCTCAGATTTTTGTTGCTGTTATTTTTGGTTGGTTTTCCAATATTTTGTTTTACTATGATTAAACATTTTTGTTTTATTTTTGGTCTTGTAGTTTATGGCCATATTGGTAATGATAATGAAAAAATCAAACTGTATAATAAAAACCCTCTTTTAAAAAATAATTTTTTCCCCATCTTGGTGTGAATATGCTGGAAAACAGTAAATGTTTGTACAGATAACCTGTGGAGAATAAGGCTGTGATGTTCATCAGTGACCAGTGAGGGAGGTTGCCAGAATGCGGCTCCTGAGGTGAGAAGGCAACCTGATCAGAAAGAGTCAGGAGGCCTTGGTGAGTTCAGGCTCAAGTGCTAAACTGTTGATTGGCTCTTGTTAATTCAGTTTAGCCAATCAGGATCTGTGCTTTTTCTCCAGTGATGGCTAAGATGCCTCCCTTCCTCCATTGCCAGTTCTCAACCATTTCTGGTAAGGGTATACTTTCAAGTCCCTACTAGAACCACCTCAGTGGCCACTGCCGGCAATTTGAAAAGGCATCTTCCTAACAGACAGTGCGAAATAGTATCATGTATGAAATAGCCTCTCCCTAAGAGCCCCAAACCCAGCCAGGAAAAGTTAAATGTACAGCTGGTGTGACCACTTGTGTTGATCTGTAACATTTCTGCAACTGTAGTTCATGATGTCTTTTAAAATTGGAATTAATGATTGGTGGAAGTTCAGAAAGTCCCAAGAAGGCAATAACTTTTCTGCTTTGTTCTTCTGCTACTCTGTACGCCTATTTGAGTAAGCTGATTTGTGGCGATGCAATCTTAACTGGAGGGCTTCAGAAATGAATTTCCCCCATCTGGAAAGCTGCAAAACATTACACAATCAGTTCAAACCCTCTCTCAATCTTAAGCCTGGCTTGAAATAGCAACTAGCCATATTGGCTGTGTCATACTTCCACTGCCAATGGTTGGGAATCACAAGTTGGGAGAGTGCTTTTTCACTTGGATTCTGCTTGCAGACCCAACATCAGGCTGGTCACTGTGAGCACAGGATACTGGACTAGATAGGTCCTTGGTTTAATCCAGCAGGGAACGTCTCATGTTGTTGTTGTTGTTGTTAATTGAATTTATATACCGCCCTATACCCGCAGGTCTCAGGGTGGTTCACAGAATAAAATCAAAATATAAAACCACAAAATACATAATCAAAATAACAACAACCCAATAACACCCCCTACACACATTTTAAAAGGGCATAGGATGTCAATCAAATAAACCAAAGGCCTGGTTAAAAAGGAACGTCAACTCAGTATCAACTGCCTCTACACTCAGGCTTACTGGTCATGTCACCCAAAAAATCACTCTTATAAATGGTGGAGTGTATGATCATCAACTGGAAGGACTGGTAGGTGGAGTAATGTCTCATATTAAGGCCTGGATGCTTATGTGGACTATGCAGAAATGCTGAGGAGCATGGGAAATGTTGTTTACAATGCCTCCCAGCTCAATCCATAGACCAGAAAGACACTGCAAATTACATTCCACATACTGTTCAGAAGTAGTAGGGGCATGGAAACATCCTTTGCCTTAAGTGTTAGGAAAAAGTGAAGTATTCGGTCTTTGAATATATATATGCCACTGGCGTTCCCTGCTTGCCTCTTGCACAGTGCCAGCTCTCTTGGCCTTCTGTCTCTCCCTTTTCATATGTGTAATTTATGGGGCTGTCATTGTGTGGAAGATCTTCCATTCTTGCATTAGAAATCAGAGGAGAACCCTTTGGCGAAACAATGAGCTTTCTGCAAGAGATCTCCAAGACAGCTGAAAGGGATTGAGCCAAATATGAAGCAAGTCGGTGGGAAATTGCTCATCGTTAATTCCGTGGAATGTACCCTTAGTTTAATAAAAATAATACTACAAATCACAGTGCCCCAAATAGTTATTGCTAAAATAGAAATTTGTTTCTAATATGCTTTGGGCTGCAAATATATACCACTAACCTGGGAGTAAACCTTTCAACTCAATGAGACTTAACTTCTGAATATACATGTAAAGGATTGCATTGTGCTTTTCTTTATTCTTGCCAGAGAGTGCCTTCTGTACAGGGATAACATTCCCATGGTACTCCCCTCCCAAGGTCCTTTTTGAACTTGAGAAGCAATAGCAGATTTTTAATCAAGGCTCTCACCTTTCCCCCCCTAAAGTCAACTGCATCACCAAGTTAATAACTCTAGTAATTTCTGGTAAGCCTTTCATTTCTAATATTTTTTTGCTGACATACAGTAAAAGTTCTATTGAAGCTGTACATGCAAAGTCAAAGGAAATCTCTCCTTAATTAAAGGGAGTGCATAAAATTGATTTAATAAAATTCTAACATTACTTAATGATTGCCCCATACGAGGTTCTTAGCAAATATAGTGACATTTTATCTTAATCGATTCGTGTCTTATTAAAATCGATACACTCTACAAACTATTGAATGGAGCATTAATAAAAATCTAATCCACTACGCTATGAAAAACAGTTTATTCTAATACCAGGACTATTTGGTAAAAGAATTAAGCACTCGTAAACTGAATTGGTTTACATCAGATATTTGCTTTATTAAATAAATTCTTGGAAAGATTATTCACTTTATCCAAAGTGGGAAATCATACTTTTTAGATTCCATTTACAGATGAATCTGGCTGTCACGAATGAACTTGATTTCTCATCTCTTAATTAATCATACCTGTTGATATGCAGTTGAATATCTGAATGGACTCCATTGCAAAACTCTGCATATGAGTGGATGCGATGTGATAATAGGGAGCTTCTAGCTATGGAGGGTTTCCACAATGGCGGCTCACTCACCTACGTAAATTGCCATTTGATGTGCTAAGCGACATGGAGCTAAGGGGAGGAAGGAATGAAGAAAAAAACCTGAAGTGGGTGGAGAGATGGAAGGTGGTAGGAAAGCACTGCCCATGCCATTGGTTCATACTTGTGTCAAGAAAGGGGGAAATCCAAACAGATGAAGGGAGATGTATGGGGAGGCGGGAAACAGGAGACAGAGCAAGAGATAACTTTGCAAGCCTTCAGTGTTGCAAAGTCAGCACGCTATTGGCTCCACCCTGCTGACTTTCCAATGGATCTACAGCCCTGGGCAGAGACAAGGTTCCTGACAGCTGATCTATATGCTCATTCATTATTAGGACCATAAACAGAGATATACCCATATACAGCTATCCAACCTAACATGCATAATAGCTGCTGCTTTGCAATGAATACTAATAACTATAGAAGCTATTAGTGTTATTATAATATTTTATAATTAGCATTTTAAAAGTATCTTTCCTTATTTGGATTCCCAGACTTTGAAACTCTGTGCATTGACATAAGGAGCTGAAAGTCCTTTAAAGTTAATCTTTTTTTATTTCTGGCAGTTTTTGCAGAGGCAAAATCCACTCTTTGTATTCCTCTGTATTATCTAATAATTAAACCACAAAGCTTGGCCCATTAAAATAGCTTCTGCTAGAATATTTGCGGCTTGTTCCTTCTAATATGTATTTCCTTTTATGTTTAAATTAAGCTGAAATTAGCAGGCAGAGAACATTTTAGCTGAATAACCACGTGAAGAGAAACAATTAGATCTTCATTTTTGTCAAAATGAAGTTTTGTTTTCTTCTGATAAAAAAGCATTTCCCTAATCATGAAGAAGAAATTAATACAAATGGAACCTAAAAGTTTAAAACAAGATTAGTACATTTGAGAGGAACTTTGAATGTCATGTCCCAAGATTCAATATGCTAGTCGTATATATGCCCTGGGAAAACCGTTGAATTTGCAAGCACTGTCCAAACACTGTTTCTCTGAAAGCTTTGAAATTATTGTGTTTTCCATAATTCATGTATGTTAATCTGAAAACACAAAGGCTCACTTCACTGCTTTAAATCGAGAATTGCTTTGCTTAGTTAGATACACAATATTTGCTCAAGTCCTAATTTGCAGAAATTAAAAACAACAACCCACTTTCCAGGAGAGCTTCAAAGAGCTGTCTGCTTTGCCTGAACTCATGCTTAGATGTTAGGCTACTTTCAAACATCCTACATGTTACAGACTACTCTGTGGTGAAGACTTTAGATCTGTGTCTGCCTCTGTTGCTCTCCGGAAAAATAGACTGCTGTGCCTGTAAGTGCTGCCTAGCGGACAGAATTTCAACTCTTCCTTGTAGAGTTAGGTAGTGATGCAAATGCTTTCCCTGTTGAATTTCTGCCTTTTGAGTAGCTGTGGCCTTAAGCCTCCAGTTAGCATCTTATCTAATGCAACTGACATGCAATTGAGTCATGTTGGCTGTGTAGCTGTGACAAGATAAACAAATGACTATGAATCTATATCTATATCTATATCTATATCTATATCTATATCTATATCTATATCTATATCTATATCTATATCTATATCTATATCTATATCTATATCTATATCTATATCTATATCTATCTAGTCTGCTGGCACTTTAGAGAGCAACCAAGTTTGTTCTTGGTATAAGCTTTTGTGTGCATGCACACGAAAGCTCATACCAAGAACAAACTTGGTATCTAAGGTGTTACATGACAATATTTATATATATGTGTGTGTGTAGTGTGTATATGTGTGTGTGTGTGTGTGTGTGTGTGTGTGTGTATATATATATATATATATTTGTTTTCGTAGATTTTCACGGGTACAGGAATGCAGGTTTTGGTGTCCTCGGGTGTCTTCCCGTGTAAAAGTTGGGGTGTCTAGGCGACGTTTCGACGAGGTCTCACTCGTCATCTTCAGGCTGGTGCTTTCGGCTTCTTGTTACTGGAACAGAGCAGGATCTCAGTGTTTGAGTTCCTATAAATACTGTAGAGGGGGTGTGGTGTATAGCCTCCAATGTTCTGGGCAGAGAGGAAGTTCCCAGGCTAGTGTGCCTTTTCTTCTTTTGTTCCTTAATTACTTGAGAGATATCTTGAGTGATTTCTTGAGTGATATCCTGAGTACCACTTAGGTGGGTCATTAGGTGTGGATTAGTTGTTAAAGTCTTTGTGTCTTGACCTCTTGAACTTTGTGAAGAGTTTTCCTGAGAAGATGGCTGTACTGTACTTAGTTGTGCTCTGGCTTGGCTTCGTGTATAGGGGCGAGCTGTGGTTTTGTGGCTTGTGTCAGCCAGATCTGTGTAGGGATTGCAGGGATCTGTGTAGGGATTGCAGCCTTTTGCACCAACCAAAAAATAGCCAATATCCTCAGAAACCCCAAGGATAAAATCCAGTTGGAAAACCAAGGGATCTATGAAATACCCTGCAAAGTCTGCCCAGCCACGTACATTGGACAAACAAACAGACGAATAAATGCACGTATCGCAGAACACAAGAATGCCGTCAAAAAAGAAGAAAAAACTTCCTCTCTTTTCCAACACATGAAAGAAACAGGACATGAAATTAATTTTGCAGATTCCAAATTGCTCTTTAACACGGAACATCACCACAAGAGAATAATCATGGAAGCCATCGAGATAGAGAAACACCCTCACAACATGAACAAGCGTGACGACACATCCCGCTTGCCAGACATCTGGAAATTAGCCCTCCCCACAAAAACTGACACCAGATCCAGAGGCACACAGAACGCCAACACCAATCAACCACACCAGACCCAAACCCAGACCCTCTCCACAGATGAATTACAGACACCATCCAGTAGCCAATCCATGGTGGCACCTCCGGATGCTGCACCCCCCTGCAATCCCTACACAGATCTGGCTGACACAAGCCACAAAACCACAGCTCGCCCCTATACACGAAGCCAAGCCAGAGCACAACTAAGTACAGTACAGCCATCTTCTCAGGAAAACTCTTCACAAAGTTCAAGAGGTCAAGACACAAAGACTTTAACAACTAATCCACACCTAATGACCCACCTAAGTGGTACTCAGGATATCACTCAAGAAATCACTCAAGATATCTCTCAAGTAATTAAGGAACAAAAGAAGAAAAGGCACACTAGCCTGGGAACTTCCTCTCTGCCCAGAACATTGGAGGCTATACACCACACCCCCTCTACAGTATTTATAGGAACTCAAACACTGAGATCCTGCTCTGTTCCAGTAACAAGAAGCCGAAAGCACCAGCCTGAAGATGACGAGTGAGACCTCGTCGAAACGTCGCCTAGACACCCCAACTTTTACACGGGAAGACACCCGAGGACACCAAAACCTGCACATATATATATATATATATATATATATATATATATATATATATATATACTGTGTCAGACAAACACAGCTACCTACCTGAAATGACTGTATGCACATTTTGTAGATCTTTGTGGAAATGATAGAGTAGGCGGGAATTATGAGCGGTAATTCTTGTTCTACTTAAACTGAAAACCATTTGACTTACCTCTACTAAGATCAGTAGAAAGCAGCTATTCCTCCTTTCCCGTGCTCAATGTTTATGCCTAGCTAAGCAGAGGTAATGCACACACTCATGTACTGAAATTACAACACGACATGAGAGTGGCCCTAGCACTCACATATTCTCACAATGCATAGAATTTTTTGTGAACTGAGCCTATGTTTATGCTAGGGATAGAAGAGAAATTCAATTCAGTATGCATCCAAAACCAAATTGAAATACTTGATTGTCACTTGCACAACTTGTATGCAGTGAGATTACACAAATCTATCAAATTCATAATTTTCAAAACAATAAGTGAACTGAAGTGCAGCTATTCTCCCCCCCCTGCAAATCACAACTATCTGAATTTTGCAAAGCAATTCTCCAACCAAACAATGTTTACAAGAATGCAGATATTAGGAGTGTATGCATAAAATGAAGATATTAATGAAAATATTCTTATCATTATTTATTAAATTTGTATGCCACTCTTCATCTGAACATCTCAGGGTGGTTCACAACATAACTGAAAAATGCATTATAGTAGGGAAAATTGCTTGCAAAAATATGTACATTGGTTGAAATTGCCATTAGGAGAAATTTGCACTAAAATGCTGGTGAGTTTTTTTTGTGGATGGCTAATTGGTAAAAGAGAGAATGGAAAATTACAGTATATTAAGATAAGTTATAAGGATAAAAGCAAGGATGAAGGATTTGCTGAAATATCTATTTGAAGTAGAATACAAAGAGGGGAGGTGTGAGGAGGTCAAGGAAATAAGTTAAGAAAGGGAACTATATTAAGGTTGTTTTTTTTGTATTTTTTTTCTTTTTGGCTGTTTTTTGCTTTTTTATCTCTTTATTTTACTTTTCTTTTGGATATGTTGTGTTTCTGTATTCTGTGTTCCTTTTTGTAATTTTTTTTTGAAAATTTGAATAAATATTATTTGAAAAAAATAAAATAAAATGCTGGTGAGTTTTTCATAAGGTTGTTTTTTTAAAAAAAGCAAATAGCTGCAAAATCCAGAGAACTGAATTTAAGTGTGGTTAAATGAGGAACTGAGAGAGCCAAACCTGACAGATCCTTTCATCCTTAGTTTATGCATTTGTATGCAAACAGGATTTGTCCCTCTGGCTCTGTCCCCACTGGCTCTGAATGATGATATATTCCCATGAAACCTGGTTCACACAAATCTTTCTGTATACTGTGGGTAGGTGAAACTGAGGTTCACTCTTGTACCCCATTACATTCAGGTCTTAACCTGCTAGGACTGGAATTGAACAACCCTTGAACAAAGATACATTTGCATTTGTTGGAGACAGAGGAAAGATCAGCAGCCTGAGCCAGTTTTGAATATCAGTGCTGCAATAAAAAGCCAACACTGTTCTGGTGCTTTGAGGAATTTTCAGAGAAAAGCTGCAAAGATCAGATTTTGTCATGAACTGGCAGGACAGCGAGGAGGAAGAGGATCCTGGTGAGGGGGGCAGATGCGACTTGGACCCACCAGGGCAAGCCGGGGATAGGAATGGATAGGTTGGGGTTGTGGAAAGTACACATGGGATGACAGAGGACAGTGAGGGGATGGGGTCAGTGTGCAGGGACCAGAAGAGCAGGACCCCTGATCAGAGCCAGAGAAGCCCCCGTCTTCACAAACATGATGAGGCATAGGGAGTCATGGAAGGCACACTGTGGGAGACTGAGGCAGGCAAGGGCCCACAGCCCAGGTGGGGCTCATTAGCTCTGGAAGGAGGTGTGTGATTCCTCAGCTGGAGTAGGTGGAAGACAGATGAGGGCCACATGCCTCACCAAGCCCAGATGCTGCAATAAGCATGCAAGGTATAAAAGGGAAGCAGAGCTGAGGTGTTGTGTCTGTCCAACTGCCCATAGTTAATGGACCTTGGCTTGGATGCTACAGGAACTTTATGAGACTGTGATTCCTGACTGCTGGACTTTGGACTTGGCTTACGTGGATTGACCCCAGGCCAGGTTTCCTGACTGTTGAACTTGGGCTTGATATACTGTATACGCCAGCAGGACTTGCCACCAGGTAGGCTGAGGGTATACAACAGATTTTTCCAGACTGACGGATTATGGGAGCCCTGTACAGTAAAGAACCATTGGCAAATGTTTTGGCTTCATAGTTAATAGTACATAAGTCTTTTTTTTGTACTACGTAAGAACATTGGCAAGACCGTCTTCATTAGGGGAGATGTTGTCACGGCTTAAAATTAGCCGCTGTCTCTTTAATACAAAAGGAACTGAGTCAGCATGAGTCAGCAGCCTACAATGAATTGGCAAAGCCTGCATGACTCATTCAACCTTTCACCTACACATGCCTGTATATATAGAGTGGTCATTGATTGTGTGTGGTGTGGGTTGGTCGGATGGTAAAAAGTTGGCTGAGTTTGGTATGTATAAAAAGCTGTTGGTCGTAATTGGAGAAGATGATTTTTAAGAATAAAAGCCGTAATACTCTGCAAAGATACTCTTTCTCAAGGACTCTTTTGTGTGAACTAGTGTCCGAGGACCAGGTGAAGGAGTGAAAGGAGGTCAGAACCTTTTCTTTTTTGAATACAGACAGATGTAATTAGAACTCCTTCTGAAATTCCACATTCACACTAAAGCTGCAAAAGTCACCCTCCTACAAGTCTGCAAAGCTTTGCCCTCTTTCTAAATTGTGTATGGCAATTCAACCAACTTTACAGAGATGGCATTACCTGGAATGTCTATTTATGCACTGTTGACTAACAGTTGAGAGAGTGAGAAATTGTTGAGTATAATAGCATGATACAACAATTAGGAGAATGGCTGCATTCAAATGACCTGGCTGCTGCTGTTGTGCTCAGTGGAATATTTGGTGGAATTACATTTCATTTGAAAGCTTCGGGTCAAGGTTCTGTTGAGGCAGAGTAGAAAAGTTGTGTTCATGAAGCTAAGGTGCTAAGTTTGGAGTTACCCATCGACATTCCTGTATGCATCTTAACTGATTTGCCTCCACAGTCCTTCCACAGATCACTGCTTTTTGCGTAAAACGGCATTGTCTTCCGAGGAAGACGGAGGAGATGCGGCAATTTTCCCAATGGTCATTTGCTGGAAAAGAAAAGCCTTGTGTAGCATTACTGAAATTAAGTAGGTGTAGATAAAAGATGAGGAATCTGTGGCCCTCCATATGTTGTTGGAGGATGGTCAGTGGGCAGGGATGATGGGAGCTGTGGCCCAGCAGCATCTGAAAGTTTTGCATCCCTGGGAGGGAGGGATGAGGAACCTGTGGCCTTCCAAATGACTATTAGTCATGCTTGCTAGGATTGATGGGAGTTGGGAGTCCACCAAAATCTGGAGGGCCACAGATTCCCTATCCCTATCCTGGTCAGTGCTTTTTTTCTGGGGGTATGCAGGGGTACACATGCCCCTAAACATTTTGTGAATCTTTGTACTTTTGTCCATTTACTGTCTTTATTTTTCCTGATTTGAACTATAAAATGGTGATTTTCTTGAGCCAAAATGAGAGTACCCCTATACATTTTTTTACAAAAAAAGCACTGGTCCTGGTTATAACTAGTCTTGAATTCAGACTGCCAATCTGGACAGTAGTTTTTATTAGTTTATTTGAACCCCTGTTTAATCAAATGGTTTAGATGCCCCTCCCTAGGCATATTGTACAGCAAAAGCTTCCCCGAGTTTCCATTTCATCTTAGACTATGAGCAGCTCCATAATTTGTGAACACTTTCCCTGCTTGCTACAATGCAATACACATTAATCCTCAATGAATCTCTCTCTCATGTTTGTGGATTAACGTGCTTCTGTAGCATAATGAATACTCTGTTCTCGGCTTTCCTTCCTCCACTCTGTTACCCACAAGGCCTGTTAAATATATTTTAAAACCATAGTTTTTTTGTTGAATGTTTTAAAAACAAATAGCAGATGCCTTATTAATTTTGCTGGCTGTAGGTAGATTTTCATGTTGTGATTGTTATAAAACTGATGGAGAATTAAACAAACTTTACTAAACTGTAAATTTCGCAAGGATAAACAAATGGTGCAAAGGTTTAGCTTATGGTGATGATGCAGTGGGTTTTTTCATATTAATGAAAGGAACTTTTATATGGAGCCAGTTCTCATAATTATTATTTTTTTTAAAAGAATTCAGTCATACATTGTACAAAAACTCATATTAAAGAGCACGAGAATGGAAAGCAAACATGCATTTGGGCCTCAATACATATATCGGTAAGCCAATATGCATACAAATAACAGTAATCAAATAACAAATGAACTTCAGATTCACAATTAACAGTACTGTATGCAAAATTTCTTAGATGAAAAAGGTGTTTATATTACATGCACTGAATGAGTGCTACTTAAAGTATATTAGAGCAAACACAGTTGCAATCCTAATGCTCCTTGCCAGAGAGTAAGCCCCAGTGGATTCAGTAGGGCTTACTTCTGGGTAGACTTAGTTAAGATTGTACTGTAAATCACTGGATTTAATTGCCTTATAACCTAAAATAAACATTCAGAAGCAAGCCCTCACAAGTGCAATAGAACTTACTCTCCAGTAAGGGCACAAAGGATTGTGATTTAGGCTGCAATGCTATATGTGTCTACTTTGGTGCAAAGTTGAGTTAAAATTGAGGGGTCTCCCTTTGTGGGGGCAAAATGTCTGTCTTGTATGTTTCTTAATCGACAGGATTTTAATGGCCGGGGGTGGGGATAGTGTCTTCCCCGTAGCAACTCGTCACAACTTTGGTGGTTTATGGCCTTGGGTGGAATCCTTTAGTCTTCCTTATTAATGTGTGGGGTGTGTGTGTGAGAAGTGGTGACTCATCCCCCTGTGGCGTCGATTCCAGGGTTCCCTCTTAAAAGGGGTTATATAATGGGTGTAACTGGCCATACACCAAAAGGCTGTCAGTGAACTACCCTGGATATGGGCTGGGCTGCCTGCAGTGCACCCCCATATCCCATTTACCCTGATGTTCCCCAGTTCCCCCGGCTGGGGAGCTGGGAGGGGTACACGTCCAAGGCCTAAGCCAAGGTCTTCCTATATTTTGTAAGTTTAATAATGTTGTGGTCTAATTTAATTCCATAACACATTGTCAGAGTCTTTATTCCTTTTCTATGATCCCTGGGGGTTGGGGCTGTCGTGGCATGGTCACACAATTGCCTTTACTCAGCAACAACTACATTTACTCTCAGTGACATCATGGTGAGGTTAAGTCTGCTTGGCATTATGAGGTCATCATGTTCATCCCTGATGGTCTTTCCATAAGGGCAGTGTGACAGAGAAACATTGCTGCTTATCTGAATTGGTTTTTGGAAACATTATAATTTATTATTAGTCTATTTATTTTACCTCATCCTTCCACACACAGTACCCAGGGCAGTAAAGGACCTCTGGATGGTTAAGTCCAGTCAAAGGCGACTGGGGTGCGGCACTTATCTTGCTTTTTGGGCCAAGGGAGCCGGAGTCCAGGGCTGGTAAACGGGGTTTTAAAACGGGCTTGAAACCACAAACTACAATATAGTACAGTAATCAATAGCATATAATTATCAGTGCTGCAGTTGTGTCAGTAGGGTCACTCCTACTATGATCTAAAGGGCTACATATATAAATTGGTATTAAGCCTGAATGTAGTGTGTGTGTGGCTGGCACCTCGGGTGGGCACCTAAGGGGGGTGGGCACGAGCCCAGGGGTGGTACATGCTCCTGGGCATGGGGCACAGAGGGTATACAGAGCCCATGCCTAGATTTGGACCAAGGGAGATCTGTAGTTAAAATGGATGGCTATCCACATGTGCCCTTGTAGATTGCCAGATGAGCAGGGTAGAAGCTATTTGCAGGCTATTTATTTTCCTGGTTTTCTGCCTGTTGATCAACAGCTGTAAAAAGCAAACTACCTGTTTATTTAGCAGCTAAATCTTAGACGAATCACTATTCAACCTGATTGTAGTGTCGTCACACACGTCAATGGCCAAATGACTAGAATCCTTGTATGTGGCTGAACAGCTGCTTAGAAAATCTATTCTTAATAAAAAATCATATGAAAAAGACTCAAGGCAAAAAGAAAAAGCACAAAATGGAATTGCTTTCTTTTTTATTTATAATGAGTGACATGGGATAATATGTTGAAACCAGTGCGTGTTGGAGGAGAATTGAGATGGGGGAGACAGAGCCCCCCCCCTTGACAGACGTGTATCACCTACAGTTTAATATGACTTCTTGTTAAAAAAAAAAAAGGTAGAAGACTTCGTATTGAAATAGAGAAGAAAATTTCAGAGAGTGGAGCATGCAAATCAATTATCTCTGAAGGCTTGTGACTGCTGTGAATCTTTTTAAACAGGCACGACTTGAGACTGCGAACATGAGCTCTCTGTGGAGCAATATGGCAGAAATAGTCTCTCTCCCCCCCACCCCACCAACAACAAGGATGAAAATTGCTCTTTAATATTAAATGAGAAAATTTGTGGAGGTGAATGGGCGGCAAATTGGGAATCCTGGTGTGGAATTTCTCTATCAAAGAACGCATTCTTTTTTGGGGTGGGTGTGGGTGTGTCTCCGTGTCAGAGAGAGAGAGAGAGAGAGAGAGAGAGAGAGAGAGAGAGAGAGAGAGATTTACATTTTTTAAAGAACATTAATTTGCTTCACAGCAGTGCTGCTGTGAAGCAAGTTATGATTTCTTTGCTACATTTCTCCAGCTATGTCTGATCATGTATAAGCCAATATATATCCATCTCTTAAGTGTGTGTGTGTGTGTGTGTGTGTGTGTGTGTGTGTGTACAGCAGTAGTTACTTGAATTTAAGCAAAGAAGGGGAGAATCATATACTTTTTGTGCCCTCTCCCCACCCCCAAATCTGACTTTTTTGTCTGAGAAAGACACTGCAATGAATCTACACTACAAACCTACATTGGTTTTATTTCTTTTGAATGGTCATGGCTTCCCTCAAGGAACCCATGACTCTGGTGAGGATGTTGAGAATTCTGTTCAAAATCCTTCATCCTGCTCACTGAAATACTGTCCCCACAGTTCACTGAAATAGAGGCCTTCCAGATGACCTGTTTATTGAGCGTTCATCCAGAATTACTTGCACAAAGCTTTCATAGAGGCTAGATTATATCCGGACTTTATTGAGCATTAGTTCTGATTTGCTTGTGGTGTGGTTGATACAACAACAAGCATTCATCCTACCTTCATCTTTATTTGCTTGTTGGGTGTTCACATGTCTTCCCATTTGTCATTCAATCTTCACACACTTTTCACAGCATTTCCCCATCACTTTCCTAACTGCAAAAAGTCAGGTTCTTTTTTAAAGATGGGTTGGTTGCACAAAGGACTTTAACCCACTTTAGCTGCACAGACCTAAAGTTCTGGTATGCACGTGAATCATCCTCACAACATAGTGATAGTATGGAAGCATTCTTAGTCTGTAGTGTAGAGATACTCTAAAAGTATCTCATGCAAGAGTTTTAGGCTAGCATCACGACTTAGATGTTGCAATATACATCCCCACTAGCCTGCTCATACCTACTTAAGGACTAACACCCACTTACCTGCCTGTTGCAAAATGTCTGGTTTTCTGGTAGGAAACTGGGAGTCTGCTATAGACTGCCAAGCCAGACTGAAGACTTCAATGATTCCTTCCTACAGTAGATTACCAAACATTCAAATACTGTATTCTTCAGAGATTTTGTTTTTAAAAATCCTTTTCTCAGTACATTTCAGCAGCTTCCTAATTTGGAATTGCAGCAAGGGGATATAAGTGACGAGGAAAATGAGGAAAAGAAATCCTATCTCATCAAACCATATGCAAAGACAAAAAAAGGAGAAAGAGTGCTTTGCAATTACTGTAATTATGGACCATTTGCTGTAATATTTGGATGAGAGGCAAATATTTCCCACCATCCCCAAATGATGATAAAAATAAATTAAAACTCTTCACTAAGAGCAGACATTGCAGCAGGGGGAAAAGACTTTTATTTAAACATCTTTATTAGTTTTTAAAGAATCAGTTCCTTTGATTTTACTGCAACTACTTTAACTATTCTAACTTTGACTTACTTTGTAGGGAAGGAAAAGAGATTGACAAGCTGGAATTTGTATTTATTGGCTCCATTTCAGAGCAAGTGAATCACATGTTGTGTTGAAATTATTGGACTTGAGTGAGTTGTTGTGACTAACTTGCCCAGTGTTTTAAATAGGATAAAAAAGGACGAACAAGGACAAAAGGAGATTGTTCTTTTCTCTCTCTCTCTTAAAATAACCAAGTGGTAGATTTGGGTTAAATATTTGTTCATGCTGCATAAGTGCACAACCATCCCTGAAAAACTGTGATTCTTATCGAAAGGTGTTTTTCCCTTTTGGAATTCCTGAGGTGTTCCTTCTAAACAAGAACCTCCATATGTGTCTTAGTTATTTTGTTTAGGGCAAAACTGGCTGGCAGTTCAATGTTGGTACCAGCTGTACCTTTTAGGGTAGGGCATTGTAGAAACAGGATGTCACCGTGTAGAAAGTCCAATTATGTACCACCTCATGATGTACATCACCCTGTGGTGGGACAATGAGAAGGAACTGCCTTGCCCCTTAGATCATGAGGTAGGCTGCTACAAGATACCAAACACACAGGTCATAAAAGAAGCCTGGCTATTATCCATGTAAACTGTGTCCTACATAGAGCATTTCCCAGAATCTTAGCCACATGTGAGTTTTCTTAGAAGTGTTCTTAGAAGTTCAAAAGTTTGAAAACCACTGAACTAAATTTCAGAACAATAGATTGACACGTATCTGCATGTAAACCTGTCCTGAGCACTGGTGATATATAACAATTTAAATGAATCCATTCTGAGCATGGCTAACATCCCTAATGGATATATCATCCATAATTTTCTTCCTAAATTCCTATTTCAAGATTTGCAATGGCTCTCAGTGACGTTATGCTTAACCCTTGTGCTCACTTCAGCATCTATCCACTGCCCCCCTCCCCACTTCTTTCACAAAGAAAGCCTGAATATTTCTCATGAGTTTGCCCATCAGCTGAAAGTCGTAACATAGCTGAATCTTTTTTGCTTTTGCATTAATCCATTCTTCTCCATTCAAGCTTTAAAGTAACATTATTAAGACATCCAACAGTAGCAACATTTTAGCATGGAAAAAAGAAGTTTTTCACAAATAGAAAAGACTTTAACTCATTTCCTCTAAGGGAATCAACTAATTATACAAATCTGCAGTAATATAGTAAAGAAATACAGTAGTTTTATTGAAATCCAGATTACTCACATTAGAGATTTCTGTGTGGCCTGGGGATGCTTTTAAAACTAATTTTCATGTGTATATATAGTTGTCAGCAAATGTAACCACAAAGTTCCCAACACTTTTCAGGAAATGCTTCTAACAGTGTGAGTTTATCCTCCACTAAGCATTGGTGCAAGATAGCATTGCACCCAAGAGCTGGTGCAGATGGTGCTGCAGCCAATTTCTCAGTGTGATTTTTCTAATCACAGAGGAGCAGCCACTATCTTCTGAGAGTATTAGGGATGCTTGAGGAATTCAATTCCCCCTCCCTGAGATTCCAATATGAAATTAGCTGATCGTTACCTTGCAGACCGACGTGTAGATTGGAACCTAGCTATCCACCAAATTTCACACTTTTCCAAATGTTGCAATGTGATTCTCAGGCATTTACATGTAACAAAATGCAGATCTAATTTTTAGGTTAATGTGGCAATGGAATGGAATTATGAGGAAAATACATGACCCTGATATGGACTTGCAATAGAGCCATCTATCCCTATTGAATCATGCAAGTAGGCCGCATATGTGAGCTGGTGTTTCTCCCTAAAATAATGGCTGCATGTGTCTGCGTATTTCTTTGTGCTAACATACTACAGTGGTACCTCTGGTTACGAACTTAATTCATTCCGGAGGTGCGTTCTTAACCTGAAACCATTCTTAACCTGAGGTACTACTTTAGCTAATGGGGCCTCCCGCTGCTGCTGTGCCGCAGCCGCGCGATTTCTGTTCTCATCCTGAGGTAAAGTTCTTAACCCAAGGTACTACTTCTGGGTTAGCGGAGTCTGTAACCCAAGGTGTTTGTAACCCGAGGTACCGCTGTGTGTGTGTGTGTGTGTGTGTGTGTGTGTGTGTGTGTATATATATATATATATATATATATATATATGAATGAATTGGAATTAACTGGAACGATTCATTTGAGGATGCCCACTGAGAAATGTTATTCATTTGTAGGCAAAACAAGTAGATATTATAAGAAATATTGAGCTGCCTCCTCCCCCACCCCAAAACCCCTAGCTGAATCCATGCTGCATTCACTCCTCTCCATATCATGTAATGCCATGTGCACTTTCTGACACTGCAATACTTCACTTTCAGGGCAAGATCTAAAGCAGGGTGGGGAAATCTGTGGTCCTCCAGCTGTTGCATACTACAACTCCCATCACCCCTGAGCATTAGCCATGCTGGGTCGGGCAGATGGGAGTTGTGGGTCAACCACATCAGGAAGACCACCACTGATTGAAATGTATATGATGTAGCACCCTTTCTGAATCTAAATGGGTCTAGATCTGGTTGCTGTTTGGAAAAGACACTGCCTCGGAATTTCATATTCCCCATACTGAGTGTAAATGAAAGTGGAATATACAAGCGTTTAAGTAACTGAGAATACCTTTAATATTTTGATCTCTTGTGGGACCCATATCAGTGATTTAGCCTGTAATGGGAGCAGCCATGTGGAATACAGGAAGCGGCCTTATACTAAGTCAGTACTTCTCTGTAGACAATCTAGCTCCCTATTGTCTACACTGAATGGCAGTGGCTCTCCAGGGTTTCTGAGGGTGTCCTCTCCCAGTCCTACCTGGAGATGCCAGAAATTGAACCTGGGACCTTCTGTGTGCAAAGCAGATGCTCAAACATTGAGCCATGGCCTTCTCAAGAGTCCATTAATTCTCATAGGAGTGAAAGGCAGCCCTTTGCTTAGAAAGCTTGTGTCCTCTGGAAACCCTGACTAGTATTTTTTGTGCTTTAGAGCAGGAGTAATCATGGTGCCCTCCAGAGTGCCAAAGCCTTTCTATTATTTTCTAAATGCTTATCTTAATGCAAAGTCACAACTCTAGCTGATAGACCCCATACTTCCTAGGAAAGTGTTGAGAAGTCTTTCCACTTGGACATCATACATGATAGAAGCTGGAGTGTTGGCCAAGGAAGTGCCCCATGTATCTTTTTTGTGCTTCCTCCCCAATATAACACAGAAGTATTGCATAAATAGCTCAGACACCAATAGATTCTTATGCAAAAGGCACCTAATCTATAAAACATATGGCATTTTGAAATATTGATCTCTTCTGTGCCAGCAAGTAAGAGATATTAGTGTAGCATGGGATTCCATTTGTAACACTGGGATTAAATGCAGGGAAGTGGAAAATTGGAATAGACCAGAATTCATGTGAAGTGGAAAGTGCAGCTGGCAGTGTTACTAAAGCAAGAGAATAGAAAAATAAGGGGAAGCATTTCTTTGTATTAAGAAAAACCCTTCATGGCAGCTAAAAAGCTAGCTGGGCTGGCTGTGGACAAATGGATGTTCTAGATCCAATTGCTTTCCGTGTTGCTGGTGCTTATTACAAATGCAATGAAGCACCAAATTAAGGCTAAACTACAAGTGAAATGGATGAAAGAAGGGGCCTGACACTGTTGTTAAAATAAGAAAGAGCAGTGTGTGGTATAAAAGCAGCAGTGAATTGATTCATAAGGAGTGGGTGGGTGTTTAATTTTTTTAAAAATCCCAACCTCAATTAGTGTTAATTAACTCTGGGAAATGTTATAAATAACATACTCAGCATGATGTTCATGTATGGTAACTTCATCGTCTGTTCATCTGCTTGAATAGATAGCAAATACAGAACACTATCTTTCTCTTTCTACCCATCCATGAATGCATCCATTTGCTGAAGTCATACATCCATACTTATGACTTCAGAGCAGCAACATTAATATCACATAAAGCATTATTATACCACTTTAACAGTTATAGAGAATCCTGGGAACTGTAGTTTAAGGGTGCTGACCTCACAGAGCTACAATTCACACCACCCTTAAGCTTGTTATGTGACGTGTACAAATGCCATTTCTAGCTTGGCTCTGAGCTGGAATGAAGGATTTCTTCCTTTTTATATGTAGCCTTTTATTTGGGTTTACAGTAGGATTCAAATTTATTAAGCAAAACTTGAACTTTTTCCATATCCGCACCATTATCAAACTGAAAAGCTATTACATACCTCTCGCTTCTTTGCCTGCCTCATGAAGAAATGTCATTGACTGAAGTCTCTCAGTGTTTTTATCCACTTTTGGATCTACTCCACTTGCAATAAAAGTCCATTCAAATGCTTGTTCCAAATTTCCCTGGTCTCTGCAGCATTCCCCTCCCCCCTGACACCAGTATTCCTGGAGCTGTGGTGTTTTCCTTCTGACATTAGAAAAAAATGTGTCACTGCTAAGTTTATAAAATGATGCTACAAGAAACAAATCTCACTTAAGACTTTGCAACTTTGACAGCTGCTCTCAAAAGTGGCCACTGCTCTCAGCTGCAGCTATTTTCTGATGTTTTCCATAACTGATCTCCATGGTTCCTATTACACCAGCCTCACAACACAACCCCTTTCTCTGTAACACATGTACATTTCAAGGTAAGACCTCACTGCCACAAGTGCAATTAAGTTCAAGATCAATGAGGTCACTTCCTGGCACCCTCCCTTTCTCTGGTTTCTCTAGTTTTATTCAATGCAGGAACACGATCCCAGAACTATGTGCCAGTGCATGAAGACCTAGTGAAGGAATGTGTGTACATGCAGTGGCAGGTATAAAACCAAGGTTACATTCAGCAGCATTTGGTATGAGTGTGAGGCATTCACCAAGTGTGAGGTGTTATCATCTTGTTCGGTGTTACATGCTATATGGTGAAAGTATAGCATGGTGAGCTAGCACAGTAAAGTGCTAGTGGATCTTACTAACACCAGAGAACTGTATTATAGTAGATTAGTTCATAGTTCATCTCTTAAAGTTTATGTAGCTAGTGTGTTTATGCTTGTCTTGTGTCATGAGACAATAATCACTTTATACATTTAACTGAACGGTGTAGGCAAGGAGTATTCTTAACTGGGAACTCTAGAAAGGGCTGGCTACTGGAGAGCAAGGAGACTCTGATGTTCCGCTGCATGTCTCTGCCGGAGCTGTGCATGCTCTGCTCATCACATTGGTTGAAGTGTGGTGTATTATCAACAACAGATAGTGGGCCCAGTATAACAGGTTATGTATGGTCCAACTGAGCTGTAGGTCTAACAGGCCCTACCATTAGGCAACTGAGGCAACTTCTTCAGGTGACAGTTTATTTGGGGCAGTAGTAGCATTTCTCCTGAGGCCCCCAGCCTTCCTATTCTGTTGCCCCAGGGCCCCCAGAAGTGACTATCTCAGATGTGGTGGAAGATACCCTATCACCAGCTGCCTGTCCAATTAGCTTCATATATCTGGAGTTAAGAGTGGGTGCATCTTGTCCTTTGCCTCAAGCAGCAAAATATCTTGGATCAGCCCTGAGCTAGCTGTAATGGTGATGAGAATGAGAGCCCACAGAGAGAGGAGTACAACAAGGGTGCCTTGCTCAATATCCCTCCCTTAGAGCAGCACTGCCCAAAAGAAAAATCTACAAATGGGGACAAAAAGATGTCAGTTTTGGTTCTTTCAGTTTCTCATTTTCCTAATCTTAAATTCAGTTCCCCACATTCTGTGATTAAAAAATAATAATAATGAACATTCACCAGTATTTTCATGTGAATTTCTCCTAATAAATACATTTTGTATGCAGCTTTGACTACTTTACTCGTTTTTGCAAGCCGTTTATTGTATCTTACTTTCACCAACATCAATCAATCCAATCAATCAATCTCCTGGAAACAGTGGAATCATATATGGAAACAGTGCATCATATATATGGATCAGAACACAACACAGTTAATGAAACATAGTGGGAGATATTTTAGGGTAAAACTGTCCAAACATCATAAGGTACAAAAATGGCTCTTAGGACCTATGGTGATGTAATTTCATAGCATCACTCAAAATGATGCTCCATATTCTCCACAACATCATTACTACAATTGTTCAGCAGATGTCATGTATCACCTTCATTTTTATACATACTTTCCCCTAATACATGCATTTTTGTGAGCTCTGTTTGAGCAGAGAACTGCATCACAAAATTCAGGAAAGTGTGAATTTCAAATGATAGCTGCTTTTCAGTTTCCATATTGTTTGAGGAAGTGAGAATTTGAAAGATTTGTCTTTAAATGAAAACAGAACTGAATTTCTCCTCCATCCCTATCTACAACCTACATTCTCTTTTATTCACAAGGCTGGTTCATTTGATTAATTACAGCAGTAGCAGCATGCTGGCTTTTATATGTGTGTGAGAGCAATCAAAACTTGGCTACAAACACTACTACACCAGTGCCTGCCAGTAACCAGTCGGCACTGGAAAAAACCTCTGACCTGTCTACTATAGCTCTCACCTGATCATAACATTGCAACACCTTTCACATCAAACAATCTCATGTTGCTGTTATTTTGAATACCCACAAAAAGGGCAGTACCACTGCTTCCCTTTGGCTGGTCTCCCAGTGAGTTGTCATCATGTCTTGACCTGTGCTGTATCTGCAAACTTCTAAGTGGAGAGTACAGGAGAGGCAGTGTCTTTCTATTGGAGTGCTTCTGGATAATCAAACAACTGCAACTGCTCCTAAAAGCATTTAATAAAATGACCATCGCAGTCTTGGAGACTGATAGAAACTGGGGAAGTTTTCAAAGCTCTTTGCCATGTGAAAGGTAACAGTGCGGTAAAACACTAACCATGCATTGATCTTGATTTGAACAAAGGCTCCTGAACTCCTGAGAAAAGCAGCTGGGAATTCATTATTAGTGCATTGTAGAAACATGGCAACTTGGAGATAGTCATGTAAAAGAAATTCACCCTGATTGTTAGCTAATGAGGGTTTTTCTCCCATTCTGTTATCTATAATGAGGGAAGGGTTTTGTATTTTTTTTATCTTAAAGTGAACAAGAGAAGTGGTTTAAAAACATCTGTAGAACCTCAAGGGGAGGGTGGGGTGAGGGAGTCGGCACCTCTCCACAGTGAGGATACTTACATTTGAACAATTCATCACATGGCAGCAACTCTGAGTCCAATACTAATTAGTGTTTAATTGACTTTACTGGAACATTCAGCTGTTTTTCACCTCCTCTAATTATGGAACATCCATTGTGAAGCTACATTTTCAAGCTGATGCCCCCCCCCCGTATAATCTGTGATGGTTCAAGGCCTTTTACAAAAGTGTAGTGTGTTGTGCTTGAATTGGTTTACAAAAAAAGGAGGAGGGAAAAAATACAGGCATGTGTCTGTCACAGAATAATTAATAAACAACTCCTTCAGTTCTGGAGAGGGGAGTGTAAACACTAATAAAATGGATGAGCATTTAATGATGTGGTTTGCACCATAAAAGGTAAATGGCACATTAAAAAAGAAATGTTTCTTTGTCAAATGTTCTCTTTATCTAGCTACACAGGGCTACTCAATGATGCTACTAGGAGAGTGAAAGTTTCCACTGAATATATATATTCCATGGACATATCTGTGCTTTTAGTTACAACCTGAATACTTTACAAAATGTTGAAAATGCATTAGTAACATATAGTGAATAGTATGCATAAATTTACAAAGCTTGTCCTTGTAATATCATTTCAATTTGCACTTTCAAAGGAGTGGAAATGTTAATCAAATTACATTTTCTAAAAGAAATCCATGGCTTTGTTCAAAACCATTTGGTGCCATTCTCCCAACAGCAAATTTCATCCCGCTGTTTTCAGCCCTGTAGTTGTTTTTAGGTGTGCATGTATTGAATTGAAATGAGATCTTACGTGGGGCTACAAGCCAATTAGATGCCATATAGGAAATTGGGTATGTATGTTTCATAATGAGGGATAAAGATGCAACATCAATTGTCATGAATTTGAGAAAGTTGTGATCCTGCATAGCCAACCAGACACCATGTTCACCAAGCTTGAGAATAGGACTACACAATTCAAATGCCAAAATGCCAATGGGCACATATGAAAGAAGCTGAAACTGGGACATATTGGGGAAATTGTGTGTGTGTGTGTGTGTGTGTGTGTGTGTGTGTGTGTGTGTGATGCAGGAGGGATGAAAACAAGGCATAAATGGTATGGGTTTTCTTCTGTGTTCAGTAGTACAGTGGTCCTCGGGTTACGAACAATTTGTTCTGGAGGTCCATTCTTAACCTGAAACTGTTCTTAACCTGAGGCATGCTTTCGCTAATGAGGCCTCTCACTGCTGCCGGTGCACAATTTCCGTTCTCATCCTGGGGCAAAGTTCTCAACCCAAGGTATTACTTCCAGGTTAGCAGAGTTTGTAACCCGAAGCGTTTGTAACCCAAGGTACCACTGTATATTCAACCAGAATGTGATGTGGAAAAGCAAGAATTTGAGTAAAAGTGTTGGGTTTTCAAATTAGAGGAACTCATTGTCTCTGTATAAGTCCAACTAAAAAGACAAACAAAAACAAATAATGGACCAAGCACATGATCTATTTCCTTTCTTTTGGTTAGAGTTGGTGAAGAAGAGGTATATTTTGCTTTCCAGTTCTCTGGTGCCCTATGGATGCTATGCCTGTACAATATCCTACAAAGCATTAAGATGTACCCAACCAAATGGGTAGGGTGGAGGTAATGCACTGAAGCAGATACCCTAGTTCAAATCTTTACCAATAACCACACAAGTTTTTGAAAGAACATATGCATATGTGTTGCCTGTACCCAGTGTGTGTGTGTGTGTGTGTGTGTGTGTAAATATATTAACAAATATTCCACAATTTCAAATACATCTCCAAATATTCAGAAAAGAAACAGCTTGAGTGAGCAAGTCTCCTGTCCCTCCTCATGCTGACCTGTGCTGAAGAGGCTGTGTTACATTAGCCTCCCTGGAAATAGCTGTAATTAAAGGTTTCTGGTTACAGCACTGTCAGATCCTTTTGTGTATCTGCTTTTTTGGCAAAGGCCTCAAATCTGAGAGCAGCATTAAACCAACCATCTGTTAGCCTTCATTAGGCCCTCTTTCATCAACAGCACCATTAAATAGAACGGAGCACACTAAAAGGACTGTTGACATCTGGGCTTTCAGTGGAAACATTGATCAATATTAATAACAAAACTACTTCACCTGAATTTATTATTAATGAAAATTTAAATGCAACATAAATATGGATGCTTTGCCTAGCAGCACACTTTTAACACAACTAATCTAAATGATAGAGTGAAGCCTTTCTTTGCAGTGGCTAAGAGGCATAATAATGAAGACACCTCGACTACCTTGCACTTTGAAATAATGAAGCTGTGGTGTGACAAACATTTCCCAACATCTTGAGTCATATTTCTTTGATTTAAATCTCTGTATGTGAATATTTACCATCCCTGGGCTTCAGACCAGACCTTTTCTATTTTTAGGACATGGGAAGCTGACTTACATCATGTAGGGCTCGATGTGGGAAGGGTTGTAGCTTCCCTCAGTGTTGTTCCCTCGGTGGTAGAACATCTGCTTTGTATGCAGAAGATCCCAGGCATATCCAGCAAGAGTTGAAGAATGAGCCCTGCCTGAAATCCTGGAGAGTTGCTACCAGTTGCTGCAGAAGGTGTGTCCCTCCAAAAGTTGCTGGACTACAGCTCCCATCCTCCCAAACCATTGCACGTTAGTTGGGCCTGATGGGGCTTGGTTTCCATCAGCATCTGGAGGGCTCTTGGCTCCTTAGCCCTGCTGTCGAGATGCTTGAGGAATCTGGCAAGTCCGACTTCCAAAGCAGACTCACCTGATCGGCACCTCCGAGAGAGGAGCTTTGGGATCCTGTTAGATTCTACAATAATGCAGTCTGAGGGCTGACTCACTTCATTTCTGCTTTCTTTTCTCATTTTTGAAAGCTACTAGTAAAGGTAAAGGCAACTATGGGGAGTGGCACTCAACTCGCTTTTCAGACCGAGGGAGCCGGCGTTTGTCCACAGACAGCTTTCCGGGTCATGTGGCCAGCATGACTAAACTGCTACTGGTGCACGGAGGACCGTGATGAGTGCCAGAGCACACGGAAATGTCGTTTACTTTCCCACTGCAGCAGTTGCTATTTACCTAATAGTAATAATAATAAATTTTATTTATATCCCGCCCTCCCCGGCCAAAGCCGGGCTCGGAGTGGCTAACATCATACAAGTAAGACAAGCAAGACCTACTTGCACTGGTATGTTTTTGAACTGCTAGGTTTGCAGAAGTTGGGGCAGAGCAACGGGAGCTCACCCCATCATGTGGGTACTAACCATCCGGATGGCTAGAAAGTGCAGATCCTGCCGTCTGGAGCTCCCAAGAGCAAAGGGAAATGATGGCTCAGTGGAAGAGCACATGCACTGTATGCAGGAGGTCCCAGGTTCAGTCCCAGGCATTTCCTGGGAAGGACCCATGCCTGATTCATTGCAAGGAGGACGGCATACCACAGCACTGCAGCATATCCACCCATGGTTCATTGAAGTCAACGGAAGCCAGGCTTCCCATGCTCAATACCTAGAAAATGTTCCAAGTACAACCTTTGCTTATCTCAGTTGTTACTGTTTTCCTTTGATTATTTATCAGTTTTGTGGGTCAATGAGAGAAACAACATTGAGTGGTATAGTGAAATCGCATGCATGTTTACTGGGGAGGGGGATGACATTGTATTAAATGGGGATTACGATGTGGCTGGTTTGCATAGGACTGTAAACTTAATCTTCCAATGACTCTCTGCAGTTTTGGGCATACTATCCAACTTTCTTTTGAATCTCCAATTTCATTCAGCAAAAGAGCTCTGACACTATCTTCATCAAAGGGAAGTTGTATACATAAATCACTGCCTATAAACACTTGAATCTTCTTCTGTTAGAGAAGTTCCCAATTATATGTGCTGTATAGTCTCAGTTACTGTCCTCATCATATTATGTGAGGTGAAAATTTGATCTATTGTTCTGCTTCCTTCCTCACAAAAGATTAATAAACACCTTCATAAGAAAAGCTCTGAGGTTAGGCACTCAACTAACAAATGAACAAATGCACTGAACAATCAAACAGTGGGATCTTAGCAATCCATAACCTAGTTGCCTTTGGCTGCAGTCCTGAACACTCTTTATTAGAACACAATCCCACTGAATACAGCTTGGCTTACTTTAGAGTAAGTTATGCATAGGATTACAATGTCAGCTTGCAATTCTGTATCTGTATATCTGGGAGTAGGGTCCATAGAAATCAACTGGACTTTTTTCTGAGTAAATGTCCATAGGATTGCACTGAAAAACTATTGCTTATATGAATTTATTGAACATACTGAAACCTTGTGTTTTTAAAATGGGGATGAACACTGTGATGCCCATCTTAATTTGCATCCCCTGGAAAGCAAAGCAGAGCATCTATATTTGGTTGCCCATTCAACATATGTCTCTAGATGTACACATCACTGAAAGCCATAGATATAGTTACAGCTGGGTGCATATTCCAATGCTTATTCCAATGGGCATTCCATTTGCTTTTGCAGTTCGTATAAGCGAGGCTATCCAAAACCCAGGGTTCCCATCAGTATCTGACTAGATATAAAAGAAGAAAACTACACAGAACTAAAGGGACAAAACCTGGTAACAACCAATCTTTTACTGCAGAGGAGGTTAACCCCTCCTTACTAGGGCCTGCACCAGCTCCCTCAGGTGATTTCCTATGCCCCCTTTCCCAATACGCCTAAGAACTTGATGGCAGCAGTGGTGCATTTGTTTATACATTCATTTGTTCCTCAATTCCGTTGGATTCTGGTGCAATATAATGGAGTATGTGGCATATGTTTCTGATGCAGAGGAAATAATAAAGAGGGGAAATAGAAATGTGGGGAAATTGTGTTCAGACATGGAATATTATCCTGAAATGGCCATCTGGGGCCACAGGTTCAAATCCTACCTCCCAGAATTATGAGAGGTGTGCATGGAGGTGGCCACATTTCACAGCACATGCTTTTTGACCAGTGGCATGTGACCCACAAAGGAATCCTAGGTGTAAATGTGGCCAAAAGCTTTGTTTCTCTCACACACATCATGTGCATGCACACATCCACATGCACAATCCATAGTAATATTGTCAAATCAGAATACAAAAAAAAAACTGCTGGGGTCCTTCAGCAATTATTTAATATTATGCTGTTTTAGAATAAAGTATCTAGTCGAGTGTTTTTTAATTTCCCCCCTCATGTAAACAGTGCAAACGAAGCAGATAATTTAACTTGTTTCATATGTTTCCAAGAAGTTGTTTTGAAAATTCTCCAAGCACAATTATATTTCTATAGTGCAGAGATTCCCCCCCCCCCAGTTCCAATTTTATGGCAATTGAACCTTGTTTGAAGAAAAGATGATCAATTTTCTTTTCTGCTGTCCTTGGAGAACTCAAGTATGCCTGAAGTTAAGGTTCTTTAATGAGAGAAGAGATTATTAATGCTTATTTAGGGAGCCGACACACCAATTTTCCAGATACAGATTGCAGAAACAATAAATATAAATATATAATGATGAATGCAATATATAACAAAATGGAATATAATTACTTTTTGTAGGGGGTCACCCACAGTTCTTGTAGATTCACGGGCATGGACAGACAGGCATTATATACCCCTTGGCAAATTGATCCACATAGATAAACCTAACTGGTAGTGCTGCAAGTCACTACAGTCTCCCTAACAAGGGATAAAGAGATTATCATTCTTATATGCTTTTATGAAAATAAGTTGAATAACTGGATTTACACCCAAATTGTATGTTTTGGACTGGAGTGTTAAATAAATTACTTGGGAGTAAGCCCCACTGAATTCAGCAGGACCTGTTTCTGGAAATGATAGGGAATGGCATACATATCACTTATTGTTAATCTGTCACTGGCATTTCCATCACAGTTCCCTTTTCTCTCTCTCCCCCATTTCAGTTTTTTGTGTCAGATAAATTTAAGTGGCAAAAGGCAGCCAAGTAGTCAGTTCTGTAGGTGGCAATGGATAATCTGAAAGGTGGCAGAAAGACAAGCAGTAATAGCATCAACTTTCAGAAACAGAATCTAGGTTATAAGAACAAGCCATTATAAAACTAAAATAGTCTTCATACTGATGTATGACACTTTAGCCAACGTGATGTGTTAACATACATTTGAAACACACCTTCAGATTCTTCACAACTTGTACCAAAGTTCATAGTAGTTAGCTTTTCATGAACGGTTAATGATTCCGTGGAAGAAAAGGGCAGCATTGCTCCTTAGAAAGAAGTCTTACATGTTTTAGAGAGGAGGATCCTTAGCTTGTCAAAAGCTGCTCAGATACCCTTTCCCTTGTGGTTTTCTGAGGTCTTTCACAAGAAATTTCATCCGAGATTTGATTTGTCTTTGAGTTCAAAAGCATCTGAACTCAAAAGACAATGATTCATTGTGTTAACAATTGTCTCAATGACATTTTGCCATTTCCACGGATTCAGAACATGAAAGAAGGGTTGTCAAATCACCATTTGTGATGTAGTGACCTTCACAGCTAACCAGGCATGGGGGCTGATATGCACAGGGAAGGCTGGCACTCAGCCAGATCCATGGAGATTTCCTTTTTACTAAGCAACTACATGGAAGGGTAGAAAACAATAAAGGAAAACTGTTCATCCCATTGTATGAAAGTGTGGGGGAGGCAAACATAGAATATTCAAAGCACAGAAATTAAATCTTTGCAAAATAAATGTAGATGTGGAAGGTCTTGTACCCTATCTCAAGTCCTACCTTGACCCCTGGTTCTCCACCTTCTAGAACTGTCCTCAAAAGTGCCAGTGGAACTGGTGGAAAGCCCAGAGATGGCAGAGGAGCACTTGCATGGATGCCAGGAGTCTTGTGTTTTAATATTTTGTTGGAAGCCACCCAGAGTGGCTGGGGCAACCCATTCAGATGGGTGGCATATTAACAACAACAACAACAACAACAACAACATTCCTCATCAGGGATCTCCTCAAGAAGAAAGGTCTGCTTGAGAGGAGGGAGAAGAATCTGCTACCATCAGTGATCCAGCAGATGACCAAGCAAAGGAGGGAGGATATAAGCTTCTCATTGGCTACTGAGTCTTTGCTAGAACTTTATTGCATAGCTCCTGCTACAACTGGCGGTCCTAGAAATGAACACCAGTAAATGAAATGGAATGGATTTTTGGGGTGGTGGTATTGCTTTATTAAGTTCTTTTTACTGCTTTCTTGGTTTTTCTTCATTAATACTTTTTATTGTTAGCTTTTTTGGTTTGCTTTTAAGAAAAGTGAAGAAAGCACACTTAAAATAAATAGCTGTCCTATAGTTCTTGTGAGTCACTCATCCACACCACAAGCAGCCTTTTTGTCTTCTTTGAAAGTGTGCATTTGATGCCCAAGGAGAAACCAAAGCATACAATAAGGGACCAGAAGACTTGACTCCTCTTCTACTTTCACTGGTGTATTATTAAGCATCTCCATTGGATCACATTTAGTTCTACTTTCATAATGGGGGGAAGGTTAATTTTCTACCTTGTCTCAGTAATACAGCATGGATGTATGAACATCCACAACTGTTTTCCCTCTTCTTTCTCCCCTTCCCCAGTCCTGTAATGTCACAGAAATCAAAATTGACTGACTCCTTGTAGTCTGCAGAAAGAGGATAAGAAGCATCATTTGTGGGGGAGGAAGAAGACTGTCTAAAGCTTTTTCTTGAAGAAACCTGGACCAGTGTTAATTAAAAAGCCCCCCAAAAGTAGTCGAAACCAATTACTCATATTTTATTTTGCATGTCAAAACAGTTTCATGCCTTGGTGAAAGGTTCAACTCACTTTTTAATGCTTCTGAACCTATTAGTCTATCCTTAGCAAGTCAGCCTCCCCCCAGTAAAAAAAGAACAACAAAAACAAAGGAACAGAAGAAAGGTTAAATACTAAATTCTTAACTCAACTTTAAAGTCAGATGTTTCTGAAACATAGTGGAAAGGCCCTCTGTGGCCATCACCCCAGGTTTAATAAGTGTTATTTCCAACATTGGTGACAAAATGCAATTATGCTGTTGAGACAGGTCTGAATGAAAGTCACCACATGAAATATTAACATCCAGCTGCCGTTGAGCTGCCATTGTCTTAGGTTGATGAAAAACAATAATCCCATTTCAGTTTCAGAGGAGTTTTTATAAGAAAATCCTATTTAAAAAACTGAAAAAGAAAAGTTAACATGTTTACTAAGACAGTCTATGTTCAAACCTGGCTGGGCTGAATCATCACTGGAGATATTAAGGAATGTGGGTATTTATCCCTTTGCTGTATTCCAAAAGGGAAATGAAAGTATCTTCTCAACCCCCAGGCCACTTCCTACGTCCTTTGCCATTTCTGACCACTAACTAGAGTTTACTCTGTTCTACCCTGGGACTTGGGATGCGGGTGGTGCTGTGGGTTAAACCACAGAGCCTAGGACTTGCTGATCAGAAGGTCGGCGGTTCGAATCACTGCGATGGGGTGAGCTCCCGTTGCTCGGTCCCTGCTCCTGCCAACCTAGCAGTTCGAAAGTACGTCAAAGTGCAAGTAGATAAATAGGTACCACTCCAGCGGGAAGGTAAACGGCGTTTCCGTGCGCTGCTCTGGTTCGCCAGAAGAGGCTTAGTCATGCTGGCCACATGACCCGGAAGCTGTACGCCGGCTCCCTCGGTCAATAAAGCGAGATGAGCGCCGCAACACCAGAGTCGGTCACGACTGAACCTAATGGTCAGGGGTCCCTTTACCTTTACCTTTACCTTTACCCTGGGACTGGAAAAAAGAACATTTTATCACAGGAAAAAAGACTCCAAAAGATTTAAACTAATAACCTCTCATCTTGCTTCTCTTCCCAACTTTGGATGTTGGAGAATTCCAGGGGAAACAGGAACAGAAATGGCTGATGTTTGCTTATTCCTCCAATGTCCTGATTCCAGTGAATATCATTGCCCCCCCCCCCCCCGAAACAGGGTAGAATGGAAATCGATGTCTTCCAACATCCCTATTCTCAACACAGCTTTTCCAGTTCTTCTTTTCAGGAAAAAATAGTTAATTCTTTAGTACAAACAAATGTTTCCAAAACATTTTCAGCGTGCTTTTCCAAGGAAAATGGTTGGCCCTTATATCTTACTTATTGGTATTCCCACTTATATGGTTTTGCTTTCAGCTGTGAGCAGCTTGTGATTGCTTTGTTTCATTTGCTTTTGTAAAAGGTTCATTAACCATGTAAATTTCACATAATACTGACCTCACCCTTTGGGGCGTATGTGAGGAGACCACACAAGTGAGAAATGAAAGCAGAATAACACTTTGAGAAATGAAAGCAGAATAACACTTGGAGAAGCAAGGGGTTTTGCTTTGAAACAGCTTTGCCTGTTGTAAGCGAGATAATTTCTCCTTGCAAATGAGATGTAATCCAATGCTGATGCTATCAGTAGTTGGCTGTAAGATTAAAATATTGTTTAAAAACCACAACAGCTCTGTACAGTTGTGCCAGAAATGAAAATAGTAAACTTAATCTCAGCTTCAAAACTCCTCACCTATCCTCAGGGGTAGTTCATTGTAACCCATTCCCCATCTGGCATAGTAGTAAGGTGGCCACATCACCATCAAAATGAGGGATGAAGGAGGGCACACCAATTTTTATAATATCTGCAGTTGCTAATTTAGATGTGGAGATAATTTAGAAATAATTGCTATAATTTAAATAGACATCCATGCCATTGTGAGGAAGACTGTGACTATGCGAAGTGACTGCTCACTCAGCCTCTTGTCCATGAGATAGCTATGGGTGAACAACTTCAGAAGAGTATCCTTCTCCTTAGGGTGCTTTGCCTTTGAACTGATCTAGATAGCTCTTCCAATAGAGGACTTCTTCAAACAGAGGACTGTCCTGTGGCAAATGGGAGATTGTACTCTGCAAAGTAGGACAAATGGCTATCCTACTCCATGCAAGCATTTTGGTGCATAACATTTTAGACCTCTTTTTTCTGGATCTATCCCTTTGTGCTGTTTATCGAAGTTGTTTGTCACACTTGCTGTCTGCACAAATCAAGGGGCTTATGCCTTCTTCCCTAGCTTTCTTACAAATGCACTTCCAGTAATGAGATTTCAGTAAACGCATTAGTGAGATAGGATAACTATCAGTAACCACAACAAAAGCCAGATCAAATACAAGGTGCAATCTAACTGGGAAACATGTAAACACTTAAATGAGATCTTGGCATCAATAAGGGATTTCTTGTTCTACTATAATTATGTTATAATGGTGAAAGTTGCCTTAGCATGAAATGGACATTGGAATAAATGCAGCACTTTTGAAGAAATATATATGTATGTATAATCTCTTTCATCAAAGACTGTGAAAGACATGCAGAATTACTGTTTTGTACTCTGAAATGTAGGTATTTCATTTGCAAACGATATTTTGCTCACTGCCACTTTAGCCAGAATTTTAGAGTGAAATTGTAAAACTGAGTTGTTCTGTCTATGTTTTAAAAAATATGAATGGAGTTTCCCCCCCAGTTTGCTTCCCCTGCTTGTGTTGTCTTTATCTCTCTGATGTGACACTTTTATCATTCTGTTAGTGTATAAGTGAAACCTTTCACCATTACTTTGATTATGTTTATGTGGCCTCCAAAATATTTGCAACTCTGTTATAGAAAGGACACCCATGTTGAAACACAGTTGTGGTCAATGTATTATGCACAAACAAAAATGTGCAAGGTGGACTCACACGGATGACAGGGGCATCTGAATGAGAGCCTCTAAAGATGACCTCATTGCATAGACAGGTTGATATGAGGATAGACATTACCTTACATTTGAAATTTCTGGGGTTTTTTGTACAGAAGAGTCCTCTTCACACATCAAATCAAAGCAAATTGTATCACAGAGTGTACACAGCAGATACCTGCAGGCCTCACAAGAGTATATCTCTAAACCATTAACATTTTTAGGTGCATACTTAAAACATTCTCAATATCCTGAGTGATTTCAAGTTAGGGCTCCTTCAGATGACCTGTTTATCTAGCATTCATCCTGATTTGCCTATGCAAAACTTGCTTATTTGTTTATACAAAAGTATTTATATGCTGCTTGTTATAAGAATTTTAAGGTCATACTGTTCATAACTGTATATATATAAACCACAAGTCTGAAACCCCACAGAAAAGGTCCTGAACAAATTGACTTCAAATATTTCTCTGGACGGTCAAAGTGGGAAACCTTGAAAAAAAGAAAAGTTGTGCTAGGGTAACAGAGCCCTTTAGTCCACTTTAATTGCAGAAAACTTAATTTCTGGCATGCGCTTGAATTCCTCCCAAAAGATAGTGACAGTCTGCAGGCACTCTTAGTAAACTGTGCTTAATTTCTCAGCACCCGCTACTGACAGTGCATGGCTACATGTTGCTGACATAGGAAGTCCTTACAAATGCAGTAGACAAAGGCAATATCCAAGAAATGCATTCTAAATGCTGCAGTGTTACAGGGACATTTCTGAGACACCCCCTCCCCACTTCTGCATGTTTTCTTTGTTTACAATGGGTTAAAAATGCAGGCTTCCATTTAAATGTCTTATTTAAAGCCCTACTGGAGAGTTGAGAAACTGTGCCAGACACTTTAACAAATCTGTCCAAATATTCACAGTGTTACTTATCATTCTCACATCAATTAAATATGTGCTAACTGTAATTATTTCTGCTCTGCTTCATTATTTCCCCTCAGCCTTACTAATAAACTGCTCTAGACCATCCAAGTTTGCTTCCCCACCCTCCTTTTCTTATTAGGGCTCCAACATACATTACAGTAAGGCAATCAATATTCCAAGGTAAGAAAAACACGGCATGTTACACCCCATGCCTTTGCAAAATGCATGAATGTTCACTGTGACCCTCTCCAGAACTGTGTTGGAAATTGGTAATGAGTGATAATTACTACATTATAAGAAGAGCAGCATGAAGAAATTACAACTCCACACTATGTTGCTGCTTGCTACGGATACAGTTCCTTGTAAGGTAAACATGTTTTATGGTGGCTAGTAACTAAACTAAATCCTGTCACAGATATATCAGTGCTCTAAGCAGAAAATCCAAATGACAACAGATGGGCATCAGTACCTCCAGTGATGGAAAAATATTATTATGCTATTATAACAAGCCAAATAATTGACAGTTTGCTGCTCTTAAATGGTACCAGAAAACTGTCATCTTATCCTAGCTAATGATAAGGACAGCCTGTTATTTTTGTTTGCATCTTCAGCAGTCCTACATAACATGTTCCTTGAGTTATATAATTTTTAGAGCATAGGGTTACAATTGGATTGCAAGAGAGCTGAGAATTCTCTTTCTGCCTAATTTTTGCAGCCAGGCCCATTACTTAAAAGATATGAAGCCCAGATCCAAAGGCACAAATTTGGAGAAAACTTGCACATGTTTAATTCTTTCTTCAATGGACATTGGAACTAGAAAGTTGATGTGTAGCTGCTGTGAAACAACTTTCTATGTCCTCCATTCCCCTGCCCCACCACAGACATTATCTTCCAAATAGTATGGAAACCTCCTATACAAAGCAATATACCAGACATGTAATAAGAATAAACCCCACTCTGTGTTTGCAGCCTCAGCCATCAATGCAAAAACAAACAAACAAAAAACCCACATGAAACAAGCTAGATTTCCCCAGTTTATAATGAAAAGGGAACTGGGTTGATCTCTTTAAAGAAAGAAACTCAAGGTCAAAGAAAAGGGGGAAGAAAATAAAAACACCTATTCCTGCTTCAATACAGTTCCAGAAAGGATTGATGGTGGCAGTCTTGTGCCCACTTGCCTGGGTGTAAGCTCCATTGAACTTAATGAGACTTCTGAGTGGGCATGCTTTTCAGAAAAAGCAAATTATTATATTCCCTCTGTGCTTATCCAATCTGATTTCTGTGGACAGGTGTGGTTATTTGTGATGTACTGTTGCTGATGAGTGAATGGAATGATGAGGGGATGAGTGAGAGAGTGAAAAACACTGGACTGAGCAATGATTACCCTGATGTGTGCTAACAGTTGAACACAAGGAGGTTTCTACACATGACCCAAGCTCACAAAGGGAAAAAAAGAAAAGAAAAGAAATCTAAACATTCTGAAGGAATGATTTGCATCCTCATCAGGTTGCCAAACTGCCAGAATGCAAAATTGGTAGGGTGGTAGATAGGAAAATTTGCTTGGAGCCCTGGCTTATATGGACATTTGAACAATGGTAAAACCTTGACTAAACTACATGACTAGTTGTCAGCTGTTGAAGGGAGTTTCAGTGCAGCAGCATCTGCAGGGTTACCCCCGGTCTAGCTCTTCTGTGGCATTTGATGCTGGTCACTCTGATCTGTCAGGCTCCTCTTCTTCTAGGCTGGAGCCTGAGCTACTGCCCAGGACAGGTGGCATGATAAAGAACACCTATCCTCACAGGTGGCTATGTGGACCTCACCTCACTAGTTAATTTAGGTACTCAACTCATTCATTTGTTACTTTCTATATGTTGTCCTATATGTTGTGGTGGGTAGTTTATTGATTTCTGATGTGAGAGATCCAGGTTCAAATATTTCCTCTGGGCAGGACAATGAGAAATGTGATAAAAACTGTACAGCACTTTGTACATTGGAAAGTCCTATAGAAATGATTAATATTATCAAACAGAGACAGCTGTGGGAGCAAGACATGATTGAAAATCACACAGCCATTTAGGTACATTGAAAATGGTCCCTATATTGCATTTATGTCAGTTTTTGCTCCAATAAACTCTGGAATCCATCACAAGTATTTTCATAGTGCATCCATCATAATCTAGTTGCAGTGTGAGCAAAGTTTTCTTGATGAAATAATC
Source organism: Podarcis erhardii (assembly GCF_964252035.2). NCBI lineage: Eukaryota > Metazoa > Chordata > Lepidosauria > Squamata > Lacertidae > Podarcis > Podarcis erhardii. The sequence continues at coordinate 91,294,374 of NC_138497.1, read as the reverse complement.
AATGAGACACTGATTAAGTTTGCCAAATGTCACTTGACCCAAACCCTGGCATTGCTGGGTGAGCTTGCTTTATGTGACAGCCATTGTTACATGAGAGTTACCTCCAGTTCCAACATAGTTACTAGGTAGATACTAGCTATTGGATAGACTCACTCACTGGTCACCAGTAGTAGGTTCACTAAAAGTAATTACTCTTTCCCATGGACAGCTGCTTCCTGAAGCTATTGAAACAAGATATCCTTCATTAAATGGTGAAAGCTTTAATGATATTCCTAGCTTCATATAATTATGAAAAAAGTATGCACCATGAGAAAAGTTTGCATCCGCCTTGCCATTCTGATCTGATACCATGACAGATCCAACTAGTATACTCTGTTCAGCGTACAATACTTATAAGGAGGTAGCTTACAAGAAACATTAAAACACATTGAGTTGTACGGAACCAACATTTACTCAGACTAGAATGGTTGATGGTAGATCACTCTAGGGATGGGAAGATGGAAAAACCCTTCCAAGAGGTGGTCCATCCCTGACTTGCTAACTGATTAAGGCTGATTGAGGCACCTCCTAAGCAGCCTATTTCATTATATCAGAGATGGGGAACATTAAACTTCTCATCAGCACAAACCACCATCTCCAATACAATGGTACCTCGGGTTACAGACATTTCAGGTTACAGATGCTTCAGGTTACAGACTCTGCTAACCCAGAAATAGTACCTAGGGTTAAGAACTTTGCTTCAGGATGAGAACAGAAATCACGCGGCAGCAGCGGGAGGCCCCATTAGCTCAGCGGGAGGCCCTCAGGTTAAGAACGGTTACAGGTTAAGAACAGACCTCCAGAATGAATTAAGTACTTAACCCGAGGTACCACTGTAGTTAGGAATGATGGTACTTGTAGTCCAGTAAGAAGTGCAGGGCTTCAGGTTTCCCATCCCTGCATTGTGCAGGTAGGGAGATACACACCATAACTTCAGATTCGGCACTGTCCTCAGTGTCAGTTTCTTTACATACCCCCAGCAAATGAATTAAACCCATTCATGGAGAATGCCTGTCAATCGCTATTAACAGCTTAAATCTGGGCACCAGGTGCTTGAACAAAAAATGGGGTATCCATTCTAAGTTTCCCTCTGGATCTAGCTACAACTGAAATATAATACTGGAACAGATGGTCTTTGGTCAGATATATGAAGGAAATTATTAAGTTCATAGCACATACATGTATACTATACTACAAATATTGCTGATGTTTAACATAACTGTTTTGTTTTGTTTTGAGCTTCACATCCTTGAATTCTTGATACTAGCTGAGAAAACAACATTCTGGCTGGTTAGGATTCACAACTCTGTGTTCCCTTCTGTTGTCAGGTTTGCTAGCATTCCTGCACACCTGTCTTGCACTTGTAGTGGCAAAGAAGCTAATTTGGGAGGGATTAGCAATACTACTCTTGGGATCTTAACTGGAGCCCATTGGGAACACACAGGCAGAACTGCATTGGCTAAGGATACCTGACTAACTTTGGAAAGCATAGAACTGCCCAATATGGAAGCAGTATTAGTTTGCCTGCTTTAACAATAACCACAACTTTGCAGCAATTGTGTGTGTGTGTGTGTGTGAGAGAGAGAGAGAGAGAGAGAGAGAGAGAGAGAGAGCACACAAAAAAATATGGGAAGAAGGTATCACACACCAACATAAAATGATTTCTGAAGGAACAAAATGGTTTTGCAGCTTGAAATGCCACTGCTGAAGCATACAGAATAGAAAGGGTTAATAATGGATTGCACACGTTACCCTACCCATGTGTTACCTAGACCATAAACTTCACAGATAGAGAAGAGAGAAAAGAGAGGCAGAATATAGCTCCATATGGAGTGATGGAGAGGAATCTAACAGAGCAAATCAACCTCCTGATCTGCCATGCTGGAAAAGGTCAGGATGGGGCCAAGGTGTCTTTCCACACAGCTCTGAAAATCTCTGCAGGCCTCCACTATTTGTGTGGAAGCTGCACAGGCAAGGAGCATCTCAATATGTCTATCCAAGTGGTGTCAGAAGCAACTAGTGACAGTATCCCTGTCAGGGGGAAACCTGAAAGCTGAGAAGAATGTGGATGCTCTCTGCTGTGCAGCCAAGGGTGAGGCAGAAGACAGAATGAACCAATCTCTCCTGAAATTTAGCAAATTCTGTTCTTCAGAAAGGCAAGTTTGTGCTGTGTATTTGCCACCCAGTTGCCTTATTTACTTATTATTTGCCGCATTCAAAGGCTGCCTTCCAAAACCTTGCAACATCTATAACATTACAAATAACAAAATAATAAGAAACATAATCTAAAACAGAACAATTCTAAAAATCATCAGAGCGAGAGAAAACAGGACCAGCAGACTAAAACAATGTAAGTGTAAAAATAGACAGCAGCAAAAGCACATTCAAAGTCCATCAACAGGAAAGCATAACATAAATATCAACCTTTTGAAATGCACTGACCTTTTAGTCCCTTCCATCTAATTGTGTTGATTTAGCCCCTGGCATCTAATCTTGCTAATTTTATGTCATTCATCTCTCATGTGGAACTGATCTCTCCACTACTTTTGGTACAATATAAGATCTGTTATTTTATCAAGGATGCACCCAAAGGGATGAATATCTCACTCATTGTAGCAACTGGAAACTGGTTTCTACAAAGTCAGATCCATTGGTCCTTCTAGCTCAGTAATGTCTACACCAGTGTTTCCCAAACTTGGGTCTCCAACCTGTTTTTGGAAGACAACTCCCATCATCCCTAGCTAGCAAAACCACTGATCAAGGGTGATGGGAACTGTAGTCTGGAAACAGCTAGAAACACTGGTCTACACTAACTGGATCAGCTCCCGGGGTTTTCAAGCAGGAGTTTTTCGAAGCTCTAATAATAATAATGATAATGATGATGATGATGATAATAATAATTTAAAAAAAATATTTATATCCCACCCTCCCCAGCTGAAGCCGGGCTCAGAGCAGCTAACAACAGTAAAATAACACAGTTTACATAAAATCACAATCAATTACTTGAAATACCTTCTAAAATCAAATTAGTGGCAACCATTGGGCTAGAGTTCTATGAGGATTAAAGAAGGAGGGGGTCAAACTGTGCCTTGGCCAAAGGCCTGGTGGAACAGCTCCGTCTTGCAGGCCCTGCGGAAAGATGTCAAGTCCCGCAGGGCCCTAGTTTCTTGTGACGGAGCGTTCCACCAGATCGGGGCCATGGCCGAAAAAGCCCTGGCTCTGGTTGAGGCCAGCCTAACCTCCCTGTGGCCCGGGATCTCCAAGATGTTTTTATTTGAAGGCTGTAAGGTCCTCTGTGGGACATACCAGGAGAGGTGGTCCCATAGGTACGAGCGTCCTAGGTCGTATAGGGCTTTGAAGGTTAAAACCAGCACCTTAAACCTAATCCTGTACTCCACCGGGAGCCAGCGCAGCTGGTATAGCACTGGGTGAATGTGATCCCACAGCAAGGACCCCATAAGGAGTCTCGCCACAGCATTCTGTACCCGCTGGAATTTCTGGGTCAGTCTCAAGGGCAGCCCCACGTAGAGTCTACCTGGATTTGCTGGGGATTGAACCCAGGAACTGCTGCAGCTAAAGCGGGTGCCCTGCTGCTGAGCAATGGCCCTTATCTGATATGTGTTATTCATTTTATTTAAAATTTATATGCTGCCTGATTCTAATAAAACCTCTGAGGTGGTTTAACAGTAAATGTTGAAATTATCAGGAAAATGGTTAAAAACATTTAGCAATAATTAAAATTGATGGTAAAATAGATTAAAACATGTCCGCACCCACTTGTCCAGACAGGTTGGCCTAAGCAAAAGTGTTTCAAGCAGGCACTGAGAAGAGCACAGCAAACACACCTGCCAGGTGTCAATGGGCAAAGAGTTCCAAACTGTAGGTGCTGCCACACTAACATGATGGGTAACTATTTGAACATATAAGCATATGTTTGTAAGCAAACCCTCATTTGGTGTGTGATTTTTTTTTCTACTTAAACACGCATAGAAACACAGCTTTAGATTTATAACCGGCAACTAATTAACAAAGACAGTATGTTCTCTTGATTTAATTATTCCGCTGCTGTTGGTTTCTTATTATCATAATTGTCATGATCACTGTGTAGCCCTCACTTTTAGGAATGATTTTTTTTTTAATTGTGGGTTGTTTTTTTTAATACCAACAGAAAATCAGTAGTGGCAACTGCTCAGTCTATGAGAAATGCTTACCTTTTTTGGGTGATCAGTTAAAAATGTGTGGAATGAGTAAAAAGTAGATATTATTCAATATTAGTCTTCAGAAATGTACCTATAGCACTAACTGCTCCATTTCTGCCTGTACTGCCTTCCATTGGTGTAGAAAGCCTCTATACCAGGCATAGGCAAACTCGGCCCTCCAGATGTTTTGGGACTACAACTCCCATCATCCCTGACCACTGGTCCTGTTAGCTAGGGATGATGGGAGTTGTAGTCCCAAAACGTCTGAAGGGCCAAGTTTGCCTATGCCTGCTCTATACAGAGATAGAGAACCTGTGTACTTCAACTCCCATCATCCCCAGCCAGCATCATCACTAGCCACCACATTGGTCAATGTGATTGCAAGTTGTTTTAATGGTGTAACCCACCTGGGGACTGTAGGGGAACAGCAGGAAATCCACCCAGATTGAATATATAACTCCCTCTGCCCATGAACATGCAGTTTGTCCATCTAAGGCTTCTTCCGAATTCTGCCAACTCTGTGTGGCACTTCTAAGTTTAGTTCAAATTCTGACTTTTCAGCATCAGATCCAGACATGACTTGCCTCTTCCTCCCATCAGCCTATTTTTGCTACCCGCCATCGGAAGCAAAAAGCTCCACACATATGTTCAGAGGAAACGTTTTGTCAGGACAGCATGATTAGACCTTCAAGCATAGCACCTTATTTTTTTCCCTTTGTTACAGGTGACCAAAAGTATACTCAAGTTGTGGTTTTCTTTATACATTATAACTTAGAAAATAAAATTGCAGGCTCGGTGCCCTGGTGTTTCTTTGTCAATTCTGGGAAGAAGAGAAATGCTGTTGCTTTGCAACACTTCCACAGGGCATTTCTAAATACATTTCCCAATGTGCCAGGTGGCCCATGGCGATTTCCTTCAGTGTTCCTTCTATGAAATCAAATTAGTGTGCTTTGGAACCAGGGATATTCACAGCCTGTGGACAGCACTTCAGGTTTTAAGTGCTCATAAATGTCAAAATGTTACTGAGGGGGGCAGAGAACTTGTCATGGGGGCACTGATTCGTTTGGTGACTGTGACATGTAGTCTAGCATAGAGCTGCTCTTCAAAAGCGTGTCAAGATTGCAGGGCACCTAGGAAGCTCCTATCGCTCAAGATGGGAGGCCAAGTCATCACAGTTCCTCCTTGTGGGGTTTGGATTCTCAGGTTGAACGGATTCTACTCCCTTTGTGATCAGGAGAATAAAGGTCCTACTGAATAGAAGATATATGCTGGAGAAACAACTAGCCATATATAATAAAGGAAGGGCTTGTGGCCATGGCAAAGAGCAGCAGGAGGGACAGCGAGAACTCAAACAGTCCACTTTATGGTTTAAAATGAACAAATAGTTAAACAGTTGTTATTCCTACAGCATTCATCAGAACATGCAGCCATGTCATTAAATAACACCTAACAACAGGAAGCAACTAAAAATATACAAACAAAACATTTAGGAAATCCTGCAGCTTCAGGAAAACAGAGCTTTGAATTGTGTTTTTAATGATTAGGGTTCACGGGAGTGCAATAGTCAGGTTGCTAATCTGTCCAGTCACAAAGACAATGTTAGGTCAAGGCTTTCAACCTCAGGCCAGGAGATACATTAAGGAAGGCTATGTGTTTGTTTTTCTATAGAGAATTTACACTGAACGAGAATGGCAAATGGGCTAGACCAAGCCTTTGTTTTTTTTACCCTGACATAGAGTCATGCACCTAATTAGTTGACTCGGGTGTGATGACTGCTGGATATCGGTTGCCTCTTCAGCTGGTTTCCAATTAGATGAGCACCAGGTTTAGAGTTTTGTTTTCTGCAGCTCCTCAGGTCACTGAAAGAAAAGGTCAGGAGTTCACTTGCTCACCTGCTCATTCTTACCTGTCAAGCTCTTGGTTTAACTCTCAGCAAAAAGTGTGCACTTGAGCTGGAACAGAGTTTTTAAAAGAAAACACATTGTAACAGGAAGGACAGCAACAACAATCCAATTTGTTTCCTTGTGCGCAGTGCTATGAGAATGAGATTAATACACATTGAAGAAGAAGAAGAAGAAGAAGAAGAAGAAGAAGAAGAAGAAGAAGAAGAAGGAGAAAAAGGAGAAGAGTTTGGATTTGATATCCCGCCTTTCACTCCCTTTAAGGACTCTCAGAGCAGCTAACATTCTCCTTTCCCTTCCTCCCCCACAACAAAAACTCTGTGAGGTGAGTGGGGCTGAGAGACTTCAAAGAAGTGTGACTGGCCCAAGGTCACCCAGCAGCTGCATGTGGAGGAGTGGAGACGCGAACCCGATTCCCCAGATTATGAGACTACCGCTCTTAACCACTACACCACACTGGCTCTGGCACACATTGCTAAGCTATTGCTATTCATTCCCCTTTGTTACATTATATAGGTGTGGCATGATACAGACTTTGTGTTACTATGGATCTGTGGTATTCTGGAATAATGCTACAACCTTAGACACCACAGGGCTGAGGAACGTCTGGCCCTGTGGGACTCAGTGGGCCTGGTTTGGCTCGCAAGGCTATTTCCTACAAACCACACCCACCTGCCTCATGCATGATTTCATATATGATATCAAGTGTGGGGCAAGTATAGAAACAGTGAGGAAGGAACAATCAGGATTTTAAAAGGTGTTCTGAATTGATATATACAAGCAGGGTTCCTTGTCAACACCAATAAGCTGACCTGGAGAGAGCAAGCCTCTTTGAAAGTGGGTTCCCAGCACCCTTAAAGAAGGTTGCTATAACTCTCAAACAACCACCTCCTTGAGGATTAAAACTAATATCAAATTTGTATACCACTCTTCAGCCGAAGATCTCAGGGTGGTTCCCAGAACTGACCAAGAAACATTTTGCATTTTTATGTTGTGAACTGTCCTGTGGTCTTCAGATGCAGAGCGGTGTACAAATGTAATAAATAAATGATAAATAAATAAATCGTCTGAATTTGATGTTGGAAAAATAAGAAACTGAACGTGACAGATCCCCAGTCCCTAGTGTAACTGAAATAGTAGCAGAGATTCTTAATATAAGGTTTGCAATGAAAGAAAAGATGCCTCCTTGAAATGCAGGTGGTTTTCTGCAGATTTATCATGGTATGTGGGAACAGAATTAAACTTATCTAGGGCATTTGAGAGCAACAAATTAAATAAAAGATCAAAAGTGGCTTTGGGGTTTTCCACTCTTCATGTAAATTGCCTGAAGGTGGAGGGAATCTCATAAGGATTTGGAAGAAATGTAGTTTCTTTTCTTCCTCTATTACTTCACTTCTGTGATACAAAGGAAGAAAATCTCTTAATAAACAGAATTATTTTAAAAATGCCCTGTGGCTTAGCTGCCCAGCTAATATTTTCTCAGTATGATGCTTTGCAAAAAGGGTGACCATAACATTGTTCAATTACCTGCTTTAGGTGTTCAGACATTCCATTTCACCATGACAATATTTTCCTCTGTGTGTGCAGCCTTTCTCCCTGTCTGTTTGTGTATCTCAACAGTCAGGCAAATTCTGAAAATCTGAGCACAAGCACATTATTATTTCAGACCTTAAAGGTTGTTTTCATTAGGCCAATTTAAAGACATTTTTTCCATCTACAAATAACCAAAGGCAGCTTCCTCCAAATATGCCCAACCCACATCTTCTCATGCATCTATAAACTATATGGAAATATTCATAGCTGTCAAGCACTGCCATCAGGATTTGTGTCCCCAGCGGTTCGCTGGAGTGAGAAGCCTCAAGCCTCAGGTGATGCCAAAAGAAACGGAAAGGAATATGCGAGCCTTTTTTTATACTCATCAAGTTTTAAAATCTTGTATCATTGCCACATAGATCTGCAGCTCTGCCTATCTGTGTCCACCTCCCCTGAGCTCCTGTGGTGCAGAGGAGAAGATGCCATCAAAAGCTGAGAGGGAGGGAGTACAATATATACTGTGTTTGGGGATCTTCCAGCCTTTTTTCTGGGAGTGTCCCCCACAACTGAAGAAAGCCAAGCCAAATGCCCCCAGGAATCTCCCCAGGCCTTATCTCTCACTGGCTTTGCACTGTGCCTCCCTCAAGTGCTGGAATGTGTCTTTGAAGTGTGAGTTTGCCCCTTGCTTGCCTGGGCGGAGAGATGTGGTGGGCAACTGTACAAGCATGTCACATCCACTGCTCTCCATTTTTGCTTCTGGCCATCTCCTCTTTTGCTTCTGGCTCTGCCTTCTACTGCAGCATCTAGAAGGTTTGCCATGAGGTGATGCAGTCCTTGGGTTAGAAAGGTCTCCCCACTTCTGATCAAGGGAATAGTACTACCTTTTGATCTTCTTCAGTTTGGCTATAGAACTGTTACCATTATTCCAATCCCAACCTTAAAACACTTTGTATGCTTAGCAATCCACAAACCTCCCTTTAATGCAGGGATGGGAAACCTGTGGCCCTCCAGATGGTGTAGAACTACAGCTCTCATCATCCCTAGCTAGCACAACCCAATGGTCAGTGGTGATAGGAGTTGTAGTCAAACAGCATCTGGAGGGCCCCAAGGTTCCCATCCCTGTGGATACCTTGCTAATTCTGTTGGCCCCATTTCATGGATTTGGGAGGTAGTCACAGCTGTGATATCACTGCTTAGTTGCTTGTTGAGTTGCTTGCTTGCCTGGTCTCAGCTAACTGTCCCTATTTGTCCCTAACTGGAACCTGCTAGTGGTTTGACATGGAACATACACAGCACAAACAAGAAAGATACTGTCTAGTATTGCAACTGAGGGATGAACACAACATAATGTTATTATGCAACTAGGAAATTGCACATTGTTGTTGGAAGTAAATAGCCAACAAAGGGCTCTCTGGTCCAGACTAGGACCATACATTGTGGGAGGGGAGGCTTTAAATTCCCCTGAAATTGCCGCAACACACATTAAATCTCTCTGTAGTTCCCCCCTTTTTTCCATCATGGTAAAAACAATCCGTTATTCACACAGTTGGACCATTCTTGGATTGTATGTGTATGTGTTCATATGTGTGCATGTTTGGGACAATGAGAGCAGAGGCGGCATGGAACTTATAAATTGCAATTTTTCTATTAGTTTATGAAACTAATAGTAGCTATAAAGTGAATGGGATTATTTATATCTGCTAATCCCTCCCCACCAGTTGCCCTCTTAAAGGAACAGAAACATCCACCCAGATGGATGTTGGCAATTCATCAATTAGTAAAACAGCTCTGTGAAAAATGAAAGTCCAAATGTCATTTCCTCCCATTTCACATTTGAATGATTTGTCTCCATTATCTCAAATGAGGCCTGCAGAACATAAGGCCTGCAGACCTACTGCAGTTGTCTACCTGACTTTTTAACAGACCATTGGGAGCAATCTCTGCTACAATTATTGCTACTCTCAGTAAAGTTTAGTTCATTTAGTTCATTTATAGGCCTCTTTTCAGTGGTGCCCAAAATACAGCATCATAAAAACAACAATTTAAAGGGACGGGGTTAAGGTTTTGTAGAGGAATTAGAGAACTCTAAATTTGGAATTCAGCAAGGAAAAACTGGAGCTATTTCCCCCATCTTTGGGGGGGGGGGTGAAATAGCTTGGTTTACCGAGTCCACTCCTGTATCATCCTCAGAGGGCTGCCCATAACCAACGGGACTAATGGAAGAAAGGAGAAGTAATAGTGGTACAGTGGTACCTCGGGTTAAGTACTTAATTCATTCCAGAGGTCCGTACTTAACCTGAAACTATTCTTAACCTCAAGCACCACTTTAGCTAATGGGGCCTCTTGCTGCTGCTGTGATGCTGGAGCACAATTTCTGTTCTTATCCTGAAGCAAAGTTCTTAACCTGAAGCACTATTTCTGGGTTAGCGGAGTCTGTAACCTGAAGTGTATGTAACCCGATGTACCACTGTAATAGTCAACGGGCCAGAAACCCAAGCAAGCAGACTGACACGGGTATCTGACGTTCTTCTAACTGCAGCTTGGCATGTAGGAATCAACAGGTGAAGCTTTTCATCACGGAGGCGGGCACTGTATCACTTGCTAATGTCTGAAAATCAAATCACCAGATGCTGGTAAGGCAATCCAAGAGACGAGAAGTGGGAGCACAGAAAAGCATGTGTTGATGCAGGCAGAGAGCTTGAGTGTGAGAGGAATTAAAAGGCAACAGGTAAAAGAGATAGCAGAAATGGCAGTGCAGAGAGAACTGTGAATAAAAGAGTCCACTAAGGGGTTCTGACAATGGAGCCATCAGAATAGGACTTTAGAGGAAAAGTCCAGGGCCCCACCCTGCAGATTGGGGAGCCTTAAATGCCACTGGGCCAGTTTACCACATTTTGAAGTAATACAGTTAACATTTAAAGTGGGAGCACCTGTAAGATCATTAATCCCAGAGTCCAAAATTACCTAACGATAGCACAGAGTACAGAGCAAATCTTACAGGCAGGGTGGGACAAGTTAACAAAGAATAGGATAAAAAAAGAGAGCATTGGGTTAAAAATATGTCAGAAATGCTTTCCTACTTTACGTTGCAATTCTGCACACAACTTCCATGAGCAAGTCCCAATGAACTAAATGGGACCCACTTTTGAGTAGACATGCATAGGCTTGTAGCCTTAGGATTTAATCAAAATGTCATGGTTCTCAGTGATTTGGGTTTTGCAGCTCTGACTTAGATTGTTAGATCTGTAAGACAAGACAATTGAGAAAGTACAAGAGGATGTTAGCCACAGGACAAGCGATATGCAGTTGCAATGTAGGTTGTGAAAAGCCCATTAATCAGACATCCATGGACTTTTTTCTTTCTTTAAACAGCTCAAATATTTACTCATGAGTAGCTGTAGTGAAATGCCTGGATTTATTCCAGAAAAGGATTTGCGGTGTAACTCGCTCCACTGAGTTTCGTAATTGAAATAATGTGCAAGATAAACTGACAAGCTACTTTGGCGGAATTTATTATAAATATTAATACCCTACTTTCTCATGACTCATGCCCAAGGCATGCTTGTAAACTATTCTGGAATGAAGTAACTGATAGCCACATTACAGCTGATGTGCATTTAAAGAAAGACAAACCCAAACTTTCAGAGGACACCTAAAGTGATTAAACTGAAATGCTGCTCCAGGCTCTACTGCAAGTCCAAAAGACGTTGATAGATTTGCTTTCCTTTCAGATTAAATTGAATGTCTGATTTTAAAGTAGTTTACCTGTTCCTGACTTTGAAAGCAACATGTTCCTTAACTGTTTTTTTTTTTACTGTTGTTTAGAATCCACTCATTTTTGTGTGTTCTAGAAATTGGCACCTTGGTATGAAAGTGATTCCTGAGAATGTAGCCTCTCTGCCTGGCTCAGAAAAAAGTCTGGGTGCAAGTGTGTTTGCTTGGGGACCACAGGACTGGCATGGAACCACTTTCAGCTTCAGAGATATTTAAGGCCAGGATGACCACCACCACCTCCTCTTCCTTTCTAAGCATAGTGTTCAGCTCCCACCCCTGGTAGGCATTGTGAGTTTAACTGGCTGCCACAAAGCAACTGAGAATTTTTATTGTCCTTTTCTGTGATTTGGCTTGCAGAGGTTTTTTGGGGGTTGTTTTTGTTGTTGTTACTCAAATGTTACAGTGTTGGGTGCTGGATAATTAGGCTGATTGTTTTAATTGTCTTTGGTCACTTGTCAGCTGTGTGCAGGAAGAAGTTGAAACAGATAGTATCCTAAGGCACATACTCTGGGTGGGGTTGCGACCTTGAGAGGGCTTGAATCAGGAAGACCTACCTCCTCACTTAAGGGTGTGACAGGAGGAAAGAGTTGAAAATTAATTGTACTCTCTGCAGGGTAGGTTTGTCCAGTCTACAGGCTTAGGAACTGGATAGAGTTTGAGGATACTTCCTGCACATGATTTCATTTTGCCCCTATGTACTTCCAAAAAATAATTATTCTAGAGAATTCACCAGCATGATAAATCCTGGTGATCTATAAAGCTTTGTTTCTCATGCAGAGCCAATGGGCTTAAAATGTTTTGCCTTCTCCTGGATTCACTTGAAGTCTGTTGATTAGAAAGAGAGTATGCTCAAAAACCTTCCTCAGTCCTCTTGAATGAAGGGGTAGAATGACAGGGACAGGGACAGATGCAAGCCTCCCCCAGCCATTTTATAGGCAGCGAAATCAGATGCATGGTTTATAAGAACAAGTTGGTTGCGTATGTAATTTTTCCATTAGCGATTCTGCAGAAGGAGCATTGATAATTATGCCCCCCAGTGAATCTTCCTGAGGCACTGTTCGCCTGGCATTGTTGAAGGTGGGGGAGGAGGTGGGACGGTGGCTGAATATGTGCATTTTAAATTTCTGCGATTGCATTTTCACTGAAGTGTGGGGGCCCTGGAAGTTTCCTGATGGTTTTTAATGCAATTGGTTCCACTTAGGAAAGATGACATGTGGAAATGTGATGAGCTGAACGCTTTATAGGTAATTGGAATTCAGGCAGTGGCAGCCGCAGCAACAATAACAACAACCTGTTGCCTTGTCACAGCTCTTAAGGAAAGGGAGGGAGAGGTGGGGCTTCTGTTTTCTTTCTACGTTGTGGAAGTCAGTGCATCCATCATATTACCCACTGATCCTGGATGTCGGCTGCTTAAACCAAAATTTACTGAATGTCAAAAGTTTATGCACTTACGACAGAATTGGTTGTTACCCAGAACTCATGAGTGACCTCCTTAATCCCTTTCCTCCTTAAGTATAGTAATGAGACCCACGGCAGCATAGTGGCTAGCATGTCAGACTAGGACCTTGGAGACCTGTGTTCAAATAGCCACTCAGCTATGAATCTCACTGGGTGACTTTGGGCCATTCATTGCCTCTCAGCCTAACTTACCTTAACAAAGTTGTTGTGTGAGAGAACAATGTAGGCCAGCTTGTGCTCCTTGGAGAAAAAGGGGGGATATAAATGCAATAGAGAAAAAATAGGAATAATGAGATGCATGATGTGGCATGATCACACATGTTTCTCCACTCTCATTTGATACCACTTATGGAGTCTGACCATTGGTGCATCTGTGTCAATGTTGTCTACACTGACTGACAGCAGCTCTTCAGGATTTCAGCCACAAACTTTTCCAAGCCGTGCACAGAGATGTCAAAGATGGAACATGGGTCCCGCTTTCCTGTGCTGGGACAGCCCAGTTGAGGACCTACTGGGCTTTTTGGCAAACATGGGCACTGAAGAAGGCTCCATAGACAATGGAACAGATGAGATGTAGATTGAAATGAAGGATACTCACAAGCACTTTTTGGCCACCTTGAAAGCAAGGTAAGCACAACCAAATCCCCTCACTTCACCCATGAGAAATTCACATTTTTTAAAAAAGAAAAATCCCCTTTCATTATTTTAGAATGAAATTCTCATTATTTTTATTATTTGATGAAGGAGTGTCAGGAAAAAATGCCTGAGATTTTTTTTTTATTTTTTATTGGCATATCGCTAGAATTCTCCCAGACTAACTAAAAAAATAATTTTAAAGGATTCATTCTGAGCAACCAGGAAGAGTTGAATTGTATGATAGGGTTTTTCTCTCTCTTAAGCTTTTACCTTTCTTTTCCTTAGATTGTTTTGTCGGTGTAAGAGCTAGTAGGGTTTGAGATAGAGGACTCCTGTGAGGCACAGTATATCTTCAATTCCACTCACAATTTAATGAATTGGAGGCAGGCTCTTAATACAATTCTTATCTATATTTTAGCATAATGACTGCAAATCCAATTTTATAAGCCAATATCTTAATCCCTATCACATTTTAATGTGCATCTGTGCACGCACATTCCAAATAGATATAAATTGGCTTACATAACACTCTTTCTCTATACTATATTACCTTCCTAAATTACTCTGGGTGTAAGGATATGCCTTTCTTTAGCATTTCAGTCTTGTTTTAATACATGATATAGCCCTTAAATAATATGCAATTCATGTCTTTGTCATTCATATACACCTCTGAGCCAATAAACTGAACATTAAGGGTCAAATTTCACATTATGTTAAATGTGATTGACACTGGCCACTTTCTTTTTTAAAGATAAAACTGCAGAGCAGGCATTCAGTCTTGCTTAGGACTGTGTTGCACAGCCAGGAGGGTTCTTCCACTCACTGCTATTTGCCCACTGAAAATTATATGGCCCATCTAACCCAGCATCCCGTTCTCACAGCAGTCAAACAGATCCCCCCAAGAAACCCAGAAACAAGACAAAAGCTTGATGGTACATGACTCCAGTCAAGCTTGCAAAGATATACCATTTGCCCAATAATAAATGCTGGAAATGTAACGAATGTGAAGGAACTTTCTATCATCTTTGGTGGACCTGCCCAAAGGTTAAAGCCTACTGGGAAATGATCTATAATGAAATTAAGAAAATCCTTAAGTGGACATTTGTAAAGAAACCGGAGGCTTTTCTTTTGGGCATGGTCGGCCAATTGGTACCAAAGAAAGATAGGACCTTTTTCATGTATGCAACCACAGCAGCAAGAATTCTCCTGGCAAAGTATTGGAAGATGCAAGAATTACCTACTCTGGAAGAATGGCAGACGAAGGTGACTGAATTTATGGGACTGGCAGAGATGACCGGCAGAATCCGTGATCAGAGGAGAGAGACAGTGGAAGAGGACTGGAAAAAATTTAAAATATATCTTAAGAACTGTTGCAAAATCTCAGATTGATAAAATGTCAAGGGGTAAGAAACAGAGAATTATAGCTGTAAATATTTAAGTTAAGAGAATCTTGAGGGAAATTAAATATAGAAATGGAATGAAGGATTGCTAAAAAATTTTTGAGACAAGGGTGCAGTGAAGGGGAGGCATGGGGAAGTCACGTGTTGTTTATGAATGTTTTTATTTGTGTGTTTTTTGTTTATGAAAATTAATAAAAATTATTTAAAAAAAAAAAAAGCTTTCTCCCCTCCTGCAGTTTCTAGCAGCTGGTATTCAGAAGCATTATTGCTTCTGATTGTGGAGGCAGAGCAAAGCCATCCTGCTAGCAGCTGCTGATAGCTGTGTCTTCCATGAATTTGTCTAATCCTCTTCTAAAGCCATCTAGATCTACAGGCCACCACTGTCTCCTGCAGTAGGAAGTTCCATAGTTTAACTATGAGATGCACAAAGAAGCACTTTCATTCACCTGTCTTGAATCTTCAAACATGCAGTTTCATAGGATCTCCAAAAATTCTAGTGCTATGAGAGAGGGAGAATTCCCCCCCTCTATCCACTTTTTCAATGCCATGCATAACTTTTTATTATGCTATGTTTTACTAAACTAAAAAGTCCCAGATGCTGCAACCTTTCCTCACAGGGGAAATCAATCCTTGAATGAAGCATTACAACAACTAATATAACAGGATTATATTCATATACTGATTTTAGTAGCTCTCATGAGCAGCAGCATGGAAGCATAGAGGGTAGCTGTGCAGAAAAAACTCAGGCCCCAATTGTCTGCAAAGGAGGAGGCCCACATGAAGTCTTCGACAAGATCTGTAGCCCAGAAATATTGGGGCTTCAAATCTCACAGGACGCTTTCCACACAGATTTGTATATCTGAAGGCTGCTTCCCTGTAGATACTCTCGTAGCAGGGCTGGATTTAGGTTAGATGATGCTCTAAGCTACTGAAGGTAATGGGCCCCTTTATATGTCCAGCTGTCCTTTGTCAACAACAAATTGCCCCTGTTTTTTGTGTTGAACATATGCTATATGGTAATTTAGGGACCTAATAGGTATCTAAAGCCATTTGCACATGTTGCCATGCAGAATGTAGGCACCCTATACATAGAAATGAGCAAACCAGTGATATTTTTGGGAGTAGGCTAGCTGGCTCATAGGAGCCTACACAACACAAAACACTGTTGCTGTATGTAGGTTTTATTTTATTTGGTTTTTTTATTTTATATTTTGGAAATGTACATCTAGTTTTCTTTTCTTTTAATTTTTTGGGGGGCCCCAAGAGAGTGGGGCCCTAAGCTATAGCTTGTTTAGCTTATACGTAAATCCAGCACTGTCTCATAGTGTGCACAGATGCTGAGGGAAGGGATAGCTGGAGCATGCAATACTGGAAGAGGAGTAGCTACCAACAGCTGTACACCCTGCTACACACTGCTTGATCATAAAACCCAAAAAGTGTTCCGGTACAAGAAGGTTGTAAGGCCTGAATAGGACTGAAGTCATAAAAGAAACTCTGGATCAGACAAATAGGTGATCCCACAAAACCAGTTTTGTAATATATTGTAATATATAGTATTTAAGCTATGAAATATATATTGGTCAAGATGGCAATGCTCCTGAAAATCTTATATTTTGGAAATGTACACCCAGTTTTTTCCCTTTAAATTATTTTGGGGGCCCCAAGAGAGTGGGGCCCTAAGTTATAGGTTGTTTAGCTTACACATAAATCTGGAACTGGCGACCATCAAACCAACACCTCCTGCTATCTTTTACTGTCTTCATGAGGAAATAACTTCTGATAGCTGCCACCCTGTGTCTATTCAAGGCCAATTTAAGATGTCCACCAGGACATTATGACACTAGATGTACAGTAAACTCTGGATACCTAAAGTATTTTTTTGGACTTCAACTTCCATTATTTTAAGCGATAAGTAAGAAAACCTTTTCTTTTCCAAAGATAACTCCTCTGTCTGCAGTGCTTTTCTGCAAGCGTGCGATAAGGGTATCTGCAATACAAATGTAACTCAACTATCTTGAGCTGGAATCTCAGCACTGAACTGTGCAAGAGAATTTTTCGTCACTGGATTTTTAAAAAGGGTTGGGGAGGTAAGCTGAGAATAAAAGACTGCTTCTTGAAAAGATCCATTTAGCTTGTGATGGTGAGACACAGTGGTATTTTGCAAGATGAAAAACTGCTAATTTTTTCTCTTCAAGTACATTTTTTAAAAATGAATTGTTTTTATTTTACTTTAATTATATGCTACATTTTCTCCTTTCTTTGCTGTCAGAAAGTTTTGAAGAGAAAGTTCACCAAGCAGCCCTTCCCAGAATGTTGTAAACATTCAGTTCTTTTTGAAAGTTTTTATTTTTCAAAATGCGACATTGTTACCTCTTTGTTTTTAAAAATTCAAGATTATATTCCACTTTCATTACAGGTGTTAGACAATTAAAATATCTCTTTTTTCAGCTATGGAAGATATTAGGCAAATTGCTAATATTTCTGGTAGCTTAGAAATCTCTTGAAAGAAACACACCATACAAAAAGTGAAGCAGCTATCATGTACAGTGGTACCTCAGATTACAGACGCTTCAGGTTACAGACTCCACTAACCCAGAAATAATACCTCAGGTTAAGAACTTTGCTTCAGGATGAGAACAGAAATCGTGTGGTGGCAGTGGGAGGCCCCATTAGCTAAAGTGGTACCTCAGGTTAAGAACATTTTCAGATTAAGAACGGACCTCCAGAACGAATTAAGTTCTTAACCTGAGGTACCACTGTACTTGTCAGTAGCAAAATAATAATGCAGCTCTTCTTTGGGCAGATTGGAAAGGCCTTTGAGCCTACAAAGTGACTTACAACTTAACTGAAAATAGCATAAAACATCATGGTGAAACAAATTAAAAGAATACAGACCACAAACCAGAACATATAAAACACAGAGGTCTAATGCTACTATGACAATTAAAGCACTTCAGCATCATTTATTGTCAAAGGCTGGGAAAACACATTTTAAATTAGCAAGAATAGTATTGTTAGTGCCAGGCAAAGCAGTCCCAGATGGCAGCAGTTGTCATGTGTTTGGCTAGACAGTTCAGATGTTATGCGGTTATAATCTAAAAACTACATAGAAATTAATTAAAGCAGCCCATCTTCCAATAAATCTAAATGGATTTGGATATTACTTAACCATCCAGGGGTCCTTTACCTTTTTTAAACCTATATGTATGTATATGTACAGTATATAATATCCAAATCCATTTAGATGGGGTTGCTGTGCTCATCTCACTTTCAGGCCAAGGGAGCCGGCGTTTGTCCACAGACAGGTTTCCAGGTCATGTGGCCAGCATGACTAAACTGCTTCTGCTGCAACAGAACACTGTGATGGAAGTCAGAGTGCACAGAAACGCAGTTTACCTTCCCGCTGCAGTGGTACCTATTTATCTACTTGCACTGGCATGCTTTCGAACTGTTAGGTTGGCAGGGGTTGGGACACACCATCGCAGGGATTCGAACTGCCAACCTTCTGATCAGCAAGCCCAAGAGGCTCAATGGTTTGAACCACAGTGCCACCCACCATTCATACATACATACATACATACATACATACATACATACATACGTGTGTGCGTGTCTTTCAAAAATTTCCACCCTCCACTATTTTACATGTGGGAAACAGGATAGGCTACATATTTGTTTGTTTGCTTGCTTGCTTGCTTGCTTGCTTGCTTGCTTGTGGGGGGTGAGGGAGATGGACTGGTAAAGTTCCCTCTGGTGGGCCCTTCTCTATGCCAGTGGGCTCCCCTTGGACCCAACCACCTGATGAAAAGTTTCTTTAAAAGGAGTCCAGGGCAGGGTTTGGCGATGGGCTCTACCTCAGGGCTGTAGTTCCAGCAGCTTTCTGGGATAATGCTCGCCAACACTGGGCCAGCATAGGAAGAAGTCTTACCAATGGGGTCCCACAATTTCACTGAAGGTTAAAGGCCTGTGATCCAAATGCCATGTGCCAAAATCAAACCACCAGGTGCTCCATTCTAAGGATGGGGCTCCCTACTAGTCTATTCTTGCTTAGTGCTTACTGTTCTCATCACACGTGTTCAGTTCAAGTCAATATTTAGTCCACTTTAGCAGTACCTGATGCAAATGTGCGGCCCTACCCCATGCATACATGGCTTTCTATAATGTATATTCTATATGATACACAGTTACTTTAAGGCTGTTAATGTCTACTCTAGAAAACAAATAGCATTGCTTTGTGGTCCTTCCTCCCATTTCATATTCTACATTATTATTTGCCTCCCATCTCCAGCACCCTTTGCTTCAACCACCCAACCCACTAGAGGGAAACCCACCCATATGGGTGGGCTATAAATAATAAATTATGATGATGATGATGATGCATTTTTTGCTTGCAGAGCAAAAACATTTAACAAACAAAATTATTTTTCTTCAACCTAGCCTTTTATTCTTTGATAGAATTACCTAAATTACCTACTCATCCCCCCTGCTCAGAGATGGACAGTTTTTAAATTGTTGTTGTTGTATTTGCTTGAGTTCTCAAGGCATTTTTTAAAACGATAAAATAAAATTAGTATTTTAGTAAGTATTTAGTAGTTTACTATATTTGGGGGATGACCAAGAGTCTAAACAAAGGTCAGCACTATCAAATCTTTCAACCAGATTTAATGTTAGTCTAATATACTGTAATTGTTAGTTTACCATGTTGCACTAGAAAAAAAAGTAATTGCACAATTTGAATGATCTGGCTACCTTTTCATTTTATTTACAATTTCCAAAATTTATAATTTTAGTGTGTTGAATTATCCTTGACTTTTCTTGGGGGGGGGATCCACTTCCTAAAAGCAAAGTTTATTCAATTAGTAAGTGCATATTTTCTGAAGACAATTTTCAATATTCAAACTAATACAAAACATTTATAATCCATCATAAGATTAAATTACTGAATAGGTTACAGGGTTTGGGTGTATGTAAGTGTGGGTGTATATTAGGGGAGAAAAGGGTGGGCATTTTTGTAAATAAAATAAATGCATGATGACATTTTGAAATCTTCACATATGTAAGAAATAAAAGATTGCTGATTTCTTTTCTTTTCTGTTTTTGGCATACATGCTGCCAATTGCTGAGAGGACTGGAGAATATCTGCATTTTCTATAAAAAAAGGTATTCTGCAAGTTTGTAGTGTAATGCCAATGCAGGGCACAGAGATTGAGAACAGTGATAAGAAGTTGGGGGTGAAAGGTTTATCAAAAGATAAGTATTGATGAGCTCTCACATGTAGATAGGTTTCTGCATGAGTGTGTGAGTTTTGATAGAGCTTGCTCTTTTGCGTCCTTGTAATTAACTTTGTCACCATCCCTACACCATTGACATAATAAATGCACTAACTTCCAATTGCCCATTGTGGCTCAAGGGCTGATTTGTCAGAAGGCATCTTGGCTAACTACTTTTGGGACTACTATCCATACTCTGTATGCTGGGCTTGGCATTGCTCGTGCCTGGAATTCCTAATCATTCTTCATCAGATCTGACTCAAGTCTGAAATAAGATTGAAGTGGATCCTGATTCTGAATTATTCCTCATTATGAATCATAGAATCATAGAGTTGGAAGAGACCACAAGGGCCATCGAGTCCAACCCCCTGCCAAGCAGAATGTGATATCTGACAGACAGTGATCAATGATCAACAAGTCTAGACAGTCAGAACTGACCTTGTGGCCTTGGGATGGTCTGGGTCTTAAGTGAGCTGAAAAAAAGCTAGAGGCAAATAATGAAACCAAAGAGTAGACTGTAATCATAAGAAGGTTAGGTCACAGCTAAAGAAAACAGAAGCAAGACTGTATAATGGCAACACATATTGTTTCAGGAATTGGGCCAAGAATACTTAACAGCCCTGGCACTATAGAACCCAGGATAACTTATCAGGCAAGTTGACAGGTGAGTCAAGTAGAGACAGCTTCCTGTTGGCAGTCTTTGTAAAATATTGGCTTCAGACAGCATTGATTCAAAACTTGATTTTGCTTTTATAAATCCTCTTTATTCTTAATTTCTCTATCTCCTCTTTAATATATCTATTACATATGCTGGGAAACTTCTAAAATATGTCAACATGCTTTATTAAGAATAAGTACTATCCTACAAGAACAGCAAGCTGAAGGAAGCCCTTTTTCTCACTTTGCGGCACTCAGTTATACCTGATAGCTAGTATAAAGATGTCCAATGTCATGAAGAATGCAGAAACAAGATGTTACATGGTAGTAATGGAATCAGGAACATTGTTACATTAATCATAGGAGAAAGCTATAAAGAGGACTGTGCATATGTGTAATTGTCATGCATTTCAGCTGAGTGACAAATTGTGCTTTTTAATACATCGTTTCTTTCTTCAATGTTGTCACAGCCACCCAGGTGGGTCCCAGCTCACGAGAGACCTTACTCCGTTGTTGTTTACTTACAGGAAAAGTTTATTGAAGATAATTGCTTCTTTCACAGTTCAGCATTGTGGCTGTACGTCTGTCACGTTAGACCGCCGAAGTCCCCCTCTGACTCCTCCCCTCCTCCACACCAACTTAATAGCCTGGCTCTAGACCACCTCTTCCTCTCCTTTCTTTTCCGCAGGGTCTTTCTGCCCCCCTGGGTTCTCTCTTTCCGGGATTCGCCTGAGGCTGAATCCTCTGCCGCCTCCTGCCCCCTCCTTCTGGCTTTGGGGCCGGGCTCCTCCTCTGAGCTTTCCCCACTTCCGCGCGCCTCTATGTTTGAACTTGGCGCGCGTACGTTGCTTTTGACCTTTCCTTCGTCCTCTATACTTCCCCCTGTTCCACTCTCTACCCTTTCCGGCTGAACACCTTGCTCCAACCCCCTCTCTCTGTTTTCTCCTGTTCCTCCTCCCTCCGAGAGGCTGACAACTCCACCCCCTTTACTCCGTTCCGGCTGAGACCCCTCTGACAGCGTCTGTGCTTCACTGGGCTTTCTCCCCTCCTTCCCTGACTTTTCACAGCTTCTCTCTTCTCCTGCTTTTCGCCTGATCATGCTAGCTCCCTTTTGGGAATCCTCTGACTCACTGCTTAGGCTCATAGATTCCCTTCGAATTCCGTCATCTTCTTCCTCGTCTCTCTCTCCCTCCTCCCACTCGCTTTCCGTCTCCTCTGCCATCTCCTCACTTCTCCCAGAAACCCTGACATCCATCCCCCCCTCGAAGCCCCCCCTTCCCCCCTCCCGGTCGCTGGGTGCAGGTTGAGGGAAATGTGGTTCTTCCTGGGTCGGTTCAGGATACCGGGTGTCCACGTCAATCTTCTCCTCTGGCAGCTCCGTATACGTGTGTTCGAACTCGGGTTCCCCCCCTGAAGGCATCACAGTCTCTTCCTCCCTCACTGCTTCTCCTGGCGCTGCCTGCCAAGGACCTATCATCCACCTCTGACTCCATACCTCCCTTGGCTGATCCACCCACCAATAAGGGTTTGTCTCTCCCCCCCCCAGGCGGGGATCCCTGGTCGGGCTTGTTTTGGGCGTAGAGCCCTCGGGCGAGGAGAAACCCCCGAACGTGCTGCCCGACAAAGTGGGCGTGAAAAGCCAATCATCAAAATACTCCTCGGGCATGGGTTTGTGCGGAAAAATTGCATGAAACTCCTCCTTCAACAGGGGTTCGTCCAAAGCGTAACCCGGCACCCAGCTATTTGCAGAGACTGGAGTGCCTTCCCTGGCGAGAAAATATTCAACTCCCTCCTCCCCCCATCGTGAATCCAGTATCTCTGTGACCTCATTAAGAGGTTCTGGTCTTGGCGACTCCCCTCTCTCAGGCGCCCTTCTACGTGGCTCTGGAGGTGCTCCTGACTCTTGAAACCTGTGTGGGGCTTTGTAGGGAGTGAGCACCGACCTATGAAAGACCGGGTGCACCCTGGAGCCCTCCGGAAGGGCTAGGCGAAAAGCCACCGGATTGATCTTAGCCTCAACTTGATATGGTCCTAGCTGCCTGTGTTCTAACTTCTTTTTGGCCAACGACCTGGCCGGCATCGCGTGGGCTGCTAACCATACCCAGTCCCCAACCTGAATGTCTTCCCCCGCCCTTCTGTGTTTGTCGGCTTGCACCTTATACGCCTGCTTTGCCAGCTCCAAATGTCTCCGCAGCTCCTCGTGCACCTCTTGCAACTCTGCTGCAAACTGGTCGGCATTTTGAGGTCCCCCCCCTTCAGGTGCTGTAAAGCTCGGGAAGGTTCTGGGATGACGTCCATAGTTCGCGAAGAAAGGCGTCACCCCGGTGGATGCGTGCTTCGTGTTGTTGTAGGCGAACTCAGCCATCGGCAGGTAGTCCACCCACGCCGCGGGTCGCTGGTTGGCGTAACACCGTAGGTACTGCTGCATGATCGCGTTGACCCTCTCCGCTTGACCGTTGGTCTGTGGATGCCTCGCCGACGTCAGGTTGATCTTGACGTGTAAGATACCCAGAAGCTTCCGCCAGAAAGTGGAAACAAATTGGCGCCCCCTGTCGGACAAGACGGACTGCGGTAGTCCATGCACTCTGAAGACGTGATCGATGAAGAGCTTTGCGGTCTGTTCCGCCGTCGCCACCTTGGCACAAGGAATGAAGTGCGCCATCTTGGTGAACAAGTCCACAACCACTAACACCGCCGTCTTACCTCTGGAGCTGGGCAGGTCTGTAACAAAGTCCAACGCTACCCTCTCCCACGGTTGCTGCGGTGTCTCCAGCGGTTCTAACAATCCCGCCTGCTTCTGATGCACTGGTTTGGACCTCTGGCAGATATCGCACCTGGCTACGTAGTCCGCCACCTCTCCTCTCATCTGGGGCCACCAAAAGTCCCTTGCCACCAACTCCATCGTCTTCTCTTTGCCGAAATGGCCCGCACTCGGGGCATCGTGCAATTGTTGCAAAACCGTGGCGCGAAGCTCGTCGGTGGGCACGTAAAGGGCGCCCTTGCGAGTCAAAAGTCCATCCTGCAACTGAAACTCATTGTTGTCAGGCGACCCTCTGCGGAGCTCCTCCATCTTGGATTGTGCAAACTGATCCTCTTGCAGCGCGCGTCGCACCGCGTCCAGGTCGACTGCGATGGTAGCGCACGTCCACGCCTGCGGTGCGAAAATGTACTTCGCCGCGATTGGAGCTACTTCCTCCAGGTATTGAGGCTTTCGGGACAGCGCGTCTGCTATAACATTGGAGTCTCCAGGGATGTATTCTATTTTGAAATCGAAATCCGCAAAGAATTCCGCCCAGCGCATGTGTCGTTGGGTTTGCAATTTAGCCGTCCGCCAATACTCCAAGTTCTTGTGATCCGTGCGGACCTGCACCGTGTGCTTGGCTCCTATCAAGAAGTGTCGCCACGCTTTGAAAGCTGCATGAATGGCCAACAACTCCCTGTCCCATATGGTGTAGTTGCGCTCCGTCTTGCTGAGCTTCCGGGAGTAGAATGCACCCGGTCTCCAGTTGCCTTGCGAATCCTCTTGCAAGAGGACGGCCCCAACTGCCCTGTCTGATGCATCTGTCTCTACCCGCATGGGCCTGCCAGGATTCACGTGCAGCAGCTGCTCCTCGGAGGCGAAAAGGCTTTTAAGCTTCCGAAAGGATCGCTCTGCTTGTTCGGTCCAGACGAACTTCTTCTTCTTGGAACTGAGGGTGTCAGTGATTGCCGCCGTCGCGTTTGCAAAACCTTTAATAAACTTGCGATAAAAATTGGCAAAACCGATGAACCTCTGGACCTCCTTCCGATTTCGAGGGCTTTTCCAGTCCAACAGCGCTTGGACTTTAGTCTTGTCCATGGCCAGTCCCTCGTCGGACAGCTTGTAGCCAAGGAAATCTACCTCTCTCACATCAAACTGGCACTTCTCCAACTTGGCGTACAGCCTGTGTTCCTTCAGCCTCTGCAGAACTTCCTTCACGTCCTTATCGTGATCCTCTGGCGATTCCGAGAAAATCAGGATATCGTCGAGAAAACAGACACACTTCTTGTAGAGGAGACCTGCCAGGACGTGATGCATGAATGCTTGGAAAACATGGCTGCCATTTTGTAGACCGAAGGGCATAACTCTGTATTCGTACGTGCCCAAAGGAGTGAACATGGCCGTCTTCCACTCGTCGCCCTTCCTGATGCGGATGAGGTTGTAAGCTCCACGTAAATCCAGCTTGGTAAAAATCTTCCCCCTCCTGACTGTAGCCAAAAGGTCGTCAATTTTGGGCATGGGGAAGGCCTTGGGCTTAGTTAGTCTGTTTATGAACCGGTAGTCCACAATGAGCCTCTTCTGGGGCGTGTCTTTCTTTTTCACAAAGAAAACAGGACTGCCTCCCGCTGCTTTAGATTCCTGGATGAATCCGCGCTTGAGGTTGTGTTCTATGAACTCCCGAAGCTCTTGCAGCTCGTCTTCCGACATGGAGTACAGCTTGGCAGTTGGCAACTGCGCGCCTGGCACTAAGTCAATCGCGCAGTCGTAAGGTCTGTGAGGCGGCAATTTGTCAGCTTCCTTTTCGCAGAAAACCTCCAAGAACTCCGCGTACTTGTGAGGAACCGCTTGCACCATACTCAGATGCAGCTGCTGTTCGGCTTCTCCTCCTTGATCGGTTTGGATGCAATTCTGGGCGCAATACGATGAACAAAAGGTGATCTGCCTCTGGTACCAAGCAACCGCGGGACTGTGCCTGTCCAGCCAACTCATGCCCAACACGATGGGCGTGTCCGATAAGTGGGTGACATTGAAACTAATAAGCTCTCGATGGTCTCCAATTTGCATCATCATGGGAGGGGTTTGCTGCACCACTTGCCCCCCCAGCAACTTCCTGCCGTCTACCGTGACCACGTTCAGAGGCGTCGTTGCAGGCAGGAGCGCTATGTTATGCTGCTTGACGAACTGTAATCCCACGAAATCGGCGTTGCTTCCCGAATCGATGGTTGTTGGAACCTCGAGAAGTCGCCCATCAGGCAGCTGGAGTGTTGCTGTGAGTAAAACTGCTGGTTTGGGAGGTAAAGGGTCCATGCGGTGCAAGGATGCTGGGGACTTCTCTACAGATCCGCCTGGCTGAGCCCCAGTAGCTCTGCTTCCAGCCAGGCACTGCAGTTTCCCTGAAGCTGCTCCTCTGATTGCACCTCTGCTGTCACAGTTGCTAGTGCTGCAGTGTGCTTCTGGAGCCTCTGGGGGCACTCTTTCGCCATATGGTGTGCACTGTCGCAGATGTAACACTTCCTGGTCCCTCTAGGAGGCTTCGCTTTGGCTGCAGCAGGGATGGGGCTCTGGGATGGTTTTTGAGCCCTAGCACCACCAATGTCCATTGGCTCTTCGCCTTCCTTCCCCATTGGTGAGGGGTGCGCACGGCTGAAATCCCTGTGCACAAAAGGGAGAGCTTTTGCTTGCGCGCGCGCTTGGGGCCCCCCCTCCTCGTGCCACGGACGTCCCTCATGTCGAATTCCTATAGCCAAAGCCCGTTGCACCACGTCTTCCAGGGTCTGGGGTCTGTCCCCCCTTGCGATCTCATCCTTGACGGAGGGGCTCAATCCCTCCCAAAAAAGATCCCTGACCGGTAGACTGTCCTTCGGCCAATCTAAGGCGGTGAGCAATGCAAAAAATTTAGAATGATATTGGCGTACAGTGGCTCTCCCCTGCCTCAGCCCGTGCATCTGCCGGCGCGCAATGTCCTTATCCACAGAGGATTGAAAACAAGCATCCATTGCCGTGATAAACGCATCTGCATTGCGACGGGCTGGTCCATCTTCGCGCCACAGATTGCGTAGCCAAGCCCTGGCCTCCCCATGCAGGTGCGAAACAATAAATCCCACTCTCTCCTCCTCATCTCTAAAATCATGACGGAGTAAATGCAGTGCATACACGACATCTGCCCTGAAGTTGGGATAGTCTTGCAAGTTGCCATTAAAATGCGAAACTAGGGCACCCCCCCTCCTTCCAAGCGCAATGCCCTCCGCTCTGGAGCCCGGGGTCCCCGCCTTGTCCGCATTTTCCCACCTTGCTTGCAAATCCTGGCAGGCTTTCTCCAAGTCAGCATTCTTCTTCTGCGAAGCAATGACTGCCGTTGTGAGAGTGGTAATCTGATCCCGGAGTGCAGCCAGCTGTTCCTCAGCACTCATGGCTGCCCCGTTCGTGAGCTTCGCAAAAAAAAAATTTTTGCTTTCAGAGGGAGGGGGACTTTCTGTCACAGCCACCCAGGTGGGTCCCAGCTCACGAGAGACCTTACTCCGTTGTTGTTTACTTACAGGAAAAGTTTATTGAAGATAATTGCTTCTTTCACAGTTCAGCATTGTGGCTGTACGTCTGTCACGTTAGACCGCCGAAGTCCCCCTCTGACTCCTCCCCTCCTCCACACCAACTTAATAGCCTGGCTCTAGACCACCTCTTCCTCTCCTTTCTTTTCCGCAGGGTCTTTCTGCCCCCCTGGGTTCTCTCTTTCCGGGATTCGCCTGAGGCTGAATCCTCTGCCGCCTCCTGCCCCCTCCTTCTGGCTTTGGGGCCGGGCTCCTCCTCTGAGCTTTCCCCACTTCCGCGCGCCTCTATGTTTGAACTTGGCGCGCGTACGTTGCTTTTGACCTTTCCTTCGTCCTCTATACTGCCCCCTGTTCCACTCTCTACCCTTTCCGGCTGAACACCTTGCTCCAACCCCCTCTCTCTGTTTTCTCCTGTTCCTCCTCCCTCCGAGAGGCTGACAACTCCACCCCCTTTACTCCGTTCCGGCTGAGACCCCTCTGACAGCGTCTGTGCTTCACTGGGCTTTCTCCCCTCCTTCCCTGACTTTTCACAGCTTCTCTCTTCTCCTGCTTTTCGCCTGATCATGCTAGCTCCCTTTTGGGAATCCTCTGACTCACTGCTTAGGCTCATAGATTCCCTTCGAATTCCGTCATCTTCTTCCTCGTCTCTCTCTCCCTCCTCCCACTCGCTTTCCGTCTCCTCTGCCATCTCCTCACTTCTCCCAGAAACCCTGACAAATGTTAAGTTCAAATTAATGATGGATTGTCCCACTAAAGTTGATTATGTTGAGTGACTGATATATTTTGAATGACGGCAGTTTTATTAAAAATAAAATGTCAACACACCAATATTTCTTAATATAATCTCCATTACAAAAAAATACATTGGTGGTTGTTGCTGTTTTTGGACAATCTGATCAAAGTCATACATATGAAACTTTTCAGGATGCTCTAGTAGAATATGAAGATTTTGATAGTCAGTTGAAGTCAATATTCACAATCTCTGCAGGGCTTTTTATGAGCTGGAACTCTCTGGCACCTCTCAGGTGAGCACCGTTGCCATTCTAAGAATGGGGGAAGTATTCATGGTGAACTCAGGCACCTCTTTTTGTAGAAAAATAGTAATTGGTCTCTGGGAAACCATCCTAGGGGTGATAGGGTAGATTTAATTGTTGGAAACAGAGCTCTGATCTCACAGATGGAGATTCAATGTTGGATCCTCCCAGCCATTGTCAGATCTTCTAATCCTTGAATTGCAAGGCGGACATCATATATGACATCACTGAGAGAGTGTTTGGTACATTTGCTCCTCTTGTCCCTAAGTGCTTCTGCTTTGCCTACTGTTTAAGGTGTTTTCATCAGAAGATTTATGTGCCTTGGACCATGCATTATTCTTTAATGTAGCAAACCAAAAGGTGGGGGGGGGCTCTTCCCCATTGCTCTACCTGTCTGCTTTTCCCATTGTTTCCATTAGGCCTGACATGTGCTGTAGCAGCATAATGAATAGATACAGAAGTCCCTAGTGATTTCTGGCTGACAAATCCAAATAGCCCTCAAGTCTGTGTTAGCATTTTCTTTAAATAATTAAATATGATTCATGCTGCTTGATGGATTCCAAAACTTTTCTTCAAGAAACTGAAGGGCTTTTTTTTTTTTAAAAAAAGGCATAGTATTGATCACCTGAAGTTGGAGGATCCCGTTGCTAGTATATCCATCTTAGATATGACGCATCCTCAGGCTTTTTGCTGGTATAAATTAGGATGATTTAGTATATTCTGTTTTATATACTCTGATAATCTACTAGCAGGATCACACTTACGGTATTCAGTTGGCATTTTTCAGGGAAGAAATGCCCTAGAGACTTGTCTGGCTACTCAGACTAATGGATTATTATTGAGGATACAATACAGTGGAGGAATAATTATGCATTCATTCAAAGTAAGACCAAACTGGGCTGAAGGAACATTGATATTCTCAGCCATGAATATCCAGCAAGTCACATCTGGCAGAGTTAAACCCATTATCCAAAACATCATAGCAACACAACATTATTAATTTCACAGATACTTTGCTTGTATTTTATCATATTATAACAATCTCTTGGTATTAGATCACAAAAGGCAAACTCACTGCTGTGTGGGGAATTTAGTTATTTTTTAAAATAAATACATTAAATATTTTACTATACATAGATTAAATACAAGGTTTTATGAAAGGAGAGACTAACTGTGACATTACTACACTGACTGGTATGCAGCAAGGGACAGGAGGGAGAGAGCCTCCCTGTTCCCTGATAGCCCTATCAGCCTGGCTGTCATCTTGTTGGGGCATAACTATGGCAGACATGTGTGGAAACAGATGTAGAAGATAATTGTTATCCAGCCACAGAACTACAAAGCCAGCACAATTGGGTTGCTGCCAGTGGGCCAACCTGGATAGGTGAGGCCACTCCTTGCTTCAAGTGGGATAAAATGTCTGAACATGCTCCTTGGTGAGAGGAAGGAGTACTTGGTTGGGAAGCGGGTGGCATGGCTGCAGTCTTGGTTAAGAGTCAGATTGCTATTCAGGACACTGGTACAGTGGTACCTCTGTTTAAGAACAGTCCGGTTTAAGAACAATTCGGTTTACAAACTCCGCAAAACTGGAAATAGTGTCTTGGTTTGAGAACTTTACCTTGGTCTAAGAACGGAATCCAAACAGTGGAGGGGCACCGGTGGTAGGAGACCTCATTAGGGAAAGCTCGCCTCAGTTTAAGAACAGTCTTGGTTTAAGAACGGACTTCCAGAACAGATTAAGTTCATAAACCAAGGTACCACTGTATATCTCTGTGATTGTTTGTTGGAGTTTGCTTTAATATTTTATATAGGTCTATCAGTTATTGGTTTCATTGTCTCCTGATGTTTGCAGTACATTTTTAGTAGAACAGGAGGTGTATTTGATGATTGTGTGAGAGTGTTGCCTTTAATTTTTACATATGTACATCTTTAATTCTTTTATCGTGGAATGTATTTGGGAATGCCTACCAGATTATAGTAAAAAACCATAATGTATACTGCTTCAAAGTCCTGTTTACAACTTCACTGGTCTTTGAGCAAGAAGGTTGCCTGCCACCTAAGGTGGGGTCACCCTAACCAAGGCCCCTGTTCCTATTGTCAGTCCATGGATGGATGTTTTTATATGGGAAAAGGTATTCATTCAGACACCCTGGCCTTGGGCTATTTAAGACTGTAGAGGCAGAAACAGCAATGTGAATTGCACTCCAAAAGCAAGACGGTGAAGACTTTTCAGTATGTGGCTGCTGCAACAGGGAAGTGTGAGGTGACCATCTCGCGGAGTTGATGTCATGCAAGGAAAGTAAATTGTTGGATATTTAATGTATTATTATTGTATTATGGGAATTTCTATCTCAGGTTCCAGAATAACTTGACTACCCTTGGGTACCTTGACCTGGGGAGGGGCACTATTTGCTGCTCTTCTGTAGTTTGGCCCTGGGACCGGTCAGTCCTGGATTTTGGCTGGCCCTGGGACTTTATATTGACAATTCCCAGATACGACACATTGCAGCCTGAATGTTACCAAGGCATGGTAACAAGGCATGGTAACAAGCTTTTTTATATTTTATTTTGAAGACAAATTACACGTGCTCTGTGATCATTTGAGCCTCCTCCAGAGTGAGAAATATTCAAGGCAGCTAACAGTTATGATAAAACAAGATCACAATTATTAGATTGTAAGCCTGAAGCCAAGGCTTCTTATGAATGTTTATTTATTTTAAAGTGCTTAGTACAAGCAAAGCACACTAGAAATAATAAATGATTAAACAGAAAAATGTCATATTGAACAAAGAATGGTCTATAATGGGAAAAGAAGGGGAAAACAAAAGTTTTGTTTAAAACATGGAAGTTAGGATTCTTAATCTCAAGGCAACTTTCACCTGTAGAGACTTGCTTTGCATAATGACTCCTTAGGTACTAATTTCCTGCTAAGTTGCAATAGGATGGAGCTGTGGGGTTTGGATTGCTCTGCTACACTGGACCAAAAATGAAAAACATAAGAACATGAACTGAGCCTGCTGGACCAGGCCAATGGCTCGTCATTTGTCTAATCCTCTCTTAAAGCCATTCTTTTTGCAGAGTTTTGGTCTGATGCTGGATCAACGGCTGAGCATATGCCTGCGCTACCCAGGGTAGGTGTGCTCCCGAGGGGGGCGGGGTGCAGAGGGTGCCCTCCCAGGCATGGGATAACCACTCGGGTGCATGGAATGGCATGCATGCCCTACAGCCGGGAGCAGAGCAAGCCACCCATGGCGGACATTCAGCGCACCACCTGCCACGACTCCCAAGCCTCCCCCAAGCTGTCAAAATGAAGGGGGAAGGGGGGAATACTGCTGGCAAAGCTCTCCCTTCCCCCCAACGGCTTGGGGTAGGCTTGGGAGTTGCAGGCGGGTGTCGTGCCAAATGTCACCCCCCTCGGCGAAGACACCTGGGGCCGTCCACTCCCACTGCACTCCCCTTCCTCCACCCCTGTGCTGGATCCCAGGCAGCTCCAAGTGAGCTTGGAGTTGAAAGCAGAATGAGCCTTTAAAATCCTTTGCCTCCAGTGGACCTGCCTCAGATTCGTAAAGGACCAACCCTTTGGCCTGAAGAAACAAGTCCTCTGTTCTCTATTGCTCCCACACTTTTCTCTTTGAATGTTTTAACTTCTTAAACAAAAAGACAATGGGGTCTGGTCACATTCCCCTCTATTTTCATTATATTCTGGGTGCACCCTATACACTCTGTACATAACAGGTCAACTATGTCAGACAACTGAGGATCTCTGAGCGCTTTTGTATATCCATTGAGCCAAAAAAAAATAAAGTTCCATCTCCACGAGTGACTTAAACTAATCTCATAGTTCACCAAGAGCTGTGAGCAGCCAGCAGCCAGTGGAGCTTACATTTTCCAGGATCCAGGTTTCAGCTTCTTATCCCTGTCAGCTTCTTACACTGCTTTAATGACATAGCCCCAGGAACAGAGGGATGGTTTGTTATCAGTGCTGTTTCCCTTTGTTTCCTGCAGATTAATTTGAAGCACACGGCACATTCATTCTGACTAATCTCAGGCATCTGAGATGCTATCCCATTAACATGTCAGTAACATCAGGCAAGGTGCTTCCTGCCTAGTCACTTTCAAAAAGAGATTTTTCTTTTTGGAGCTAAAGAGATGCCATTCTGCCAGTAAGAAGCTGTGAATCTGCATTGCAGCAAAGTGGGCCAAAGTAGGCCTCAGAAACAAACCAAGAAAAACACTCAGACACACACATCTTCTCACTTGGTAAGTAACTTACACACAAAAGAGCAATTTTAGAAGACATAGATGATAAACAGGAATATCATGAATATGATCTCAATCCAGGGACATTTGAAAATGATAGCTACATGTACTGGTTGAATTTCCCATGCCAGTACTTTGTTTGCCAAATGTTGATCCAAGAATACTGCTGCTAGAGTTGCCAATAATTTGCCTGATGTTTTGGCAAATGCTGTCCTTCTTAGTCAGAACACTCAATATATATATTTAAAACCAAAGTGCAAAGGTTTCCAATAAGATTAGAGGAATTTTCCAGGAGAGTTCCAAACATCCTTGTAGTTCCATTATGAGCTGTACATCATTGCGCAACAGAGCCTTCTTTGTTATGGCACCCCAGATGTGGAACTCCCTTCCAGCAGTGATAACTACTGTACTCCATATTGTCTGTTTTTAGATGTTAAGAAGTATTTGTTTGTTTCTTCTGTTGGGCTGCTGTTTTATTATGACTATCACTTTTATGGGTTTCTTGTTTGTCTTAACTTGTCGTGTTGTATTTGAATGAATTATTTGGTTACTGCTGTAGGAATCTTCAAGTTGAATGATGGTTTATAAATACAAGTAAAGAGGACTTCCGGGTTAGCGCGAACGGCTAATGGCGGATTCCCTCCGAGCTCCGGAGGGAATCGGCTCTGCTGAAGACGGGTCTTGCCGTGCCGGCGACACGGGGACCCTCAGAAACCGCAGGCGCGGAAGCCTGCGGACTTGGTGACTCGGTGGGCACCTTAAGCGCCCTCCCCGACCCACGAAGAGCCTTTTTAAAGGCTACGGAGAGGGTACGGAGAGTGGCGTGGTGCTGAGAGTAGACCGCTACTTCAGTGGAGCGAAGCCGCAAGCCATGGCCGGAGAGCGCTGACTTTCTTCCCAAAATTTGGACTGGATAACAAAGGACCCGTGAGTAGTGGAATTTGGACATTAAAAAATTTTTATCCTTTGAATTCAGCACGACCGGGGGATGTGTTAAAGGGAAGTCCGCACCCCCTCTACTTATAGACGATTTAAAGCAAGGAACGGAGAATTAAGGCGGAATGAATACTGTTTTGATGATTTAAAAGTTTTTCACAAATTTGATAGAAGAAGATTTTGTGCTGGAGAGAAAGGGAGGAACTTTGGAACTTTGTGTGTAACCCTCCCCAAAACCCGGGAGTGTCCTGTTTGGGTGCCGGAGGAAGAAGTGAAAGGAGTTTGACAGCTGTCAAAGAAGCTGTCAAACGGGCGGACAAAGTAAAGAATTTTGTTATTTAACAACTCTCTGAATTAAAGGTGATACATTTGAACTGAGGCGATTGGAAACAAAGTACTGATAATAACAAAGTAACAGATTATTGGAAAAGGACTACTAAATAACTGAAAGCCCCCTAGGGGGAATTAGTGACATTACAATGGCTGCAGAGGGAAAATTACTGGCGGAGATAGAAAAAATGTTCTTTCTCGTGGGAATCCTGCAAGAGCAGAGTATGGCTCTGAGTAAAGTATTTATGACCTTGAATTCTGAAACAAACAACTCTGCTGAATGCACAAAGGAGACGTATGACAAAAACTCTGCAGCTGAGCAGGAAGAGATGCCTTTGGAATTGACAGAGAAGAAAGAAGGAGTGCAGACACTACAAGTGGAAAATATCAACCAGGAATCTACATTGTTAGAGTATGAGCAAGAAGACCTTTGGATTACAAACCTGCGAAAGATGAGAAAGAAGAAGAGGGAAGTCCCTGGAGTACTTGGAACATTAAAACTAAAAAGAATAAAGCAACATGATTGGGACTTTCCTCTTGAGTATGGAAAAGTAGATGACCCTTCGCAGCAAACACTTTTTAACATTCTGGATGAAAGAAAATATGATGTGACTCTGACTGAACTCCTTCGGGGTCTTAGGACCAACAAAGAGGACTACCAATATAGTTGGCAGAGAGGGACTGACAGAGAATCAGACGCCTCGGACGTGAGGAATCCGGGCTAAGAACTATTTTTTGTTTGTTTTTTGGACATTTGTTTGGGAAGGGACAGAAACCGGGGCGGGGGGGGGGGGAGAGAGAATAGAACTATAAAATGTTATGATTTGTTTTATTTGGTCAATGTGACCTATAATTAATATAATAAAGGGAAAATTTGTGGAAGGGAAGTTAGATCGACCTTAAAAAAAAAAGAAATTAATGATTATAAGAGAATTGGATAAGTTGAATATAGATAAACAAAAAGAATTAAATTTTTAAAAGCAATATGAATATGTTTAAGAGGTTAGGTAAGAACTTGCTGAATTAATTATTGGAACTGGGATGTAAGAGGAGGGGGTGGGGGGAAGTCAATGAAAGTGGGTAAAGAAAATTAGGGTATGTAATTGTATTTGTGTGTTTTTGTCTTTGTGTGTGTGTTTGTTGTTATAAAATGTAAAAACCCAATAAAAATTATTTTAAAAAAAAATACAAGTAAAAATAGGAATAATACTAATACTACTAATAATAATCCTTTGTTGCTGTTTTAAACATTACAGGAGTCATCACTACTATGCAGGAAGTTTTTCCTGCCTCCCATCTGCAACGCCAAGTAGCCTTACAACATCTGACTTACAAAATTAGTCTCAAGTAGTAAGGCAGTCTAAGCTATCTACCTACAGCCAGTTCTCATATTATGAAATAGCAGAATGACCACATGAAAGCATATCATAAGCTAATTTGAGACTCTATTAGGATGCCTATGGTTGATTAGCTTTCTCTATTTTGCAGGTTTTGTTGCTTCTTTCATGGCAGTAGTTAGACTGATGAGCTCACTTCTTCCTCAGTGTTTCACTTTTCTTATATTTCATTCCAACTTCACTCTACTCTTGCAATACTCTTGTAATGTAATGTTGGGTTTCATCAATGAACTGTGAGGAGTTTTTCTCAGGGGTGTCATGAGAAATCAAGTAGCTATGATTTAGCGGTGATTTCAGGATTGCAGGAGGTATGGAGTCAATGACCGTTGGACTCCCTTCAAACTCTACAATTCTATGAGTTTAAGTAGGGGTGCTTGCCCTATTCAGTGTCTACAAGCAGCCCATCACCATTCTGCCACATTTTGTCCTAGAAATGTTAGGGGTTTGAGCCAAATTCCCATGCTCCAGTATCAATAGGGTAAAATACCTCCACTTGTCAATGGTTTAACACCTCCAGTTTTCCAAAAAAAAAAAAAAAGTGCAATGGAAAGGGCACTGGAGAAGGAGCCCCCTAAGTAATCTCCCCACTTGCAGACTAGGATGGGCTCATCTCTAAAGGGTTTTACTTGGCCCTGTTGAACACTGAAGAATCCCTCAAGAGGTTGTGAAATTCAACTGGGCCAACTAAGTCACCCTAAGGTCCTGACCACATCTGAGATACTTGGATTGTTCAGGCCCCAAACAGGTTTTTGTGTAATATAGTGTAATATATAGTTGGCCTCCCCCCCCCCCAAATTTAGGTTGAATGCATGCCTGAAGCACATCTGGTTGCTGTTGTGAAGGTCTTCTTCCCCCTTCCACTTTGCCTATATCTTCGAATTGTGACAGGGTGTTTTGATTTCTGTCCTAGGATAACTCTTAATACAATTATCACACCACCCTTAAATGCCTTATTACAAATACTCTGTGTGTGTGTGTGTGTGTGTGTGTGTGTGTGTGTGTTTAAGTGTATCCTGTTAGTTCAGTTATAAGTAGAAATTAACATTTAGTTCTACAGATACAATACTTGTGTGCCCCTGCTAACATAAAGTGGCATAACTCTCATATGGGTCAACACCAGTTTTCATCACTCCAATTAGAAATCCATGCATATATAGCAAACTGTAACAAAAAGAAAATATCAAAAAAATCTCATGGCTAGCGAAATGATTATTTTATTACTGCTGTCAAATAATCCCTGGAGTGCTTTAATCACTAGCTGTAAATGCACTTGGATTGCAATTCTCAGTAGACCAGGACATCAAGAAATGGCTGCAAAATATCTAATGCCCCATCTGTACTGTACATTTAAAGCTGTATCATGCCACTTTAACAGTTGTGGCTCTCCCCCCCCCCCCAGTAATTATGGAAATTGCAGTTAAGGTTGCTGAGAGTTGTTAGGAGGTCCCTATTTTCCCTCAAAGAACTGCACTTCTCAGAGTGGTTTAACAATCAATCCCTCTTCCCAGTGAGCTCTAATAGGTACAGTGGTACCTCAGGTTACATGTGCTTCAGGTTACAGACTCCGTTCACCCAGAAATAGTGTTTCAGGTTAAGAACTTTGCTTCAGTATGAGAACAGAAATCGGGCTCCGGCGCCGCGGCAGCAGCAGGAGCCCACATTAGCTAAAGTGGTTAAGAACAGTTTCAGGTTAAGTACGGATCTCCGGAACGAATTAAGTACTTAACCTGAGATACCACTGTAATGCCTAACAACTTTCCGCTTTAAAAACTACACTTCCCAGGATTCTCTGAGGGAAGCTATGACTGTTTAAAGTGGTATGCTACTACTTTAAATGTACAGTATAGTACAGATGGGGCCTTAGAAAGGTCAGGGAGACAACTGACTTTTAAAATAAGGCGGCTCTGGCACGAGCTTGAGCTAGATACTCTACTGTTGGAAACAACTGTAGCCCTATGAAGTGTAGCTCCTGGCAGGATATCCAGAGTGCAGCCTTTTGGTTCCCTGGGAACTTAGGATACTGGGGTTCTCTTTGAGAAGATTCCGGGAAGGTTTTCTGAGGAGAGCCTTAGATTTATTTTTATTTATTTTTTAAAAAATGTGAGGAAATTCTGGGGAAGAGTTGAAGATCTGAGAGAAGGGCACTGAGAGAAGGACACTAAAAAGAAAGAACTTGGGAAAGGACAAGACAGTGGAAAAGAGAAAAGTGCTATTCACTTGGTAGCAGTCCCACCTCGAGGGAGTGACAGAGAGGGAGAACTACAGCTGTATCTCAGCCCAGGAACATCTATTCTAGTCAGACACTAGTCTGAGAGGCTCTAAGCAGCCTATCATCTACAGATAATTATAGCTGAAATAGCTATAATAGTATGTCTCTGGCTTTCTCCCCTCTTTCCCCCTCTATGTAGAACAAACCCGATATCTTGAGGTGTTTTTTTTTTTAATAGCCCTCATACATTTGGCTGAATTCCTGAATAGTGCACATCTTGTTTAGCATTCCCCGAGACTCTAGAGTTTTCTCTGTATTTACACTTTCAATGATGATTTGATTAAGACAAACTACAGAGTCGTAGTGTGAGTTATGGCAGTGTTTTATATTCAGAATGAAACCTTAATTAGAGACAAATCATTTTGGAACCAGATCATGTTCTTAGTTGTGGGACATTTTTTTGACCTGCTGGAAATCTTACAGTATTACCTGCGCTTGTAATAGGCAACATTTATTTATCACCATAGCTATATACTGAGCACTGTTCAGACTACAGATTGGCTGTGGTATTATCTACCTAATCAGCTTGCAATCTGTGCTGCATAGGCAAGTGGTTTAAGGGCTGAGTAACATTCAGCAAAATCACATGGTTCGAGGTTTGCACTTCAGGTAGAAATTGAGTGGGGAGATTTACCGTATTTTTCGCTCTATAAGACGCACTTTTTCCCTCCTAAAAAGTAAGGGGAAATGTGTGTGTGTCTTATGGAGCAAATGCAGGCTATGCAGCTATCCCAGAAGCCAGAACAGCTAGAGGGAGCACTGCGCAGCTCTGGCTTAGCCGCGGGAAGCCTCTGCAGGGCACGGGGAGGACTGAGGTTAGTGAAACAAAGGTGCGACGTGCAACAGAAGTGAAGGTATCCTGATAGATAAACATATTTAAGGCAGCATTATGACAGTAGTAGATGGAGCAATGAGAGACAAGAGCTGTCTCCCTCTCCCCACTAAATCTAAGTGGCCTACAGAATTCCTGTACAGATCATTCAGGATGATGAAGAATAAAACCTACCAAAGAAGATAGAGAAGACATGATTAGAGAGCAAAGAGGATAAACCAGTATAGGAAAATGCTCAGGAATCCAATGGAGGAGAGGAAAGTCAAGATTCAGCATGACATATGAACAACATGCATTTTGTATTCAGGTCTGACCCGACCATCAGGCAGCCTACCACTGCAAGATGAAGGACAAGTGGTTTTAATGTTACTGAGAAGTTGTTGAGGAGGCACAGAGTTGGTTCTGGCTGGAGTAAATTACCAAGAATGGTCCTAATTTTCCACATAACTGCAGTCCAGAATGCGTGGACCAATGAGCACGTCTACCATGCGTGCCAATAAGTCCACAGCGTTGCCTGCAGGACGTATTCTCTGAGTTCTTAATATGTGCCTTCAGCACAGGAGTGAAGAACCATCTATAAACTATTTTCACAGGCCCTTCTGCCTCTTGAGGAGATGCACCCCCCCAAACTACAAGGGAATAATGCCTGGGTATTTTGCTGCTGAAGCAATGCAGATTTAGGGAGGGCATTATTTCTTTGATAACAATTTTCACCTGTCTGTGAAGGTTTGTTAACAGAGTTTCTTGAAATTGAAATGTTTGTGCGTGTGTGTGTGCACATAATGCATTCATACCATAGGTTTGCATTTACACAGAATGTTTCCTAAGCTACGGGGAGCCATCCTCCACATGGCACTAATGAGAATCAGAAAATAGCCTCCTATTTTCAAGGACAGTGCCTATTTCATTTTCCGTGTGCCAATTTTGTTCTAGTTTCTTTTTGAGATCGTTTACATTTCTAATTAAAGAGTTAAATTTTGTATTTCAGCTGGATGAACAACTTTTGTTAAACGTAGAGCTGACCACGTGCCTGCCTTTTCTTTTTTTGCTATGAGGAATTTGAAAATAATGAAGTACACCTGACAGATGTTAGTTATGTTGCTTTTAATGTGCTGTCGGAAGAGGCTCAGACTTTGTGGGGAATGAAGTCTGCAAAATAACAGGATAGCAAGAGCTCATCTCTAGCCATTAGTAAAATTTCAATCTCCCTTCCGTTTCCTCTTTATGACAAGTGTTACTTTGCTCTTGGTTTTAGGACGTTAATTTAAAAAAGATTCGAAAAAAGGGGAAGACAATATTTACATGGATATATTTTGGCATGTAAATCCCCAGAGCAGCTGTAACTTAAATTAAACAGAATGATTAAACAGTTTCTCCATTAGTGAGGAAAAACAATTGCCAAAATAAGCATGGTGTGGCAATACACACACAGCCGGCAACTGCCTCCCAGCCACAATTAATGGTAATTAATGCCTCTGCCAACATGAGGGACGCTTTGCATTTTATCTCAAGTGCGGCTGCTCACAGGTCCTTTTGATATTGGAAAATAAGACCTTTTGCCTCAGTAGTTAGTAGTTCAGAATAAATCAAATTAAAGAGGCCATTATGTTAGCCTTTCCCACTGCAGCATTTATTCCATGGGCAACATGCAGGTGACCACACACACAAAACAGCTGTGCCATAATGCATCTGAATTAGAAACTATGAAAAATTCATGACATATATAATTGCAGTGAAAGCTAAGAAAAAAGGGAAAAAACCCCCACCATCAATATGCCCCTTTCCTTTCCCACTAATGGAGAATGAAATATAAGCAACATGGCAGTGTCAGCACCTGTGGAATTTATTCATGATGATTTAATGTAATTTATGCATTAACAAAATCACAGCTCACAACAGGCTCATGTGAGGAATGAAAAGGAATTCTAGTGTCACACGACTGAATCTGCAGCCACAACGTTGTTGTCAATCATATTCACACAGCCTTGTTTGCAAAGCCTCCATCTGCTTCCATTTAACAGATTTCTGAAGCAGAGGTGTATATGACTAGTGCAGAGAGTCCTCAAAAAAAGAACAGTATGGGGGGGGGGGACTATGCAGCATTTAATTTAGAGCTCCCTACACTCCTGACCCATTTGCTGTGACATTCTTCTTCTCACAAACTTGCCACAGTAGCTTTTTACTTCTCTGAACAGGGGAAATGAAACCAAGGCGGGCGGGGTGCAATAAAACACACTTTGGATCATTCCATCAGCACAAGCTTGCCAGACAGAACAACCTTCTGCTTGTCCCTCCACATGCTGTTCTGAGGGTTCTCTCAACTCCCCTCCTTCAATTTAGGGAGCCCGGAGTTGGGGGAAGACCCACTGTGCAAGCCAAGCGTCCTTGTGCAGGGCTTCCCCTGACAGGACTGGTTAAGTGAATCACACCCAGGGTGCTGTGGTCATTAATCTAAGTCAGGGGTCACTAACCTAAGGCCCATGGGCTGGAAGTGGCCCACAGAGGTCATTTGACTGGCCCATGAGCCGCCTCCGAACCGAGCGGCCCGCTCACATGCTGCATTTAACTGGTGCAGCGCGGCGCAGGGACTTGCATCCACAGCGCCGGAAATCGCGTCTGCGCATGCACAGACACTGGAAATTGCATCTGCACACACGCCAAAAATCACAGGCACACATGCTCACACACATGCGCGATCTGGCTCACAGAGGGATCTCTGTGGGTCCGATCCGGCCCAGGCAAAATAAACCTTGCCAACCCCTGATCTAAGTGGCTTTCAAAAGGGATGACTGCAATTGTCTCAATCCAGCTTTGGATGAACGACTCCCATCATTAAAAACAGTGATTTTGCCAGGGTGTGGAAGATATCAAGCATCAACACTTTTTCTGAATCAGTTATGAATCTATGAGTGACATCCAATCTTAATCATACTAAGGGTAGCCCCATTAAATCTATAGGCTTAAGGAAATTGGTTTCTTTGGTTCTACTTTGAATATGACTTTGAATATTGCCCAATGTCACAAGCCTGCTATAATGGGGAAATGCTAGGCGTATCTTTGATATGAGTGCTCCTAAGGGTGAGGGGGAAATTGGTTTGGTTCATTTCTGTATGAACCTTCTATCTTATTTGCACTTCCTGAAAACATATATCCTGAACTGTAGCTATCCTTTGAAATTCACCCTTTTATATTCAGATCCACTCCTCAGTCAGTGTATAAATAGACAAAGTATTCCTTAATTTTGGCAGGGTTTCTGTGCATTAAATTTTCACTGCCTGTCTTCTAATTTCTGCCTTTCAAAAAGTATATCAAGCATTTGGGGATGTTGGTAACATTCAGGCAAAAGCCCATTATTCATCAGTTATCTGTGCTGAGCTGTCCTTAATGTCTATTAGTCTTTAAATATTCTGAGACTTTCCTTATCTACCCACTTCCTGCCCTGTTATTTACTTAGCCTTCATGGATCTGTCTCCAAATCCTACTTTCCCCCTTTCTTTTGGTTATTTGCTGTCTCATGTCCCATACCACTATTGGAAGTAGAATTACAGACATTTAACATGAAAAGTTGGATTAATTATTTTTATTGCAAAAAAAAGGGGTGTGGGTTTTATAAGCTCAATCAGGCCACTCAAGAAGTGAAGAATATGGTATATTGCTGAGTTAGAGAATACAAACTTATTAAAATACAAACTTAAGGAATAACTTGATGCAAGTAACTCTCAATTAAACTCAAGAAACAACAGAACTGGATTGCTCTCAGCTTTATCTCAAAACCTGCGTATTCCTTTGAAATCTGGAGGATATATGCCAAATTATTTATACATATTAATTGTTTACATTTTTATTCATTGTTTACAAATTAATGCATGGGGTGAAGGGGGTGATCAGGAAAATGCTCCCCTGCCCCACTTTGTCCACCGTGCCTGTGGAGCTATTGCTTATATGACACATACACACACGCACAAATGTGGAAAGATTCCTATGCATGATCTGAGATCTTGCATTTTCTTGGGTACACTGAAGGCATGCATGTGGAAGCCTTCATTCATTTAGTGCAGACAGGAGAGAGCCATGCATATGGCACCTTTGAACGTATGGAGATTATGAGTGGAACCAGTGGACACAATCCCTTCCCATATGTTGTGCATTAATGTACATGGAAATGAATGTCAAAAAGGTGTCTAATAAAAATTTGTAGACAGAAAAAGCACAATGAAGAGGTAGCAAAACACACACACAAACATATATGCAATTAAACATGTTTACAAAGTGACATAGAGGGAGAAGAGAAAGAGAAAGAGAAAGAGAAAGACTTTCAAACAAGACTCAATGCACAAAAATGAAAATTGTGGTATATTTTTACTCCCTCCCTCCCCACTCGTTCACACACACACCTTAAGCAATTTACATGAAAACTCAATATTTACAGAAACATTTTATCATATGTGACACTTAGTAGCAACTTAGGGATGTTTGGGTTTCTTACCCACTTTCCCATCCACCAAAAATGTCTTGAAACCTTTTGTTTCTCTTGAAATTCCAACCAGAAACCTCTGAAACCAGAAACCTCTGAAATTGCCTGGCAATTTTGCTTTGGACAAAATCTGGTGGCAACTCTAAAATACATTGATTTCCTGAGATAGCAGCAAACTACCTCCCATCCAAGCTTCCTATTGAATAACTGGGTAAGGAAGAGAGATAATGGCATATACCCAACAAACTACCATCAAGAGCTATCATCATTACAGCTAATCCTGTTAAGCTTTGGGGCAGCTGGATAAACGTGCAGATATTTGCTTATCCTCTCAATTTTCTATCCCCTGTAAAGTTAATACCTTTTCTTCCTTGTGGGAATGCCACTGTAGCATGTGCTATTGGAAAACATAATGTCTAGCAGAACAACAATTTACTGGCATATCTCCTCAAGCAAGAAGAAATAAATAAGTTGGGGTTTTCCACCTTCTATAAGCTTCTCTAAGAAGTGTGTGTGGGGGGGGAGGCAAACATTTTCTTTTTCCTCTGTTGAAAGCTGTGAGGTTGATCCTCCACTCCAGTGTCTCAGTTTTATCCTATTGCTGCACCATTGTTTTCAGTGGAACAGTAATTCCATTTATTTAAGTGATGATCAGTGAACAGAACAGTGTTATGAGTTTGCAGGATGCCTGAACCCCCTTCTGATTCCTAGGTGCCAGACACTGGATTCAGCAAAGTGTTAAAATACAGGTCAAACCAGCTTCCTATGTTCAGGAACTCGCCTAGGAGATCAGCTGTGAACCAAAGAACAAAGGGACAGTAATGACCCATCAAGAAAGCCTTTAAGAAGGCAAAGTCTGAGCTAAAGTCTGAGGGCTCTTGGGGAGGAGCCCTCCTCCAGATCTGAATTGGTTAGCAGGACAAAGGCCAGCACTGGAAGGATTGCAGTTGATGTCAGCTGAGAGAGAGAAAGTAGCAAGCTGGGGAGAGAAAGTAAAAGCCATGGCTGGTGTCTGCTTGGATCCCAGGCTACAGCTATGGAAGGAGCAAGACTCTTTTGGCGTATTAATGCTGTGAACACCTCCATCACAGGCTCAGGTTGTATATATGTGTAAATAAACCATATATCATAAAGACCCTACAGTCTCTGCTGTGCCTCATTTCCAAAGGAAACGCAAACCCTGGGTAAGTGCTTGGACCTGGAATCTCACAGCACTGGGGTGGTGCATAACAACAGCAAAGGACTAAGCCAGAAAGCATGCTATAGACTTTTAAACCAATGGTCTAAAGTCACACACAGATACTGAAAGGTTCTGTAAAGAGTGTATTTTGAG
This sequence comes from Podarcis erhardii, assembly GCF_964252035.2. Classification (NCBI taxonomy): domain Eukaryota; kingdom Metazoa; phylum Chordata; class Lepidosauria; order Squamata; family Lacertidae; genus Podarcis; species Podarcis erhardii. The sequence continues at coordinate 91,250,357 of NC_138497.1, read as the reverse complement.
GACAAACAACCCACCATTTTGCAGCCCTAAAATAGTTTTGGAAAGATGAAGCACCATGCGGATGTACTGTATGGGTGAAACGCCATTGCTTTTCACTCTGGCCTGATGTGCACATCACACAAAGACAAACTGTGGCTTAATGCATAGGCTTCTGGAGAGGAGCTCATGGCTGCTTTGCCCCCTATGGTTCTTTATGTGCTGCCCCATGTCATCTGAACTCAGACATGTGCATTTGCTCTCTCCAGACTAACCACAAGGAAGCTTGTCTACTAGGGTGAATGGGGCACTACCCCACCAGCTTCAGCCAGCCTCTGCCTGCCTGCCTGCCTTCTTACTTCCATCCAACCCAGCGGGTGGCACTGCCTGTCAGCTTTTTCATTCTTAGCCTCAGGGTTGGTGTGACAGCAGGGTGAGGATTCAGCCCTTGCTCATGGAATGACATTTTGCTCGTGATTGGGAAGCACTCAGCCACCCGACCATGGTAGTCGGCCAATGTTGGACCCTGGTGCAGTGCAAGCCAAGCCTCCAGAATGCCACAGGGCAACCAGGGTAGCAATTCTAAGCAGGCAGGGGCCTTACCCGAGCCTAGGGTATGCCTTGAACCCATGATCCCTTAACCCAGGCCATTTCTGCCTAACGTTGTGACAAAAATTATAATTGCCTGGCATGATGAAATATTTCACTGAGGGAAAGGCAACCCACCCTCCCCACCCAAGGGCAGACTGAGGTTAAGGGGAAACAATTCCTTTCTGTCCCTGTCAACCAGTGAACCAAATAGCCCAGTGAAGCTGTGGCACCAAGGATGGGTGGGACGCTTGCAGGGGAAAGTGGTCTCAAATCCTCTTGGCCACAATGATCCCAGTCCTGTGGGATCTCACCAGAGCACCAGAGGGTGAGATTCCCCACTTCTCCACCAGCATCAGAGCCCCTGCAAAGCTGGGCAAAACTTCCCCATGCACAGGGCACACCTAGAGCAGGACTTGTAAAACTCAGCAAACTTGAATTATTTGCCTCTGGCTGCACCAGCTGTTGGCCTCTTCACCTTCTAGCCACCAATGTTTGTAACCAAGATTTGTTTTTCCTGGACTGCAACTCGTATATTGACTGCCTACAGCCATTTTGTATGGAATAGCATACACATATTGCATGATAAGCACCACCACCTCTGTAGTTTCCACACTTTTATTATTTAGGAGACGGACAAGGCAAAGCAGGGTAAGAAAGCATCTGGGGGAAAAATATTGAGTGGGTAGTTTTTAAACAAATCACCTGCAGGCTAGTAAGACTGAAAAGAGATTTGCAGTGCAATCAAATGCATGTGTAGTTAGAAGTAAGTCCTAATGAGGACTTACTCCCAGTGTAGGATTGTATTTGATCCCCCCTTCCGCAAACTCACACTCTCCTTCCCCTCCCAGACAGCAGGTTTATTGTAGCTAGTGAGTTGCATTCAGCTTGATAGGTCACAAACTGTATGGACCTGTTTTATGGTAATGTTAACAGTTTTTAAAATGTTATAACTTGTTCTGAACCCTAAGGAATGGAGCAGATAGAAATTTGAGTAAATAATAACATAAGATAACTGGAGGCTGGAAATACGCAAAGGTCACGAGTCACAAATTGATCTGCATACCTCAGGGAATGGGTTTATAACTTCTTCACTTTATCCCATGGCTTGCAGGCAGGCTTTGTGGTGTTGGGTAAAAGCTGCTTACTTCTGACTTACGGGTCTTTCAAGGCCTCTGAATTCTGGCCTGCATTTGCAGAACTTGAAATTTTATTTTACATTGCATCCAGCCTGGATGCAGCATGACTTAATGAGGCATTCTCTATTTACACATGGTGTGATGCTCTGACTTTTTAGTCATTTAGGAACAGGCAAGGATGCATCCTTGAACCCCTATTCTGTTATCTTTGCCTTTCAGCAAAAGCAAAGCTGGCCTCACCACTTCAGTGAAATATGCTCCCAAGATGAAATGTTTGTTTCTACTGGAAGTGGAGGCAGCATTCAATCATTTATGGGAAGTCTCAGAAAGCTGATAAATTTAGAAAGGCAATCAAACGATATCAAAGTTTTGGTGCATGGAGAATAATTTAGCCCCACTTAGTGCAGCATTACTTCTTAATTCATTTGCTTAGGTGAAAAGATTTGTGGGGTGATGGTTCAAAACGGAAAATGCATAGATTTCCCAGCCTATCTCTTTTTCCAAGGCAAGTTTTTACATAGACACAATAACCTGGGACAGGATCCAGAGACCTACTTAAGAACACAAGGATTCATGCATTTCAGATGGCACTTTAGATGAATGAGCCAGCAGCACAAGGCATCTTTCTTCATTGGGGTGGAGCAAACTCACCTCCAATGAAAAGCTAGGAGTGGCAATGTGACATAGAAGCAACACCACCACTGAAAGTAGCAGTGCTTTTCTTCTAGGAAAACAAAGGTGCCAGCACTCACCATGAAGTTGTTATAGTGAGTGCCACATTTTTAACCAGTGTGACTGCCCCCAGAAAAGAAAAGAAAAGAAAAGAAAAGAAAAGAAAAGAAAAGAAAAGAAAAACTGGAAAGAAGCAACATGCAGAGTTTCTATGGAACTGAAAAGTCAGTACCGGACAACAAATTTAGCTGCAACAAACATGAAATGTTCAGTTTAAGTGCACCAGGTCCAGTGGATGAGGTAATGGAAGGTAATGAAATTACAACCATTGAATGCAAATGCGGCTCTCACCCAGGCAAAACCCCACAAAGTAATAGGCATTTCCTCTTCTGCTAGTAACTTACAGGCCCCTGTTCTTAATAAATCTGTCAGTGGAAGAGCTGCTTTTCAGCCAAATAGAAGGCTAGGTTATTCACAGGAACAGCCCAGGGGTGACAATCTTGATGATGTTTATAAGTCACAATGCTCTCTGCTGTTGTTTAGTGGTTTAGTCGTGTCCGACTCTCCGTGACCCCATGGACCAGAGCACGCCAGGCACTCCTGTCTTCCACTGCCTCCCGCAGTTTGGTCAAGCTCATGTTCGTAGCTTCGAGAACACCGTCCAACCATCTTGTCCTCTGTCGTCCCCTCAGGATCTGTCCTTCCAGTGAGCACTCAGGGCTGATTTCCTTAAGAATGGATAGGTTTGATCTTCTTGCAGTCCATGGGGCTCTCAAGAGTCTCCTCCAGCACCATAATTCAAAAGCATCGATTCTTCGGCGATCAGCTTTCTTTATGGTCTTTATGGTCCAGCTCTCACTTCCATACATCACTACTGGGAAAACCGTGGCTTTAACTATACGGACCTTTGTTGGCAAGGTGATGTCTCTGCTTTTTAAGAATGCTCTCTAGGCTTTGTATAAATAGGGTCCAGGGCACTGTCTGCCATTGTAGAAAATAGAAAGAGAACTAATAAGAGGTTGATAGGCTTTTAAAGAAATATTTGAAGATGAGGAGATTTAAGGATTCTAATGGCATTTTAAATAATGCAGAGATCTAGATACTGCTTCAAATCTACTTAGGCCCACAACTAATTTAATTACCACTTGGACTGATCAGGAAAGAAGCTGTAGATTAAAGGACATTTCTTTAAAAAATAAAAATAACATTTTTGTTCTAATTTGTGGGTTCATGTGAACCCCAAAGGCTTCTCCTTTGAGGCATCCAAATATTTAAATTAAAAATAAGATCCAGAAAGCCATTAGGTTGCAATTCCTAGCTTGTCATTCAATTCAACGGGGCTTGGTTTGCAGAGAGAACGGAGGGGAGGCCTCTATAAACTGTTTATGCTGGGGATTTTATAATTATAAGAATACTAAGTATAATAATAATAATAATAGATTTATGAAGCTACAGGGAAAGAACGCCAGCTTTATTATTATTCAAAAATGATCTCTGAATTCAGTGTGGTGTGTTATGGTTTATGAAATACTTGAGTGCTACTGTTGTAAGTAATAAAGTGTCAGAAATTCATTTTGAACCATTTTTGCATAATTTATGTGATAGATTGGATGGAGCCACACCCGGGTTCCCTGGCTTTGGGCGCTTTTTCTTTATTGAAGTTGAGAAGGTCTTATTGCAAAGAGAATTAACGGGGGGGGGGGGGAGAGAAAATACAGTGGACTCATCACTTCCTAACATTTAAAATGCAGATGATTTGTAAAAGCCGCTAATTGGGCAATGTGAGCAGTGCCTTGGGATTGTTACACAATTTTGCTCATATTTTACATAAGCCCCACTAATTAGATGGGTTGCCAGCTTGCAAATATTGGCCCCAACCCAGAGACTGGTGGGTACACAGAAGACTTGCCAGCTGCTGCACTTGGAGTTTCCCAACCTTAAGACCTAGAGAAAAGGTCATAGGGTAAGCGGCCCCCCAGAATATTTTCACCCATGATGACACATAAGGTGCCTTTTAGTCTCTCTTACATCAGATTAATAGCGGTGTGGATTGATAGATCAGTAGTGCCTCAGTGGTGTGTTATTGAGCTCTTGACAGGTTCACGCTACTCACCCAACAGCCGAGTTAATTTGGTTCTTCTTCTGAAGCAGCAAAGATGGCTGCAACCAGCAATGAATCACCTTGCAGGTGAGAGAAGAGTTACTACATGTGACAAAGGTTGATGGCTAAAGATTTAAGAGACCTAGAATATGAACCACCACCACCAAACTTCTCACAGCCAGAGGGCAAGGCAGCAATAGTCAGGAACAGATCAGATTCAAGAAAGGGAGATAAGAAACCAATAGAGTCCTGGGAAAGCTTATACTTTGCAAATGGCACATGGCGATATCAGATTCCATCTTCAAAAGGGAAGTTTATTTATTCCTGATTTCAGGCAAAATTTTGGGAGGAAAAAAATCACGTGAAGAGATACAGAAGATTATATCTCACTCCAAGGAAGCTTGTCTCGCTATTTGCTTTTGTGTAAGTTTCTGTACTGCTCTGTCTGTCCTCCCGTCTTTTGTGTTGGCTTCTGTACACTTTGGCTGCAATCCCGTGCTCAGTTAGGCTGCTTAAATCCCACCGAAGTCAATAGGATTTAAGCAAACAAATTATGCGGAGGATAATGGATTACAGCCATTTCTCTTTGTGTTCCTCTCTTGTCTGTTTCCTTTCATAAACTGAGAACATTACTTCTTTGTGATTAAAGTGAGAGAAGGGTGTGGGGGGAGCACCTATTGTAACCTTGCCATGGAATTCAGCTATGGCCTGCACCTTAGCGACACCTGAGCCTTATATATATAATTGAGGTCACCATAGCTGGGGTTGCCATACGTCCAGAATTTACTGGACATATTGGGAATACTGCAGTCAGCAGCAGTGTCCGGGTGGAAATTGGCTAAATGTCCAGGGAAATCTGGACAGCTTTTACCCCCCAAAAGAAGAAGCTCAACACGTGATTGGCTTGGTCTTCATAACCATGCTTTTAAAGAAAGCTCTGGGTGGACTCCAAGTTCCTTGCTTTCGCCAGCAAAACAGCCCAGAAGGAGGCCATGATTTTATGGGCAGAATCCAGCTTCACCTTCTCATAGTTGCCCAAGGTCTCCAGCTCTCACCTTGTCTGAAGGTGACTCTCCATTTTGCCAGCCTGCTTGGAGGCTAAGTAAGGTTAGCCACATCTCACAAGCTTCTTAGCAATTGCTATAGCTATGATCATGATAGGTTATGAATAGGCTAACTGAGTAGGATGTTGGAAGCTGGAGAAGGGACATAACTTAGTGGTAGAGCAGCTGTGGAAGGACCTGGATCCAGTCTTCAGGTAGGGATGGGACAGAACCCCACCTGAAATCCTGGAGTGCTGCTACCAGTCAATGTCAGTACTGCACTAGAGGGATGAATGGTCAGATTCATACGATGACATGTTGCATGGAGTTGTTGGATACACTTTTGTTGTTGCTGTTAAACAGCCTTTCTAGGAAATAAAGCTCTCAGTCTCTCCAAAAGATCAGAGTATTTTCACAAGCAACTTGATAATAACACTGATTGTCACCTGCAAATTATTATCCATCACTAAGTTACATCACAACTGAGCTTTGAGAATTCCCTTATTCTGAATAGGATTCCTCGCAAGAAAAGGGAAAAGTTGACAGCTATGCCCAAGCAGTGTTGGGGTAACTGAAACTACTTGCTACTTCAACACTTCCTTCCTGATTTCATTCTCTATATCAATATCACCCTTAGCATTTTGGTCATGGGATCAATAATATGTCCCCAAAGTCAATTACTTCTGGGGTTTTGACCTGGTATGGCTTGTCTCTCTTCATTTCCCTCCTACACTTATTTGTTTACATCATCACTTAACATTTTTAAGAAAGATACCTAAAGTAGGGTTGGCATTTTTCAAAAAGTGAAAATTTGGGCTTTTTTTGGCAAAGTTGTTCAGCTATTTTTAAATAAATTCGCCAAAATCTACCCTTAATATCTGATACCCTTAATATCAGAAAAAGCCTGAGTAAACAAGTGGTTTTTTTAAACAGGAATTTAAAGCACCCAACCAATGGAGATTACCATTCATGAAATATTTGTCATGCAAGGAATTTAATGTAAAGAGTTCTTTTCCACAGTGTTTCATTGCAAAGAACAACAATCTACCCTTTACCATAAGGTCCTAGAGTTGGTTATGTCTTAAAAAGATAATGCAATACAGTAAAACAAATAAAGCAAGTCTACTCCCAAACACCATACAATACATCGGTATCAACAAACCAGATGGTATATAGGAGGACACTAAAATACTTATTAGAGTTACTGGGATCTTGGCAATGCTTGTTCTTTCAGAGGAATAAACTCCCACCCATTTTATTGAGCTTACTTGTGGTGAGTTATTAACTCTGTGTGAACCTATTGACACTTTCATTAAGGTGAGAAAAATAAATTCAAAATGGGGACAGTGAGAAATGAAGGTAGATTGTCCTATTCCATCAGGCCCTATGTCTACATGTAGCCTTATGTCTACATGCTTAGCTGTAAGACCCTGATGTGACCTAGGCATGTTCATCGCAGTGTACAAGGCATGGACACACATGATCTTTAAGCCTTAAAATTGAAATGAAGTTTCTCCATCTCGTTCAGAGGTTACAGAAAACATGGGAAAGTGAGGTGGGCTCTGAACATAGTCACATGGTTCCACTGTCCCATTTTGTCTTCTGACTACTCAAACAAGTTTAACAGACCTGCTCTGTGACTGCTCTGATGCTCCTTATGTGTCTCATGGCAAGATTGTACAGGAGAAGGAAACCAGAAACTGTGTCCACCAAGCATAATCACAGAAACAATCAGAAATAGAAGCAAAATAAACACAAGGGCTTTGCACCATGACAAAAAATTCTACCTGCCTGTGGCATTGATGGGGAAATAATTACAAATTATGGAGGCAGCAGCAAATTATCCTATCTCCACACATTGGTCTTTTGCGCCTAATATTCAGGAGACGTAAAAGATGGATAGCTATGGATTTTGAAACATGGGTGAAAAAAGTTTAATTTGTAAAGTCATTCTTCACTGCATTTATGATATGCTCATTAAGCACAGCCAACCCAGGTGGGAGTAAAGTTTATCTAGAAGTTCTTTACTTACCAGGAGAAGATGCCAGGTTTAACATCTGTTCCATTCAATATTTTGGCAGCCATTTAGCACATGTATATAGGGAGCTGTCAGGACTGCAGAGGAGAAGCTGGCAATGCAGCATGTTAGTTTTTCGCTTGCCTTTCTCCTCTGAAATTCTCCAATAAATAAATAAAATCTCACATGATCCACTGTCTATATTTAGAGCTTCCATCCATCAGAAAACTCCTCATGCTCCCCAGAGAATATAGTTAATGCTTAACTTATTCACATGCATGCAAACTAGCATTTGTCTAATACCGGGCATGAGCACAAATTAAATAAGAGGTTGGATGGCCCAAAGAGAAGTGACAATGGGATTGTTTGGTTATGGAAATGTGAGACCAGGAAAGAAGAAGCATGGATTTGAGGTGCTTGTGATGACCTTGAAAATGCTGTAGCTCAGTGCTAAAGGATCTATACAAGGTTTCAGGTTCAATCCCTGGCCTCCTCGGGTATGGCTGGGAAACCATGGAAAGTTGCTGCCAGGCAATGTGGACAATACTGAGCTACATGGACTAATGGTTTGATTCAGCATAAGATAGTCTCCTATGTCCTTTGCAGAGCTCAAATTTCTGGTTTGCTAGATTAGCAGTCTGCTTTCAGAGGCCATCTTCCAGGTTTCCATCAGTAAATATAACAACATAGCTTAGTAAATGTTCTTCAGTAGTGAAGCAAAACCAAAAATATATCCACTACTAACAGACCTTATCAATATAACAAATCTAGTGATGTGCAGAATTTCCTGCAGAAGTTCTATTCCAGTTCTATTTTCTGGGTTTCATGGAGATTTTTCTGTAGAAAATCTCTGAACCAGTTCCCATTTCAGCCAGTTGCATTTGCCCTGAAATACTTTAAATTGCATTCAGCTCAGTTGTGTTCTCATGCACAGACGAAATGTGTCAAGACAAATGTGTATTCAGGCTACAAGAACAGTTTGCCATTCTTATGATCACGAAAGCATATTTTTCTCTAGGCTTCACTTCATATACAGTCAATTATTATGAGATTATTTGCTGCAAAATGTTGCCCAGGAGATTGCAATAAGGTAGCTGGCTAAGAATACGGCATGCCCTTGATGCAAGTGTCATAACTGTGGAAACCTCCCCAGAGCAAAAAATGAAACAAAGCATGATAGGTCTCAATGTGACCACTAGAGGTTGGCTGAGACATGACCTAGGGGAAAATGTGGCAAGCTAGAGAGAGGGTCAAAGCCATGGCTGTTGTCTGTTTGGAATCCATGGCTTCAGCTATGTGAGAAGCAAGACCCTCTTGAGGTGTTGATGCTGTGAACTTGCACCATTGTAGGCTCAAGTTATATATATGTGGAAATAAACCATATATCATGAAGACACCACAGTCTCGTCTCTGCTTCATTTCCCAATGGAAACAAAGTGCCAAGGCTAAGCATACCTGGAACTCCAGGAATCTCACACCACTTGAAGATTGGGGTGACATGTAACAGTAGGATAAGGCATTTAAGAGCTACCTGTATTTTGTATTGCTTCTAAGTCAGAAGTGTATCAGTTTGTCAACTTTTTAATAGGCACTATCTTTAATGGAAACGTTCTCAATTAAGATGAGTAGCTTTTGTGCTTTTAATTTCGTTCTCTGGTATTCTTCATTAGCACTTTAGAAATAGTACCATGCATGATGACATATTGCATATGTCCCTTGGGCTCTTCTTTTTCCTGATATCTGTGGGGAAATTCAGCTCAGAAACACAAACTTTAGCAAGCTTGAGTCTATGCTATATGCAGAATCAAGAAATGAAAAGATTCTGCTCTGGCATAAAATACAGGGTCCTTCGGAACTTCTTATTGCTTGTTTGATGCAGTTGGTAGAAATTTTCAGTTCAATCAGCCACTGAACCTTCAAAGGCAAGGATGATGGGGGAGGAGTGCGTAAGACCTTGGTACATCAAAAACAAGCTTTTAAATAATAAGGAAGTGTCAAGCCAGTGGTTTGTCCAGAATATTGAACATGGCTGAAAAGAATTTGTCCAATCTAAGATGTTCCAAAATGATTTTTTACACGCAACACAAAACTGGTTTCTAATATACAGAAGGCATTTTTCATTGTCACTTAAAAATCTGTTGTTGCTCTTATGAATCCAGCTGTTACTGTATAACTTCTGGAGGTCTAGGAAGAGCTTCGTGAGAAAACTTAGAATACTAAGAAGGCCTAAAAGTGGCAAACATTTTAAATCTTGGGCACTGTGGAGTTTTCTTTATATGGAAATACTACTAAGTGAAACCACTGTCCAATTAATATTTATTTATGATTACTTTATTAATAATAGGTATATACTATGTATATATCCCCAACCCATTTACATAAAACACAATAAGACCATTCAGCAAAGAAATGGAGACCATCTTGGCTTGAGTCATTGAAGTCCTGCTCCCTGCCTTGTGGGTGTCTGGCCTGGGAAGGCGTGGTTCTGATTTATATTTCTATCCCTAGACTGTTGACTAATAAATGTGTAGTTTTACTGAACTACAGTACTCTGGGCTCCAGACCAAGAGTTGAAGAATAAAGAATCACAAACAAAGGCACTTGGGAGTTTTGGAAGTCACTTGGTGCAGATGGTACAGATCTAGTATAATATTCAAGGCAAGTCTAAGTTAGGAATCCTCAGGCTATTAATGAAAATACTGAAGTCCTCCTTATTCTAACAATCAAAAAGATTGTGAAGGCTGAATGTTTATGAGGGAGTTCAGATGGCCCCATCTCACTGAATGTTTATGTGGGAGAAAGAGATGGGAGAAATATTAGGTTCCGAAGGCACCGGAGCTTCTAGGTAAATAGATTTTCAGTATTGAAAAGACAGTGGAAAGCCTTGGGGAAAGGCCCTTTTTATTAAGAAAAGAATAATCTCATTTTCATTGTATTGCTGGCAGTTCCACTACCCTTCTGTCCATGTCTGCGCACCAGTTCTACTCCTCACCTCAGCTGATGGATTCTTGACAGGATTATGTAGACACCACCAGTCATAATTTCAGACTTTTATTGAGGCAAGTAAAATAATTATGGAGGGTCAGTTCCTGCCACATTTATAATGTGGTCTGATTTGGGGATTTCTATGAACTAGTCAATGCACAGAGGAAGTCAAAGGTGAACATCATGGATTTTTTTTTTGTGGGGGGTTAAGGACACTAGATTTGGTCAATAACTTTCCTTCCACATCAGCACACATACCACCACAGGCAGACCGTTCATTTCTAACATTCCACCCCCCTCTGTATGCTATGAGAGAAAAGGAGAACTAAATGATACTGTCCCAAGGCGAAAAGAAAAATCTACAGAAATTGTATAACTGGAGTAGTACTGAGTATTTGCCTGGAAAAATCTATAATCCTATGAATAACTGAATCTGCTGAGACAAAAGAAAGAGTGGGTTCTGGTAAAAGAATCCAGGATGCTTTAGAGGCCTTTGGCAGTAAAGTGTCTAGAAATATTAATATATGCTAATACATTCAGGAGCAGGGCCTGCCAATATTTTCACCCTCTGAAGATAGCTCTGAAATGTGTTTGGGTTGGCACAAAACTGAAGGCCTGTGAGAGTTTGCCTCCATCAAAAAGTTGGATTTTAGAAACCCAAATGATGATATTACCACCAGAGCTATGAATCTAAAAGAAAGTTTTCCTCAAGGTGTGGTGGGTGGGTGGGTATGTTTTGGGTGGGTATATTACTCTGCCCTTTGAATGCATGCAGATCACTCAGGGAAGCTTACAAAGTCACTGTAAAACCACATATCAAGTACAACACAACAGAAGCAGGCATAACAGTTCAAAACAAACTTAAGATAAAAACATTACGTGTCCATCGTTCCCTGGCCATCAATACAAAAGCCTACAGGACTAATGGGGGGGGGGAATCCACCCTATTTACTTGACAGTGAAAAATGGTTAAAGAAGGGGTCATCCAAACTTCATGGGGTAAGGTATTCCACAGTTTGGGTCTAGCTACGGAGAATGCTCCAAGACTTACCTAGCCTTGGTCCCTGATAACTTCTGATGCCTGTGCAATACAGATGTTTATTTCAGCCAGCTGGTACGTGATACTTATGTGGTAGATCAGCTACCTGTATTACTGCTGTGCAATAATCGGTCCTCTAGTTTCTTGAAAGTTTTCTTCTCCTATGATAAGAGTTTTCGTTTTCTGCCTTCTTCTCAGGACACATAAGAAGGTCTTTAGAATTTCAGTGGGTGTAGGATTTTGAGCTTACCTTATCAATGTGATGTGACTGAGGGAGACATGTCTGTTTTTCTTTCTCATAAATATTTTGCTAGCACACTGCAACCAATTGGGCTGCCCACAGATACTGATATGAAAAAGCCCTGTGGGAGGAGTTACCTCATACTGTCATCCTCTGGCCTTTAATTGAAGTGTGGGCACCTGGAACACTATAGAATGCAAACCACCAGTGGGAAGATTTTAAAAATAAGTGAAAAGATACTCGCTTCTCAACCACCTCAACAGTAAGGTAAGTGCCACAAAAATTCTGCATGCCACTTATGTGCATTTTGCCATTCTCCCCTCTCCCCCTTAATATTTTTTTTCTCATTAATTGGTGAAGAATGTTTAAAGAAGAGAAGAGAGAATTTTTTTGGCACAGCATTAAACAATCTGAGTGTATCAGCAGGGGCTATTGGCCTCTTTTGGTGTTTAGTCTCTTAAAGAGAGTTTCATTATTCACTTCCTCACCAATAACAGTGTCATTCAAAACTCCAGGACAGAAGCATCTGCTTAACTTCACCACCAACACCAAAGGGAATGAAAAACAATGACCGTTCAGAGAAATAAGATTGCATTATTCTCGGGGAGGAAAGTACATACACAAGAATAATGAATACAGAGCTAGTGTTCTCAGGCTAGACAAATGTGAATTGCACTCATTTCTGAAAGGAATGACTCCAAAAGCAAGGCGGTGAGCTCTGGAGCCTTGCAAAGGTTTTCTTTTTTCCCATGTGAAGCACAATCTCTGCTGTGTGGCCCAGAAATTAATTACTTTCTAAAAGGAAAGCATACAAATGAGGGGGGGGGGAGATGCTACAAACAATACTTCAGAATTAAACACACACACACACACACACACACACACACACACACACAAATAAAAATAAAGGTAGCATTGACCCATGAGAAATACTCCAAAATCAGTATTTGGGGGGGGACGGGGGACTTCCGGGACTGCTGTGGAAAGGAATGTCGGTGTGCTAAGTGTTGCCTGCAACACGGAGCTGGCAGGAAGGCTTTGAGGGCAGCGCCAGAGCTCAGTGCACCCCCAAAAGACCCCCACAGGAGTGTGGGGACCCAAGGGTTCCTGCAGAATGAAAATTCTCGCCCCCTTGTGGCTATTCAGCACACGGGAGGAAAGGGGGAGAGGCTACCATTGCGGCCCCTGCCAAAGCTATATTCCGACACCAGAAGCAGCAGACCTTCCTAATTAGAGGTAAAAGCCAATAAAACAATTTAAAGGCGCAATTAGACCATAAAACTTCAATTTGGCGAGACGGAGATAAAAGAGGAAGTCAGTCTCCGATCTTTGTGGACAGGCTCTGCAAGGGATTCTTTTTGTGAATGGGACTCGACTTTGTTTATTGCTATGGAATATTGCTACAGCTAAATCTGACTGGATTGTCACATTCTAATGTCTTGCAACTTTAACTGTATCCAGTTACCCAATGAAATGTAAGTGGAAATCTACACAGCTGGAGGTTTAAGCAAACTTTATAAAAATTTGGAGGAGCTAAAGAAGAAGGGGCGAGTAAAGACAGGAAGCTTGCAGGGAACTCATGCACATCTGGGGGCAACCCCCAAAGTAAAAGTGGAAAAGAGCCTGGAACAGCTTCCCAAGTATTCTTAAGTACCCCAAAAAGAAATCTGAGAGCTCTCCAAATAAGAGTGGTAAATCAAAGCCTCAGCTGCTTGCGAATTGGAACTTTAATTGCCTATGAATTTACGACTTGGAAAACAAGACTACGGTCATGGGATTAAAAATAAGAACGAACTAAAAGGACCTACAAGTTTTGGAAATACTGCAAATCACCATCATTTGAGAGCTATAAGTAGATAAGTATAATTTAAAGAATAATCTCTTCTCTGCTGGTTCTGCTTTATTTGCCTTGTGCACTTCCTTTGTCCCAAGAAAATATTGGAAACTGGAAATTGGGCTGACTTAATATTCTTCTTCTTATTTTTTTTTTATTATTATTTAAGTTTACCTCCCTTGTTCTTGGAATATTAACTAATTGGCCCCCCCTTATTGTTAAATATTGCATTGTATATCTATATATTTTATGTTATAGGTTTTTGAATGTGAAAGGGTGACAGGGAGAGAAATAGTTGACAAAAGGGAAAGAGAAACTGGAAGAAAGCCGGGAGGGGGGGATAGCTGTACGGCTGAACAGACTTAGAGCTGGTAGGTGTTACCTTGAACAACTCATATAACACTGGGAACCAACAGATAAGAAATGTCGGGGCCAGACAGAATAACAACACGGAAAACAGCAGCTTCGGTTGCTGCTGCAGCTGCAAGACGGACCAGTGTACAGGGCGATAATGGGGAAAAAGGCGATAAAGAACAGGCAGACCCTTTTGCACTGCAGCTTTTAGAAGTCAGGAAAGAGATGATGAAATCAGTGCAAGAATTTACACAACAGGTCCGTAGTGACATGGAAAAATCTAATTTATCATTAAAGGAACAAGTACACAGAGATATTAAGAACTCAAACAATTTGAGAGGAACAATTTGGGATATTGGGAGACAAGGTTAGCAACTTGGAGTCAAAAGTAGAAAAATTAGAAAAATTAAGAGAGGAGGTCACAGAAGTAAGGGAAGAACAAAAAGGGATGCTAGGATTGGTACAAGGGGTCCAAGGGAAACAGAGTGATTTGGAGGATCAGTTTTTACTTTTGCAGCTACGAGAACGGGATAGGACGATCAGAATCAGAGGCTTACCAGACTCTGACTCTGAACCAGTACTAGAGACATATGTGACACAGTTAATTTCAGAGTGGATGGGGGAAAGCACAGATTGGCTGGATGGTTCAGTTGAAAGCTGTTTCAGAATTAAATCGTTTCAGAGCAGAGAACAGAACCGTCCAGGAGACATTTTGTTAACATTAGTGACAAAAAAAGTGAAGGATGCAATCCTTCAGAATAGCTTTGAAAATGATCTCGTGGTTGCTGGACAGAAAGTAGACATCTTCAAAGAAATCCCTCTGAAATTGACATTAAGAAGAACAAAATACCGGTTTTTGACAACGGCTCTTAGGAGAGCCAACATCAGATACAAATTGGAATTTCCTGAGGGTATCTCCTTTACATACATGAAGAGGAGATATAAGCTGACATCAGAATTTCAGGCGAGAGAATTCCTGGATAAAAATAGGAGAGACTTAGACCCCAAACAAGACAGAGGAGACCCCCGATCTGAGCAAAAGAAAGCCTTAGAACAACTTGCACTGGAAGAGGCGGCTTCAGGGAAAACAGATATTGTAACTGACTTTGGAAATGGCCAATCTTAAATTACTGAGCTGGAATGTTAACGGTTTGAACTCTGGAGCCAGATGACATCGGATTGAACATGTAATAGCAAAACAGAAATTGGATATAATCTGTCTCCAAGAAACACATATTGCAAAAAAGCATAAAAGGGTCTTAATTAACAAAAAAAAAATAGGTATGGACTTCATTTCATCAGATAAAACAAAAAAGAGAGGAGTTGTTTTTTATATTAATCCTGCACTTGAACCCAAATTGATTCAGAAGGATGAAAAAGGCAGAATTTTAATAATACAAATTAAAATCCAGGGCGAGAAAGTGATATTGGTTGGTATTTACGCCCCTAATGATAAAAAAGCAACTTTTTTCAGGAAACTAGAAACAGAACTACTTGAATTTGCAGATCAAAAGATTATTTTAATGGGAGACTTAAATGGAGTTCCAACTTTAGACAAAGACAGATCAGCCAGGAAAAAAGAGACCAAAGAAGGTAAACTGCCAAAAACTTTTTTTGACATGAATCAAAATCTAAAGCTGATAGATATCTGACGTGTGAGACACATGTTTGATAGAGAGTATACTTTTTACAGCCATGTACATGACAGCAGTTCGAGAATAGACTCTATATGGATCTCCAAAGAATTAGAAACAAGTGTCAAAAGAATTGAAATCAATCCCAGAACCTTTTCAGACCATAATTCCCTGACTATGGAATTACAAAAAGAAAGCCAAATCTCTTTTAGATGGAGATTAAATGATGAGTTATTAGATGATCACAAATTTGTTGTAAAAGCAAAAAAAACCCTGATGGATTATTTTGAAATAAATTGTCAAGGGCTAACAAAGTTACAGACGGTCTGGGATGCAAGCAAGGCTGTAATGAGAGGACTCTTTATACAACAAAATTCATTTAAAAGGAAATTGAGAGAGAAAAAGAAAAAAGAAATATTAGAGGAAATTATGAAAAAGGAGAAACAGCTGCCAAACAAAGCAAACAAAGAGGCAGTAAAAATTTGGCTTGAGGTAAAAAGAAATTTAGAAATATAGAGCAGAATGAATCTCTCAATGTTAGGAAAAATATCAGCGATTAAAATGAATGTGTTGCCAAAAATGCTATTTATTTTTCAATCAATACCAGTCATCCTGAAAGATGAATGCTTCTAAAAATGTTCTAAAAATGGCAGAAAGAGATTTAAAGATTTATTGGGGGGGGGCAAAAGGCCAAGGATAAAACATAGAATACTTACAGATGTAAAAGATAGAGGCGGGTTTGCCCTCCCAGACCTTAAATTGTATTACGAATCTGCTTGTTTGGTATGGATCAGGGACTGGATGAGATTGGACAAGCAAGAGGCACTAGAACTAGAAGGTCATGACAACAGATTTGGTTGGCATGCATATTTATGGTACGGGAAAGGGAAGATTCATAGAAGCTTTTACAACCATATAATCAGGAAATCATTAATGAGAGTATGGGAGAGATATAAAGACTTATTGGAACAAAAGACTCCGTGGTGGCTTTCACCACATGAAGCATTACTGCTCAAACCACTTGGAAAGAAAGGAAAATGGCTCACATATGCTGATTTATTAAAGGAACATGATGGAAAATGGAAATTAAGAGATTATGATGAGATCAAAGACCACTTTCAGAGTTGGTTGCATTATCGACAACTACATGAAACATACAAAGAAGACTGTAAGAAAGGATTTAGTTATACTAGATCTAGGTTTCAAATGGAAGTGATTGAAGGGAAAGTGAAACTACTGAAGGCCGCATATAGCATACTATTAGAATGGGAGACGAAAGATGAAGAGGTAAAATCAGTTATGATTAAATAGGCACAAGATGTAGGTCACAACATCATGATGGAGGATTGGGTTAAATTATGGAAAACTGACTTAAAATTACAGACTGTTCCCTATTGAAAGAGAATTACATGAAGAGGTAGTACAGATGGTACACAACACCAGTGCAGATAGGGAAAATGTACAAAACTAGTTCAAAGGTATGTTGGAAGTGTAAGGAAAAGGAGGGAACATTTTATCATATGTGGTGGGATTGTAAGGTAATTAAAATTTTTTGGGAAATGATATACAATGAACTGAAGAAAATGTTCCATCTAACATTTGTTAAAAACCCCGAGGCATTTTTGTTGGGGATCGTAGGGAAAGACCTGCCAAAAAAGTTGAAAAACATCTTCATGTATGCGACAACGGCCGCGAGAGTTCTGATAGCACAAGGATGGAAGACTGAAGAAATCCCTTAAATATGTTCTTTATTTTTTTCTTTTTGTAACCTTTAAAATCTCAATAAAAATCTATTGGGGGGGAAAAAAAAGAAATCCCAACTAAAGAATTATGGCAAGAAAAATTGATGGATTATGCAGAATTGGCAAAATTGACTCATAAACTATGGGACAAGGATAACTGTGACTTTAAGGATGAATAGGAACCTTTCACAAAGTATTTGAAGACGCAACAAAGCGAACTGGACTCCTTGGCAGGTTTTGAATAAACATCCACAATTATTTTTTTTTACTGATAATAATTAGCTAAACAGTTGGAGGATCTATACAACTCTGTAACATGCAGAAAATAGCATCATTGGAGAAACCAAAGACTGGAACTGAGGGAAGTCGGGGGGTGGGGTGGGGGGAGGGGATTTGTGGGGGGAGGGGGGAGGAAAAAGGGGGGAATAAGGATATGTTTTTGGAAAATATGTTTTGTTATAACTTTGAATTTAAAAAATTAAAAAAAAGAAGAAGAGGGGGGGAAATCAGTATTAGGGGAAATATCTTTATTAGGCCAACTGAAAGGTCACAACTGTCATGTATGCATTATCACCTGGCATATGTTCCCTCTTAGTGAAGCAGCTATGACTCAGGAGGCAAGCTCCTGGAGAGGTGATTCAAAGGTGTGGCCTGGAGGGAGTTTGCTTAACTCAGCTTGTTGTGAGTTTCTGCATGAACATCTGATGGCAACACAACAACCTAGTGTGCAACCTTTCAAATTCTTCAAAGCTCTTACTCAGGCTACATGTTATATAAAACTGGGTAGTGCTGAATGGTTGATGATGAAGTCATTGTGTCAGTCATCTGGTCAGTCTTAAGGGGAAATGTGGGAGAAGGTAGACACCTAACAGTTCCATTAACTGTTATTACATTTTGGGGTGGTGTTAGCTGCTAGTGGAGCTATATGCTTCTCCTTACCCATACCAAGAGATGCTGAGAGTCTGGCAGATTGGCAGCCATCCATGTTGGCGGTAGGCATGGCTCTTGTGGATCAGTGAGGGACACAGTTTGGATGAGAGCCTGCTTTTGGTATGGGAGTTCCATATCACTAGGGGCTATGAAGCTGCATTAGTTTGTCTTGGAGAGGGAGAGAAAAAGGTACATTTTAATAATCCTACTGAAGGCCAGAAGTTACTACTGAATTATAAGGAGCTATTGGGTTGCACTTCTGGAACTTACTTCTGTTTCTTTTCCACAACAACGGGCCGCATCTCACTGGCTCAAACTTGAAGGTTTATTTGTCAATAAGATCCTAGATGATAACTTTGGGATAACCAGCCTCATATAGCAAAGTTGCTTGAGTCTAAATAATGCATGAAGGGGTTAATGCCATAGAGTATGCTGTCCTGCCAGGCTCAGCTAGGTCACTCCCCCTCACCCTGGAAGGAAGCAAGTCAAGCCTATTGTTCCCTCAGTCTACCGTGTGACCTCCAGCATGTAAGGCAGTCTGAGCTGGTTGCTCCAAGCTCAGACCATTTGAACTTTTCACAAAGGCAATGTTGGGTTCCGATACCAATAATTTAGGAACTTTCACTACTTTCAAACTAACCTAAGTTTTACTGCCTGTGTTTTCTGAATGCTGTATGGAAAAGCCCATGAATCTGACCTTTGCAGAATTTGTAAGTAAATTATTTTTAATTAACCAAACATGCAAGTTTCTATGCTGAGGAAATTGGGAAACTTTGGAAGGAACTTAGAAGGGCATAGTTTAAAGGTCTAATAGCCTATATTTTCACACTTTATTTTGCTGCTTGTTTGGCCAGGAAATTTTCCTTTTTATACCTTTCTTTTTCCTTGCCACCCAACAATAAATACCAAGAGGTGTTGTGGTAGACGTGTTTTCTATGGCAACATGGAGAAAGCAACTTAAGGACTACTATGATGACAGTGATGTGGATGGATCTGTTGGGAAAACTGGGCCTTGACATGAGAGGAAAAGCACACTTCTAGCATTGTATCATACTTAAATAGAAGTTCAGTTCTTCTTTCTTCCAGACAGAAGAGGAAATACTGTTTTATCTTTGAGCACTGGGTTGTGTAAGTTGGCCTTCCTTGAATTTTACTAGGTGTAAGACACAGTCTTACAACAGAGATTTTGATTGGGAGACTTTTAATATATTCCAGTGCTATAATGTAGAATCAATTCATATTACAGTGTGACATGGCAGTGTCTCCTATGAGGTTTGATCCCTCATCAATAGGAAGGAACCATGCCATTATAGTAGCTGTCAGTTGGAAGATAGCTCCCAAATGATGAGATTACCGCTACATTACTGGGTTAATTGTTGGAAACAGCCCATAATAATACCATTTGAAGAATTCTTCCTCTGGACAAGTGAGTGGACTAGATATCCTTCAGAGCCCTTCCTACGTCTCAGTTGTCTTGTAGCCTTTTCTCCCAATATTAGTTAAACAGCAATTAGGCTATTGCTGTTGTTGTTTAGTCGTTTAGTCGTGTCCGACTCTTTGTGACCCCATGGACCAGAGCATGCCAGGCCCTCCTGTCTTCCACTGCCTCCCGCAGTTTGGTCAAACTCATGCTGGTAGCTTCTAGAACACTGTCCAACCATCTTGTCTTCTGTCGTCCCCTTCTCCTTGTGCCCTTCCTCTTTCCCAACATCAGGGTCTTTTCCAGGGAGTCTTCTTTTCTCATGAGGTGGCCAAAGTATTGGAGCCTCAGCTTCAGGATCTGTCCTTCCAGTGAGCACTCAGGGCTGATTTCCTCCAGAATGGATAGGTTTGATCTTCTTGCAGTCCATGGGACTCTCAAGAGTCTCCTTCAGGCTATAGGAGTTACCAAAGCTATCTTCCTTTCCCTACAGTTTTGTATTTTTTCAAAAAGCAAGCGCCAACCAATATATATCAAAAAATACACTTCCATATGGTATGCAGTTCAAAGAGCCATGGCACTGGGCTCAGCATATTTATTTTTCTCACTGCTCTGCTGAATACTGTATTATTCAAGTTTGGCAAATGTATACATGAGAAGATCAAAGCCTAATCTTGACTTTCCTTGCTACTTTCTGGTTTGGGGTGCTTATGCTAATCCTCCTTAAACTAAAGTGGTCAGAGATTTGAGAGATGTTTGAAACATAAAATAAATTCTAACCTTGACATGGATTAGGCTTGCTATATGACACATAACAGTCATGCAGGACTAACATTATGGAAACAAGTACTGTAGAGGCCAGTGTAAGTCACAGAACTGACAAAGGCGATTTTTCTCTTGGGGGAAGAAATAGGTGGATAAATTTGGTTTAAAGGAAGTAAAGTCTCCCTTGATGAATCTATAGCTTAACATTTTTGCAAGGTTATTGCTTATGCATGCTCAATCCCCCCTTTCTTTCCTTATCCAGTAAACACAGCAATATTTAGAAGATGGAAAATCCACTGTAAAATTCCATTCTTTTATTTTCTATAAAGCAAGGCTGAATTGGCAATATAATTATAGATTGTACCTCCAGCAATCAGTGTACAAACTGATTATTTACAGCCGCTTCTGCACAAATTTACTCAGAAGCAAATCTCGTTGTGGGATTTATAGTAAATCAGTAGGATTTACTCCCAAGTAAATGCATTTAGGATTGTAGCCTGACAGCCCAATACTATGCATATTCAATACATTCCACTGAATTAAAATGGTTTTTTACTCGTATGTAAATGCACACAGAATCACAATGTTTCAAAAGGAAAGAATGCTCATTTAACTAAAGGCCAGTCCTGAAATAACATTATATAATATTGGGCAGGCTTGTTATAAGAATTTCAGTTAGGAATGCAAGCACATTCTGCTAAAAGTGGGATTTTGATTTCAGGTGTATGGCTCCATCAAAGCAGAATAGCATCCTTAAATTGCCAACAGACTTATCAAAATTTGCATAGCTTTTGATGAATTTACTGCACCTTCATCCAGAAAGTGATCTATTGTTTTGAGCACCATAGCAACAAGCATACAGTACTGTACTAGGTATTTTCAAACTCTCTTCATTTCAGAATATTTTAACCCACCCATGTCAAACTAGCTCACATTCAGGCTCAAATGAAGCCCGTGTTTCAATGAAACCCCAAGTCAAGCACACATACTATGAACCAACTGTTGGCTGTATAAGCTGCTGACTCCTTAGCACAGAACTGCATTAACTGTGTTTGCAAAAACTGGTGCATGGCCTAGTGATACAATACAAGGTTTGGCATTTCACATGGATGGAGTGAAAACACCCCTCCAATACTGGATTCAGTGAGGCGAGTATCTCAGAATGTGGAGGGTTATTTTTAAATATGAGATGGCTTATCTTTCAAGGTGAAATTTATTTTTAATAGGGGGGAAAACACACCTTGCCAGTACTTCAAGGTACGCTGCCCTCAGAAGGTCCAACAATTTCCCCTTTTAATCTGGGGCATTATGCCTCATTGCAATGAAACTGCTGGAATCCTATAAGCCATGTCCAGATGATTGTTTATTTACTTGGAAGATGCTTAACTTTGCTCTTCAACAGAATAGGCTCCCAGAGCAGCTTATATGGAGTCAAGTAAAGCTCGGGGAGGTCCGTTGTCTGCAACCCTGGAGAGCCACTGCCAGCCAGCATGGACTGTGCTGAGCTAGCTGGATCAGTGGCCTGACTACGTATAAAGCAGCTTCCTATGTTTATAAGACAGTCCCTGCCAGCAGGCTGACAATCAACAAGGCAAAATATTCCAGAGAAAAGAGATGTTCTTTGAACATTGCAAAAATAGAGAGATAATGTGTTTTCTTCTTCCTGAAATTCCTATGCAAGTTTTAAGTGGAGCACATGTTTTCGCAGATGATTTCGGATATGTGACAAAAGTATGCAAAGGGAAATTTGACTCCCTAACATTTTTTGTTCCCTTTGATTTTCCCTGACACCTGAATTTGCCCTGAGGGTATAGTTCCACAAATACTTCATCTGGCTTTTCTTTGTCTTCTGGTGTTTGACTGCTCCAAGCTGGGGTAGAGATATAAAGCCTGGCTTTACTTCTTTGTTCCTAAAAACACCCACTGTAATTATGGGGCAGTATGGCCACTGGTCCCATCACCTCCTGGCAAATAGAAAGGGAAGAAATGGAGGCAGTGAGAAATTTTACTTTCTTGAGCTCCATGATCACTGCAGATGGTGACAGCAGCCACGAAATTAAAAGACGCCTGCTTCTTGGGAGAAAAGCAATGACAAACCTAGACAGCATCTTAAAAAGCAGAGACATCACCTTGCCAACAAAGGTCCGTATAGTAAAAGCTATGGTTTTCCCAGTAGTGATGTATGGAAGTGAGAGCTGGATCATAAAGAGGGCTGATCGCCGAAGAATTGATGCTTTTGAATTATCGTGCTGGAGGAGACTCTTGAGAGTCCCATGAACTGCAAGAAGATCAAACCTCTCCATTCTGAAGGAAATCAGCCCTGAGTGCTCACTGGAAGGACAGATCGTGAAGCTGAGGCTCCAATACTTTGGCCACCTCATGAGAAGAGAAGACTCCCTGGAAAAGACCCTGATTTTGGGAAAGTTGGAGGGCAGAAGGAGAAGGGGACGACAGAGGACGAGATGGTTGGGCAGTGTTCTCAAAGCTACCAGCATGAGTTTGACCAAACTGCGGGAGGCAGTGGAAGACAGGAGTGCCTGGCGTGCTCTGGTCCATGGGGTCATGAAGAAAACAACAACAACAATGTGTATTCAGATATATCTAATGTACTGTTGTGTACCACCTCAACCTCTGAATGGTGCATGATTCCAGGGGTTCCAGGCATACCTTCACAGGGTCTGTGCTTCCTTTTGGTAATGAGGCACAGTGGAGACTGTGCTGTCTTTATTGATATATGCTTTATTTATACATATGTATTTGCAACCTGAGCCTGTGATGGAGGAGTTCACAGCAATAACACTCCAAGTGAGTCTTGTTGCTCCCATAGATACAGCTCTGGATTCAAAACAAGAATCAGCCATCGTGCTCTGATCCTCTCTTGCTGATTTTAACACCTCCCCACCCACCCAAGGTCACATCACAGCAAACTCAACTCTCAAGACTGTACTTTGAACTCTCATTTTGTCTTCTAACTCTGAGTTGAGGGATGTGTCCCTCTCATTTGCCAGCTGGTTCAGAGACCTGTCTCTTCGGCTTTCCTAATGGCTCATCACCTTCCTTTTGTCTTCCTAATGGCCCATCACCCCAGGTGATCTCCTGGTCTGGAAACTGGTCTGGCTTATATCCTAGACCTAGGATTTTAGGGGAGTCTGGTACCCACAACCTCAAAACAGTATCGTAGCAATCTTTCATAATCCTAGGGTTTTCTTGTTGCTGTTGTTGTTATTGGAGAATTTAAAAGCAATCGTGAAAGAAAGATCTTATTGCTTTTAAAGCACATATTTCCAAATTCAAGGCCTCTGGTAATGTTTCCAATTATCTGTAGTAAATGTGCATTTTCTTCACATTAGCTTTTTCTTCCTGTTCTGTAAAGCTCAACCGCCGATGTAATTTTTAGTTGACATAAAAGAAATGAGAGCTATTTTCAGTCAGACCTTTTGTATGATTATGATGGAGGCTCAAATCCCATCACTCCCGCTTTCATAAATGTTTCCATTTGGGACCTCAGCTAATAAAATATTATTAACCAATACCTCTAAAATAGGAGTTCAAATACTCTTTGTGCTAACCATTTTCGTAAACATCAGGGTGTTTTGAGATGGCTTTGCAAGTACCAGTGGTAGCGATCTGCTCCAGCAGAGTGGATTTAAGTCTTTGGGGTGCAGGGAGCATGACGCTCTTCCAGAATTTCTGTCGATGCATTTGCTAGGGACAGCCATCCACTCTTGAACTGGGTTGCCTTCAGTGAACTTAGAATAAATTCATATATTGTGAATCGGCTCTGATGTGCACTCGTAAATGCTCATGAAATTCACTTGAGTGAGCAGCATAATGTTGGGAAACCATACTCATGGTCGATACAAGAGCAGCTTCTGTGAATGCAGTGCTTTGGATTTGCAGAAATCCCCATAATGCCCTGGGAATTCTCCTTGGCACTATATTACTTAAACAAATAGTTATGTGCCCGTGACTAGATCAATGCATGTAAATCAACTCGGGGTGTGTGTGGATTGGGAGTGCTTAGATGTTAAGGAAGGAACCCCATGTTTATATCTGAGTTTGACAAGGCAAATTAAGAGATGATGTCATAGTTTCATGAGAAATAGGTGGAACTGCCTGTCCCCACAGACAATGGCCCAGAGCTTTGCAGGATGCTTATAGAGTAGTAACTATGCAAGGACACAATTTCAAAGCTGTTGCAAATGCAGAATCAGTCTTGATGCTATAGTCCTGCTTAGCAGCTTAACTCTTTCAGCAGGACACTCACAGTGGTGTAATGAAGAGGCCTGTTTGCCACTGGTCCTGAAACACAGTATGGGATGTGTAGACAACTGTGAATGCACACAACTCTGTATTCCTCCATCTAAACAATAAAGGTGATGTACCTTTTCCTGCTCATGTAGCTTGCCGTTTAGGGCTGGGTTAAGACACATGTCCACGTAGCCCCTGTAGTTTAAATAATGCCTGACTATGGTTGCACTGACACTATATACAAATGGGAGTGTTCATTTACTTGCTGAGTTAAAAGGTGGCTTTCCAAGACTGAAGTGTATCAGGACTGGCTCTGCCATGCAGCAGGGTACAGCAACCTACTTCAGGTGGCCCCCATAAAAGCAGAGAGGAATAGATGAAGATAGGACTTGGTTTCTGAATGGCACAGCAATGCTTTTGAAAGAGCTGGTCATAGGCCTCAGGCAGGGAAATATGTTGAACTGTCACTGGGCTGTAAGTCAACAGTGAAGACTGGGCTCAAGAACTGTGCACATTTCAGAGATGTAGCCATACAGTGAACTTTGGGAGGGACACTGAAAGTCTGTAGGTACACATTTCAGTTTAGGTCTAGACCACTGTGGAGTCTGGGTCCAATCCAAAATGGCCTGTCATCCACAAGCCCTCCCAACTACCTCTTCTCACTTGCTTAACCAGATCATTCTGGGGAGCAGTGAGATGGAGGTGAGCTCCTAAAAAACCACTGACGTATCACAGCAGCATCCATGGAGGCCAAGAAATATGGAAAAATTGTTCCCTACCAAGCATTGATGTCCAAAGGTTCCATCAGCACCAGTCCTTCCATTAGGCGGAATGAGGCAGTCACCTGACATAGCAGGTGCTGAGGTGGGTGCAAGACATGATGGAGAAGTGTCAAAGAAGAGGGTTGTTGCCTGCTCAGCACTTCCTGAGATAACCTGCTGCCCATAGGTATAGTGGAGGACATTGTCTTTTTGCAAGCATTTAAATAAGATTGAATTTCCAGTCTAGCTGGGCTCCTTATGGCAACAATAGGTCTAGGGACCAGTCATGGATTTCATGAATATATTTTTAAATGTGGGAGCTAAGAACCCTCCACCTAAACAATGTAAGCAAAGCTTTCTGCTATACACCAATATTCTTAACCCACAAAAGAAACAGAAGGTGGGAAGGGAATCTCCCAAACTATTTGGCAGGGGAAAAATAAACTTGTCAATACCCCACTGAATGGGAATGGAAAATCAGCCAAAAACATGCAAATAATTAAACCTTCCACATACACCCAAAATCAGGATCTGTTTCCAATTATTCATGAACAAAGGGAGGGCTGGTTTGTCAGATAATTTATTCACACCATGTAATTCATCCAGATCCAGTTGTGAAGATTAATTAGCAAAGAGCTTTGAGGATGAAAAGCTTGGTAAAAGTGCTAAGTGATATTAATCATTGTGATTAGAATGTAATTGTTTTTTGACTCCTCCTCTGATGTGACATAAAGCTCTAATTTGAGGGGAAAATCACTATTTAAATAAGTTATTTAAATAAGATATTTACCTGCACTGTGTGTATTATATTATCCTAGGAAGAGTCCCTACTGTGCTCAGTTTAGGGACTTTTGCAGAATAAAACAGCGTGCTGTTCCAATTCCGACTTCATTGGCAGCGAATACCTGAGTCTTGCTTCCAATTTCTGCAAGCATTCTCCACTCCCTGTACCAGCCATGCATGGGGGGGGGGGGAATGGATACCCTTTTCCTTTTGTTTCACCATCTTTCACCTGAAATTCAGAATCAAAATACCATGCTGGAGAAAAACTAGAGCATACATTAGCTCCCGTTTAATAATGGCTATATTTGGACACAGAATATACTGCTATACCGGGTAGTATGTAGTCAGCTCTCAAATATGGTTACATTTTCTGAAAGGGGAGCGATTTGTGGGAGAATCTCTATTATGTTTTTTTTTTATATGCTGCTTTGGGGCCCTGTTGTCTTTGTCCATGGAGTTTTCTTGGCAGGGATACTGGAGTGGCTTGCCGGTTCCTCCTCCAGGGCGAGAGGGTGAGATGGTTGGATAGTGTTCTCGAAGCTACCAGCATGAGTTTGACCAAACTGCGGGAGGCAGTGGAAAACAGATGTGCCTGGCGTGCTCTGGTCCATGGGGTCACGAAGAGTCGGACACGACTAAACGACTAAACAACAACAACAATTGGGGCCCTAAGTTCCCCAAAGCCATAAACAGTGTGTCAATACAAAATAAAGATAGAATCATAGAATCATAGAGTTGGAAGAGACCACAAGGGCCATTGAGTCCAACCCCCTGCCAAGCAGGAAACACCATCAGAGCACTCCTGACATATGGTTGTCAAGCCTCTGCTTAAAGACCTCCAAAGAAGGAGACTCCACCACACTCCTTGGCAGCAAATTCCACTGTCGAACAGCTCTTACTGTCAGGAAGTTCTTCCTAATGTTTAGGTGGAATCTTCTTTCTTGTAGTTTGGATCCATTGCTCCGTGTCCGCTTCTCTGGAGCAGCAGAAAACAACCTTTCTCCCTCCTCTATGTGACATCCTTTTATATATTTGAACATGGCTATCATATCACCCCTTAACCTCCTCTTCTCCTGGCTAAACATGCCCAGCTCCCTTAGCTGTTCCTCATAAGGCATCATTTCCAGGCCTTTGACCATTTTGGTTGCCCTCCTCTGGACACGTTCCAGTTTTCCAGTTTGTCAGTGTCCTTCTTGAACTGTGGTGCTCAGAACTGGACACAGCACTCCAGGTGAGGTCTAACCAGAGCAGAATACAGTGGCACTATTACTTCCCTTGATCTAGATGCTATACTCCTATTGATGCAGCCCAGAATTGCATTGGCTTTTTTAGCTGCCGCGTCACACTGTTGGCTCATGTCAAGTTTGTGGTCAACCAAGACTCCTAGATCCTTTTCACATGTACTGCTCTCAAGCCAGGTGTCACCCATCTTGTATTTGTGCCTCTCATTTTTTTGCCCAAGTGCAATACTTTACATAATACCAATCAAAACAATAGAAAACAGTAAAATCACAAGCTACCCACACATACCCACTGGGTATGTGTTTGTAAGCAGCATTCCTGTTCGCACCACACAAAAAGCTCCCCAGATTTCCATCTCTCCCCAGCATTTCGCCAGGCTAACTCACATCCCCGCACCTCATTGGCTGCTCTCATCTCTCACTTTGAAGCAAGCGAATGGTCCTACCAGAGTATCATTCTCATTTATTATTTATCCTGCATTTCCATCCACTAAGCACTTTACAATAAATAAACATTTATTGTGCTCTAAGTGGGTATGTTATTTATATTGCACTTACCTATCCTAAGCAAATTACAATATCTAAACGTTCACAATGAATTTACAGTATATAAAAACGTAGTCTGTGGGAATGTGGTTTGTCCCACTTTGGAGTACTGAAGTGAAACACTGCATTGCTATAAACTTTGTGTGCATGTTTGTGTGGTTGCATACATTGAAAGGCCCCTCAAAATAACTGTAGTTTACTCCTCAAAGGATGCTCAGAAGCCCGAACAATCTACAGTTCCTAGGATTCCTTGGAAGGGGGTGGATCAGTCACTCACTATTTACAAAACCCCCAATAAGATATATCTTAATTAGGCCAATAAAACAAAATAGCACTAAGCTTTTGAAGAGTCATCCAGTATCCTTCATCAGACTAGAACTAGATGGTAAAACAAATGCAGGGGGGAAGATATTAACTGATGGTAGCACTACATGAGGCTTCTGCAGGGGG
This sequence comes from Podarcis erhardii, assembly GCF_964252035.2. NCBI lineage: Eukaryota > Metazoa > Chordata > Lepidosauria > Squamata > Lacertidae > Podarcis > Podarcis erhardii. The sequence continues at coordinate 91,221,845 of NC_138497.1, read as the reverse complement.
TGACTTTGGTATTTTGGTGCCCTGAATGGGGATAAAATTTATAATAATAATTATTATAATTATTATAATTATTATTATAAAATTTAGTGTGCACACCCTTAAATATTTCTGATTTTCACAATAATTCATTTTGGTACAGTTGCTTTTTTATGGATCTTCTCCGTAGGTATCCATATAAATATATGTTGTTGCTGCTGCTGCTGTTGTTTTGCCCCCTCTTGGCTCTGCGCCCTGTGCAGTGGAACCACCTGCCCTAAATCCAGCACTGGCTTCTGCATCTGGTAAAAGTGTTAAGATAGAATGTGAGAGATGGAAACAGACATTCAAATGAAGCTCCTTTAAGGTCTACTGGGAGGAAGAATTATAGCAATGGCTTATTCTCCCACTCTGGGAATACAAAAACATGACATGTACCCAAGTCTATCCTTAGGCAAAATACACAGGTTCCTTGATACTTAGGTGGATTTTTTTTAAAAGAAAGAAAGAAAGAAAGAAAGAAAGAAAGAAAGAAAGAGAAAGAAAGAAAAGCATTTCCCTTTTTCTTTCTGTAAACAAAAAAAATCCCAAGAAAACCATTTGGATTTTATACAATATGTGGGTGCTTTGGGGGGGGGGCAAAGTAATGCTTTGGGGTAACCCCCCCAAAAAATCACCTGATTCAGCAATGCATGTTTACATGTTGAGACAACAACAAAGAACTGTCTTGATTTTTGTCACTATGTTGCTTTTTTGTCTCAGGCAAAATGCTAACATATTGCAATAGGGGGGAAAGTCCCCTGCTTTTTTCTTTTAAACCGATACAGGAAAACAGACTTTCCCTGACACAACACACATGGCTTTGTTTGGAGACATTTTACTATTGCAAGATGCACCGAAATTTAGCAATGGATAAAAAATATATATCCCCCAAACCGTTTGTGCTGTACTTTTTTCATGTGTCTGGGTTTCTGTTAAACCAATTTAAGCCTGTGCTGTAGAGCTGCCTGGAGTGTTCTTTCTACAGCCTAATGGGAGAAAGCAGGGGTTGGTGAGGAGAGAGAAGGAGAAAAGGAACTTGCTATGTAAGAAAAATAGCTTTCCTTGCTGCCTTATTCTCTTCTTTTGATGAACGTAGCAATAAGAATGGATAAATATTGTGCTATTTTATTTTCTTGACACAATCTTTCTAACATGAACGAGGCAGTATTTCTTGCTGCCTCGTGTCGCTCGTGAATTACAGAAACCTGCTCTGCAGATTTGACCTTTTCTGTAGGCTGTATTTTGGATAGATGGGCCTTCCACTCCATTTTATCAGACTCACTTAACTAGCAGAGAAGGGATAGAAATATTTAAGTAGGAGCAGTTGAAGATGCATTACTAAAAAGCTTCAAAGCGTAGGATGTTATTTCCCAGGACATATTCAGCATTAACATCCTGCTATCTCTCTGGAGTTGAGATAACAGAAAATTGTGCTACCCGGAAACCACAATTCTCATACTAAAGATTGAAACAGCAAAGTGGAACACTGTGGACTTAAGCTAGTTCATCCCGTATTGCTAAAATGAGGCATCTTAGATTCTTCTTGGATGGAAATGCAAAGGTATATCTTTTTCTTAGCATGAGTTTGTTTCACAATATATTTTCCTTTTTAGCTGAAAAGGAAGCTCAGCCATACAGAATGCTTTATTCAAGGACGTAATTGTAATTTGCCCTGTTCATAGCATAAGATGCATAATGAGCTGGTTTGGCTATTTCCTGCCTAGGAGTTTGCCTGAGAACTCTTTGCAAGTTGCCTTGACTTCCATGGAGGAAAGGGGGCATGTTTAACAAGAGTAATAATGAATCTTATATGGTATTCCTTCATTTGACAACATTTTTGTGGTGGGATTTCTTTTTCCTTTTAGCTTCCCTTAAGCTGCTGGAGAATTTCAACCCACCTCTGGAAAATATCTGGCAAAATGGCATCCACAGTGTTGCCATCTGGGTGCAAATATGAATCCAGTTTTCATATTGTTTCATATTATTTTAATATTGTTAAAGGAAGCAATGGGCTTGGCTTCTGCTGTTCCCAGTCCTCCTCTTGTAGCCTGTTGTTTTCTTTGCCCAGTAACATGAATTTAAAATAGATTTCATTCAACCTGAATGTCCTATTCAGGAAATATGCCAATACTGCACCCAATATCCCCATGCCTTAGCGTTGCCATATGTCCTCTTTTTCCAGGACACATACTCTTTTTCATGGGTATGTAAATATCCATAGTTCCATAGTTAAACGTTGTTGTTGTTGTTTAGTTGTTTAGTCATGTCTGACTCTTCATGAACCCATGGACCAGAGCACGCCAGGCACTCCTGTCTTCCACTGCCCCCCGCAGTTTGGTCAAACTCATGTTCGTAGCTTAGAGAATACTGTCCAACCATCTCGTCCTCTGTCGTCCCCTTCTCCTTGTGTCCTCAATCTTTCCCAATATCAGGGTCTTTTCCAGGGCGTCTTCTCTTCTCAGAAGGTGGCCAAAGTATTGGAACCTCAGCTTCAGGATCTGTCCTTCCAGTAAGCACTCAGGGCTGATTTCCTTCAGAATGGATACGTTTGATCTTCTTGCAGTCCATGGGACTCTCAAGAGGTTGGATGGCCCTCTGTCATGGATGCTTTAGCTGAGCTTCCTGCATTGCAGGGGGTTGGACTAGATGACCCTTCGGTCCCTTCCAACTCTACGATTTTATGATTTTCCTACCAAGTCCTCAGGGCACTTGAGCTGACCTTATCATTGTGAGGGGGCCAAGAGTGTTGTGTGTTTCTTTATTTTTCTGGCACCCTGAACTTCCTGTGTTTTCTGATTTGAAAAGTTCCATGGAGGGATTTTCTTTTGGGCTTTAATTTGAGCACAGGCACCTGGGAGGGCTTTACAGTGCAGACCCTACCTACCCTTGAGAATTTCACTAAGTGTCAGGGAACTGCCATCGGAGCCAGAGGGAGAGGGAGGGCTCCAGAGGGATTACAGAGAGCATCCCAGGAGGGAGAGAAGCAGCCCATCTTTTGGGGAGGGAATTCAGCGTAGCACCAGTGGAGAAGGAGGGCAGATGGGGGAATCGGCGAGGTGGCTCCATGACTCCTTGCCGGAGACCCGTGGGGAGAGCACAGGTCCTCTGCTGCCCACACCCTCCCTGCGCAGAAGGCTTCCGCGCAGGGAGAGTAGGCGGAGACTAGGCGTCAAAGAGCTTCTTTGCTGGAAGAAGTTCAAGAAACGCCCACTGACGGATTCTGCCAGCGACTGAGACAGCCATGGGTGAGTGGCTGTCCAGACAGAATAGGGTTCACCCAGGTAACTCAGCCAGGTGTGGTGACGACTTACGCACGAGCAACCCCTAGAACCATTACACTAAGAAATATCTCCCCTATGGTAATTTTGTTTGTGATTTCTTTTCATTTTAATTGATGGGAAATGGGAGAAAAAATGTGGGAGACATTTTTGGCACAGCACTAAAGATAATATTTGAAGCACTTTGAGACTTCTACGGCTGCGGTTCCAAGCACACACTTACCTGAGAGTAAGCCTCATTAAACTCAGCAGGTCCTACATCTGAGTAAACATGCAGAGGCTTGCACTGCACAGCATGGTTTAAATGCTAAGGATTATTAATTTGTCACTGTCTCCACAGGGCACATGGACTGGGGGAGAGAAGGAACATGCTGTATTAGCTTCAAGGAGAATGTGAATGCCAGCAGAAAATGTAGTGTGTGCAAACTGTTTGTGACCAATCAATACAATATTACCACTTAGAAATGCTAATGGTTAAATGGTATGTAAATGTCTTAAAATAAATAAACATTTCATAGGGTGATTCCATACTGCCTCAAATCAAAATGCACTGTAGTCTGTTCAGTTATAATAAGCAAAATGTAAAAAAGAGAAGGAAGTGATATTTTCCCTCATTAAGCCCTAGAATGAACTGCTAGATATCATTTTTCCAGATCTAAAAGCCACAGGAAAGACCTTTATATGTGAGCAAATTTCCTGTACACATTCTCTAATTCCTTGTAAACCAAAAGCAAACAATTTAATCCCTATGTGCTTCTTGTTTGCCAGGGGGAGGCAGAGAGTCAAAATTAACTGTCAAGCTCCACATGGACAAACAGATAAAAAGAAAAAAGAAAATCTCTCTCTCTCTAGTGTGTGTGTGACAGGTGAAGGCATAGAAACTCAGAATAACAATGGGGCATGCTTAATATTCTCTCTAGTCCTTAATGAACATGGTGTGTCTTTGATTTATTTGTGTGTGCACTTGCATGTGTGTTTGCCCACAAACATATTGTTATTACTTTGGGATGGGGAAGTAGGCTGTATGCAGGGACACTTCTAACCCCTGGATCTAGCAAGTGCTAAAGTTAGGCTAGCTTCCTGTTGAGGTGATTGCCTGGGTGGTATGCCATTAAAAGAAAGAAGGGAAAGAGGTTCTGTGCAAGAGAGCAAATGTGTGGGCCCCTCTCCCAGCTACTGGTTAGTTTGAAAAACAAAATGACAGAGTGGAGTAGAGAGGTGAGTGACGTGAGCCAGAAGCTAGATGCAAAAGTGGCAGGCTGGAAAGGCACACAGAGAGAGAGCCAGGCTTGATTTCTGCTGGAATTCAAGGTTGTGGCTATGGGAGAAGCATGACACTTTGGGGTATTAATGCTGTGAACCCCTCCATTGTAGGCTCAGGTTGTCTATATGTGTAAATAAACCATATATCATAAAGACACCACAGTCTCCACTGTGCCTCATTCTTAAAGAAAACACCGCTCAGAGATTGGGGTAGTGTGCCACAATACGTATAATATTACAAGCATACTATGAACAATAAAACATTACCCCATGGACAACCTTGTATGCACATCACTTAGAAAAGATAAATAATAATTTGAATCACTCCTGTGTGACACACCAAGCTGACCACAGCCCTCTTAACATGTGCTTTGCGACATGAAATTGTCTCTACAAAGCAAGGCAGGCTACGCAAAACTGGAAGTTTGTTGATTTCCTAAAAAGTTTATATCCATGGCTGAAGGTCTGCTTTTGGTTAGACGTGTCACAAAATGTGCTGTTCTGATTTAATACATGTATAAATTTGTGACCTCACTAGTATGTTGGTTTGAATTGGGATGTGGGTTGATGCCTCTTTTGCCCATGATCAGCTGAGAGGTGGTCAGACTCATCAGAATTACAGTGAAACAGCCCATTGGCCAACAGGTTCAGGGGGCATCTCATTTTATCGCCTCTAATCTCATTATTGGTGTGTTGCTGCTGCTGCTGCTGCTGCTGCTGCTGCTGCTTTTAAAAAATCCGCTGCATATTGACATTTTGCTTCAGTTCTGGAACATCTAAAGACAGTGCCCAAGAAGGGCAGCTAAAATTGGCCAAATCCTTGACCATTTACCTCCCCGGCTGTGGGGAAAAGCTCTGTATGCAGGCTTCTTGCAACCCCTTTTACCTTCACTAGGAAGGACTAGTGAAGGAGACCACATGCCTATGGCCAGTTCTGTAATGGGAAAATAATTTTAAATAGTGTGACTACCCTTGCTGATCTTTCTGTAAAAATCCCTGGGAAAACACAGAGAGCCACCTGCCAATACTAATTAAAATGTAAATGATTAAATACTGCAGCTAGCTCATAAGGTTGGTCAGTCATGTTAATAAGGTGTAAAGTAGTGTTTTGACTTTGGATCAATGAGGCAAGGGACTCCTTCCAACCAATCAATGTTAATTGTATCCGGTGGCTAGTTTTCTTGGCTAATGGGAGAATTCTTTTATATTGTGATAACAATACAAATCTTCATCTGCATGGCTATTTTACAGCCTCCATCTTCCCACACCTATGGGAAGCATTCAAGTGTCCTGTTTTCCTATCTATACAAAGACATGATTTAATATGTAATAGGTGCAGGGTGAGAACAGTGCAGAGAGACTGGTAAATAGCTTTTGTTCAGTTTATACAATTAGCAAGAGCAAATAGCAAAGCACTTCCTGGATTGTACCATTTCAGTGTGTGCATCTTGCTGGTGTATGTGGGGTGTGTGTGTGCAATTGCAAGTTTGAGTGCTCTTCCATGAGAAGAGGGGAGTGGGGAAGCTTCCTGCACATGGAAATAGCATACCAGACTACTCTTGTGTCTCATGTAATAGTTTCATATATGCATGTATTAGGAGCTGTTGATATAGGTGACCTACCCACATGCAGTTTGAAATGGTTCAGTTCAGGAAACACTTTATCACAAGAATCTGCTGAATATGAGTTTTGTAGATACATTTTGGTAACCATGTACAGCTTTCCAATCCCATACACCTTTTGTGGAGGCTTTGTTGTATCTTTAACCATTAATAATGCAACGGAGGCATTAAATATGGGTGGAGAGTATTTGAAGAGGTTGCTTATATTTCCATTTGACACTATTTCTATTTGAAAGCATTGTGCATTTTTCTTTAAAAAAAAAAAAATTGCCTCAGAGAAAGTATGTAGTTCCAATGAGCAAAGCAATTTCCAGAAAAAAAAACAGAGTTAAAAGAATGCTGGTTTTGCAAAACTTCCCCTCTTTCTATATAGATCTATTAACACTCTGCTGGCTATTCACACACACTCCCCTGAGACTGTCTGCAGTAGAAATGCAGATATTTGGCATAGACAAGGCCCCTTGCTGTCAACTAGTCTAATGTTATGGGTAGGTTTTTGGAACACAGGCCGTACACGTTGCCATTAAAACAGGATCAAAGCAGAAATGGTAAGAAAGGATGATCAAAGGGAAGGATCAGATGGGAATAAAAAGCGCTGTCACTTCACCCATCCCAACAACTGAAAGGAGGTGAAAGAAATTTAAAATAATTCAGCGCCACCCTCACTAGAACTGGCAACTACTACCAATATAAGCAGCACTTCCAATTAAAATTTACTTGTAACTAAAAAGGTATTTTGCATCACTGAGACCATATTTCAAGCTGCCCAACTGCTGGTTTGGGAAGCAAAATGTCAGTTATGGCCAGATCCCCACTCTCACAACATACACACACACATGGCCCACGGCATCTCCTGGAAAGGATCTATGGGGCTGAAAGTGTATTTCAAAAACATTTTACTATTTTGCCCTCTCAAGAGATAGGTTGAAATCTCAATGGGATGTCTCAGGAAATACATTCCTTCTTCAGTTTACCAGCCAGGGATCTTATATTCCGTGAGTGAACATGGTCCATCACTGTAAAGCTTATAGTGTTAGATGGTGCTAAATTTATACAGCACAATTAGACATCAGCAGTTTAGTTTGTTCAAACACCCTGCGTAGTGTCTGGAGATCAATCTTTGGGAACACAGAAGCTGCCATTTCTGCTGAGTTTGAAACATCCTACTCACTGGCTGTTTCTAGTCTAGCTAGTGCAAACTGGTTTAAATCCATCAATGACAGTGGAGATCCATTGCCTTCTCAGCATTTCTGGATCTGACCATTAATTCAACACTCCCTGTCACCAACAGACCTACCTTGACTGGGTCTTCCCCTCAGAATGATCAGGATCACACTAAACCGTTCTTTTATTTGAGATTTTCCCATGGTCTAGGACTTAGACTAATAATGTACACCAGATATCGCAGAATCATAGAGTTGGAAGGGACTCATCTAGTCTAGTCCAACTTCCTGCAGTGCAGGAATATGCAGCTGTCTCTTACAGGGATTGAACCTGCAACCTTGGCGTTGTCAGTACCATGCTGTACCCAACTGAGCTATATGGCAGGTGTTGTTAATGGTACCCCTACTTTCAGCAGTATCACCAACAAGAAAGTCAAGTAAATTGACTGAGTAATCTCAGCAATTTAGTTAGGGTTGCTTGGTCCCTGCTCCTGCCAACCTAGCAGTTTAAAAGCATGTCAAAGTGCAAGTAGATAAATAGGTACTGCTCCGGTGGGAAGGTAAACGGCATTTCCGTGCACTGCTCTGGTTCGCCAGAAGCGGCTTAGTCATGCTGGCCACATGACCCGGAAGCTGTATGCTGGCTCCCTTGGCCAATAAAGCGAGATGAGTGCCGCAACCCCAGAGTCGTCCGCGACTGGACCTAACAGTCAGGGGTCCCTTTACCCCTTTTCCTTTATTGAGGTTACCAGCAACATACCTCTCTTCCCTCCTCCAGTCTATAAATGTCTCTACAGTAAACATCTTTTACACAGTCCTTTACATTTGGCTACCACAGAAAATTTTTATTAATTTTGTAATGGCCATGAACGTTAGGAAAATCAAGTGTTTGCTGGCCTTATGGCTCAAGTGCTCAATTGCCAGGTACCCTTAATTCAGAATAAAGACACTTACCAATAGCTTGATTGCAGTCACTTTATTTATAAAGTCTTTAGAATTGTTACACCATCCAAAAGGCCAGGCCTTTGGTTCAATTAAAATTTAGTTCTACAGAGTCTCAATTGATCAGTTTAACTATCGCTATTTAGAGAAAATGTTATCTATGTTTAAAGAACTATTTCCCTTGATAGCACAAGATTTCACAAGACCCCTGCTGTTTCTCAGAATACATCCTTCATTGTTATTTTTATTCTGAGGGGAAGAGGGGAAACATGATTAATTAAATGTGAGAAATTTCATCATTAGCCTTTTTCCATCTTATGCCAACCCAGAACCTAAAAACAAAGGTTACACTATTGACTGCAAATATAGTGTGTCAGTGTTGCATACTGAAAGGGCATTTGGCCATTGATATCTGTTGAAATCCATTGTGTGTTTCTCTGAAACTCAATGCGCAACATGTATCCAAGTAATGGGAGCTGAAACAAAGAAAAGAAATGGACCCTATTTCAGTGCCAGCTGGGGTGTAGCATGTGGGGGCTACTGGGGCAATGGTGTCAGGCACATTTTTTAAGGGGGTGCTGCGTATTTGGCTCCTCGTGCCACCCTGCCAGTCCTGCGCCACTTTGCGAGGCTGGGATCTGATCTGAATGATTTGCCAGGTGAATCCTGTACTGTGTTAGATGGCCCCATGCTTTGTTTCAGTTTTCTTTCTTTGTTTTTTCAGCTCAATGTTCCTGTGGCATGAATTTTGCAGGTATTCTATCAGATTTCAGATTTATAGGATAAGGGGTTTTATATTTTACATGCAATCTGAAAGGTGCACAGACACAACCTAACTGCTATTCAAACTAAATTGAGCTTTCCACTCTATTAATTTCATTGAGTTATCTCTTCTTCCACCTCTTCCCCTGAACTTTCAAGTACATAGTGTTCTAGTCTATTTCTTCAATGCAAAGCAATACCTCCAGAGCAAAGTAGTTAAAAATAAATCCATACATAAATGTTTGTTTCATTTGCACTCTTTCAAAACCTCATTGGTTTTTATTATAAAAGCAAATGAATGGAGGGGGTCCTTTGTTTTGTTTTTCATTCACTCATAAAATGAAAAACAGCTTGTATCAGACCCACTGACTTTTGTCTGCCTACAGTATGAACATGGGGGGCAGTTTCTGTGGTGCTGACCATGGTCCACGGTGCCCTGAGAAAATGTGAGAGTGGGAGTAACTTCAAATACTGTTTCTCAAATTTGTAAGGCTAGACCAAGGGTTTATATTAGTTTAATATTTTAATTTGGTTTAATAACCAAATACTACTACTAATAACATGATTAAGGAAAAATAATGACAAAAGAAATGCTAATTATCCTGGTTCCTTTCCATGTACAAGATCAGAATTTATTCCAATCAAGATATCAGCAAGAGGTATGCAAGCACATTATTAAGCTTCGATTATTGTGTTTATTTCCTTGCAGATATCCTTAGCACCCTGATCTCAGCATGACCTCATGCTGCTCTCAGAGAGCTTTGGGGCTTTCAGTGGAGGGATTCAGCACTTCTCAGAGTAAATGTGAGTCAGGAATGTGTAATTAATATCTCAGATGATAAGTATGCATGCACTGAAATCTAGCAGCCTTAGGGCTTTCTTCGTTGTGCTATCCTGCTCTCATACCCGCATTTGCAAGAAAATTGGAGAACCCTTTCAGAATTGGACTCTCTCAATTATTTCTGCCACTTTAAGAAAACCCTCATCATTCCAAGCCACATAAAATCAAATTAAACCCTTCTCCCTGTTATCTGTGCTGCACCATACAAATGGTGGTCTTCTTGTGGATTAACACTGGAATTCCTCATATGACTTCTTTCTATAATTAAATAAGCTGTAATGAAATTCAGCTGAACTAGTCAACTACCCACAGGGTAGAAATTAATGAAAATAGCTTGATCCTTTTTGACATCATTACCATGTTTCAGAATATGTGTGGACAGCATTAAGGAAATCATTGCCAGAAAAAAAAAGACATCAGATTGTTCTTTCAAGATTTAGAGACTGTTATTGAAGACGTTTTGAGCGTCGGCATCGCTGTACATTTGTTGTCAAATAGAAGATTGTTCAAAGTACTTTGCTGATGCAGACACCAATGATGCACTCAAGGCACTTTACTGGTTGGAACAACACTGAAGAGGAAAGTGTTTGTGCCACCAGAGGATTCAGAACATCACAGAGCAATCTGCAAACCTTTGGAATAAAAGTTAATAAGACACAGGACCAGCGTGCTGGTTCTATGCATTTGCTTCAACTAAAGCACAAACATCCTAACCCCCAGAAAGTAGGCCAGAGCCACCTGCAAAAACAACTCCCCCCTACCTGTTCCGTCTTTTTTCTTTTTCATTTTTGGTAGAATCCTGAATTTTGTCTTGGCCTTCTGTCTTGATGCAAGACCATGCCTGGCCCCATCCCTGCAGCTCAACTTGAATGGCATCCTTATGTAATTCAAAGGGTTGAAACAGAGTGAAACAACAAGACACACAAATGGGCAGTAAAGTAGCTTATTTGCATGCCTGTGTTATATGTATGGAATCCTCCATTCAAGCAGTCATATTCGATGGCTGCTAGCCACACTTGTAGCATATTAACTCACCAGGGTAGATGAGTCTAGGGGCACCATTGAAAGCCTTCATGGGTGCCAGGTTAGTGACCCCTGTCCTAATAAACTCGCTTTTTCAAAAAACTCGCTTTTTGCAGTTAGGAATTTTGCTGAAAAGTGTGGGCACTAATGATGAATAGAAAGATTCTTAAACCCTGCACAAGAAAATCAGGGTGAATTTAGGGTAAATGCTCATAGTCACTTAACCTCCTGCAAACAAATCAAAATGGATACTCAATAAAGACCAGACATAGTCTAACCCCCATGTAGGGCATCATATGTCAACCATGTTTATTTGTATGACATCTCCACCCTGGCATTAAACCTATTTTACTGTTGTATCTGGTATCCAGGTCATTTTTTGCTCTTCCCTCATTTGCCGGAATTTCCCTCATTGCTTTGCATCATACTCTGCAATAGCCACATTTAAATAAACAGAAACAACAACTGATGTCCACATGTCACTGCACTGTCAAATCCAAGTCAAAGTGATATAGGCTTCCTGACCTTAAAACAAGAAAGAAAGAACATTTTAGATTTCAAGCAGATCAGGATGAAAGCTACCTGTTTGCCAGTGGCTGGTATGTGTCTTTAAAAACAAAAGAGTGTTACAAAACTGCTGCTATTTAAAATCACCCTGTCGTGTGATGATAGAAAACATTTTATTAATATTATTTATTAACAATTTCATCATAACAAAGTATCAAAACATATCATATTCATTATTTCCCCCCCTTTTTCCCCACCTCCCCATTGAACCCTCCCCCCAAGACTTCCCTCAGCTCCTCCCTCTGATTTCTCAGCCCATATTATTGTCAGCATCGCCCTTGAGCCAGTGTACCAACTGGACTCATGCACTACAGCCCCGACTGGGCTAGGCGAGCTGGGTAGCACTGCCAGAGACCTCCTTTCCCACAGGAACAGGTCACAGTGCTGTGGACTCACAGCTTGGAGCTGAGAGCACCGGATTCACTGTCTCAATAATGCAGTCGTTGCGCAGCAGCGTTTTGCAGAGTCTTGCAGAGTATAAACCACTCGGAGAGCAGCTCTGTAAAGTATCTTCCTTTTATTCTATAACTACAGCTATAATACAAAACTATATACAGAGCTAAATAATCTGAGCATAAATCAATGCTATACTCTGAGTGCCTGCAGCTGCTCTTAGCAGCAATCTTATCTATAAACACGATCTCTTGCACTCTCTCTCCGACACACTGACTGACTCACTCACATGACTAATTAAGTAGAGAGCAGTACATTGCTCCTCCTCTCTGTAGAGTCAGCAGAGACCTCAGGAGATTCTCAGGAGATTCTTGGGTATGGGAGGGGTGAAATCTCCTCAATTATTCTCCGCATACTTTAAAATTGTCTAAATCCTTATATTATCTGTCTACTATGTTAACAATCAATAAATTTGTGTATGTTTATTCAAAACCTGCCAAGGAGTCCAGTCCAATTCATTTTGTTGTTTTTTTAAAGTAATTTGTAAAAAGTTCCCATACTTCTTTGAAGTCATAGTTGTCCTTATCTCGCAGTTTGTATGTCAATTTAGCCAGTTCTTCATAGTTCATGAATTTCTGTTGCCACTGTTCTTTTGTCGGGACTTCCTTATTCTTCCATCCTTGTGCTATCAAGGCTCTTGTCACTGTTGTTGCATTCATAAATAAGTTCTTTGTTTTCCTTGGCAGGTCTTGTCCTACAATCCCTAACAAAAATGCTTTTGGTTGTTGTTTTTTTACAAATGTCATTTTAAATATTTTCTTCAATTCATTATATATCATTTCCCAATTTTTAAAAATTTCTCTACATTTCCACCACATATGATAAAAGGTCCCTTCCTTTTCTTTACATTTCCAGCATATGTTTGACCCTGTTTTGTACATTTTTGCTATCTGTGCTGGTGTTATACACCATCTAATGTGATGATAGACAACATGATACTGATGGACATTAGGCTCTGATGAATGCTGACTTATGCAGGCGCCTACCAGGCTGGTTTGAGGACCAACAGGGGCAGTTTGTATATATTTTTGGGTTTTACCAGAGTAAAGGAAACTGTTCGAGTTTTGAGATTGCTGGATAAAATAGCTAAGAAACTTCTGGCTGGCAAAACCAGGTTTTCAACAATCCTTGGGACTGATGCTATTTTAGAAGTGGCATTGCTTGCTTATGTGCTTAGCCTGTGTATTTCCAAATACATATGACAAAGTACAGTTTTAAACTTTGCTCTCTCCTCCAGTAAATTCTGATCCTGGAAAACTACTACTGTGTGGCTTAGCACTTAATCCTGCTATCTGGCATTTTGGAGTTGGAAGACTGACCTTTGTCTTGAGGAAGGAGGATGAATTTAGGAATTAGAATTCTCTTCCTTTCTAAAGGTGGTTATTGGGATCTAGTTGTCTTAAAGTTCTTATGAGATGGGCATGCTGGCGATGACTTATGACAGAGCTTTCTTGATGGTGGTTCCCTATTTGTGGAATGGCTTCCCTGGTGAAGTCATTTTGTCTCTCTCATTATTACCGTAATTTTTAGGTGAAACTCAAAAACATTTCCTCTTTACTCACACATCTGATAGCTGAAAGATACTGTTTCTGGGAACTTTGAAATTATGGGTTGTGAGGATATGTGGCCATTTTACATGCTTACAGATCATTATTTGTTAGATGTTTACAATGTGTTTTTTATTTTATTTTAAAATGTATTGTTTTGCCACTTTGGCATTTGCCACCCTGAACTTCTTTGGGAGAAAGGGCAGGATACGGATGTAATAAATCAATTTGCATTTCATTGCTTCAGTTTTATTTTATTTTTTAAGCTGGTTTTTCTTTCTTTTAACTGAACAACATTTGGGAAGTGGTTGTCTGAGAGTGCTAACCAGGCTTAGAAGGATAGCAAAGGTGTTGCAAAGGGAGAGACCTGTGTTGAAACCTGATCTCCTTTCTTTCCATATGTAAAGGAAGAAGATAACAATTCTTTCCCACCAACTATTCAGATTGTCTGTGGAGAGGCTATCAATGTCTTAAAAATATGCTTGAAATGACATTGCATCAGCAATGTAATGATTTGGGGGAGATTGTATTGCATAACTAGACTTTTACCCAGTTAGTGTTGTTAACAGTTTTATTGATTTGGAAAATAAAAAACTGTTATTATCAAAAAGATGGTATAGAAAAAATACCAACTAATAAACAAACAATGTGGGTGAGATTTAAACCACTGTCTGCAGGTGCAATTTTGCAATGCATTATGGCACCATCCAGAAGTATCTCCCTTTGGCCTGCATGTTCCTGCCACACTTAAAATGACATCCTCTGGAATTGTGTAAAAAAAAATTACTAAGGTTGCCACACATAATGCTCTGTCTGTTTCCCTTAGTCTATCCAAACCACTCACTAGAAATAGCTGCAATACTTTCCAGAAGATGTGGTTCAGACCAGCAAGACAAAAAAACACACCTAGTATTATTTTAGCTTTGAAGCTTTCCAAGACAGGAATCAGTTTATGTGTGTGTTCTGCTAACTTGCCTTATAGGGCAATAAGCATGTACTCGAGAGCTTCACAGACACATTATCATTCATCATGAATAAGTCATAGAGCTGGAATATTTATTCATCATTGTTGATGGTAAACGCTATAGCTCATGGTCTGATGACAACAAGCCCACAGTTGCTGAGATATTGTGCTTGTTCAATTTGCAGAAAAACTTATCATATTTATATTTATATGCTAGCAGATGGGCACTCTGTTCAGGCAGCCCTTCCTAACAGCTACTCACCATTTAGTAGGGTTTTTCTTTTTTAAAAATAGTATTTATTATTTCTGTTTTGGTGTGGCAGCAGAAGGAAAGGCTTTTGTAAACAAACTCACTGTGGATGAATATTTTCACTACCTTGTGCAGTCCACAGGTTGGCCATGATTTGGCCATGATTGGTTTGATTAGCAACCTCTAACCTGTCAATGCCTTCAGAGAATGACTAGGTGATGGTCTTTACCAGGGGTTGGCAAACTAAGGCCCATGAGCCGGATCTGGCCAATTGCCTTCAGGATCTGGCCCGTGGATGGTCTGTGGATTGGTGTGGGCTGTGGGGTTCTGTTATTTTTTTGTTTACTTTTTTTCCAGCCGCCATTTTTTTTCTGCGCTGCCATACCCCCCCTCTCCCTCTCACGCACTTAAAGTGTGAGCAAAGGCAGATGCCAGTTGAGGCCAATCACCTGCAAAGCTGTATGAGGCCCTGGCCAATGGGGGGCAGCGCCTGCGCAGTGGCTCAACGAATGAAAAGTCGCAGCGGAACCCACCTCAGTATGGCGCAGGGACTGCCCAATTAGTTTCCGCGCCGCGCTGAGGCAAGCTCCAACATGGCCCCTCATTTGCCAAGTTGCCGCTGACAGGCAGTGGCAGATCCCACTGGGCACCCCAGCCTCTCTCCCCTCCTGCCCGCTGGGCAGTCCTGGCTCTTCCAGAGTCCACTGCTGTCGCTCAGTGGGGTCTGGACAGGAGAGGCCGGCCAGCGCCATCACCACCACTGCTGCTGCCGCCGCCCTCACCATGAAGGAATGCGAGTACCAGCAGATCCCAGTACTCCGGCCCCCCACAAGGTCTGAGGGACAGTGGACCGGCCCCCTGCTCAAAAGGTTTGCCAGCCCCTGGTCTTTACCCTCCACCAAAAACATATGTGAAATGGGCATACCATATTTTTTGCTCTATAAAACTAACTTTTTCCCTCCTAAAAAAGTAAGGGGAAATGTGTGTGCATCTTATGGAGCGAATGCAGGCTGCGCAGCTATCCCAGAAGCCAGAACAGCAAGAGGGATTGCTGTTTTCACTGCGCAGCGATCCCTCTTGCTGTTCTGGCTTCTGAGATTCATAATATTTTTTTTTCTTGTTTTCCTCTTCCAAAAACTAGTTGCGTCTTGTGGTCTGGTGCGTCTTATAGAGCGAAAAATACGGTAAATCCTGACACTTGGAGTGAAGCCTGTGTGCAACAAAAAAGCTCACTCAATTTGAAAGCAAAAATCAGAATCTGTATGTGAAGATCAACCAGAGAACTTGGGGAGCCTATACCAGAAAGTCCAAAGGGTTGGATAAGAGACTAAAATATATGAGACACAGCAATTATCTCAAAATCCAGATACCAAAGAAGTGGCATCTTCACAGATGTACATTATATGGAAGAGCTGCTCTGCCTCCAACTTTTCTTTGAAGATGTAGTTTGGAGGCCGTCCAGTGCTGTCTGCCCGTCTCAGTAATTGTTTGAAAGGATGCCCATCTCTGCCTCTAGGATACAGTGATTGCGTTTGAATTAGACACATAAAACTTTGATCAAAGTGATTTGGATAGAAAAAGATGCTAAGTAAACAAAGGGAAACGGACATGATAATAAAAGTCAGTCATCATTTTTGGCATGGCTCTAAGTCCAGCCAAAATATTTTGGAATGACAATACAGTGTTTAAAGCAACTTGTAATGAAATGGAAAAGGCATCAGCATCAGCATCAGAGGTAGGGGGAAACAGAAAATAAAAGGAGATCAAATTAGTAATTAAGGTAGCAACATACATAATATACCTTTAAAACACATTCAAAGCACATTACCCCCTCAAAGAACTTTGGACACTATAGTTTTGTTATGCATTGCTGGAAATCATAAGTCTGTGAGGGGTAAGCTACAGTTCCAAGAATTCTTTGCTTCAAATATGCTTTCCAGTGATAGTGTGTACACAGCCAGCATGAAATAGGAGCATGAGTAAATAGTATGTGTACTCTGTTTGAATGGCAACCAACCACAAAACTGGGAAATCACCAATGGAAAGCAAGAGAGAGATTCAGTTACTAGGAAGGAAATTCATTCCAGGGGTGGAGAATAGAAGGTTTTGTAAGTTCCTACTTGTGAAACGTGTCCATGAGGTCAGATTGGTATGTGTCCCAAAATGAGGTTTCCCCAAGAACATTTCCATAAGTTTCTAGCTATCTATTTCTGTTGTTTCCAAATGACTCAGAAATAACATAGTTGGAACTGAATTTTCTACAGTTTGGTATAAGATAGGTACCTGATTACATTTTCAGGTTTGTAGCGTTCCAGATTCTCTACTGATTGCTCGTAATGGCTAGCAAATTACTGCTTTGCTGCATTCCAAAATTAAGCTCTGTTTTTCAGTTCTGTTAGATATAAATTCTCCGCCTCCTGTTTCTGCAGCTGGAATCTTTTCTTTTTTCTACAAAACCACTTTTGTGGCTTATTAGTAGTTCCAGATATGCTCTGTAGGAGGTTCTGATTGATCAGAACACAAAAGCAAGTGAAGGTCAAGATTCTGTGGCAGAGAACATTTGCACCACCTGTTCTTTTCTTCCCTTAAACATAAAAAGTTGCCTTATACAGAGCTGGACCCTTGGCCTATCAGATTCATTAGTCACCCACACTGACTAGCAATACTCTCTAAGGTTTCAAGCAGGGGATCTCTCCCAGATCTACCTGAACATGCTGAGAATTGACTCTGGGATCTTCTGCATGCAAGGCAGCTGCTCTACCACTAAGTGCCCTGTCTCACCCTTGTTCCTTGCAGTCCTGTGCCAAATAGTATGTTTAGGGCTAATTCACAGATGTGGGATGCCATATTCAGTGGGGCTGCATGGCATTTCTTTTAGTGCTGTCCCAAATCTTGTCCTCTAATATTTTCTCCAAGTTTTCTTCCTCCATGAAATATATATATATCTTAAATAAGTTCTGAGGTCCCTTCAGTTTAATTAGCTTCTCCTACACTTACTCCCCCTTGTTATTTCCCCTTCCCTTCCCTTTTCTTTTCCTTTCATCTTCAGAAATATGACAAAATAAAGAAAATCAATTCAGGACATTTAACATGCATCATTCATCACATTAAATAACCTGCCCTTCAGCAGGCAATATATTAGGCATCCATTCCAAAACATATATCACCCAATCAAGTGAAACTGTTTTGAGACTGCAATAACTAGTTCTCTCTCATGAATGAAATTCAAACCTCACATTTTTACATTGCTCAGTGGCATCATACCACCCATTTTAGTGCCTCTCTTTCCTGTGCTGCTGAACAAGTTGAGAAACTGTGAAACAAGTGGGAGGAGTGGCCCTGCCTCTCATCAGCTTCAGTCCTCATTCAGTTGCTTATGAAACAGCTGTGGCAGCCTAGATCCTGAATAGCACTCTAGCAGCTCAACCACTGAGGAAGCAAAGTGTTCCCTGTAAGGGCAGAGCTTTGTGGAAAGAAGCCCAAGGCACTGCTTAGCAGGATAAACAGGAAGAGGTGCCTCACAAAGACACATTAACAACAAAACAAGTAACACACATTACCATTTAAAGAGTGGACGGGCATATAAGATCATTAAGGCTAGACCAACTAGACCAGGCACCCCCAAACGTGGCCCTCCAGAAGAAGAAGAAGAGTTTGGATTTGATATCCCGCTTTATCACTACCCGAAGGAGTCTCAAAGCAGCTAACATTCTCCTTTCCCTTCCTCCCCCACAACAAACAGTGAGGTGAGTGGGGTTGAAAGACTTCAGAGAAGTGTGACTAGCCCAAGGTCACCCAGCAGCTGCATGTGGAGGAGCGGGGACACGAACCCGGTTCACCAGATTACGAGTCTACTGCTCTTAACCACTTCACCACACTGGCTCCAGCTGTTTTGGGACTACAACTCTCATCATCCCTGGCTAACAGGACCAGTGGTCAGGGATGATGGGAAATGTAGTCCCAAAACAGCTGGAGGGCCAAGTTTGGGGATGTCTGAACTAGACCACTGCTGGAGTAATGTGAATACTAAGGCAAAAAACACATTTTCTTTGGAAGTTGCATTTTAAGCCATGGCCTAACATCAGAAGAACCATGCTGGATCAGATGAAAGGTCCATCTCACCCAACATTCTGTTTTCCACTGTGGCCAATCATAGGTGTCTGGCCTTGAAGGCGATAACAGACTTCCTCCATTGTTCCTTTCAGAGCTTAACTTTTTCTTGCTAGCCCCTCTAGTTATATTTTCTTACACAAGTATGCAGCCCCTTTCTAGCTGCTTTAGAACCTTATATCCAGTAGTAACCAACAGAGTGGCACTGCTTTATCTGACTTTCCAACATGGGGTGCTGCTGGGAACTGAGAATAGGAGCAATGAGACAGCAAGGAGGTTGGCCCAGTGCAAGTGTAGCAGCAGCAATTTGATGTTTCTGCTGCTGCACCCACACTGCACCAACCTCGCTGTTGCCTCCCCACTTCCTCTCTCAGTTACAAGGAGTGACCTCCCCACCGAGAATCCATGCAAGCAACACTGTCCCACCTGCCCATCCAATGGCTAAAATCTTGCAGCAGATTTCAATGGCCCACTTCCTGAAAAGGCTGTTGGTATTGTATTATAAATATATACAATTTCACATTATTATTGATTTGGATGTGGGTGTTCCCTTTGCTTATAATTTCATGACACACACTTTCCTTCTTTTTCTAACTATAGTAAATTTTCAGAATCATTGTAATGTTCACCATTAAATAGAACATCAGATCAGGCTTGCCGATGCATAAAAGCAAGTAACATAGGTCACTGCCAAACTTTTCAGTGTGGGTATTATTATTTTTGTTACAATAAATAGTCAAAACAATGGTGGGAAATCTCCTTTCTTTTCTTTATGTTTTCTGAGAGTTCATCCTAAATAACTTTTGTTTTCCAATCTCAAATGCTGTACAATAATCAATGGTCGTTCTAATGCAAAGTACTCCATCACACATGGTTGAAAAATGCTATAAAAAAGGTATTCAGCATGATGATAATGAGAACAAGGGAAGAGGAAGCTAGCCGAATCGAAGTCAAGACTAATTTTGTGTCATTATACAACATCAGATGTAAATTGCTCTGTAATGCATGCATCCATTTAAACAGGGCTGGTCATTTGGAAATGAAACCATTCCACATTCTCTGAATTGCTTCCCCCCACCTCCTTTCTAGTGAAATTGTTTTGCAGTAGATTTAGTTTTTCCCCTTCAGAAGTGAATGGCAGAACTCAGTAGGACATTTGAAAGGTCAGCCATTCTGAGTGAAAAGGAAGAAGAAAGCCTCCCTCATTTCAACCATTTCCATCTCTAATCGCCAAAGCTATGAATATTGTTTTCATTGTCATTTTGACAAACACAAAAAAGAAGAAACAAAACAAATTCCTTCCAGTAGCACCTTAAAGACCAACTAAGTCAGTTCTTGGTATGAGCTTTCGTGTGCATGCACACTTCTTCAGATACACTGAAACAGAAGTTTCCAGACCCTTCTATATAGACCCTTCACTATATAGAAGGGTCTGGAAACTTCTGTTTCAGTGTATCTGAAGAAGTGTGCATGCACACGAAAGCTCATACCAAGAACTGACTTAGTTGGTCTTTAAGGTGCTACTGGAAGGAATTTGTTTTGTTTTGACTATGGCAGACCAACACGGCTACCTATCTGTAACAAAAAAGAAGGTACCTCAAGATCAGTAGATGGAATCTGATGGAACCAGGTTCTTCCTGGTGAAGAACAGGAAGAAGTAAGCTATATACTGCATGCACTATACATAAAAACTAACTCCTGGGTCCCAGTCACATTGTCACACTATAGTGTAACACATACATTTGTACTAGCCTACAAAGGTTTCTATTTGTCCACCGGGCCATACATAGGTCCTATGTTTAATCACTGATGTGGTATGACAGCAGGCTAAAAGTGAGAACATACACAATGTTATGCCTGGTACTCTGGAAACAATAGTGGTCTTGTCTCTATGGTCCTTTAAAATAGTTCCTTTCTTGACTTCCTTTATGTATTCTGAATGCTTCTTTATTATCATACTGTTTTAATATGTTTTTATAGTATTCTATTTCAATACATTACTGTTGTATTTCTGTGCCTTTAGCTACTAATGGGAGAGAAGGGGCAATTCTAAAAATCAAATAAACACATTTTATTCTGTATGATCATTTATTATGATTATTATATCCCACACTTCCTCTATGGAGCTCAAGGTAGTGTACATGGTCCTCTTCCCCTCCCCATTTGAGCCTCATGGCTCTAGGAGGTAGACTGGGCTGAGAGACACTGGCTGGCCCAAAGTCACCTAGCAAGTTGAGTGAGCATTTGAGCCCAGTCTCCCAAGCCCCAGACCAGCAATCTAGCCATTGCATCATACTAGTTGTCATCATATGCTTAGAATGCTTATAAAGAATCCAAATTTTTTTTAATGGTTTATAGATAATAATAATAAATAAATAATAAATCTCAAGGCTGATTCGGATCCATTTAGTAACTCCCATGGAATCTGTGAGCATCTTATGAAACATCAATAGATTCAAAGAAAGAAAAAAACAACCCAACAATTTAGCAAACTTAAGAATAAATCAAATACTACAAAAGAAAGAATGTAGAATTACATAATTACAAAGCAAAAAAAGGAATGTAACAGACAGTAAAGACTGAGGTATTGACACATGCTTTCTCTTTTTACTAATATTTGTTTAGATCTTCCATGGTAAGTTTTACTTATGATGAGTATCTCATACAGTATTCACTAGCCATGACTAGCTCTGCTTCCATATTTTCCCATCTCTTTCCCTGAGGCCTGCTTTAGTCATGATGTGATATTTTTCTTTTTCCTTGCACTGAGGGAGAGGGAAAAACCCCCCTTCGTGTTGCAAAAGCCATTACATGTGAAGTATCCTTGAGGAAAGAGGATGCAGAAGAGTAGGTGGGGGAATCTGGCATGAAGATGGCACCCATATAAAAGCTGAATCTTTCCCAACCTTCTTAAGATGAGTGCTTTAGATACAGATGACATAGCCAGGGAGGGTAATGGTCGTGTTTCAAAATGTCAGGATGCACTTATTGGGTCTGAACTTCCTTATCTCAAGAGCTGGATTAGCAAGAAGTACTTTCCTTTCCCCACCCACCTTAGTGCCTCTTCACAGCGCTGCCTGGATGAGTCACTACATGAGACATCAACCCTTGTGGAAAGTCTGAAGAAGACAGCGCATGCAGAAATGCTATTTTCCTCCCGTGGACCTAGGAATGGGGGTAGGGTGGGGAGATTAGATTCTGTTCACATTTAAAGGTGAATCTATCCAACTTGCTCTTTCCGAAAACCGCAACCATTTTTTCAAAATTGGCACTTACCGGTATCTGACTATTGCAATGCAGTTCTCCAAACAAGCAATGTGTACAAAATCCACATGTTAAGGGAAAGTGTGCATAAAAATGCACGTAATAGTTAAAGCAACATACAAAAATGCATTATGTTAAAGGAAATTGCTTGTAAAAATTTGTATATTGGGGAAAATGTGCACTAAAAAGCTAGAAACTGAAACTGACAGATCTGTCAGGTCTTAGTTTGGTGTGCTCTTCATTCACTTAAAGCAAACAACAACAACAACAACAAACTTGTGTGGTGCCAAGTGCTGCACACTCCTTGCAGAGTACCTGAGCTCAGCACAGTGGTTTTGTGCTTAGAGGGACCTGTACTTTCTCATGTATAGGAACATTTCTTATTGAAGGAGTGTCCCACAGATTGTGTGAAGTGTGCAAGTTGAAGAATAGGAATGCAATGAGATTTCTGATGTTTAGAAAATATCAGGAGACAATCAATCACACATTTCAGGAAATAAAATCTTCCAAGCACACCTGCCATCCTCCTGGCAAGAGGGAGCTGGAGCAGCAACCTAATAGAGCTCATTACAGTAAAATATTGTGGGGAAAATCAACAAAAAGAAAAAGCCAACAGATATTTAAACTTGTCATCGTAGGTAGTAATTAGGTGGTAGTTAACTAGTTTGAGGCTCCAATACTTTGGCCACCTCATGAGAAGAGAAGACTCCCTGGAAAAGACCCTGATGTTGGGAAAGATGGAGGGCACAAGGAGAAGGGGACGGCAGAGGACGAGATGGTTGGACAGTGTTCTCGAAGCTACCAACATGAGCTTGACCAAACTGCGGGAGGCAGTGGAAGACAGGAGTGCCTGGCGTGCTTTGGCCCATGGGGTCACAAAGTGTCGGACACGACTAAACGACTAAATGACTAAACAACAACAATAACTAGTTTGAGGGATAATTCCATATTGGGATAAGATTCAACATAGATATCTTCCAGTCCTTGTTATCTTCACACAGGCGCGCGTGCACACACACACACACACACTGACCCCAGGTAATGGCAGCCTAAGTGATGGTAGGTCTTTGTGCTGATGGGACACAAATGACCAGTCTAAGTCAAAAGAAAGGCTCAGATAGCTATATGGGATGTGTATCATAAGTTATTGATTGGATGAATCCAGTGCCATCTGCATAAAAAGTCATGCATAGGCACTGAAGATGAGGGAAAGAGAAGAAAAAAGAGATTGTTGAGCCCTATGGAAATCCCTTCATGCATGAGCACTCGACCCACGTGGAGAATAAAAGGAGCCTTCACAAATACATACACACAATAAATAAACATTAGAGGACAGTCTGAAAGCCCATTGGTAGATTACACACTTTGCATGCAAAAGATCCCATGTCCCATCTCCAAGTAAGACTAGGAAAACCACAGCTGAAGGATAGCTATGTGCAGTGCTATTTTTCCAGAAAAAGAGGTTCCAGAATGCACCACGAACGCATTCCTTGTTCTTTTATAATGGCAATGGTGCCCACCTGAGAGGTGCTGGAACTGAGTTCCGGTGAGTGCTGGCTGAAAAAAAGCCCTGGCTATGTTTCATTTTGTGGATTGGTGGTCCAGTTATTGCATAGTAAGTAGGCTCTCCCTGATTCCTACTACAGGTTTGCTATTTCTAGCGATATATTTAAAACAAACAAACAAACCTATATGCGACTAACACTTTTGTGTGTGAAATGACATTTGGTAAATAAGCCTATACAGTGGTACCTTGGTTTAAGAACAGTCCTGTCTACGAACTCCGCAAAACCGGAAGTAGTGTCCCGGTTTGAGAACTTAACCTGGGTCTAAGAATGGAATCCTAATGGTGGAAGGGCACTGGTGGTTGAAGGCCTTATAAGGGAAAGTGCACCTCGGTTTAAGAATGGTTTTGGTTTAAGAACGGACTTCCAGAATGGATTAAGTTCGTAAACCGAGGTACCACTGTACTTGAATCTGCACTCCACCCTTCCAATTCTCTGTTCATGCTAGTTGGCTGCAAGTGGGAGAGGATGCGTTCCTGCACATACACATAGAACCTGCTTACTTACGACATTCAACTGCAGTAAGGAGTCGGGAATATTTCACTCTTGGGAGGTTGATTGAGTGGTTCTGGCCATCATGACCTGTATTAATAATATCCTCACATGTCTTGATGGATGGCTTGTTTCAATTCTGGACTGAAAAGCTCAAGTTTCTTTTAGCTTCATTCAAGCACAGTCAGGAAGAGGAAGCTCTAAAAGCAGATGAAGCCAAGGTCACGAAGGAATAATATTCTAGTCACATTCAATGGATCCTTGTTTTCGGCACCTGACACCTTGTCCACTTCTTTGTACACCACAAAGAGAATATAGAGGTGTGAAGAAAGGAAAGGAAAGAACTACATTAGTGAAAGATCTCTCCACTTGAATCAGAACTCTTCCCTCCTTTTTGGTATGCCAATTAGCTAGAAATGTTAAAAATGAAGACTTTTTTTTAAAAAATCACCTAAGGGGTGTGTTTACTAAGGCAGTCTGCAAGTCAATGGTACCCATGAAATTTGGTGCTTCCAATATGGTTGTAATCTCCTAAACACTAAAATGATCTACAGAGACTATAGAGTGCATTTGAATATAAATACCAATCACCTGAATGAGAATATTAATAACATAAAGAGCTAAAGTGTGATTAGATTATGGTCCTTGATGCCAATTTCAGTAAAGGAGAACCTTCCTGAGCTTCCTCTGGGGATGGCAGCACTACTAGGACAAATTTCAACTCATAAGATGTAAGAGCATCAAATAAGGTCATGCACATTTTCTCAAAACCCAGTGCAATAAAACCAGGATCTGAGTGACAGCATGTTGACTGCCAAGAATATTTATCCATGTTATTACATATAATGCTCTGGCATATTTTCAAAATGAGAAGTGAAAGCATTACAGACAGGTTATACACATGCAAACACACACAAACACACTTATGAGCAAAATGCTTTTTGATGTAGATAATAACTCATGGAACAAAGAGCTTGGTGGCTGAAGTGAACATCCTTATTTAACCATGTTGTCTCTCCTAATCTATTTTTGCAAGACTGTTGTGAATATAAAATGGGATAAACCTACATATATTGTCCTTAGCTCTGTGAAGAAAGGACAGCATACAAATTAATTATGTGGAGTTGTGTCTTGTGGTTTTGCTTCATTCCATAGTTTAACTATGCACTGTGTGAAGAAGTACTTTCTTTTGTCTGTCCCTAATCCTACAACATTTGGTTTCATGGGCTATTCACATGATATCATAGTATTATGAAAGTGAAGGACTATTAGCTAATCAGCCCTATAATTCCCAGAATCCCCCCTGGATCTCTTATTAAAAATTGGTGTTATATTAGCCATTTTCCAGTCGTTTTTGTTTGTTTGTTTGTTTTTTGGAGGCTGATCTTTTGGATATATGCATTTTTGGATGGTTGGTGCTCACTCCTAAACTGCGCCAGTGTTTCCTCAGGTTTGACAAGAATCTGTGAAGACACAGAATGCAGAGGTGTGGATTGGGAGTGGGGGAGGATATGGAGGTGAGGGAGTAAGTCTGCTGAGACCTCCTAACAGCTTACACCAAGACAGTATCCTGCAGTATCCTGGCTAGGGGAATTCAGATTTGCATGCAGTAAGATTTTTTTTTTTAAAAAAATCTCCTCTCTAAAGTATACATTGTATTTCAGGAGAAAAGGGAAATAAAACACACCTCCTTTCTACTCTCCTGATTCCTTCCCCCACTCCCCAAAAGCTGACAATATAGTGATAGCATGATCAGATTTGGGGCTAGCAGCTTTTTAGCACTGAAGCGGGGGGGGGGGGGCAGGCTGTGGCCCTCCAGATATTGCAAGGATGATGGGAGTTTAGATCTGGAAAACAGGTTCCCTACCACTGCACTAAAGGTTTGTAGGAAGCTGCCTTATATTGGACTCTTTTTCCACCCAGACCAGTTTTGACTACTGTTGATTACGGTGACTGCAGCATTTCAGTTTCCACACAACCAGTCTCCACACAACCTGCTACATGATCCTTTTAGTTCAGCAGAGGAAGGTCCCAGGGTGAGGGAATCAGAAAAAAATTGCCCTTTTCCCTTACCCACTTCTGAAACCTTCCCTCTTATTATGCCTCGCAGGCATGTCCAAAGTCCATTTTGGGGGCCCAATCCAGCCCACTGGTCGATTTAATCTGCCTCCTATGGCAGTATATGCCCTGGGGTAAAAAAAAAAAAGCTCAACAACTTTGGTCGGCCCTCACGCACGTTCACTTCATCAAATCTGGCCCTCTTTGGAAAAAGTTTGGGCACCCCTTGGGTGCTGGGGATATACATTATGATATTTCCTTGCAAGTGCCACTTACAAGAACAAAAAATAAATACTAGGTTAAAACAGAACAATGAAGCAGTCCTTCGGCTTGTATAGGCAGCTGGTAAACATAAGCCTCTCTCCCAGTGGATTTGCATTTGAACAATTATCTCCTCTTTCCATCTTGTTAAAGGAATTAAACTGCTTAAAATCTTACAAAGTGTTACCATTAACAAATAGCAAGTGTCACAGATGCATTTCCCAAAAAGGATGACAGACAAAAGAGGAGAACTGACCCGGAAGATGCCGCAGCAGAGATGGAGCTGAACGCTTTCCTTCCTCTCTTATCTCAAGTGCTGAAGTCGTTTAAAGTTCAACATTAATTTAAGCACATTGCATTTTCTCTTGGTGGCAATAGAACTGCTTCATAAATGCTGGTTTCACAATATTTTTCTGCCTGTTCTATAGCAATCCTCATAGAAGAACACTGGTAAACATATTGTTGTTTATTTTGACAAGGAACATTTTCTTCCAGTCATAAATGTCTGAATAATACTTTTGTGAACGGCTGGACTTATTGAAATCTCCTCTGCTGCCATAATATATTCCTTCCCCTGACAGACAGGCATGGTCCCCCCCCCCCGAAGGTTTATTGAAAAATGAAAGTCTTCTATAAAATGTATTGCAGATCATTTATATCATCTCTATCTCTTTTTATAATCCACTCAGTTTTTATTCATTGAAATAATCTTCTCCTGAACCTAAGTACTGCAAGGCAGAGATTAAAATACTGTGTATATGAAACAGGGTTCATAAATGATTATCTGTATCTGCATGCTATATTACCACAACCACTTGGAGGAATCAAAGTTGCTGAAAAATGAAATGAGCCTAAGCTGACTTGCTAACCAGGTTTCATTCTTCTGTGTCCACACAAATCAAACGGTGGCTGATAAAAGAAATACTTTTCTGTAGGAAATTTATTCTCGAAAATATTAAATTCTGAAGCTTGAGGAGCACCAGCTTGAACAAATTTTAGTAGGGAACTGATTGAGATGATAACTTTCCATTCAAATGCTCCATGGAAATTTTCTAGAGACGTTGTGTGCGTGTATAAATTTTGCTTTAAAATGTCCATGAGTTATTTCAGTATTTTATACCCAAAAGGCATTTGATAATTGACAGTGTATGTTTAGTGCTGAACAAGCTGTTTTTAACAGGAATTGATATTTGATATTCGGTGTTCTGCAAATGACTGCGGTGTAAGTTTGAATGTCTCTTTTGAAAAACAATGTATAAAAAAGTACAAAATATGTCAGTGTGAAGGTACACAAACATCAATGGGTTTTATGTCCCCAAAATACTGGTCTTTTACATTTTTCAGCACAACATTAGATCAGGCTTCAATATGGAGCTGATGACCTGTATTTGATATTTCATCAAATGAAATATCAAGGTGGGAAACACTAAACTTTCTTGTGAGCAACCCTTTCCCCCAAACACACTTGGTGAGATACTACTGCTCTGACGTGCTTAAAAGACTAGTATGGCTATTTCTCATGTAATTATAGGTTTTTATCTGCCATCTGAATTTCCAATTCGCCATCTGAATTTCCAATTCGTTGTAAGAGAATTAGAGATGTGTGGTGTCACTTCCAAAGCATACATTTCAAGTATGGTTAAGAGTCATACCTCCCTTGAAGAACTCTGGAAACTGTAGCTTGTTAAGGGTTCTGAGAGTTAGGAGACCCCTGAAAGAGCTACAATTCCCAGCATCCTTAACAGGTTACAATTCTCAGGATTTGGGGAAAGGGCATGGCGATTAAATAAGCATAAAAGAGCTTCAAAGGTATGCTGTGGATGGGGCCAGAGAGAGAGAAGCTGCAGGGAGGAATAGAGTAGAGAGGTTATGGAAACTCTTCCCCCTCTTCTGAACAAAACTAAGGGCATATAAATAACTGAACTGTGGGTTTTATTACCCCTTATGAAGATACACTGCATAAAATTCTAATCACATTTAGAAATTGATCAGGCACACAACTACTTTAAATAGCAGAACAACAGTTATACTATCCTTTCCTTAAACTAAAGTTCTATATTAGATTTTGGAGACAGTTAATAAGATACTCATTGATCTGACCCTTCAGGCAACTCACACAATTCTCTCTCTCTCTCTCTCTCTCTCTCTCTCTCTCTCTCTCTCTCTCTCACACACACACACACACACACACACACTCATGAGCCAGATCTGTTGATCCAAGAGCATAAACAAATTCTCTCTCACACACACATACACACACACACATGGATGAGCATTTCAGACTGCAGGTGAGGCTCACATGATGGAATAATTTATTTAATAAGAGATTTCTACATTGCCCTTCATCAGAAATGGTGACAGGGAGGTTTGCAATGTGATATAAAATACACTACGTAATCAGAAAAAAACAATTCTTATGAATAAATTAACAGCCTCATTGACATTAACTTAATTCATTAGCCTCTGAAAGTCTGACAAAAAAGGCAAACCTCCACCTAGTGTCTGATAGAATAGAAAGTCAGGCTGAGGCAACTCACCTGAGGACACCATTCCATAGATATAGAACTACCAGGAGAAATTCCTGTATCACACACCTCATTTAATGCAGGAACCACCAGAAGAATCTCTGCTGATTTTATTACTTGGGCAGGTTGATAGGGAAAAAAACATCTGGGCCTTATGTCACTCAGGGCTTTGAATGTCAGCATAGAAATTAACTGGCAGCCAGTGCAGTTGGTAGAGCTCCCTTCAACACTCTAGCCTAGCTGCCACATTATAACACTGAGAAGACCAGCATGTCAGAGAGAGAGGTAGTGCTGGCCATTTCCCTGGTATCTAGTTTTCTATATGGAGCATTCCAGGAAGGAAATCGGTGCCTACATACAAAAGGGAAACATCTATTGCTGGCCATTTGGTCACATTGTGAATACATTCACATGGCCTGCTATGATATATTAATTCTAAATATAATATATGATACATTAATTCTAACTGAGTCAACAAAGCACAATAAACCTGAAGGGAGCCCAAGAAAGGGTTCTGTGAAAAAACACAGAATATACCCTACTGATATAATCAATACTCTCTATTTTCATAGCTTGCTGAGAAAATATGGCATATGACATTGAAGACAAATGTGTCCAAACTTTTGCATACTATGAAAATAAGTATTGCTGTGGGGACATTGCTCAGATACTTGATCTTATAGAAAAACAGGCCCAAGTTTAAGAAAGTAAAGAAGACACAGTTCAACCCAGTTGGGCTTCATTTTCACAGAGTGGGACAGGAGAAGAGAAATGAAACAATATACTTTTGAATTTATGGAGCAATAAATGGCCAGAACAGCAGAATAAACAACAACAGAGAACATTAAGATATCCTGAAACATTTCTCCCAATATGGTTGAAATCTCGTCTCCTCAACAAATCCATCAGGACATTTACATTCCAAAGCTAAGGTTATTCCATACAAAGGGAAAAGAGATCATTAAGAGATTAAAAACAAAAGAACTTTTTAGTTTCACACATTACATGTCTTTCAGTGATGCTATTAGGGAAATTAATGAAACCCATTTTCTTTACTCTGGGGCGCTGGGAAAGTCATTAGATTTGAATGAATACATAACAGCACATCAATCTAATTTGAAGAGAGGGAATCGGCAAGCCAGATGCAGCTTCAGAGGGATTCACCTTAATGGTAGTGATGCAAGTTTCATAAATTACAGTAGAAGGCAAATTGCAAACAACACAAAGAGACAATGATTCAGCACTGTGCAAACACAACAATTAAGTGTGTCTATATTCAGCATCACCTTGACAATTAAGACCACACACTGCTAATCTCTAGATTTGTCTCCTTTTATTTGTCTTATGTTTTCATCTCAACAAGGTCTTTGAAGCTGCTGTTCTTTAAATACTCATGCATTTGTTAACAGCTTTGAAATTTCAGAGGAAAGGCAAGATGCAAAATAAGCATTTTGAAGAGGTACAAAAAAGAAAGGCATTTTCTTGGAACAGTTTGAAATGTACTATATTTACTTTCAAATCACTTCTGAATGCCATTGGGTACCCCTCAACTGCATTTTACATGAGTAAATTAAAATGTTTTGTTGATTCACTTAATGTCAAGTTGACGTCTGGAAAAAATACTTAAAGAACACATCATATGCATCCATGTAAAGTAGAAAGTTTTTGGATTTGATCCATTGTATCCAGCTATCCCTCCATTGATAGAAATATATTTGATCCAGCAGAGTCTTTCATCAAGGGATCAAGGTAATCTTCTACTTCACATACTGTTTTGAAGGGTATTCCGAAGATCTGGAGCTATTTGGAATGAAAACTGCAAGAGATCACCTCGATCCCTCCTCTGCAAACAGAAAGTTCTGTTGGATTAAAGATCCTTCAATCAGCAAAGAGTTACCATATGGATCCAACCTATTAAAGCTAATATTTATCTACTTTAGATGTTTGCATGTGGTGCATCCTTTCAAAGATCGGTCCTCCCAAAGATTGTCTTAACACTAAGTGAATAAATAAGGCATTTTAAATTAATAGTGCAAAATATGAATCTACCTTACAGTGTGTCAGAGCATTGGCTCATGTAAACCAGTGCTGTCTACTTTGACTGGTGGTGGCATTCCTTTTTCCAGCTCTGTTGCTGAAGATTCAAACAACACAGGGAGCTGTATTACACTGAGCATTGTCTACACTGAATGGCAGTGGCTCTCCAAGGTTTCAGATAGGGAGTCTTCCTTATCCCTACCGTTACCTTTCCTATAGTTGTACATGTGGGGAATTGAACTAAGTCTTGAATAATGGGGTACATTGTTAGTACTGTTGATGCTGCAGATAGATGGTAGGTAGATAGGGACAGATAGATAGATAGATAGATAGATAGATAGATAGATAGATGATAGAACGATATAGATTGATGTTCTACAATGGTGCTTTGGATCATAACCATGAAGCAACATGTTTCAAATTATTTGGATAGCACAAACTGGAATGGAGAGATGCAAGCTCCCCAAGATATGCAAGATGTCCCAACACATGTTTCTTTCTATGCCTTGATTGGTCCTTAACATAGATCTGACACTATACCCATCAGTAATTTGCTTCAAAACCTAGCAGTGGGACTTACCTGCTTCCCCTTGTGGATGATTAATGGGAGAATTTAGATGTTCTTTTGATCTCTTATGACGCTATGATACAGGAATGGTAGCAAGTAACCAACACATATTTTTAAAATATAGAACATGAAAGCATTTGATTCAGTGAGCATTCTTCTCAGAAAAAAAGGCTTGCTTTGTCAGTAGGCCAAGTCTACTGATGAGTGCAACCTTCTGATCATCCAGGCACACTGGCAACATCAACATCTGCACTGGCAGCAACCAACAACCAGTATACTTTAGGTGAAGAATGTCTCACCTGTAGGAAATATGTACAAAATCATAGATTTCCTATATTGCCTTTATAATTGCCCGTGCAGTGATTGTGACTGATACCCTCTAACGAGCAGGAGTGCAGAGGAATAAAAGCTGGAGGCAGGCACTTTGGAGACAGCTATGATATTACCAACAATCCCCATCAATCCTCAGATCAGATTTACTGTGACAGCTGACTTGACTTTCCACAATAAACACGTTTGAGTATGGTATATGTTATAAGATCCCAAGAAAATATTATATTTTGCAGTGTGGTAACTGTCACTCCACTAAATTTAATGAAAGTTAGGAGTACACGGGAGATTTACAAGCTGGTGGCTTTATTGCCAGAGCTGCTGTGGCTGCTGCTGCTATAGGGAAAAGTAGTAGTTGTTTCATAATCAATGAAACAACCACACTGTAAACATAGTTTATATTTTGCCTCGCTGGAAGTTTTATGCTGTTTCATAAATGTCAAGCCAGGTGGAGAGGAAAATATGTGATCTAGCACCTGCCCATCTTCCCATCCATCCTTATCCAACTTTCCACCCATCCTTCCATGTAGCAGAATGGATAAACTGGGATACTATTCCTGAACTGATGACAGAAGAGCAGGACTACAATGCAGCGACCAAAGTTGAGTGCTTCAAGGACTTACATCAGGCATAGTGTGATGGCCTGGGAATCTGATTCAGAGGCTGAACCAGAGGAATCCCAGCCTGCACAGGAGTCCCCGCCTCCAGGGCCAGCTGAACTGGGGCAGGGCCTTGATTCTGAAGTGCCTGCACCTGTGCCGGATCCTCAGGAACAGGCACCAGGTGAATCCACTCTGGCTCCAGAGGTGGTGAGGACACAGTGCCTACAGGTGCGCCTCTCCCAGCCCTGTCAGGGGAAGGTGAGTCTCCCCCTGGGTCCAGTAGCCCTCCAGCCTCTCCTGAGCTGCAGAGGCTCAGGGCAGAGAGGCGGAGGGAACTGGTTTCTCCCAGGAGGAGTGCTCGCCTTAAGGCCAGGAGAGGCAGGTCTCCTGGGGGCCGGGACTGCCCCTGGCCTCAGAGAAGATAAAGGTCAGTCAGCCCAGTCCCAGGTTGCGGGAGCAACGTCGTTGAAGAGCTGTTTCGGCCAGCACCTAGTCCTGTTCCTCCAGAGTTCCTGTCCTTGCCCGGCTCCTCGCTTTGGACCCCGCTTTGCCCGTGGAGGACTGTCTGCCGACCCTCGACTCAGGTCCTGGACCTCGCCCCACGGCAACCTTCCCCCAGGACCAACACACATAGGCAAACTCGGCCCTCCAGATGTTTGGGGTCTACAACTCCCATGATCCCTAGCTAACAGGACCGGTGGTCAGGGATGATGGAAGTTGTAGTCCCAAAACATCTGGAGGGTCGAGTTTGCCTATGCCTGACTTACATGCTTTAGAGCAGGGATGTCCAACAGGTCGATCGTGTGTGACTGGTCAACCCCCGGGGAGGTTCCGTTCGATTGCAGTCGATCATGAGCTCCTTTTCCTTTGTGGTGGCATAAGAGCATCCGGTCCTGGCCCCAGCCCCGCCCTCCATTTCCACATGAACGCTGGAATGGAAGACGAAGTCTTCACTGTGAGGTAGATTGTCCCCTTAGCGATCTTTTGGTGAGTGACTTCTGCCCTTTCCCCTTTACTCAATTTTGACATCTTCCTCTCAAAAATGGGACCTTCCTCCCTAAGAAAAGCTCAACAAGTTTGACCTGAAACCCCCCACCCCCAAAGGGATAGATCACTGCCAGTTTTTTATTCTGCGAGTAGATCGCAGTCTCTTGGGCGTTGGATGTCCCTGCTTTAGAGTATAATGCCCATCAGCCCCAGTCTCCACATCTGGAGGGCACCAGGTTGGGGGAGGCAGGTAAGGAGGCATTCTCCGTGGCTGTTCCCCAGCTACAGAACTTTCAGACCTGACTACCTTGTGGGATCAAACCAAGACCTTTTATTTTGACAGGAATTCAGTGGGCAGGATGTTTTTTCTTTATTGCTTTTTAGCAATAACTATTGTTTCTCTTAACACGAATAGGTATTAAGACCACACACTGCTAATCAAGCTACTTTGATTCTTTAAATGGATTAGGCATCTAAGCAAGCAAATAAGAGCTGCACTTTAGAAAAGTTAATTCAGCATTCAAATTCAGGGTTGTTTCCTGAATGGAGCTGTGGCCATGACCCAGCCAAGTTAAACACCTAAACCCCGCTCATTTAAATGGAAAAAACAAGCTTGTGCTAAAATTTCAGACTCAATGGGACTGAAAATAGCTTAGTTTTCGTGGGGCCATGTTCTTAGTAGTCATGGCTGGATGATACTCTTAGCATAGACTTGCAAGTATCCAAACATTTCAAATTACAGAGAACCTGTTTTGGAGACTTTAGAATTTGGTATTGTGGTTCTCAGCTTCACAGACACTAAAATGTCATATTACACACACACACACACACACACTTAAAAAACAACAACCTGGGAAAACATTGCACCCACTTCCCCTCTGTCAGAATGGATTAAGGAGAAGCAGAATTATTCCTTGGGGTTCCAAAATGCCTGGCCAGTAGCGTTTTCATTTTATGGGCTCACAGCAAAGGAGCAATTATTTGTAAGCAAGCTACAACAAACTTGGTGAATAAGTTACTCACAATTCATTGAGATCTACTTCCAAAGCTTGCAAAATGGGAAAAAGCAATATGCATTTCCTGTTTGCTTCACATTTAGTTGAAATCTTTGAACTGTGAAGTGTTTTGCTGCTGCCCATTGTTCTCAGTCATTTGCTCATCTTCCACATGAAATGCCTTCAGAGCCATGTGACTTTCCCTTACCTAAGGGGTGATTTTTTTTCATTTATGCAACAATGAGGGTTTTCTGCAGTTGTAGAACCAGGTGAAAAGACCAGAAAACACACAAATGTAAAGAGAAGCAGACAATCAGGTTACCCAGAGATAACCAAAACTAGAATAACTAAACAATAAATGTAGCTTCGCAGGCATGTCATCATCCTTACATATTCCTTGCCAGTATGTCTCCCTCAGCCCAGCAGAGCTGAGGCTATCCTGGTTCAGCTGCAACTCAGCTGGTAGAAATTAAGCCAGTGGAACATATACCAGTTCTGGTCTTAAAAATGATAGGGTACAGGGAAAGGAGACACTTACGCCTGTTCCAAACTTCATTCAGCTCCGTCATGTGACCTGGCAACCTAGTGGAACTTAAGCCAGCAAAAGTGTGATGTCAATAGTACCGCCATTACAAGCACAATGAAACCTTAAAGTATATTCTTCCTTATAAGTCTTCCATATTATTAGTGGCATCCAAGTTTATATAGCAAGTCAGAAATCAGTATTCTTGTAGACAAAGGGAGTACTTTGTGCTATCATTTTTAAACCCAGCAGTCTCTGTAAAATAAGGTATTATAAAGTGTCGGTCGGCCTACTTACAAGCCTTGAGACAAGAGAGTATTTTGCTAGCAGTGGAGAGTGCACTACAACTCCCCCCTTTCTTCACACACAGTTATGAAGTCTTTGAACTGTAAAAGAGTTTTCTGTCCACTGATCTAAGTTGTTTATTCATCTTCCAGATGAGTTGCCTTCATAGTTATAAGATGGGTATAATCTTTTACTCACCCATCAGTACTCTTTCATCCACACACAAACATAATGACCCAGGAATCTTTTATATGTGAGTGATTCCTTTGCTGTCAATTAAAACTGTCTGGTAGGATTCATTCAGCTCATCCGAGCACACTCTCAGAGCTTTTGCCAATGTAATCCTTTGTAGCTTCATTTCAGTGAAAAATGCCATTGTGAGCACAATGCGATATTACCTTCCACATGGAAATATACAGACATATGTTGCTACATTTACTGGCTGACTGGTTTTTGAACTCTCTCGCCTATATCCATACCTCCAGAGCTACAACAGCAGATTTGGGAATCCAAAAGTGCCAGAATTTCAATTTTTCTGTAGCATCAGGCACTGCAGATCCATTGAAATGATAATATGATGCAGAGGATTCATGACAGGAAGATAATGTGGCTTACTAGATCATGAGTAAACTGATTATTGGACTAAAATGCCCCTACCATCCCACTTCTTGGACCAATGCTTGATTGTTAGGAAATCTTGTGCATTCACTAATGATTTGCCAAAACAAGCAAACATTAAGACTGCTACCACAGCTATGGAATATGTGTATGTAACACCACCTACTATACAACATCATGTGGAAGCCTGGAAAAAGAGACTTCACTCTTCATTTGGTATAATAGTATACCATAGCATAAACCATAGGTAGGCAACCTAAGGCCTGGGGGCCGGATCTGGCCCAATTGCCTTCTCAATCCGGCCCACAAACGGTCTGGGAATCAGCATGTTTTTACATGAGTAGAATGTGTCCTTTTATTTAAAATGCATCTCTGGGTTAATTGTGGGGCATAGGAATTCATTCATCTCCCCCCCCCAAAAAAAATAGTCCGGCCCCCCACAAGGTCTGATGGACAGTGAACTGGCCCCCTGCTGAAAAAGTTTGCTCATCCCTGGCATAAACCATACAATATCTTGCCAAAGCATAAGGAAAGGATAGATTCCTAAGGGAACATAGGAAGCTGTCTTATATGAAATCTAGGCCAGTGTTCATCAATCTTGCATCCCAAGTTGTTGTTGGACTACAACTCCCATCATTCCCAACAATTGGCTAACCTGACATGGAATGATGGCAGTTGTAGTCCAAAAATATCTGGGGACCCAAGGTTGAAGGACAGTGGTTTGCCCATCCACACTGATTGGCAGCAGCTCTCCATGCAAAGCAGATGCTCTACCACTGAGACATGGCCCTTCCCCAGAATGGGTACAAAGGTAGCTGAGATGAGTAAAGAAGCATTAGGCATAGGGAGAAATGCTTCTAGTCTATGTTACACATGAACCACATGGGTTCAGTTTATCTTTTTTAAAATCTATGATTTAAAACACCTGCACATAAAGATCATATTTAAATACACAATTTAAACGTCTTTTTCTCAAAATATGATTTTTTGAATACATTCTTTTTCAACAAAATATGCACTTCTAAAGATATTGCCTCTTAAAATATGCATTTTTAAAGCGCACCATTTTAAAAATTATTATTCATAAAAAGCCTTGGCTGGAACATTTGAGAAGTAAAAAAGCTAGTGGATAAATAAGTTTTGATCTGCAATTAGTCTGGAGGTACAAATCATGGCAGTTAGTATAGGAATTCACAAAGATCAAATTCTTCAAGCATCCCTAATTAGGTGCTATACTGTCCAAATGGCAGTGAGGTCTTCAGTTTTAGATCAAAGACTTTTGTGTCCAGTGTTCACTGAAGAGCATTTGCCCAGAAATAAAAGCATCATTTAGCTTAATCTCTGAGTTTCCTCCTTTGTTTTTCACCAGTAATATCCCTGACAGTGGAAGGTATCTAACAGTTATGAAAGTGCTACAACTTTTAGCTGCAGAATGTAAATTCCCCCTTTTCTGCTCTTGGAATGGATTTAGGTGGGGTGTGAGGTGAGTACAGGCAGAAGAGAGGGTAAGGAGGTTACTGAATATTATATACCTACTCAAATTCAAAACATTTGTTTGTTGTTTAGTCATTTAGTCATGTCCGACTCTTCGTGACCCCATGGACCAGAGCACGCCAGGCACTCCTGTCTTCCACTGCCTCCTGCAGTTTAGTCAAACTCATGCTGTTAGCTTCGAGAACACTGTCCAACCATCTCGTCCTCTGTCGTCCCCTTCTCCTTGTGTCCTCCATCTTTCCCAACATCAGGGTCTTTTCCAGGGAGTCTTTTCTTCTCATGAGGTGGCCAAAGTATTGGAGCCTCAGCTTCAGGATCTGTCCTTCCAGTGAGCACTCAGGGCTGATTTCCTTAAGAATGGATAGGTTTGTTCTTCAAAACACTACTGCTATATAAACTATATAAACTAATATTGAATACCGAATAAATAGTTCTGGTTAAAATATCAAATGCCACATATCAAATGTGTAGTGTAAAGTATTCAATATCTTATAGATGATCTGATGCTAGAATGCACAGACATGAATATGGGGATTAAAGTTGGAGAGGCGAATACTTCTTAAACTAGACTCATACATTTCTAAATTAGTCTTATCCAGGGCTAACTTTTTGACACGCAGAAGTAACTTAAGGAACAATAGCAAGGTTACATGTCTTGTTGCTTTTAATAGCATTGATCTCTCATTGGCAGGTGCCCCTCTAATAAACATTCTGTGACAAACTAGACGATTGCTTATGCAGGGAGATATATTTGTAAAGATTAGAGTTTTTCTCTTGGTGATCAATCTCCATTCTGTCATTCCCTATAGTATTAATGTCAAAAAGATTGTGCTGAGAAAATGTTTGTGTGAGGCCTTGTGGTGTCACTCTATAATTGATCTAGGAAAGAAGAGCAATTGAGAGTAGTGTCTAGAACTTCTGGTTAGGAAAGCAAAACAACATTATGGATGTCCCAGTCTGCATGTTCTGACACTCTCTCATCACATTTCACAACATGTAAGAAATGAGATTCTTCTGGCATGATTTGTTTTTGAGGAAACCCATGCTGGACCTTAGTAATCATAGCATCCTTTTCTAAGTGCTCACAGTCCATCTGCTTAATTATCTGTTCTGGATAACCCAGAACTGGCCCTATTAAAAATCTTCCAAAACAATAATGCCCACTCACATCACAAAGAGCTCATAACCCACCTACTCTCAGCAGCCAGAAACATCATAGCCAGACACTGGAGAGACCTGTCAGGAGTAAGCATGGACCGGTGGTATCAAATAGTTTGGGAAACAGCCTTATTAGAAAAAATAACCAATAAGCTGAAACTGACATGGGGACAAATGGAAGAAGACACCTTCACCCTGGTATGGCTGTCTTTTATCACATACACAGCCGAACAAGACAACAGCAAGAATCCACCAACAGCATATGAATCAATCTGGCTAACCTGGTTCAAAAACACCCACCCACCCCACTCACACATGAAAACAGAGTTCACCACAGCCAATCACAAACAAACAACCACACCCTAGGCCAACCCCAACCTCTCTCACCACTAAAGGAACACAAGCGAATAGTAAAGGGAATCCACACAAGCGACGCTGACACAAAACCCCATTTCCCCCTCCACCTCTTTCCCCCTTTCTTCCTAATGTAACATTAATGTTTCAACAAATGAAACTGATCTATAGAAAATGTACCTTGAAAAAAAGAGACATTGCACATACTTCTGTAAACCAAGAAATCTTGAATAAAAAATACGTTAATTTTAAAAAATCTGTTCTAGGACCTCTGCTGGTATCAATGTCAAGCTCACCAGTCAGAAGACCACACAGAGCCCCCCTCAAGTGAGTGGAGCTATACCACATTATTGGCAAGATGCCAACTTACTCTTCTTAATTTAACAACACACCCACATGTGCAGCAGGTAGAAGTGAGCCTTTTAGAGCCATTTGCAGAGCTGCATATTTTTCCTCGATGCCTTGAATTTAACAAAACACCTGCTCAGAGCAGCAAACCTAATACATTCTGAAAATAACCCAGTGGGAGCAATATGCAATCCTCATTAGTTCCTCAGTTCTTAGATCTAGCAGGCATTTCTTTCCTAATTGTATATTATGTTACACTCCTTACAGATGAGTGACTCTGCTGCTAGACAACATCAAGGTTTTGTTCATGTCATGCCATTCTGCATGAGCTAATAGATCCCATAAATATTCCCAAGGCCTCATCATTGTCCTACTTAAGAGTCTTCCCTCCACATATTCCTTTACTGCCAAACTATGAAACGCACTAAAGCATTTTTATCACTAACTTACCTAAGTCTGAGCCATGTATATTACTGAGCCATATAATTATAGGGCTGGGATGGGTCAGGAACTTATTATGTTGATTCACCAGCAAAAGGAGATCTTCCACATATCAGGACTCTTTCTCAATAAAGGAACATATGAGAAGCCATGTTATAGTGTTGATGCTGATAGTAATATCTCTGAAAACACAACAATACAATCCCACGACTCAGAAGCAAAACATACTTTTTCCACACAACATAATTCCCAAACCAATTTCATGATTTGTCAGAAGCTGTTGATTCCAGGTTTGTGCTCTCCATAAGCAGCTGATACTGCTGTATATGCAATTAGGATAAGCAAATTAGAACATATGTCATTGATCCCACTGTAGTCTTCAGTCTATGACTGTGTCGACCACAGCAAACTATGGCAAGTTCTTAAAGAAATGGGAGTGCCTGATCACCTCATCTGTCTCCTGAGAAATCTCTATGTGGGACAAGAAGCTACAGTTTGAACTGGATATGGAACAACTGATTGGTTCAACATTAGGAAAGTACGACAAGGCTGTATATTGTCTCCCTGCTTATTTAACTTATATGCAGAATTCATCATGCGAAAGGCTGGGCTGGATGTTGGGAAAGATGGAGGGCACAAGGAGAAGGGGACGACAGAGGACGAGATGGTTGGATAGTGTTCTCGAAGCTACCAGCATGAGTTTGACTAAACTGCGGGAGGCAGTGGAAGACAGAAGTGCCTGGCGTGCTCTGGTCCATGGCGTCACGAAGAGTTGGACACGACTAAACGACTAAACAACAACAGTCTTCAGTGTCAAACTGCTCACTGCACTGATTTTTAAACAACCAAATCTTTCCCTTTCCTTCATCCTCAGGAGCTACAGACATGTATTTTGCCTCTCTGTGACATATTTTCATACTCTATTTCCTTCTTGCTGTGGAGGTTTATAAAAAACTAACATCACTTAAAATATTGCTTTTAGGAAGGAGCCAGGAAAAAGAACAACAGTTCAGTAAATAAGTGCTTTTTCATTGTTCTACAATTTCCTTAGGAGATCATTTTGTCTTTACATCCGTCCAATCAGTGGCTTTATTGCACCTGACTCTGTTCAAGCATCCATTTCACAAGAGAGCAGGTCTCAAGATGCTAAGCAACTGAGGGTTTTCCCCCATCGCAACTGGGAAAGAGCACCATGCTAATAATATGCAGTGTATATTGCAACCCTTTGACACCCTCTCCTTTATTGAAAAAAGAAAAGCACACACAAATGATGCTGGCTGTAATGGCAAGTTGTCTTATACAACAATCAGTTTTAATTGTTCATTCTGACACGCTCCAGCACTCTATTAAACACAGATTACGCAGTATTGAATAAATGCATACAAAGCGACTTGGCCCGTCGCTCTGCACACATCGGTGGAAATAATGAATTACATCATCTCATGAAAATGCATTAAAGGTCCGGGGAAGGTCAAGCGCTTGTTATAATTTCATGTTGTCCATTTCGGGTCTAATTTTCTACAACAGAATATGTTCCGGACACTGCTTCTATCTTGAAGCAAAGGTCATTATCTTTTCCCCCCCTCACTAAAAAAAAAAAAAAAGATTTTATATTTGTGCACAGATCTAAACCACAAATTCCAATATGCAGACTGGATGCATGCCTTTAGGACCGCAATACTGAAGACATAGCCAGTCAAGTGGGTCTGTTTTGGCCATTTTGTGGTCTCCTAGCAGATGCCTGCCTCTCTTTCCTGCCTGATGTCCTGTTCCATGATACTGGGGTTGTTTCAACCTGATTGAAGCAATGCCCAGATTCCCCTGAATCAGTCTTTTTTGGTCTGGGCCTTTGGCGAGTCTGGTAAACAGCTATACTATATACTCCTGTGGAATAACCGCACATGGTCTGAAACCTTATTTGCACCTTATTTGTGTGCATCTGTATGTGTGGATAAAAAAAAAAATGCTGAAAAGTATAAATCATCAATCAAAAACCAGAGCCTGAGTTTAATACTGTAGCATTTTCAACCCTCGTTCAAAAATTCTGACAGCCAGTCTGACATTTGCCAAGTTTCCTCCCTTCAGATATCAGCACACAGATGACCCAGGAACTGATTTTGTTTAATGCATGTTTAGCACACAGCAAAGGAAGATCCACGATGGCAAACAGAGTAAAATCCACCCCCTGTCCACCAGTTATTTGCCAGCTTGCTGTACAATTACACAGAACATTTCTGATACTGTAGCAACAACTTTCCATTAAGCGTTTTGATGGTTTGAAACTCACTCTTCAGCACACATCAGTGGCCTTTGTTAGAAACTGCCCACTCCAAGTGAGATGACTCTGTTTCTTCACATCTTCTTTTCGCCCCCCATTAATATTATTGGGGTGAATTCACAGATTCAACTTAAGCAACAGCTAGGATCTGATCTACTATATATTTTGGAAAGTGGTTTGTCTGTCCAGCTGGCCATCTATTCTTAGTGGTTTGGTTGCCTCTTAAGATATTGTTGTCAAACTTGGCATAAGGGTTCCTAGGATGGGGGCAGTGGTTTTCACCAGTGTTGCGTTTTGGGCTGCCACTTTGAATCATTTTGAATCAATTTGGTGGACCAAAATGTCACTTAGGCATGACTTTCGTCAGGGAGGTGATCACCAGCTGTCACAGAAATCACCCAGCCGAATTCATATTGAGGCACTTTAATGCCTCCTAAACAACTGTGCAACCTGCACAGATTTTGCTCTTATTTGTTCCTAGGATTTGTAATGGACTTGGGATCTAATATTTTGATCCACTTAACC
The DNA here is from genome assembly GCF_964252035.2 of Podarcis erhardii. Classification (NCBI taxonomy): domain Eukaryota; kingdom Metazoa; phylum Chordata; class Lepidosauria; order Squamata; family Lacertidae; genus Podarcis; species Podarcis erhardii. Next base: position 91,179,334 of record NC_138497.1, on the reverse strand, counting down.
ACAGAGCTGCCTGTAACCTAAAACGAATCAAGTAATTGGGGGATGTAGTTAGAATCAAGCTAGAAAAACAAATTAAAGGAGGACATGAGATAGGAATCATGCCTATTTTGGTCCTCTAGAGCAGGCATCCCCAACCTTTCGCTCTCCAGATGTTTTGGCCTACAATTCCCATCATCCCTGACCACTGGTCCTGTTAGCTAGGGATCATGGGAGCTGTAGGTCAAAATATCTGGAGGGCTGCAGGTTGGGAATGCCCACTCTAGAGTCTAGGTGCTGGACTACAACTCCCATTATGCATATGTGACGTGAGCACATTGTGTGGTGTGTGCACATTGCCATGGAATACTGAGGGGGGCCTGCTGCCCTCCTTGCAAATTGGGGGGGGGGGGGCTTGGCCCTCCCTATATGGTGGCCCTGGCTGTGACTATGGTGTGAATTTCATTTAGCACAACATGGCGGTATAGTGGTTTAAAAAAAATACAGGTACTACAGTGTGGAAAGGATGTTAGAAACTGGAACAGAAGCACTACCATTATAATCAGTAAAACTGATGCAATAAACCCCACCTGTAACTACATCCTTAAATGGCCGCAGGTCTTTAGCTGGTACTTTCCCCCTTTCCCCCCACCACTTCCCTTTTCCTCCCTTACTTATAACTACACAATTGCACACACAAAAGCAAACCACCTGAAGTGAAAGGTGCACATTAGACTCAACAGACCTGAGCTTTGTGCATTTATTTTGGAATGCAAAAGAGAGGCAGAAGCCTGTGTCTAGCAACACTTCCATCCTGAAGTTCAAGAGGCTCTTCAGATCTCTTTCAGCAGCTGTCCGAGTGAATGCCATAGGTGCTACTGTGAAGGATAAACTAGGAGGATGTTGCCATGATGCCCACTGGCTCCTGATTATGACCATTTCACAGTTTGAGACTAATTATTCTTTTATAACCAAACATTGGCAGGCGGGATTTAAAATATAAATGCCAGTGGGACTGAAATTTTTTGCTACATGCTGCTCGTGGTTACTGTCGCCAAAAGTAAAAATACCTACAGGCAATTTTGACAGCTGATTTAATTTATTTTTTTCCCCATTTGGAATGATATGAAAACTGCACAGCTGGCTAAAGTCCTAGTTCTTGGCCTCCTACATGATCCAGAAAATAGCTAAGGTGGGTTGTTTTTTTTCTTGTTTAAGTGAGCTACAAGCAAAACATTTAAGATGCTAGTTTTAAACTTCAAAGCTGTAATTGCTTTGGAGCCAAGTTATCTGAAGGACTGTATGAACTTGCCTAGGTTTCAAAAATCAGCTTCAGGGGTCTTGCAGTTGAGTCAGCCATCGTGGTCTATAGATTGACTGGGTACCAGAGGCAGAACCTTTTTGGTGATGGCTCCGTATCTTTGGAATTTCCTCCTCAGTATGGCCCTGTCAGTACTGCTGTTTAAAAGAACCTTGAATGCTTTTCATTTCTATCCATAGTTGATATGCTGGTTTTTAATTTTATTTGTTGCCGCTGTTGCTTACCAGGAGGGAGATGGGGAGGGACAAGGTGGTGGAGAGTTAGGGCTTATCCACAATTCCTCTTGTCCCTCTTCCTCATCACAGGGAAAACTACTCTTTAGTGCTCAATCGGAGCAAAGAGCAGTTCAGGTTTTCTCTAGATCAGGGGTCAGCAAACTTTTTCAGCAGGGGGCCGGTCCACTGTCCCTCAGACCTTGTTGGGGGCCGGACTATATTTTGAAAAATAAAATAAAAAATGAACAAATTCCTATGCCCCACAAATAACCCAGAGATGCATTTTAAATAAAAGGACACATTCTACTCATGTGAAAACACGCTGATTGAGTACTGTGTCCAGTTCTGGGCACCACAGTTCAAGAAGGACACTGACAAACTGGAACGTGTCCAGAGGAGGGCAACCAAAATGGTCAAAGGCCTGGAAACGATGCCTTATGAAGAACGGCTAAGGGAGCTGGGCATGTTTAGCCTGGAGAAGAGGAGGTTAAGGGGTGATATGATAGCCATGTTTAAATATATAAGAGGATGTCACATAGAGGAGGGAGAAAGGTTGTTTTCTGCTGCTCCAGAGAAGCGGACACGGAGCAATGGTTCCAAACTACAAGAAAAAAGATTCCACCTAAACATTAGGAAGAACTTCCTGACAGTAAGAGCTGTTCGACAGTGGAATTTGCTGCCAAGGAGTGTGGTGGAGTCTCCTTCTTTGGAGGTCTTTAAGCAGAGGCTTGACAACCATATGTCAGGAGTGCTCTGATGGTGTTTCCTGCTAGGCAGGGGGTTGGACTCGATGGCCCTTGTGGTCTCTTCCAACTCTATGATTCTATGATTCTATGATTCCTGGAATGCCCATGGGCCAGATTTAGAAGGCGATTGGGCCAGATCCGGCCCCCGGGCCTTAGTTTGCCTACCTGTGCTCTAGAATGATGTTTGCTCCAATTTAGCACTAAATAGTAAGTTTTCCCTGGGAAAAGAGCAAGGTGAGAAGAAAATTACCCAAACCTGTGCTTTCTAGGCATGGGAGAAGTGGAAGTGTAGATGAGCCTCAATATTCAATATTAATGCATCCTCAGGAGCACTGGCTTGTCTCTGCCAGTGTGTTTGCACTGCACTGACCTCCTTGCTGCTTTGCCCATATCCTGGCTCCAGAAGGTTCAACTCTCCTCTACCAAACCCCCCGCTTGCTTGATAAAATAAGGCAGAAAAGTTGACACAACAACACAGAGTTCTTCAGGGAGTGACACAGGCTGGTCATTTTGGTGCCACCTGGTTTACCTTTTTAACATATCTGGATAGGGATAAACAAGGTGGGAGATTCTCCCATGTTTGCCTCAGGACGACCCTTAGTATAATTTAGAATATGCCTGATGTACCCCAAATTCTTGATTCGTGGTACCATGTTCTTTCAGATACTTGTTTATGATTTTAATGAAAACAATAAAAATAATTTGTTAAAAAAAATACCCCTCCCAAAATAACTTGGTAGCCCTGCACAAGCAGGAAAAAGGGCAATCCCTCTTATAATGCATAGTCTAAACCAGTTGTTACTAGATTATGGACAACAAGCATAAGATGTGCTGTGACTAAGTGAGCCACTAGATTTTCCAAAATCAAATTTGGCTTTATGCATTTAGTCTCCTAGCAATTAAGCAAGCTACACTTAAAATAAATGTTTCTTAATTGATTAATCCTGTTAATGGACCCCAGCACTGTGGCAGAGTGACTTGATTATGCGCATTTGTGCTCTGGTTAACTACATCTATTTTTCTAATTGCACAATGGCGCTATTTGCATAGTGAACAGAAGTGACTCCAAATTACGTTTCTGGCAGTGTAATAACTCAGCACAAACCCAGTACCATCTCTATGCTACAGAGAGTTCAAAAAGAAAGAAATTTTTTATAAAAATAATAATAAAAAACAGATTCCCTCATGGTGGTACTGCAGTGCTACCATGTTCAGATTTAGTTATTTATTTAAACGGTTTATTTACCACAGTTGCACAAGCCACAGGGTGATATGCGACAAAGCAAGCGGATAAAAATAGAGTGACAAAAATAATGCAATCCTTTGAAAACTAATAAGAACAAATCACTGCCTAACAATTACTCATAGCAGCAGATGATGTGATCTTGTGTTGAGCATCCCCTTGTTTTTCTTGAAGTAAAGAACTATCCCCACTTTGGAGAAATCAGGTGGGTCACACATTAATGAATTTACTTTTGACTCTATTTTTTAATTATTATTAATGAAAATCAGTTAATGGGAATATATGAGAAAGATTGGACACTTTTTCTTATAATCTAAGAATTCATCATGCTTCAGGAATTCCTTTCAAACCTCCTCAAAGATACCAGGGATTTCTGTATATTGTCCCAATAGATTTCAGTCAGCCCACTAGCATGGGTTTCTGCTTGTGCAATGGGACTTTGCCTCCCGTGGCCAATGGAAGACAAGGCAGAATGGGTGCCATGGCCATTCCCCCCTTATACATGTCAGGATACCAGCCTGTCCTGTGCATGTCTACTCAGCAGGAAATCCCAACTGATTTCCTCTAAATGTTATTGGGATTGCAGCCCAAATGACTGAAACTAAATATCAAAGTATGTTCAAGAATAATTAAACATGGGTGGCACTGTGGTCTAAACCACTGACCCTAGGGCTTGCCGACTGGAAGGTCAGCAGTTTGAATCCCCGCGACGGGGTGAGCTCCCATTGCTCGGTCCCAACTCCTGCCAACCTAGCAGTTTGAAAGCACGTCAAAGTGCAAGTAGATGAATAGGTACCGCTCCAGCGGGAAGGTAAACGGCATTTCCATGCACTGCTCTGGTTTCACCAGAAGTGGCTTATTCATGCTGGCCACATGACCCGGAAAAACTGTCTGCAGACAAACGGCGGCTCCCTCAGCCAGTAAAGCGAGATGAGTGCCGCAACCCCAGAGTCATTTGTGACTGGACTTAACTGTCAGGGGTCCTTTACCTTTTTAAGGTAGTACAGCAGACTGATAAATTAGTAGATGAGAAGAAAACAAGTAGGTCAATTAAGCACAATAATCCAAAAGGGATCAAGGGATATACTTTGCATTTGCTGAAGGCTGAGTTGCTTCTCTTTTCATTCTGAGTTGTAAACAGGCCAGCACTGAATCAATGCTTAAATGGAAGCACAAGGGGTTTTCCAGTGCCCATGTGATTTTTTGGTTAAAATATTCAATAATATGTATTTATTTACAACTGTAGCCCATCCTGTAACAAAAGTTTTCAGGGCAGCTCGCAACATAAAATAAAGCAAGTTGACAACCACAATAATAATTCAAAAACAAATGGGAGGATATGTGGCAGAAGTAAGAGTAAGAAATCACCTATTCACATTTTATTTTCTGTTGTCTAGCATATACTCGTAAAAGAGTCAAGCTGCACACCTAAGGGTAACTGAAATGATTTTATTGGCAGAGGATAAAGTTTTTGTATATGAAACTTACTTTATCTGAGGAAATAAGTAATCACCCATGAAAGCCAAAGTCATTCTTGTTCATCTTAAAGGTGCAACTAGACACTTTTAATAGGATTGTTTAAAATATAGATAGAACTGCTGCTCCTTTGTGATGGTTATGCATTCTGTGCAGTGAACAACCTCTTTCCCAACAGTTTTTTCCATACTCACTTCTGTCTACGCCAGCAAAGTGTTCTTAGCTCAGAACACTTCTGAGTTTTGAACACAGACTTACCTCTAGAAAGAGATGCAGATGTTAAAAGCAATGGGTGGGCTTCACCTAAGGAGCCCCTCAGCAGAAGCCCACATAAGGACTTCTGCATGTGCAACAGAGTTCTGCCACCCCTTCTTCCCACACACCCAAAAATTGGCCCAGGGGGACGGGAAGAACCCACAGAACAGTGCAGGAGGAGATGAGCAGGTCATTCTATCTGAAAAGCTGAAATGCTTATGCTGATGGGACAATTGCAATAGCATATAACTGAATTCATTTGAAGGGGAGGCATCTGAAGGGTAGGGGTGAAGTTATATGGTAGAGTAGGGGTGCCATTTTCCCAAAAGTGAATTTCCCCCCCGTCAAATTTGTTCAGCTTTTTGGGGGAAGTATCTTGAGTTTTTGGGCTTTGGGGGTATTTTTATTTTATTTTTTATGTAAATTTTTATTGAAGTTTTTCTTAAACAAAACAAAAAAACAGGAAAAAAAACAGAAATACAATTAACATAACCATATTTTCTTCACTTTTTGGACTTCCTCACATCTCTCACTCCTGCATTCCAAAATTATACAGTTTTAATCAGCAATTTATCACCTTGTTTCCATTCTTATTCTATAGATTACCAATATTATGTCCCTAACTTTGAATACTTTTAGCTAAGTCTTAATTACCCAATTTAAACATAATAATTATTCAAAATTTATTTTTCTCTTTAAGTTCACTTATTCTCCTATTCTTTTCAACTAACTTATTGGGGCCATGTTAATTTCAATCTCGCGTCCTTCTTAGCACTCATGTAGTTTACAATGTTTTTGTAAATAGTCCTTAAATTTCTTCCAATCCTCTTCCACTGCTTCCTCTCCCAGGTGGGGGTGTTTTTAAAAGCCCTTAAAAAAAAATAAAATGCCCTACTTGCCATATGTCTGAGTTTTCCTGGACATATTTAGCAAATATCCACCTAGACGCCATTTTTCAACCCAATTTCCGGATGTCTCCAGGAAAACCCAGACATATGGCAACCCTATATAGAGCAAATGGCAGAACACTCCAGGTTCAGTGCCTTTTGTTAAAAGGATACCTGATGCTTGACATTTTAGGTCAAAGTAGACAACGTTTCTTTTCAATATGAGGGCCACATTCTATTCTGGGCAACCTTATGAGGGCCACATACCAAGAGCAGGCAGGGACAGATGAAAAAAGTGGGTGGAGCAACTAGTATAATTTTTACCTTTATACAGTCGGCTAGTTTCTACATCCACTCAGACACCCCTCTTTATACCCCCCCATCCAGATGAGCAAGACGCATTATTCAAGGATGTAGTCTAGTCAAGCAAAAAATGGGTTGGGTGGGGGCTAAGGAGATCCGGTGAGGGATATGGCCGGGGAAGAATTCTGAGGGCCAAGCAGATGAGCCCAAGGGTTGCATTCAGCCCTTGGGCCTGAGGACACACCCCTGAGCTAGCTGGACCAATAGTCTGCTTCTGTGTAAAATGGCCTGATCATGACTTTGTGTTTGGGAGAAGTCATAGGAAACAAAAAGATCTAGATGGTCCACTTAGCAAGGCTATTTTTATGTCACTTCATAACAGAGAATAGAATACATAAGGACAATCAGAAACATTACTGTAACGAAGAGTCGGACATGACTAAATTACTAAACAACAACAAAGCTTGCCAAATCAGCATGAACTAGAAGGAATGTGGAGGGAGAACAGAAAGCAGAGAGAGTGAAAAGAGATGTTTTCCAAGATAAGGTAGCTGCTGAGCAACAGAAGCTATTTTGAATTCTGAAATAAAGCAACACCCCAGTTCTGATTAAACTTTCCCCATATTTTCTCATATTACCCGTTGGCATGCAAATATTTATGCACTCATCTATCTTATCATCTTCAGTATTATTTTCAGGCCAAAATCCTCTCCTGAAAAACAGAGCGACTGTCAGTGAATTATTCTGGCTAAATGATCAGATGTTTAGAGTTGCAAGAACAGTAGGCTGTGACTCCCCTGAAATACAATTCTCCAATGTTCGTTGCTGGGGAAAGGTTAAAATCTTTTAAAAGATACAATCCCAAATTCATCCTGTGGAGTTAGAAAGCACTTTATAGAGGTGCTGTAAGAGTAGGTTTGGGCAAAAGGTGAATGTGACTTCTTTCTAGATGCCATATTACAATGAATGTCTACATGCATTTCCTAATCCTACTGTTTGTGGATGTGAACCAGCATCTTTTATATCTCCATTTTCAAGTTTCCGAACTTAGGACATTTAGAACAGCACTTTGCACTAAAATGATGTGTATGTGTTGAACAAACCGGCTCTGATAAAGTGTCTGCATTATTCATGAAATAATCAAAGGTTTTAAGTAATGGGGCTATATTTTGATCAGTATCAAAAGAAATCGTGTTTTAGATGGCTGAGTTTAAAGGAATGGGACTTTAGTCTGTGAGGCATTACAGGAATAAACCATTCTGGAAACGGTGAAAACTCTCTTCTCCCTTTACTGGAGGAACCCATCTATGGCGGAATCTGCACACTGCTTTTTCTTTTAAGTGTTTTTAAAAAATACATTGAATTTTCCAGTTACAGATAGGTAGCCGTGTTGGTCTGCCATAGTCAAAACAAAACAAATTCCTTCCAGTAGCACCTTAAAGACCAACTAAGTCAGTTCTTGGTATGAGCTTTCGTGTGCATGCACACTTCTTCAGATACACTGAAACAGAAGTTTCCAGACCCTTCTATATAGTGAGAAGGTGGGGAGGGGTATTACCCTTCTGAGTAATACCCCTCCCCACCTTCTCACTATATAGAAGGGTCTGGAAACTTCTGTTTCAGTGTATCTGAAGAAGTGTGCATGCACACGAAAGCTCATACCAAGAACTGACTTAGTTGGTCTTTAAGGTGCTACTGGAAGGAATTTGTTTTGTATTGAATTTTCCATAAGGCTCACCATCGCCATCTAGTGTCACATTGTATATTGCACTTAAAACACACTAAACACGATTTATTTGCAGCTTTATAGCTGAGTCCTATGACTACCCTTGTGGTGAAGGAGATTCATTGGTTGAAGCAAGGTGGGAGTTATGGGTCTTTGTGTAAGAACATGTGAATCTCCACTCATCTATCTATGCTGCTTCTGAACACAGTCAAACCACGTGTGCAGAACCAGAAAGAGTAGAAAACAAATTAGAGGTTTGGGAAGAACACAAAAAATTGTATGTGCATGATGAGGGGTTGTCTCCCATGCCCCAGACCAATTTGCTTCCTAAGCACTGCTAAGTGAGAGGTAACTCATAAGACTAGTTTGTAGGTATAGCCCACTAATTCCTTCCCTCTTGAGGGAATACTGTACCTGTTAGCTCTCTTGGGATAAAATGCTTTGCTAATTCTCTCCTTTATCTTGAAAAGTAACTAGGGAGATAAACTACATGAAAGTTAAAAGGAAAACAGAAGAGGAGGAGGAGGTCGTAAAGGAGGAGGAGGAATTTTCCCCTCCATGTTTTCAAACCACAATATTACTAGGGCCCCATGGGGAAAAGCGTATTCAGAAAGTTCACACATCTTTCGAGTCATTTCCCCATATATGTTTCCACATCCTGCCAATAATTTGTTGGCCTCTTTTTTTTGTCTTTCTAACTGGTCCAATTGGACTTTTCATAAAAGTATTTTTTAGATTTCTTATACGCCACTATTATATAGGCACTGAGAACTTCCTCTTATCATTTATTTCTAGCAAAGGAATTTAAATGATGTCTAATTTGTATATATTCAGAAATTATAACCTTTTTACCTTCATGTCATAAAATAATGTGGTTGGTTCCCCCTGCTCCCTCTGGATGTGATGGTTATTTTGAATAATGAGATTGGTCCTTTCTTTGCTTTTAATTAGATTGGTTAACATGTAACAAATCCCATTGTCAAGCACTTCTGACTGCCAGCATCTTAATTAGCTGTACATGCATTTTCTGCCTTGTAAGCTCCCTCATTAGTGGTTTAGGAGGGGAAAATCAAACTAAAAGACTTCTATCCCTTTTCCAACTATGAATCCATTTCTACTGTTTTGCATCCTGATGGCACTTTTTCTGATTCAATATTATATTAGACAAATGGACATCAATACAAAAACATTGTTGTGTGTTTTAACGGACTCACACTCAATCTAACCAGCTTCTTACCATAGCCAACTTTGCCTGTCTTTACTATTGCAAGAGTAAAAGAAATGTGTTTTTACAGGCAACCATTAGAGTCTGCTCACTTAGAGCAGAGACAGGATCTACTCCCACTTGTGGAAGTATCTTTTGCAAACAGATGTCATTAATGCCGAGGCAAATGGATATTTTTCCTCCTTCCACATATTTATAGATATACATTAGCTATGAATAAAATATAAAGCAAAACCCCAATAGAGAACTGTATAATTGCATCATTTAGAATGTGGGATAAAAAGGGATAGAGCTACATTTGCTAGGTAGCATCTAAATAATGAAAACAATTAAAACTCAGTAAAATATCGGTGGACTGTTTACAAAATGGCACAACGAAAGCATAATTTATTCTGCTAAGCTATCTCTTGCCATGCATTCACTTTTTGCTGAGTCGTCATATGAAGTGTTCTTTCTGATCCGCCATCTGTGTTTACAGCAGGCAGCTGCTTATACAACCTGGTAGATATATTCCATAGAAGACAACAACAGACAGTCTTACTAGCAGAGCATCATAGCAACGCTGGCACTGGCACCCAAGCCAACAAATAGACCAGAGGGGCAACTGACTTCTCACTTCTGAAAGGTGACCACAATCTCTTGTTGCCTGGGCTAGAAAAAACATACACATACCAAGGGTACAGCTTTGTTATGCAGAAGTGCCGCTGTTAATTCCTATATCGGCATATTTGCAGGGTTTGTTCCCACGGCAAGTGTGCAGTCAGTGATGAGTCTTCACCTCTTGCCAACACAAGGACCTTGATCTAAAGGACCATGTGCCAACAGATGGACACGATCATCATCCTTAGCATGTATGTGCATTTTGATTTGTATTGTTCAAGTATTTCACACATATTCTTCCTGTGATCCTGACTGCTTTGTAATGAAGCCCTGTAATTTTATTCACAGTTCCTCCAATGGGAGACTGGGACTGAGACTTAGAAATAGCCATAGTCATTTATGCTCGAGTAAACTCAAGTTTTGACTGCTGTAACACATTCTACATGGGATTCAACTGGCTCAAAAAACCAGTGCCAGGTTGCCAGCTGGGACTGGCCAATTGGAACATATTACTCCAGGGTTTGGGATTTTTGTTTTGCTTTTAACATTTTTGCTTGTGCAGCCACTACTGGAAGCAAGTGCTGAAGGTACATTATTGTTAGCTATCTCTGTAGTAACCATAATGTGTTATGGCAATCCCACATGGCTAACAAACAAAATGCAATTTAATAAGCTAGGTGAAACAGGGAAGCTATCTAAACAGTGTCACATAATAACTGAATTCAAAATGTAATTACTGAAATTTGTAACCCTGGATGCCACTTCTGCAGTAAAACTGCCCAGGTACAGTCACTGCTTATGGCCTTCTTTTCCATCATAGTCAATCCTTTACATCCTTACGTTTCAACCTGCTTCTTCAACTCTGAAGAATCTCCACACATGCTTCACAACACCTAGCACAGACCTGCTTCCATACTGCAGTCTTCTCAGTCTCTGCTTCTCTCACTTCTCCAGTGTCTTTTTTCATATTATTTCTAAGGAAGGGCAACCTCAGGTACCTTTCAAGTGTCAGTGGGAGGAGGCTGATAGGAAATATGGTCCCATACTCAAGAATCTGGTTAGAAGAATTCTGTCATTTTCCCAAGGAACTTCATAAGCCACTAACACATCATTCCCCAACTTGGTGCCTTCCAGATGTTTCTGGAATCCAGTTCCCATCAGCCTCAGACACTATGCTCAATGGTCAGAGGTGATGGCAGCTGGAGTCCAGTGATATATGAAGAGCATCAAACTGGGGAATGTTGCATGAGTGGTGCATGAAGTTCCATGTGATACTTCAAGAGATGGACATTGGACAGGTGTGGGGGTTGGGTGGGTGGAGATACAAACAAATTTGTAACTTGTTTCTTCCGGAAACTGAAGGAGAGAAAGAAAAAATAAAGAGATATAAAATTGAATTAGGTTGCCAGAGTGTCCTTGTTTGATTTCAAACTGGAAGGCAAGGATGAAAGGAGCACACATGGTCAAAGGAATCTCCAGACCTGCCTAAGCCTTTAATCATCAAAATATTCCCAGAGGTTTTCTACATTTGAGTGGGAGGAGGTTGGAATTCTAAAAAGTCTGTTGACAGATGCTTTGATGGACAACTCACAGTGCTGTCTTGTCAGTGCATTTCTCTCCGGAAAGAAATAATGGGAGCTATGTATAGTTTTTTGGGTTCCCCTCCCCATGACTTATTATTACCAAGTCCTTTGTTCTTTGCAAATTATCAGTGCTATGCTAATTGCTTCCAAGATACATATTAAAATGCACTGAGGTAGATAGAAAATTGCACATGCCTGTCTTCTAAAGAACTAGCCCCTTTTATTAGTATAACTTTCCTAACTCTTGAAAGGAGATGATTTCATGGAGGAGTATCACTTCTAAAAATTTCTATCCAAACTTATATTTTTAGACATTCTCTTTTATTATTTCAAAGGCTGTCATACCACTGCTTGCATTTCATTAGCAGATTATTTTCAGGTGGCGTTTCTTTTTTAAAATCAAAATGGTGCCTTCCATATAACCTCACCTGCCTCCCAATTTCTGAATATAATTACTATTTTCTGTATTCTTATACCAGCCGAATCAAAACTTCTCAGTCAAAATAAGCTAATTTTTAAAAAGGAGAAATGGCAATTTCCTAAAAGGTCATTACCTTAAATCCAATTGCCTATACTGTGCTACCTTGGGTTACATATGCTTCAGGTTACATACGCTTCAGGTTACAGAACTTTGCCTCAGGTTAAGAACTTTGCTTCAGGATGAGAACAGAAATCGTGCTCTGGCGGTGCGGCGACAGCAGGAGGCCCCATTAACTAAAGTCGTCTTCAGGTTAAGAACAGTTTCAGGTTAAGAATGGACCTCCGGAACGAATTAAGTACGTAACCACTGTATGTAACTTAGGTGAGTCCCATTGATGATAGCAAGGTGATATGATTGTTATGGGTTTTAGGGGGGATCCCACTAAACCCTAGAAATTAATAAATAGTAGGAGTTTGATTAGTTTGGAAAAGGGAAAATACAAGCTGTGTAGGAATTCCTGGGTTAGTGTATGCAAAAGAACTTGGCTGAGCTAGGTAGGGCCATTAAGAAGCAATATGGGGCCATTGAGGGTCATTGTCAATGCAAGAGAACTGTCCTGAGGTGTGAACAGAGACAGGGGTTTTTGAAGCTTGCCAGGGTAGCTGGGTGTGATGTCACAGGAGGAGTTTGGAGCCCTTGGGATTAGGCTTCAAATAGCTGAAACAAAGACAGAGAACCATCTTTGGCAGGTTGGCTGAAGGGAGACTAGGAGAGATTCCTTGGACTCCAGTGCTGCATTCCTGTGGGGATCAAGTTCCTCTTGAGATGACCATGCTGTAAGAGCCAGACTCCCTCCACCTAAATTCAGGTGTAAACATGTTAATAAATCATATTTCTTAAAGCTATGACAGTCTCCACTCTGACTTCAATTGTCCACAGGAACGCAGACCCTGGTTGAGGGCCAAGACCCTTGGAATCCTTTGACAAGTTCAGCAGGATTTGGGGTGGCCTGTAACATTATGTAAGCAGTGGGTGTACCCCATTTTGACAGGCACAGGCTGTAAGTGGGAGAACATCCTTTATTGAAATTCTTCGGAGCTAGGAAAAGTTTTAAAATATTTGATGGTCTGGTAGGGGGGACTACCTGTCAATAAGTAGGGGGGAGCAACACCATTCTTAAACATTTTCTCTCTTTTTTTAAAAAAAGAAATGAAAGTTATCAGTTTCCTCTATCAAGCAGTGTTCATTAACGAAAGTATATTTCTTCTTTTGCTTTATCTTCCTCCCAGGAAACAATTTAGGTTTGCAGTCACTTGCCTGTGAGTTTTACGAATCACAACATGTCTTGAGTGTAAACTAAAGGTTATTATTGTTGGAATGAATGGGTTGTTCCATGTTCACAAGGGGGAAAGTGATTCCCCCCCCCTCATACACAACAATCTTTCTGTAGCAGATATTTCAGCTTTGTAATAATTTCTCATTCAGGTCTGCAGTGTCTTATAAGATGTACAATGTTAGGTCTTGCACTGGAAGAGACATCAGAACCTCTACTGAGAAAGCAGAGATGTCTGAGCAATACTCAGTGACTTTACAGCAATCTTCCACTAATCTCTAATAAGTCATTTCTATAAAGTCTGTAAGCCCACACGCTATAACATTAAGAAAGATCTTTCTGACCTTGAAGCTTCATTGCACCTGAACAGGTCTTGTTTTTTAGACGTACAAGGGATAGAATCATCTACTCTCTGTAAATTGGCATTTATTGTTCTTCTTGGTGGGTTTTCTTTAAAAGAATCAAAACAAAACTTTGCACTTGCTCTGCCTCTGTTATTCTGTGGGACAAGTGGCTCCTAAACCTTGGGCACCTCTCTAATATGCACAGATAGTTATAGAAATTTTCACCCTCCTTGGGCATGTCTATTTGCACTTACTGCATTTACCCTGTCTGCACTATATGTTTAAAGAAGCATCATGCCGCTTTAAACAGTCATGGCTTCACCCAAAGTATTCTGGAAAGTGTAGCTGGGTAAGGGTGCTGAACAGCATTAGGAAACCCCTTTACCTCTCACAGAGCTACCATTCTCAGAGTTTTGTCTAACAATGAACCCCTCTCCTTGGGGAACTCTGTGAATTGTAGCTCTAGGTGGGAAAAGGGGTCCCCTGGCAATTCTTAACACTCTTAACAAACTACAGTTCCAAGGATTTTTGGGGAGGAAGCCATGCCTGTCTAAAATGCTATGATGCTACTTTAAATGTACAGTGCAGCTGGGGTGTGCTGTCTGCATGGCCATACCATTAGTTTCACAACAAGGCAGGAATTTCCCTTATACCACCTAAGACTATTTGTCCATCTGACCTGTTTTTCTGAGTTTTTCTGTTTTTCTGTGTGCAGCAGCTCCTAAGGACCAAGGCAGAGATCTTTAGTCACCTGCTATCTGAATTGTTTTTAAACTAGAGATGCCAGCAACTGAACCTGTAACCTTCTGCAGGCAAAACATGTCTTCTACCACTGAGCTGTGCTATGGTTTCTCCACTGAATTCAGGCTTCCACTTCCCCCCTTCTTAGGGCTGCATAATATTTATGTTTATGTTGTGAACCTGCCCAATGTACTTTGGGACTGATCTAGGGCAAATTGTTATATGTCCAGTTTAGAAAATATAGAACAGGGAGAGTCAAAACAAAAAAATAAGGTAGCTTTGTAAGAACTCATGTTCAAACCCCATTATCTCTAGTTAAAATTATTTCAAGTACTATGAGTACAAAATAGCATGCATAGGTGCTGACTGTGAGTGTAAATAATACTATATTTGATGGACCAGCGATTTAAATCAGTTAGAAAAGTCATAATATTTTCCTATATTTTTGCAGTGATATATAGTTGTGTCCAAGATTTACCCATAAAATATCCATATATACATTCAAATATCAGTGTACCCTTAGAGATCATTGTGTAGAGAAATATAACAATGGGAAAACATAGTATTATATACAAACAGTAGATTGTATCATTTGATGTAACAAACCAGAAATGGAGGTTGAGGGAACAGCCATTTTAGATCTGGTCCTAACCAATGTTGATGACCTGGTTAGTGGGGTAGAAGTGGAAGGATCATTAGGCGCGAGTGATCATGCTCTTCTGAAGTTTACTATACAGCGGAAAGGAGCAGCCAAGCATACTAGGACTCAATTTCTTGACTTTAAGAAAGCCGACTTCATAAAACTTAGGGAAGTGCTGGGTGAGATCCCATGGACAGTAATACTAAAAGGAAAGGGAGTTCATGATGGCTGGGAGTTTGTTAAGAGGGAGATAGTAAAAGCACAACTTCAGGCAATACCAATGAGACGGAAACATGGAAGGTGCCTAAAGAAGCCAGGGTGGCTATCTAAAGAACTTTTAACTGAGTTAAGATTAAAAAAGGATGTGTACAAAAAATGGAAAAGGGGGGAAACCACCAAAGAGGAATTCAAACAAATAGCCAGCACGTGTAGACACAAAGTCAGAAAAGCTAAAGCACAGAATGAACTCAGGCTTGCTAGAGAGGTTAAAAGCAACAAAAAAGGCTTTTATGGGTATGTTCGTAGCAAAAGGAAGAACAAAGAAACAGTGGGGTCACTCAGAGGAGAAGCTGGTGAAATGCAAACAGGGGACACAGAAAGGGCTGAACTCCTCAATGCCTTCTTTGCCTCAGTCTTCTCCGATAAAGAAAACAATGCCCGACCTGAAGAATTTGGAGCAAATGATTCAGCAGAGGAAACACAGCCCAGAATAACTAAGGAGGTAGTACAAGAATACTTGGCTAGTTTAGATGTATTCAAGTCTCCAGGGCCAGATGAACTGCATCCAAGAGTATTAAAAGAACTGGCAGATGTGATCTCAGAACCACTGGCAGTCATCTTTGAGAATTCCTGGAGAACAGGCGAAGTCCCGGCAGACTGGAGGAGGGCAAATGTTGTCCCTATTTTCAAAAAGGGGAAAAGAGAGGACCCAAATAATTACTGCCCAGTCAGTCTGACATCAATACCAGGGAAGATTCTGGAGCAGATCATTAAGCAAACAGTCTGTGAGCACCTAGAAAGGAATGCTGTGATCACCAATAGTCAGCATGGATTTCTGAAAAATAAGTCATGTCAGACTAACCTGATCTCGTTTTTTGACAGAATTACAAGCCTGGTAGATGAAGGGAATGCAGTGGATGTAGCCTACCTTGATTTCAGCAAGGCATTTGACAAGGTGCCCCATGATATTCTTGTAAAGAAGCTGGTAAAATGCGGTCTTGACTATGCTACCACTCAGTGGATTTGTAACTGGCTGACTGACCGAACCCAAAGGGTGCTCATCAATGGTTCCTCTTCATCCTGGAGAAGAGTGACTAGTGGGGTGCCACAGGGTTCTGTCTTGGGCCCGGTCTTATTCAACATCTTTATCAACGACTTGGATGATGGACTCAAGGGCATCCTGATCAAATTTGCAGATGACACCAAACTGGGAGGGGTGGCTAACACCCCAGAGGACAGGATCACACTTCAAAACGACCTTGACAGATTAGAGAACTGGGCCAAAACAAACAAGATGAATTTTAAGAGGGAGAAATGTAAAGTATTGCACTTGGGCAAAAAAAAATGAGAGGCACAAATACAAGATGGGTGACACCTGGCTTGAGAGCAGTACATGTGAAAAGGATCTAGGAGTCTTGGTTGACCACAAACTTGACATGAGCCAACAGTGTGACGCGGCAGCTAAAAAAGCCAATGCAATTCTGGGCTGCATCAATAGGAGTATAGCATCTAGATCAAGGGAAGTAATAGTGCCACTGTATTCTGCTCTGGTCAGACCTCACCTGGAGTACTGTGTCCAGTTCTGGGCACCACAGTTCAAGAGGGACACTGACAAACTGGAACGTGTCCAGAGGAGGGCAACCAAAATGGTCAAAGGCCTGGAAATGATGCCTTATGAGGAACGGCTAAGGGAGCTGGGCATGTTTAGCCTGGAGAAGAGGAGGTTAAGGGGTGATATGATAGCCATGTTCAAATATATAAAAGGATGTCACATAGAGGAGGGAGAAAGGTTGTTTTCTGCTGCTCCAGAGAAGCGGACATGGAGCAATGGATCCAAACTACAAGAAAAAAGATTCCACCTAAACATTAGGAAGAACTTCCTGACAGTAAGAGCTGTTCGACAGTAGAATTTGCTGCCAAGGAGTGTGGTGGAGTCTCCTTCTTTGGAGGTCTTTAAGCAGAGGCTTGACAACCATATGTCAGGAGTGCTCTGATGGTGTTTCCTGCTTGGCAGGGGGTTGGACTCGATGGCCCTTGTGGTCTCTTCCAACTCTATGATTCTATGAGTCTAACAGGGAGGGGGGAAATTGGAAAATGAATGTTTAGTAATGATGATGGATATTTGTTGCAAGAAAGAAAATTTAAAAAAATATTTAAAAAAGAAATAAGAAAACCTTGTATAAGAAAAATGTGTAAATGAGAATAGGTGAACTAGAAATTCTTTTCTTGCCTAATATTGTAAACTGCACGGCTTCTTACATTTTTTTAAAAAATCAAATAGTTCTCTGTGTAGTGTGATCTTTCATATATATAAAGTGGTTGATAGTCCTCTAAGTAAAGTCAAATTTTGGGATTGTGGTAGTTTTAAAAATTTGTTATCCAACTTGCAACAAGTTATTAAAACAAGAATCCCCCCTTCTTGCCTTGTTCTTGAACCTGAAGGTTTCAGAAAGTCAATGAAATATGTCTTGTCAAATATATGATGGGTTTCAACTCCTTACTAACAGAATGTGAAATGGACTTTACAGAAAGAAAGGGGCCAGCTGGGCACAGCATCTTTTAGGAGAAAAAAAACGCTGAGCAAGGATGTGCTTTGGGTCGCTTTGTAAAATTCTTTGCTGGAGGCCATCAGATCAGTTCAAGCCCTTGAATAATTAAGCTGCTCAGCTCTTCAATTCTACACAAGTGTATTCATTTACAGAATCAATTGATTTCCATCATGAGGGAGTCGTTATGAGCCGGACCAACATTAAAGTCTGCTGCCTCCATCGCCTCGGCTTCTCCAATGAGCTATTGATTTTGTTTCTCCTTGTGTAGATTTTGGATGGTATTGTGGCAGCTCTGTGAAGCTGTAGGTTGGTGTTTCGCACATAGGAGGCATACCTTGGAATTCCATGAGGAAATATTTTAAGGCCCACTAAAGTTTTAAAAGTCAATAAATGAGTAAGAGAACTAGAAAAAAGACAATACAGAAATATTTGTGCTGTGAGAACACACACACATATTTATACATACATGCCGCAAAAAAGGAGGACAACATTTAGAGAAAATCTGTTTGTGGGGTGTGGGGTATGAGAAGAAAAAAAAAGGTGACTTCATGAGATGTGTTCTGGCAGAGAAACAAATGGGACTGACTTATTTATTTATTTATTTATTTACTAACTTTCTAGAATTGTGCCTAGATGTGAGTGCTTTGTGACATGGTGAATGATGAGCTTTATGCTTTTGGTTGGATCTGCCTGCTTGAAAGGAAGAAACAACGCATATAAGAAATCTTTCTTATCCTTCCTCCTGCCTGCTCTTTTCTCAGAGTTGATGCTGGAGCTGATTGGCAGTCCCTGTGGATAAGAGAGTTAAAAAGGATCTAGCCAGGGATTAATGGTGTGAAACTGGTAAGTCTGAAATGTTGCACTTCAACTCCTTGGCTGACTACGGACTTCAGGAGATCACAGAAAATCTTCATCATGTGCTGAAGCAAGAGTGGTGCTTGACTACAAGACTATTGCACCCATTAGGGCTTACTTCTGAGTAATAATAATAATAATAATAATAATAATAATAATAATAATAATTTATTATTTGTACCCTGCCCATCTGGCTGGGTTTCCCCAGCCACTCTGGGCAGCTTCCACAAAGACCAAAAATACACTAATGTCAGGGGCTCAGGAGCTGAGGCACAGGGAAGATGGGAGATGGAGAGCGAGGGGGAGGAATCCGATTGGAGCGTAGGAGGGGACAGTGGTCCGAGGGATTCCATGAGCCTCTCCAGCGAATCGGAAGATTCACAGAAGGGAGCGCCAGTGGCCAGGGGCAGGGGGGTCCCAAGGGGAACGCCCCAGGAGCAAGGGGGCAGCAGGGACTCCCAGAGCAGTAGTTGGAAATAATAATAATAATAATAATAATAATAATAATAATAATAATAATAATAATTTATTATTTGTACCCCGCCTATCTGGCTGGGTTTCCCCAGCCACTCTGGGCGGCTTCCAACAGAGATAAAAAATACACTAAAATGTCACATATTAAAAACTTCCCTGAACAGGGCTGCCTTCAGATGTCTTCTGAATGTCAGGTAGTTGTCCATCGCCTTGACATCCGATGGGAGGGCATTCCACAGGGCGGGCGCCACCACCGAGAAGGCCCTCTGCCTGGTTCCCTGCAACTTGGCCTCTCGCAGTGAGGGAACCGCCAGAAGGCCCTCGGAGCTGGACCTCAGTGTCCGGGCAGAACAATGGGGGAGGAGACGCTCCTTCAGATATACTGGACCGAGGCCATTTAGGGCTTTAAAGGTCAGCACCAACACTTTGAATTGTGCTCGGAAACGTACTGGGAGCCAATGTAGGTCTTTCAAGACCGGTGTTATATGGTCTCGGCGGCCGCTCCCAGTCACCAATCTAGCTGCCGCATTCTGGATTAGTTGTAGTTTCCGGGTCACCTTCAAAGGTAGCCCCACGTAGAGCGCATTGCAGTAGTCCAAGCGGGAGATAACCAGAGCATGTACCACTCTGGCGAGACAGACCGCAGGCAGATAGGGTCTCAGCCTACGTACCAGATGGAGCTGGTAAACAGCTGCCCTGGATACAGATTTGACCTGTGCCTCCATGGACAGCTGTGAGTCCAAAATGACTCCCAGGCTGCGCACCTGGTCCTTCAGGGGCACAGTTACCCCATTCAGGACCAGGGAATCCTCCACACCTGCCCGCCTCTTGTCCCCCCAAAACAGTACTTCTGTCTTGTCAGGATTCAACCTCAATCTGTTAGCCGCCATCCATCCTCCAACCGCTTCCAGACACTCACACAGGACCTTTACCGCCTTCACTGGTTCTGATTTAAAAGAGAGGTAGAGCTGGGTATCATCTGCATACTGATGAACACCCAGCCCAAACCCTGATGATCCCTCCCAGCGGCTGCATGTAGATGTTGAAAAGCATGGGGGAGAGGACAGAACCCTGAGGCACCCCACAAGTGAGCGGCCAGGGGTCTGAACACATCCCCCACCACCACTTTCTGAACACGGCCCAGGAGGAAGGAGCGGAACCACTGTATGACAGTGCCCCCAGCTCCCAGCCCCTCAAGACGGTCCAGAAGGATGTCATGGTCGATGGTATCAAACGCCGCTGAGAGATCCAGCAGAACTAGGAAACAGCTCTCACCTTTGTCCCTAGCCCGCCGGAGATCATCAACCAGTGCGACCAAGGCAGTTTCAGTCCCAGGACCAGCTTCCCCACCAGAGCAGAGTGGGGGGGAAGAGTCCCAGGCATCGGGGCCAGTGCTTTCCCCACCAGGGAGAGGAGACGAGGCAGAGTCTACCATGCCTCCCTCGGAGAGTCGGACAACAGAAAGGAGGTCAGATCCGGCCAGTGTCACGGAAGAGGGAAGCAGTGATAGAAGTAGTGTAACGGTTAGGAGAAAGGTCACTGGGTTGGCGTGAGAAGCAAGTTCAAATGTACAGGAGCGCGGGACAGCAGAGAGTGAGGATTGGGAACCGGGTCCTAAAGCATGCCGGAGGCAGGGGGAGGAGCTAAGCGACTCAGCGTCGGAAGAGTCCAGAAAGAGCAATGCCCCAGAGGGCAGGAGGACCCAGAGGAGAAGAGAGCAGCGCAGGAGGTGGAGCAGGGCTAGGATCTTAAACTGGTGTGGAAGGGGCGGAGACTCAGATGGGACTTCGCCGATCTAGAGTCTAGACGTAGGGCTGCACGCTCTGGCTTTGAAATGGAAATTAAACTTCAATAAAGACTTTTGTACATAACATCAGCCTGGCGTTGGTCCTCTGTGAGCTGGGACCTAGAGGCAGCTCTGACAACTAATATGTCATACATTAAAAACTTCCCTGAACAGGGCTGCCTTAAGATGTCTTCTGAATGTCAGGTAGTTGTTTATCTCTTTGACATCTGATGGGAGGGCGTTCCACAGGGCAGGCGCCACTACCAAGAAGGCCCTCTGCCTGGTTCCCTGTAGCTTTGCTTCTTGCAATGAGGGAACCGCCAGAAGGCCCTCAGCGCTGGACCTCAGCGTCCGGGCAGAATGATGGGGGTGGAGACGCTCCTTCAGGTATACTGGGCTGAGGCCATTTAGGGCTTTAAAGGTCAACACCAACACTTTGAATTGTGCTCGGAAACATACTGGGAGCCAATGTAGGTCTTTCAAGACCAGTGTTATGTGGTCTCGGCGGCCGCCCCCAGTCACCAGTCTAGCCATGCATAACCATGATACTTGTAAATATTCAGTTCACAGAGAAATAAGTTGCTATGCAATAGGTTCGAGTTAGAGGAATTATTTAAAGTCTGAAAACTGAACATGATTGGCAATTCTATATTATTCCTTGAGTCCAATACCCAAATAAAGATAGGAAGGTTATTTTTGCACTATATTTTGTATGTAGGTACAGCCTGTCTTTTTACTATACT
Source organism: Podarcis erhardii (assembly GCF_964252035.2). Taxonomy (NCBI): domain Eukaryota; kingdom Metazoa; phylum Chordata; class Lepidosauria; order Squamata; family Lacertidae; genus Podarcis; species Podarcis erhardii. Next base: position 91,157,673 of record NC_138497.1, on the reverse strand, counting down.
GATTTTATTATACAATGGTGAAATGGTGATGTTTATGTATGATGTAATAAGATAGCCCAGAGGTTGATATAGAGAAGTGGGCTCTTTTTTGTACACCTTCCTGGGCTAGAGAACTGCACTGCAATTTTTTTTCAAAGAATGGCTGCATTTTGGTTTCCATACTGCTTCAGAAAGTGCGAGTGAGGTAGGCTTGTCTTTGAATGTGAACTGAACTGAATTTATCTCCCATACCTAGAGCTGAGAAAGCATAACATAAGGATTTCTATTTGAAGTGAGAGTCAGTGCCTGCCTGTCCAGTATGGAGGAACAGAGGAGACTCTCTGGGGATATTTGATTAGAGAGGAATGAACTTTTTATAAAAACTGACTTGATCTTCTTTTTTAAAATTAACACTGTGAGTTACTGATATATTTCTGTTATATTATTAAGATAGCAAAGCTTGAAGAACTCCAGACCTTATTTTGTTCACTTTGTAAAGAGCCATTCTTACCTGAGGAGGGCTTTTACGGCTATGGTTCAGAAATCTGAGACCCTTGTTTTATTGAGTGAGCCCAGCATAAAGTTGTTTTGCTCAAGCAGGGGATCAGGCCTCTGACAGACTGATTAGAAAATAGCATATTGTAGCCAAGTAAGATCCACATCATACATTCAAGGTCCTCTTTTGCAGGCATGGGTTCCCATTAAGATACTTGGCAACTGTAGTTGGTTAAGGTGCTGAGAGTTAGGAGATCACTCAGAGAGCTATCATTCCCAGAACCCGTAACAAACCACATTTCCCAGAATTCATATGGAAGTTGATTTCCCCCTTTCCTTGTGTAAGGATAAACAGCACTGTTTTTCTAGAAAAAGGGGTTCATTCTCACCCAACACTGGAAAACAATCCATAAACAGCCCTTTGACTTGAGCTTGAGATTTGGGTGCTATCAGCATATGGATAGCACCAAACCCTTTGTGATATCCCCAGAGGTTTTAGGCAGATGTTAAGTAGCATGGGGAGCATGAGAGAACACAAGAGAGCTAAGAGACAAATGTCCCAACAGGAGCATCCCATCCTCACCCGAGAGTGACACCCATGTGCAATTGCTGTTGGATGCCAGAGCAATGCCAGTTTTCTTACACTTTCACTGTGCACTTAAAAAATAAATAAAGTGATGTTTCTGACCATTGCAAGTAGAAAATACTTACAAAGCAACCTAGACCTAGATATGGAAAGATCTTGGGAGTTGAGGCAATCCACAATTTAAAGAAATGGGATCTTAAAATTCATTAGTCATTGAGGTCTAACTCCACAAGGAATCTTCAAATGCCCTTTTCAAAAGCACGGGGGAACCCAGGAGAACAAAAGCCTACAGGTTTGGTTTATTTCTTCTGACTATGTGGCTCAAGGGAGTAGTTTTAGCACTTCACATTTGTAGTAATGGAAAATTCCTGGATGCTTAAGTCCGTGTGGAGCATTTCCTTTGTAAATGTGCCCTTTGATACCACTCTGGTTTCTGGTCTTTCTCCTTCTATGCCATTAGTCCCCCCCAGTGGATGTGATGTTTTCAAAATATATGTGTGTCCATGTACGTGTTAAGATGGGACCACATTTGCATGCCATTGATTGGAGCCGCTACAACACCAACCAGAGGCAGCCAAGCCTGAAACTGAGTGTGTTAAACAAACAAATCATGAGCTAATGATTTTCCAATAACTCAGCTGCCCTCCTTATGTTTTTGAGATGCTATATTTTTTTCTTGGAGGAACGAATTGATGTGGAGCTTTGAATTACAACAGAGAGGCTGATGTAAGGTGACTGCAAGAGGGTCGAGGGCTTTTATTTGCTGCTGTTTTCTGATTGATTGGTGTTTCAGCACTTTTTAATTTCATGTTCCGCTTCAGCATGGCCTCACCACAATTGCATAAACTGCAGCCATAGATCAAAAGCAAGAGGACAAAATGTAGCCTGCATCAAGGCCAGCATCCTGTTCCTTCAACTGTTAATATTTTACCCTCTTAATGCTTCAACAGTCTTCCACAACCCGGTGCCCTCCAGCTCTTTCAGCCTTCATCACCATCAGTCCCAGCCAGCATGGCTAATGGTCAGTGATGTGGGAGCTACCTTCTAAAATATCTGAGTAGCACAAGGTTGGAGGAAGCAGGTCTGAACAGCAAAAATGCACACTATCACTATCACCTGCCTGTCTTCTGCACTATTAGCGTGATTTTGCTAATCGATTATTCAGAGCCATTGTGATCTGCAAAAGGGCAATGAAAGACGGTAACCTAGTAAACACATTTTTGTATGCTATTTTCACCCATATATGCATTTCGTACACAGTTTTGGAGAACTGCATTACAAAATTCAGAGTAGTGAGAAATTCAAAGACTAGCCGCTTGTTTTGATATGCATAAAAAATAATCAACCCTATACATGATTACCTTCCTCTGGATGTATGCTAAAGCTCTACCCTGAAGGTATTTCAGACACTGTATGACAGACTTATGCTCTTGACTGGTGTTTTGTAAGTGTGCTAACAGCTGTGTACCAGGCAAAATAAGAAACATTTGCCCTATAGTGATGTAGCAAGTAAGGCTTCAACTGCTGATTTTCCACCTGTCAAGCTGTTGCCCTACTGCATCAAAACATTGCAGGCTGTCCCCCGTACCTAACATGAGTGCTCCTATTCAGGGCTCCAACCAACCTGGATTAGGAAGTTTGCAGGGTGTTTTGGAGCTCATGGGGGATTTCAGGATAGGGAAGGAAAGGGGATGACTTAAAAAAAAAAACAACCCTTCCTGAAATCTCCCCCTGCCGTGTTATTTAGCATTAAAATAGAGGGGTGTGCTGTCACTTCAAAACCTTTATTAAGTACCTATATAGTATGGTTGTGCAGTACAGTTCTAGAGAGTGGGAAGTATTATTTTTCCTTGCTTGCTTGCTGAAATATTCTCATGAATGGCATGGGAGATTAAGTCTTTAACACCACAATGTGCATCCACCAAGTTTTCCCTCCTGGAGGATATAAGAGGCGCTCAAGAAGACCATTGTCCATGTTTTTACCCAAGTTTCTGTAGCTTAGCTGAACTCAACATTCTGTAGGTCGGGACATGAACCCTCTCAGCCCTCTGTATGTTGCTGGACTTCAGCTTCCATTACACCTGACCATCGACCATGCTGGCTGGAGCTAATGTGAGCTGGAGTCCAGCCAGGTTCCCTATCCTATTCTTGCTGAAGATCTGGGGAGTTCCCAGGTCCTTGTTAGGCCACCCTGTCCCTATTTAATTATTCTCTTCCTTCTTTATTTACAAACTAATACACTGTTGCAAATATAAGAAGCTCTCCAGCTTTTCAGTAACGGATCCTGTATCACTTCCAAACTGATAGCATGGGACTGCCTGTGTTTTATACTAGTGTCAGGGTGTGTGGCTTAATGATGATGATGATGATGATGATATACCTATTAGTCACATTTTTGCACTCAAGTGCCTCAAAGCAACTTACACAGTAAAATAAAATAGCAAAGACATTAATATCCGATAAAAGCAGCAATAACCAAAGACTAAAATACTCATCTGACAATATATTTAAAAGGAATGTGCCATTTCGTTGTTCTTGTTGATATTAGGGGAAACTAACCGTGTTTATGGAAGACAATCTTACTTGGCTACGAGTGATCACCAAAGAGATACAACATGTGTGTTTTTAAAAATATGTTTATTTTCCATTTTTATTGGGAAATAATTGCCTTTGTTACTAAAAAAATTGTCTGCCAAGGGAAGCCAGTTGCTTGACGCGGGTGAGTGTATGTGCGGGTGTTTATCACAGTGTGTTTAGGATATTTGGTTCTGATGTCACCCTCACATAATGAAAACACAGAGAGGGAGCTCAAAGAGATCAAGAGCTGATCTCTTTCTGAAGTGTGGATGAGCTTTCCCCATTTGGAAATATTTTCAGACTGCAGAATCTTCAGAGCAAAGACACCCTTTCCTAAAAGAAGGAATATGCATGAGGGTTTTTTCAGACCATTGAACACACCTTTCTCAAAGCAATGGAGTGGCCAGGGAGCCTAGCCCAGAAGATATGTTCTAGATAAAATGCAAGACTTTATGAGATTCACATGCCTTTTGGCAATTTGAATACATTTCAGTGATTCATCACATACTGGCTTTTCACTTCCGAGAATTCGTGCAATAAACTTAACCTTTGGTTTCTTTTCAATCTCCTGGTCTCAGAAGATTCCCCCCTCTTTCTGTAATATCATCACTGGAATTTTACTTCTGAGTAAGGCTATTTAGGAACTAAAAAAAATCACATTACTGTAATTTGGGGGAAGTCTGCAGCTCTGTGGTAGAGCACTTGCTACATATACAGAAGATGCCAGATTCAATCCTCAGCATCTCAAGGTATGGCTGGGGAACACCAGTCTGAAGCCCTGGAGAGTCGCTGCCAGTCAGTGTGGACAATATTAAGCAGGACTCTATATAGGGAAGTTTTCTGAGTTTCTATGTTTAGGGCTGTTGTCTTTGTCCATGGAGTTTTCTTGCCAGGGATACTGGAGTGGCTTGCCGGTTCCTGCTCCAGGTGGATCACATTTGGTCAAAACTCTCCACTATGACCTGTCCATCTTGGGTGGCCCTGCATGGCATAGCTCATAGCTTATCTCCGTTCTTCAAGTCCCTTCACCACGGCACGGCAGTGATCCATGGACTGGGTCACGAAGAGTCGGACACGACTAAAAGACTAAACAACAATAAATGTTTAGGGCTACACTCTTAGGGCCCAGTTAGATATTATGAGGCAGCCATGGTGTTTCCTCATGATGCTGAGGGGCAGCATTTTAAGGAAAGAATTGATAGATACCCAAGGTTAGGTTTAACCCTTCCTCTGAGGCCGGCCCTATCATTAGGCCCTACCATAACACCAACTGCTGAGCAGCGGGAGGTGGGGGGAACAGCAGAGAAAAACTGGAGAAGAAGAAGAAGAGAAGTTTGGATTTGATATCCTGCTTTATCACTACCCTAAGGAGTCTCAAAGCGGCTAGCAATCTCCTTTCCCTTCCTCCCCCACAACAAACACTCTGTGAGGTGAGTGGGGTTGAGAGACTTCAAAGAAGTGTGACTAGCCCAAGGTCACCCAGCAGCTGCATGTGGAGGAGCGGAGACGCGAACCCTGTTCATCAGATTACGAGTCTACTGCTCTTAACCACTACACCACACTGGCTCTCACTGGAGGACAGAGCTGTGTGTGCTACCCAGTTTGGTCCTTACAGCTATGGCACAGGATGCTACCTGGTTTATAGTACTGAAGTAAGAGTCAGCTTCCAGTGTTGCCAGCTTTTATACACGTAATGGGGGAGAAGTTACGTATGTCAGAGAATCCTGACAAAAATGGAAAGGGGAGTTATCCTCTGTGCGTAATGGAAATTCACTGTTGCTGTTGCTTTCGTTCTGCTAAGGATATGTAATTGATCACTCCCCTCCCCACCACCATTGCACTGCATTTCCTCGGCTTCAAAATGAATGAGGTGGAATAATTAATTACATAACTTACATACATTACATGATTTACCGGCAGTGAGTCAAATAATGTAGCTGGAGTGCCAACTTGAATAAAATATTGGCGTGGGTCAGGTAATTCTTTGAGTGCTCACTGGGAGGACAGATCGTGAAGCCGAGACTCCAATACTTTGGCCACCTAATGAGAAGAAAAGACTCCCTGGAAAAGACCCTGATGTTGGGAAAGATGGAGGGCACAAGGAGAAGGGGACAACAGAGGACGAGATGGTTGGACAGTGTCCTCAAAGCTACAAACATGAGTTTGACCATGCTGCCGGAGGCAGTGGAAGACAGGGGTGCCTGGCGTGCTCTGGTCCATGGGGTCACGAAGAGTCGGACACGACTAAATGACTAAACAACAACAACAAGGTAATTCCTGCCCTGGGTAATTGATCGCATGATGTGGCACATGCACACCATGTAAATGGCAATGCCCATTAACAGGGGGGGGGCAGGGCTCCAATATTTTATGGGGGAGGGCAAAGGGACCTCAGGCCCTAGGAGTTTGTGCCTATGAAAGTAGCTTTTGTCAGAAGATGAACTGCAGCCAAATGGAAATGGTGCTGCGTGTGACAAATGCAGGGCAGAATGGGAAATGACACCTTCTTACAGCCCCAGGAGCAGTGCCACAGAGAGCAAAATGTATTTAAGCTACTTCTCTGGTCTCTCTTTTTCATGTGCAGTTTTTATCCTCACCCTTCACCCTCTACCCTGGCAAGGCTGCCTGAATGAAATCCAGGTTGAGGAAATAACTTGGGAGGGAGGAAAGAGAACATTTGCAATTAAATTGCTTTTCATTAAACAGAATTTAACTGATACATCAAACAGGGCTATGAAAATGAAGAGAGATGGTTATTTTTTTTCTAAAAAAAAAACTTGACTGAAAGATCATTAGGATTTCTTTTAAAGAAAGATTCTGGATATTTTGGAGGAACTCAGTTCTTGTGAAGTTCTGAAACAACTCCGTCTCTTGATATGGATCTTTTAAAATGACTGCATTCATTTGCATCTAATTAATGAATGTATTTATGCAGAAGTGAATGTGGATTATGTATATGAGCAAACATGAACTTTTAAAAAATCATTTTTAGTTATTTTAATGCTAATTTGTGACTCGGGCTGAAATTGTATATACATTTACCTGGGAGTAAGTCCTGCTATATTTATGGGGATATTTTTTTTGTAGAAGACGTGTCTAGAATTACACTTGCTTTTGTTTTTACTGTATGTGCTTTTGTCTTTTTAAATGCTTTGAGACCTAGTACCCCTTCCCCCAATTCACCAGCTATGTTACCAGCTGCCAAGTAGGTGGCAGCAGCCCCTCTCTCTCTCTGCATTTTCAGTCACTTGTCAAGTCATAGCAACATAGGAAGCTGTCTTATACTGAATCATATCATTGGCCCATCTGGCTCAATACTGTCTACACTGACTGGCAGCAGCACTCCAGGATTTCAGGCAGGGGTATTTCTCTCTCAACTCAAGCTGGAGATGCTGGGAATTGAAACTGGGACCTTGAGATGCTGTGCCACTGCCCTTTGTGCCTTTCCTAGTCATTGGCAAGGACGGATCTGAGTGACCAAGTATTCATGGAGTGTATGGAGGGGCAGAAAGGGGCTGCATTGAGTTTGGAAGATTGCAGGTGACTCAGGCCTGCTTTTAAAAAGAAGGAAAGAAAAGACCCAGTCCCGAATTCCCAACACTCTGCATGTTCTGTTGCTTACCTGGGTCTCCCACACAGGGAGGCTGTCCCCTTTCAGTTTTAATAGAAGAAGACAGTTGTATGTCTGAAAGTGCCTATCATAGAATTCCGAACATATATTTTTTAGATGTCCTTTTTATGTTGAGATTCGTAGAGACACCATTGATCCTATGCTGAAGAGGCTCACCAATCTTTCAGACAAGTCTAAACTTAATTCTCTCCTCTTAGGCAAAGATCACAAGACGACCTGGCTGGTAGCCAGGTTCTGCGCCCAGATTTGTAGACACAGATCATCCTCTAGAATAAAATAGCTTACTAGGGAAATGCTGAAGTCGCCCTTTGGGGTGCCTCAGGGTCAATTTTTATGGTAGCCCAAATCTCAGTTGTATGGGTGTATGTATATATCTCAATTTTAACTCATGAGCTATTGCTGCAATCTGCTCTGATTGTATATTTTATCTTTATGAATGCTGTTTTTATTGTGTTATGCAAGCTAGTCTTTGACTGTAATAAATTATCTATCTACCATAGAATTGGAAGGCACCTTAAGGATCATCTATTCCAAACCCCTGCAGTGGTGCTCAAACCCACGGCGTTGAGTTTAAGAGTCTCATGCTCTACTGACGTAGCTATCGCTCCTCATAAAACTGAACAGGAACAAGTACATGTAGGTGGCAGAGGTACAGTTCTATGGGTTGCAGCCAATGATATCTATGGGGAAAGAGGTCAGATTTTTGCCTGCTTGCACAACAGGACTTTGCCTTCCTCTTTTCCTCCCTGCAGCCCCCTGAATGTTCCCACAATCTGCTTTGGACTGTTGAGAGATCCTCCAGGTCAGATTTAGCAAACTGGGAGGGGGGGGTTCAGGGGAGGAGAGGAAGAAGTTCCATTTCATGACTGGAAGTTCTCTTGTGCAATGTATGATTTCACCATAGAATATGAAGCACTCTCTGTGCATTGGAGACCTTGTGCTCAGTGAAATTAAGCCTGTGAGGTCCAGTCTACACCTAACAGAAAGACAGCATAAGAAGTAGCTGATGGCTAAAGTTTTTGTACTTTAACAGATTTTGTACTTTAACAGATTTTTGAGGGACCAGACACCACTGTCTTATCTGTCTTATGGTGAAAACTTTTCATTTATTAGATTTCCCTCCCAAATGAAAAGTAATATGCAAAGGCATAACAGTGTTATCTTCTCTGGGCTGTTTTTCTTGCTAGGCTACCATGTGTAACAACACATTTGATTTCGGAGTAGATTACATTAAGAGGAAGTGTGTGTTTGATTAGGAAATATATTCTATATTACACCAGACATAAGCGTTATTACTTTTGCCAGAGTCTCAACATATGTATTTAATGCTTCCATTTTTCTGCATTTTGATGTGAAACACTATCTCTCCTAATAAGAAAGTGTCATGGTTTTTATTATAAATGGATAGTGAAGATTATCAGAATAAGGGATGTAGTTATAAAAATAGGCAATTGGTTTAATGCGCATTGGCTGGTTGATGCATACAATAAATAACAAGCAACCACATTAAGATTGCAAATAGGCAAATCTTATGGAAGTATTGATTTCTTTGGAAATAGGAATTATTACTCTTGGAGAATTCAGATTTGCCCTGGCAACACTGAAGAAGACACTTTGCACTTTGTCTTTGTACACGGCATGATCTACTGTCCCTAGGTTGCAAATCCTTAGGCTACAATCTAATAGACACTTTCTAGGGAAAAGGCACCACCAGATGCAGTAGGACTTGCTTCCAAGGTCACAGTAGGACTGGACTGTGGTATTTAGTCTTAATCAAGCGGTCAAACTCTTGGCTGCAACTCTTGCAGCCAAGCTGGTGCCAAATGTATTGCTCTGCTTTCCTTTAGACCACATCAGCAAGGCTGAGAGCGGGGTGGTCTCATCATCTGTGCAGCCCAGGACCTCCATAGGCACTGCCTAAGCTTATGCCCTGAGGAGATTACTTTGGGGCTTCTAACACAGCAGTCTGACTTCACCCCTGGAGGCGCATTCCTTTGTCTCTCAAGACAGATGGATGCCAATGACAAAATGGTATCTACCCTCTTCAGTCATAGTATCTTCTAACCTTGATTTAAATACCGTATGTTCCGGCATACATACGTATGTTCCCTAGAAAATCACCCCAAAAGTCGGGGGTCGTCTTATATGCCGGGTTGAGAAGGAGGAGAGGGAGCCGGTGAGCAGAGGCACCCCTTCTGCCATCGCTTATCCTCCATCCCCACAGAAGGGGACATGGAAAGTCCTTCCGAGAGGGGTGCTCACCCACCCACCTGCCAAATTCCTCACCTCGGGCTGCTGCTGTTGCTAAGTATTACAAATTGATTTATATATTTCTAAATCAATGGTTTTGAACTATTGACAAAGAAAAGGGTGGGTAATATGTCATCCTCCTAGTGTAATGGAGGTTTTCAAATAGAGGCTGGATGGCCATCTGTCAGGGATTATTTAGCTGCAATTCCTGCATTGCAGGAGGTTGAACTAGATGATCCTATGGGCATGCCTTCCAGCTCTATAATTTTATGCTTCTGTGCTGGTGGATTACAACTTCCTTGAACACTGACCTTGCTGGCTGGGGCTGACAGGATGCCTGAAACATCGTGTATGTGTGTGTGTGGGGGGGGGACACATTCCCTATTCCTGGACTAGGAGGTCAGTGCAGAAGGTGATATGACAATCTGAACCTGAGAGAATCCTGATAATGTATCACTATCTTGGAAGCCACTGCACTAGGGTTTTTATTTGGCCTTAAACTTATCAGCAGACCTGTCACTACTGTTATGGAGACTTCCAAGGACCTTAGAGCTGGCTAACTTCACTGCTGTTCTTATTCATAAGATCAAAGTTTAGGGCAAGATTGTATTAGAAACTGGGAAGATATATAATGTGCCTCGCACAGCTCACCTCCTTGCGTTTATAACAGGGGGGATGGTGGGAAATAGACTACTAAGATGAAAACTAATTATTCCATGCAGGTTATCATGAGATCCTTGAATGAATGATCAAGAAAGCAGTTCCGTGAAGTAGAATGTCAGACTTGAATTACAACCTCCAAAAGTTTTGTTCAACAACTGCAATGTGTTCTGTATCATTGTCTCAAATGCGAACGAAGTTCCAGTGATTCTATTTACCCTGCCTGTCAAAGTTATCAATGGAAACATGAATATATATTAGCAGTCTCATTCTATTTCATGTGACACCTGCGGAAGAAGATAAGGCTGCAGAACAATGGGAGCTGCTTCCTTTGCCGCACCAGGGTCAGATGCATTTATTGCAGCTTGAATTATGTGGGAAGAGAAGAAGGCAGGTGTTTTGCATACCAAAAGTGCCCTGTTGCTCACAGAGCAGAATGGCCTTCGTGACTAAGTTAGATAAACTGTTAGCAAGCGGGAAGCTCACACTGCCTCCCCCACTCCATCTTGCTAAAGCAAAGCGGAAACTTAAAGATTATTGAGCCATTCCAAGGAAATGAAACTGATTCTGCTTCTTTCTTCTATTAGCACCAAAGACCTTTGAGTGCTTGCTGGTTTATGGAAAGTAAATAAGAAGGACGTTTTAAAAGGAGCTGCTATCTTGACCAAATCACCTGTGACCGAACAACGGATCTCACTGAGTTAAACATTGGAACTTAGATTGTTCCACTGCATTGATGCACTTTGCAGCTGGCCTAGAGTAGCATATATATACTCTAGCAAAAGCAAGTCACCACTGACAATTAGTTACTCCTAGGTTGGTCAGAATTAATCACTGTATAGCCAGGCTACCTAAGCTAGAATTTTTAACAGTGGGGACCCTAATTTTTTTCGGGAGTTCCCCAAACATCTCTGATCTGTGAACGATGTTATTATATCCTAATATTGCTTAGAACTGGACTGCAAAACTGGAGTGGGGCCATTTTGGTCCATTACTAGATCCATACCAGGAGAACTGGTGTAGTTGTTAAGAATGTAAGGTATGATGCTGGAAGTCCCTGGGTCAAATCTCAGTCATGAACTCACTATGCGGCCTTTGAAACACAGATCTCAGCCACCCATATACATTTTTAGAAGAACTACAACACTGACATAAGCAGTGAATAACCTCTTTTTGGTCAACTCTTCAGGCCCCTAACACCACCAGTACACACAGCCATAAGTGCACACAGCCCCCTTCCCCATATGATCCATACATATCAGCTGATGAGAGGGTCATCACCCAATCTCTGCTCATCAGCCTGATGACAGAAGAAGGGGCAGTTTCCACCCCTACATGCTCTCCAACATCCTGCTGTTTAAAATCAGGATGCTCCTTTATTTTTGGTCTGGCACTCTAGTGTGAGCCAGCTGACTCCCATGAGAACACGAGATCAAAAACAGGACACTCCAGAATCTCACCAGAAGCCAGGGTGGCTTCCATAATTCTAGGATGTCCTGCTCAAATTGGGACAGTTGAGGGGTATGTCGCTACCAGAGCACTGGGTTCTACTTGCCGCAGGACTGTGTCTATTTTATTTTAATGTCTGCTGTCCTTCTCTCTCATCCTTCAGACACACACACACTTACTGTTGTGTTGCATACTGTAGATCATCTGCCAGCCTTCCTCTTGCCATGCCTTCTGTAGCGAAGAGCCTATCTATCAGCTCCAATAATATCTGGCCTGGAAATGAAAACACTTTAATTGCTTGTGCTGTGCTCTCCCCTTTACTCACAGCAGCATGCCTGGTGACCTCTCCTATAAACCACGGGTAGGTCCTTCTAACACAGCATTTCAGAATCACCCAGCGTAGATCATTAGAGCATTATGTTTATAAGAAATAAGGGGAAATTTGTTGTATACACAAGGTATTAAGTCTGAAATGTTTTTGGTTCCCCAAATAAATTTGTCTGCATGTTTATGTATGTGAGAGAGACAGAGAATGTTGGAAGACAATTGCAAATTTCCATAAGATTGTAGTATGCATAGCTTATTGTATAAATATATCAAACCTCCCGTAACAACCCAGAAAATGGAATTCAATTTTGGAGAATGTAAAAGGGCTTAAGTAGGGTACAACAATTTTATGCCAGATTTTGATTGCCCCCTGTAGGCACAAGAATTACACTCTTAATAAAGCTATACAGATTCATACTTAGTACATTCCCTCCAAGGATCTTAAAATGGCCTGTGGAAGCTGATTAGTCTCTACATTTTTACTTTTATTGAAGATATAGGTAAGTGTCTATTATGCCATTGGAGCTGCTACATTTTGGTGTCCAGGCTAACAATCGCTTGCCAACTTGGATTACACATATGTTGTTCGGAATGGCTCACCCAAATCCTCTAAAAATTTAGTTCAGTTCTGCTAATTTTGGGATTCATGAACTGCATAAGGAAAATCTGATTTTTAGCAAGGAGACACATTGTGAGAACTTCATAAAGCTCATGCCTAGCTACAATGTGTCAGAAGAATATGTAACACTATGTATGCATATCTCACCTGTTACTCTTCCACCTTCCTTGCCTTCACTCTGTGCTGTCTTCCCCAGCATAAAAAGTTAGATTGTAATTTTCTGAGATAATTTCCTAGGAGCATTCTGAGAACAACTCAGATCCAAAAGATTCCAGTGCTTAGAGCTAAGTGCAAAGAGCATCTCCCTATCCCCCTGCCCCTGCATTTTGTGGCAGAGAAATTGAGAGCAACTTTTATCCAAATTTCTTCAGGGGAGGAGAAATTCTCCAATGGATTCTCAGGGTTGGGACTCACTATTAGCAGTGGCAGTAGCCCAGCTGTTTTCTTTCTTCTCCTAAGGTTTTTTCTTTCTTTCTGTCACTGGTAGCAGTAGCTGCTGCACTGGCAGCATGGCCACCATTTTGTATCCTCCACAATGTCCTAGTGTCATTCCTGGTCATTGTGTAACACTATTCAAAAATGGTGGTGAGTATTTGGAAAATATTAGACCTTCTTGTTTTGGGGGGGGGGAGAGAGAGGAGAGGGTAAAATCTCAGAAATTTTCTCAGAAAAATGTATCCTGGGAAATTTAAATTCAGCTCCAATCTCAGTCGATCCCACCCTTTGTGACAGTCTGAGTCATAAAACCAGTTCCACTTTCAGATCTTCTGACTCAACCAGAACAGAACAAGAATCTCAAAGAATGTCCTGTCACATGGACTTGTAATATATTATGGCGATCCTGTGCTAGATATACCTACATACTTGGACATACTTAATTTGTTGGCTTCCTCTGGGATGGGTGGCTGCATATTGAGATTATGACCTCAAGTACTCCTTGGGGTTTTCATCAGATATTGCTGATCCTCCATAAGGATGGCTCTAGACAAAACTGCAGTGATGTATAGGATTCTAAGTGGCACCTCGGAATGGGCATGCATAAGAACTCCCCCATATTCTGATTATCTAGTAACATCACCACCATAGCTTAACTAGCATCCAACTTAAATTGAGCCATTCTCGTGCATCCATTGTAGCATTAAAAAAACAAAAACAAAATCCACATCACCCAGTCATCACATGATGGCTACCTTTGCCATAAGCACTTGCTCTGCTGTTAATTTTGTGGAAATGTGGCTGCTTCTGCTGCATGGCTTGTTCCCACACTGGCTGTAAAGGTAATACTAGGACAAAAATAGGTGCAACAATAATCGCATCATTGCATTTAATGCACAGAGTGTTTGTTTGTTTGAAGGCAAATAGCATTAGCTGGGAGATCTGATAATGATCAGATTACAGTAAGCAAGAAGGGGAAAATCAGATTGCAGTCTTGGGGAGGGGCAAGAACCCTCTTTTGAAAAAGGGGGTGGGGAATCTGGCACTGATGATGTTAGCAGCTGTGAGCTTGTGGTACTTCTGTCTCACCCATAAAATCTTGTGTAGGAACAAAATGTTTTGTGGACTCCTCCCAGTGGTTCTCAAGATTCTGTCAAATGCCCATTATACAGATCCTTTAATTCACAATACACAAAGGGCTAATCTACAGAACAATAGGTATGGTGGAAGTGTGTTCTTGAAGTGTATTGACCTTGCAGTATAGAAACTTTTACTTTTGCTGCCAAATTGCACAAATTGTCATACCGGCTCATGTGTGCAATTATGTGGAAGAATAGAATGCTGAGTCTCTCCATGCAAATTACTCCCATTTATCACTGGATATTTTAGATAGATTAATATTTAATGGATGAGATTTACTATTTTTAAGAAATATTATATTTCCAATTATGTCAGAAAAATCATTCTGTGGAAATTTACGACATCAGACTGCCCTTCTCAATAAACTGATAACTTTACAAAATGGTTGCTAATGTCCTCCATGCTTATTGCTTAAGTACCTTTGATTTTTGTCGATAAAAGATAAATTAGCCCCTATCCGGCAAATTCTGTCTGGGTGTTTGGATTAATCTGGTACTCCATCTTATCTGAGATATTGATATAAATGCTTTGCAATTGTGCCAACTGGTCAGAGGAATTGGAATGAATATGAATATGACAATAAAGTTGCAAATAAGCAGAAAATTAATCTTCGGATGTTTAATCAAAATAATAATACTTATATACAATCAATTAATTTTGCTTTGAGCCTTGCTATTTACTAGTTGGCTTAAGAGGAGGACAATTAAACAAAATCCTAAAGAGAAAAAGGGTAGTAAAAACGAAAAAAAATCATTACTGTGTAAAGTGAGGAAAACAAATTGAAGTTCCGTATTTTTCGCTCTATAGGACGCACCGGACCATAGGAGGGGGAAAACAGGAAAAAAAAAAATCCCCTTGTTCTCCCCCTCTAAAACAAGATGCGTTCAAGGTGCATTCAACCGAGCGTGTGGGGCTGGCGGTGGGGGGAAGCGCTGCTTCCCCCCACTGCCAGCCTCAAAGATCCCTGAAGCCTTCGGAGTGCAGCGCCCCGCTGCCCTGGAGAGGCTTTGCGCGCAGCCATCCCCAAGCTAGAAGAGCGAGACGGAGCCCTCCATGTTGCTGTTCTGGCTTGGGAAAAGCCTTGCTAGCCTCTGCAGGAGAGCGGTTGAAGGCACCCCGCTGCCCTGGAGAGGCTTTGCGCGCAGCCGTCCCCAAGCTAGAAGAGTGAGACGGAGCCCTCCGTGTCGCTGTTCTGGCTTGGGAACAGCCTTGCTAGCCTCTGCAGGAGAGCGGGGTGAAGGCACCCCGCTGCCCTGGAGAGGTTTTGTGTGCAGCCGTCCCCAAGCTAGAACAGCGAGACGGAGCGCTCCGCAGCCTGCATTCGCTCTAAAGGACGCACACACATTTCCCCTTAATTTTTGGAGGGGAAAAAGTGTGTCCTGTAGAGCAAAAAATACGGTAAGTGTCATGCAAAACAAGTCTCCCTTCTTACCTTTGGTGGCTGCACACAACTTATCTGTGCATTGTAACATAGGTGGAAGCAAAAGGGAAGCATTGACAGAACCTGGTATTCAGCTACACCTTTTTTCACCTGTTATTCTGTGAGTCTTTCAGCAATTGATTAATTTGTCAGGAGGCTGCTGGATCCTAAATGTGGCTACTGTTGAAAAACCCACTGTAAGATATCTAGAAGTTCCCTTCTTCTGGCAAAGGACACAAGAGGATGGCCTCCTCGCCATGCCAGAGTTTAAATTCCCCACTGACACACCTCCATTGGCTCTGATTGGTCAGTGAGGCCCACCCTTTGAGCGGTAGGGAGGGTGCCAGTCTCTGACCCTTGGCCAGGTCACTGCAGGGCGCAGGGCCTGGCCGCAACACTGCCTACCAAATAAGGTAAGTGGACTTCCTCTTCAAGGTGTAAACCAAGAGGTCTAGACAAGATGAACACAAGAGTTGTTTCTACATTTCATGAATTTGTGATCCCCTCCATTTGCTTAGTAGAATGGGATTTTTGTACCAAACAAATAGGGGATACAAAATTGCAATTGCTTCTAGTGAACATATAGATTGAAGGAGGAAATAATTTGGTAAAAAATGGTCTAGCTCAAGGTCTCTTGTCAGCCTAGCTACTCTTGTCTTCCCCACAACAAATTTCAATGCAATTCTTTTACTCAAGTCATGGTTCAGGGTAGATAAAGGGAGGCCCTTAAAGTAGTGGAAAAGCAAAGCTAAGTGTATGAATGAATGTATTAATACATGTGAGAAAATTGTGAAGGCAAGGCTGTTGGATATGCCCCCATCCCCCCTAAAAAACAAAAGAAGGGTTTCTGGGGATTCTGGGAAGAAGAGAACTGTGGATTGTAGCCAACAGTGCCATTCCACTTGCACAACAGATTTCTCCTTGTGCAAAGGAGCTTCCCCTTCCTCTCCTCTTGTACTCTCTGGGAACTCTCTAGAACAGATTTTGGGGGCTTGCAGGAAAATGGCTGGGGCTTTCTGTATGCATATGTATGTCTATGGGTGTGACATCGGCAATTCATACTCTAGAGAGGTGTGCTTGTATATGTGGAAACTGACCAACTACTTATCCCCTCCCATACATAGACCCCACCTCCCACCCTCAGCTTGTTTAAATTCATTTTTGAACATGCCTCCAAGGATCAGTAGCCCAGAACATCTGTTGTTGAATATTACTCAAATGCCAGATAATCTCGCAGTCTGTGCTTCTATCTGTGTAACAAATGTTCCTAGCCAGGAATGACATGAATGCTTTGGGGAATCCACGGATATCGAAAAATATAACTGCATCCATTACCTTTGCTATGTTTCAGACAAGTGCCGGATTAGCTATTAGCACTTGTATGCCTTCAAGGACAATAGATGCCTACAATTTCGTTCTATAGCACACCCAATTTGCTTTGTGCCTACTTGAGTCAGCCTGCAATATTCTATCCGTCTTTTCCCATGCCCCAGCTTCACATCTTGTCCTGTGAGGTTATCACTTTTCATCTTCTTCCAACACAGGCAAGCACATTCCAATATGTAGAATTTTTTATTAGATCCCTCCTCATGCAGTAGAAATAAAAGCCTTAGAAATGGAGGATCTGTGGCCAGGCAATCAAGGATGCCTCTGGAGAACTGCCTCACAGAACTGACATTTCCCCCCACATACATTTACACTGGAATAAGAGCAAGTGCACTGGTGTATGTGAAGATCACAGAAATGTCCTTTTTGGAGGGAGGGATGGGCTTTGATGTGTTCCACAAGTATATGCCCAGACAAAATGGATTTGCATGCATTCCACCATGCATTTAGGTGCCTAAGTATATGTGCAAAAAGCATACACACACACACACACACACACGAGGCAGGGTCTGATGTTTCAGCCTCTCCTTTATGAACCCTTTTTCTCCACTTAACAAGGAAACAGAAGAATATTATATTTTTAAAAGGGGGAACAAGAAATGGACTGAACAAAGTTTTTTCTTCTTATTTTAAATATTCCAGGAATAAATTATGTCATAAAAAGGAATAACATGTTTTCCAAGCTGAGAAAGAGAAAGCAGATTCAGTATGTTGTCAATAAACTCATATATGAACATGCAATGTGCCCCTGTTGAAATACGAATCTTTAGGGTCAGTTTAAATGGCATATGAAGTTAAAAAAACAAGAGGTGCATCAGTATGTTTAATAAATCATGAACTGGAAGCTTATAGAGTGCCCTTGGAGGGAAAATGAAAGTCAGCTTTATTGACAAAGGGACAGGGTTAATACACGTTTTGTGGCCATCCATATCATTACACTGTAAACCGTAACAATGAAAGGCAGTCGCACTTCCACCAGGAATACTCATTAGTAATGTAACAGTTCCCAATTATGTACCAAATAGATGTGCAGGTAAGATATGCATCTCTTTTGCATTAAAAAGACATTATGTCAAGGTGTCAATGAAGACAAAATTTTATATGGTGGAAAAAATGGGGGCTCATAATGACTGGCAGGAACAGAGGAGAGCATTCAGAATAAATATTTGTAAGATAAAGAAATATATCATCATATTTCATAATATAAATGAGTATTATGCTATCCTATAAGGTAAATGAAAGGTAAATGACCCCTGAACAGTTAAGTCCAGGCGAAGGCGACTATGGGGTGTGTCACTCATCTCAGGAGCTGGTGTTTGTCCACAGACAGCTTTCCGGGTCATGTAGCCAGCATGACTAAACTGCTTCTGGCGCAACGGGACACTGAAACAGAAGCCAGAGTGCACAGAAATGAGTTTATTTTCCCACCTCAGGGGTACCTATTTATCTACTTGCACTGGTGTCCTTTTGAACTGCTAGGTTGGCAGTTGGTGAATATTAGCATCTATATCCTACATTTGTATGAAGTAGCTTTCTTATAGTATAATAAAATTGTGTATTTTACCCCTTTCTGTCCCACAAACTAAACCATAGGCTTGTAAAGTTGGAAGGGATCTCAAGGGTCATCTAGTCCAACCCCCCACAATTCAGGAACCTCAGCTAAAGCATCCATGGCAGGGGGCCATCCAACCTCTGCTACAAAACCTCCTGTGAAGGAGATTCCACCACCTTCCGAGGGACTCTGCTCCACCATCGAACAGCTCTTACCTTCTGAAACTTCCTGTAGTATGTACTCACAGACTGACTGTTTTATTATCTATTCTAGGAACATTCCTCGCATCAGTGTCAAGCTGACCAGTTGATAGTTACCTATGTCTTCTTTCCCCCCCCTTTTGAAGATGGGGACAACATTTGCCTGCCTCCAGTCTGCAGGGACGTGGGTGGTCTAAACCACAGAGCCTAGGGCTTGCCGATCAGAAGGTCGGCAGTTCGAATCCCATTGTTCGGCTCCAGCTCCTGCCCACCTAGCAGTTCAAAAGCATGTCAAGTGCAAGTAGATAAATAGGTACCACTCTGGCGAGAAGGTAAACGGTGTTTCCGTGCGCTGCTCTGATTCGCCAGAAGTGGCTTAGTCATGCTGGCCACATGACCTGGAAAGCTGTCTGCGGACAAACGCCAGCTCCCTCAGCCAGTAAAGCAAGATCGCCACAACCCCAGAGTCGTCCACGACTGGACCCAATGGTCAGGGGTACCTTTACCTAGTCTGCAGGTACCTTACCTATTCTCCAAGAATTCTCAAAGATTATAGACAGAGGCTCTGGGATTACATCTGCAAGCTCTTCTAGTACCCCTGTGTACTAGAAGCTCATCAGGACTTGGAATTTGAATTCATATACATAGCTAGATGTTTCCCTACCACCTCTTTTTAGGTTGGGCTGCAGCTGCCTCCTTACATCATTTATTCTGTTACTACCAGGTTGGGCACAGCAAAGAACATGCAAAAAATTAAAATAAAATAAAATGTGGATCAGTTCTGTGTTCTCTCTGTCACCCAATAGCATTTCTTATGCATGCCCTTCTTAAATCTCAGCTCATCTAAATAATTTAACGTGACTCCTGAAATACAAATTTTCTGCTTGGTAGATCCCCAGATTGTAAACCCACAAATTTACTTTAGAAGCAACTTCAGCAAGAGCAGATATAGTTTAACAAGTAGCAGTTGCCTGCCAGCCAGTGGTAGGTTTGATGTTGTCCTTTTTGCTATGTGTTGGACTGTGTCATACAAAAGAAACATCAAAGCCTTGGATTCTAAGGAAACCTGGCAAACATCTAAGAGAACTGAAATCAACAACACTTTGAGTTTTGCTTCCCTGTGTCTCAGTGTAACCCACATGTAGGAATGATTTTTGTTAAACCTCTCTGAAAGCTGAAGATATGTTTGGCAACATTTTGGAAAGGATACTGATGGAAGCTTTCTTATTAAGCTTGTGGGAAGCAAACAACCATAAATCTACTGTACCTCTAAAGTCTTAACAAGTAATATTTTATTTCTTTCTTCCCCTCAGAACTAAAATAATCAAACAGAAAAGCAGTTTAGACCCTGAGCTGCATCCAGAAAGTTATTAAAAGCCCAGAGGAATTGCATGGTTGTATATTTCCACCCCCACACCTGAATATTCAATGTATTCAAAAGGAAGAAACAGAGTTGTAGGCAAGATGGGGAAGCCTACAAATCAGTACAATAAACAGTAAAAAAAAATAGTAAGAAAGATTAGAGCAAGAGGCCACAATAACAAACTGATTGCTTATGTTAGACTAGCCCCAGGTCTGCTCAGTATATTAATTTAAAAGCTCATCTTTTGGAAATTATTAGGTTATATCTAACCAGGCTGTTCCAGTCATGCAGGTACTTCTGCTTGCACAATAGAACTTCCCCTTCCTATTCTTTCCACCTATTCCCCCCAAATCTGTTCAGGGGGCTATCCCAACCCTCCAGGGCAGATTGGGAGGCAATGGGGAGCATCTGGGGAGAGAAGGAGAGGAAGTTCTGTTGTGCAAGCAGTCATCATGGCATGAACAGGATAACTTCATTGGATACAAGCCACTGGACTGAAGACACAACTGATAAATATACAGGCTCAGTGGGAAAAAGGTGTTTGTGTGTGTGTGTGTGTGTGTGTGTGTGTGTGTCATTTCTAGTGCTTAGCTAAAACCTCTCCAACTGTTTCTCAGATGTATTTGTTTACCGTGAAAGAGGCTACCCATTTTCTGCATCATCTGAAAGATACTTTATAACTTTGTTGAGTGCATCCTTTGCTGGGAAGCATACACAACTGCATTTATTCATATTTATTCATATTCATTCAAACCATTAAGCTGCCAGTACTGCTTCAATCCCTGCCCACTGGATTGTTTAGGGCTTTGATATTCCACCTTTCTGTTATCATGCAGCTCAAAGTAGCATAAATGGGATTCCCAAGTGGTCTGTCATCCAGACACTGACAAAGCAGATCTGCTTAACTTCAGCAAGTTGGATGTATGATGTGGCTTCAAACCATGCATTAAGGAAAACGGAGTTTAAAAAATTGTTGCTCCAGTTTCCTGTGAAGACATTAATGTACATACTGAGATTTAAAAAAAAAAAAAATTTAAAGCCTCATTTTTTTTTCTGCAGAAAGAAAGCTGCTCTAAACCTGGAGAGATTGTCTGTTCCCCTTGCAGGTGCATTCTTCAGCTGTGCAAGAGCAGTGAAACAACTTTGATAGGACACAGGTGTTGGGTGGCAATCTGGCCACATATTTATTGACTATGGTGGAAAGCAGGTTGGGCATGACAGTAAGGCAAGGATCAGTTCCTAATTCCATTCAGCCCTTCCTGGTGGATTGGCACTCCATTGGGGCTGGGAAGTGTCCAAACCCCATTCATGGCAACCACCCAGCATTGTACCCTGATGGGGTACGAGCCAAGCATCCAGGGTCTCAATGGGCCACAGTGGGAGAGATTCCAACCAGGTAGAAGCCTTAACCTGAGCTTAGGGTGTGCCTTAGCCAATCCTTCCCCCAGGCCCCTTCTGGAGGCCCCCTTTATGCTGATCTATCCCAACAACATTTTCACCAAAGGGTGCAAAGTAAGCCTTAACTTGCTAAGGGAAAGGTGATCCACCTCTCCTGCCCACCAGGGTCCAATTAGATTTTTTTTTTTGGGGGGGGAATCTTCTCCAGTCCTCTCAACCAATGACACAAAACAAGCAGTGTGGCTCTGAAACTGAGGGAAGCTTGCATGGCAAAAATGACGCTGAACTCTTGTGGATGAAGCCTTTTAAATGGGGGGGGGGGTGTAATGGGAGAAGCAAAACTAGGCCTCCCCGCCACTCCCTGGGATGCACACCACCAGCCAAAGTTGCCCCACATGGAGGTCATACCTGAAATGTGACTTGTTTTCACAGCCTTCCTAGGGCTGCAGCCATTCTGTGGGTATTATGAACTTCAGTATGTTAAGGACTCTGCAATGAATGCTGTCCAGCCCAGGAGATTTATTGATTTGTAACCTGTCAATTAGCTTAATACAGGTAGAGACTGATTTGCACAGGGGTTACAATTCAGATTCCCCCTGTGCATTGATGGGGCCCATGTAAGGCCGCCCCACCCTATTCTGCCCCTTTTGGTGACATTTTGGTTACATTTTCAGGTCACTTCCAGGTTTGGCGCGACATATGTATGTGTGGGCATGCACATATTGGATGCCCCTAAAATGGCTGCTGCCTGTAATGGAATATTTTGTTATGTCTGAATGACATAGTTCCTCTGGCCCCCTCCCTGAAATAATGATTTGGGTGTGGATCTCTTTCCAACATATTCTCCAGTGCAGACAGATGCCCAAAGCATGGAATCCACTTCGTGCCCTTCCACTAGGACACTGGGGACAGCAAGAGAGAGGACAAGTTCGCAAAAATCTCCTCTCCTCCTCTTACACAAACAGCAGATCTTAAACCCTTTTGTGAGCACAAATGCACTCAGTCTGCACCTCTGCACTCTCATGTTGTCCTTCAGTTTTCCTTCCATGCCATTGTCCTATAAAGGTCCTTCTGCCGCCCTGGCTTGTTTCCTGCTTGAAATGTTTGCTTGTTTTTATGGCTTTAGCAATTTGTTCCTCAAATTGCTTCTTCACTCGCTCTATCAACAACTCGCCTTTGTCTGGCCAGAGTTCATGCTCTGTCTTATATTTGTCCTTTGTTCAATTCTTCCGGTTTTTAAAGGACTCCTTTTTGCCATGTGTGACTTCTTTGTTCTTGCCATATATTTCACCACACTTGTGGTACTAGCAGATACCCAAGAAATCTCCTGGTTAGACCAGCTGAAGAAATTCACAATGTAGAAATAACGGATTGGTTAAGTACAACCATGCATTATCCTTTATGTACTTCATTTTACAGCTCTTATTTTCTGCTTTTTCTGTTTGAAAGCTCTGTCATTTGTTAAATATTAACAGCCTTAGTAAAACTGAAATACTGTGTATTGTTTTCATTAAGATCTGTCTGGATGGTCAATATTTTCTTCTTTCCTTCATCCTGAAAACACAGAAATGTTGGTTACCACAATATGCACAGACTAATTTGTTGGATCAATACTTAGTATTTTCTGTTTTCAGTTTTTTGTCAGCATGTCACTTACAAAATTGAAACTGACGTGACGATAAACGAGCCTGGCAGGCATAAAGGTCTGGATTCAGAAATTGGTAATGAGTTTTTTGATAACTAGCTAGGAGTGTTGGGGTGCCCAGAGGTTTATCACAATGTGTGGCCATGAAGCTTATGAAAGTGCTGTGGAGATCAGCTGCTTTGAAACACATGAACCTGCCAAGTTTAAAAGAGCAATTTTAAGAAGTTTTTAGTAGCTGGGGCCTTGTGTTTGGATGTGTTTCTCATCCCCAAAATTGCCTGGGCCAGGCAAATGAGGCAGGCCTGAGAAACATAAGGCCAGCTGGATTCATTTTAGCTTAAAGGGCCTTTTCCCAACTTGGTAGCTTCCAGATGTAGTTGGACTCCGGATAAATCACTTTTTAAAAATGTGTTTACTAGAACCAGTGCTTTTCTTCTTTCTAAAAAAAATGTTTAGGGGTACTCTCATTTTGACTCAAGAAAATCACCATTTTATAGTTCAAATTGGGGGGAAATAAACACAGTAAATGGACAAAAGTAGAAAGATTCACAAAATGTTTAGGGGTATGGGTACCCTTGCGTTCCCCCAGAAAAAAAATCCCTTACTAGAAGAAAGTTTAGTTTACATACTGTATGTATTTGGGAATCATGTAAGGGTAACATTTGTAATACTAAGTATCTGTTGGTGAATGACAGTTGACTGTTATTTAGCTACCCAGGTCTGGCCTGTGAATATTGGATACTTTTAACTGCTGAGATAGAGGGTTGTAAAATTATATTTTTTGATTGGTTTGTGGGTAAAAGTTCTTGGTCACTTATTGGAAAGGAAAAGTGGTCTGATGAGGGGAAGAGTAACAGAATCATAGAATTATAGAATTGGAAGGGACCCTGAGGATCACCTAGTCCAATCCACTGCAATGCAGGAATATGCAGCTGTCCCATACAAGGATCAAACCTGCAACCTGGGCATTATCATTCAGTAAAAGCACATTCAACAAGGTTGCCATTGTTGCTGCTTTTGTGCTAACAGCTGTGATGTGGCAGCCATAAATCATGGTAGGCAGTGGCGTAGCGTGGGTTGTCAGCACCCGGGGCAAGGCAAGTAATTTGCGCCCCCTAACCCGTGGATTTGCGCCCCCTAACCCGTGGATTTGCCCTAACCCCAGATGTTGCGCCCGGTGCGGCCGGCCCCCCCTGCACCCCCCACGCTACGCCACTGATGGTAGGATGTTGGAGATGCTGCCATTTGAAGCCAAGTGTTATGATCTAAAGCTAGAACAGAGGGCGCTGTAGAGCCATTAAGTCCAGAGTCCAAAACTACCTAACTGCACCACTGCCTACAGGAGAAACAACTTTTCTAGCTCCAATTTTATGAAAGTAATGACATTTTGCCCAACAGTGTTCCAACAGCATCACCTCCGTATCTCCCTTTTCCTTGTGAACTACATATAAAGCAGGGATGAGGGGGCATGCCTCCCCCAGATGTTATTGGACTATAACTACAACTCTGAGTATTTGCAATGTTGGTTGGGGCTGATGGGAGTTGGAGTCAAGCAACATATTGACCCCCACTGGTGTCCACCCCTAAAATAAAGGGTATTTACTATGCACGCTTACAAAAGCCTCTATGTGTGGTATATATATGCTCTAATTTCCCTCATTAATCTGCAATGCATGGCACTGAGAGGGTATCGCCAGACAGGCATGTTTTAGCTAATGAATCATTGATTAGTATCCAAGAAGCCAGTACACAAGTTGTATTCCTTCCAACAGCTTGTAGTGGCATAATTATGTAAGTAGGTAACATTACTTTCCAGATCCATTCACAACTAATGCCCACAAATATTGGTTTGGGTGTGCATAATGAATTCAGCCAAGAACAGCACGGATAAAGAGCCAGGGACTCTGTGAATCATAAACCCGGGATTGAAATGGAAGTATTGTGAACCAACTGAAACCACAGCAGAGCTCAGTTCTGGAAATGAGCTCTCTATACCTTTAGAGATATCCCTGTTATTGAAACACTACTTATCAACAGCTTTAAATTCATACTGCAATCCCTTCCTCCTATTTATGAACATTTTATTTTTAGTCATCTGACCACCACACCGCCCCAAAGAGTTGCAGATGTCCTGCAGGCCATTAAGGTTCCTGGCCATTGGCCCATCTAGTAGGGAGTATGCATTTGTTCAATTTTTGCTTTGTGTTTGCCTCCATCTGAACAATATGAGCTTATATTTGATGGATATTTGTGTATGGATGTGTTTTTTGTGTTGTTGTTTTTTGCCAAATTGAAACAACTTTCAGACCCATTCCAGATCTATAAATGTGACAAATTGAATATCCCTATTTCTTACCAATGACCCTGTGTCAGGTTCCTGACAACCTCAGTTGCAATATTGGGCATGCAGTGAAACCAAGTTCTTTATGCATTCCTTCCACCATAGCTGGTGAGCCATTTTGGGCTTCTTGGGCCTTGCTAAGGCCATGCAGAAAATCTTCAAAGAATCTGCAACTCACTAACATGGCAGCATCTGTGGCTGTTGCCTCCATCAAAGCTTATACTTGCAATAGTTTACATTATGCCTTTAGCACAGGAAGCCAATGGGGCAACTTTGAACAACTGGGCATTCTAATCTATGACTCAGTTCTTAATGGTCTTTAATATTCTCGTGAGAATATTTGTTTTTATGGAAAAGGCCTAAAGGTTGTTGCTGCTATCAGCATGTGGACAAGGAAATACAGTGTAGCAGTTCTGTCAAACGGTGTCAAACACCATTTTCAAAAACCTTCCAAGACATACAGGTGCTAATTATCCTTTACTTATTGCACACAGAGGGGCCTAAAAATGCCATTAACAGATGGAAGATTTCATTTTTAAATACAATCTTCACTGAAAAGAAACTGTGTGCAAAGAGGGATGTTAAAAGGTCCCCCGGGATCAAGGCTTTGATGGTTTATTGATCTCATTTGATGCTTTTAGAGTCATTAATAGTCACCTTTCTTTTGTCATTCAGTCCAAGGGAGTAATTGAACATTACGGAATTGTAGGTCATTGAGCACTTTGTGGTAGTTTGTTCAAGCAAATGGAGCATAGTTCACCTGCTAGCTAAGTGGCACTGTTAAGGAATCAGAGAGGGAGGGAGGAATTGCTAAAGAGAAACAAAGCACATCTCTACACTACAATGCATGGCTCTCTATAAACATCAGAATCAATCACTCAAAAATGACTTGTGAGTAGTTGCCTTAGATCTTAGCAGTGTGGCAGGCAGGTGGCCAATAGGAGATTCAAAAGAGTTGAAGCTGAGTGTGATAGTGGTATGGTGTCATTGGCCGTATGCTACAATACAAACACATTCAGCCCACTATCATTCCTGGCTAAACAGGTTTTGTAGTCCCCCCCCCCCCCAGTGCCTCACACATCTGTTTGAGCAGAAGGTGATAATGTTGCAAAAGAAACATGTCTTGTTGTGAAGACCATGTGAAACAGTACTCTGTCTCAAAGTGGACAAATAATAATAATAACAATAAAGAATTATTTGGTGTTGTTTCCCCTCCCTGCAAGAAGCACTGAGGGGGGAAATCTGTAACAAAATACTGTCATGTTTTAATTTAAATTTTCATTTTAACTTTTAATCAGCATCTTGTCAGTCTGAAGAAACAGAACAAACATCACATTTTCTCTTTCCTGCAAGATTTCTTGTCATTTTTCCTGATGTCTTCTTTGAGCAAATAATTTCTGAATAAACGTTAACAGCAAACATTGCTTCCTTCAACACCTCCCCCCCATATTTGATTAAAAGAATTAACAATTAAGAGAACAATTGCCACAACAAAAGCCAGCATTACTTATTTGTGCTTGTAGTCTGCAGTCTGATCTGGGGGAAATTTAGCACTTTATGCCCTACAACAAACTGAGCCTTATAAGAAGCATCTCTGATTACTTTCCATGGCTTCAACATCTAGAGGACTAGTAAATAGTGGGATAAAGGTTTGTTCTCCAGGGGACAGTTCTATGAAGTACAAGCAAACTCTTTTTATATTGCCTGCTAAAAATGCCGTCCCATTTTTATTGTTAAATAGAACACTAAGGACAAGAATGAACAAATGAAAGGTCCCTGATAGCAATATTTCACTCGATTTTCATTGCTGGTTGAAAGCGAGAGAAAAAGAATTAAGCATCTAAAACTGTGTTACATGAATGTTATTGTGTGGATTAAGTTGTACTGTGTATGCAGCCCAGCATCTTGAGAGGTGCAAGTGATAAGTTACTGCAACGATGGAAAAGAAAATGGCATTGCTATGGAAAGGATTTCCACGCAGAATGTTTCAGAGATGCTGGTGTGTCTGTTTCCCAATCGTATTCAATGAGAGGAGTATGCGCCTCTAGGGAGTTATAAGTGTGCAACATTCAAAGTGTTTCTTGACCTTCATCTACGGGGGAAAAGTTTGGACTTTGGGACAGCTGCCGAGTTTGCTAAGGTCACAGGTGCAACAAGAGTGATTTAACTGGAATTCACAGAATCAAGGATAATGGAGACAGCACTGACATTTAAACAGTTGGCAATAGCACATAATACCCATCAAAAGAACTACGAAGGCACCAAAACATGTAGGGTTGGACCCAGACTTGTGCTTTTATGGACACAAGGACTTAGGACTTATTTTGTTTGCAGAAGGGGCTCTGAGACATGCTCATCTAGTTCCACCAAATTCAGGATTATTGCACAAAGAAATATAAGTGAAATGAAATATAATAAGGAAAAGACAGTTAAAAGTAGCACATACTGTTTAACAGAAAGGTTTATGGAAATAGGTGATGTGTATCAGGTTGTAAAATGTGTGTAGAAGGACTATAGACAATTGTGCCATGAAATCTTTTTTTCTTCCGATGTCATGTTCTACAACAGATTTTTACTCAAATGTCAATCCCATTAAACCTTTATCAAAAAAGACCTGCTTTGATTTCCCCCTATTGCACTGATGAAACATTTGGTACCAGATGGCAACGAAGCATATTTTCAAATCACAGCAAAATAATAAGCCGTACCATCAATGGGTTTTAGCTTGTTTGTTAAAATTTACCATACAATAATTAAGAGTGGCATTAAAAATTCAGGCCTTGGACTAAATGCATTCATTTGGGAGAGAATTTTCAACCAGCGATTATTTCAAATGGAATAAACAGAAGAAATGATTAGAGCCCAACCAAACCCACTGATAAATGTAGAGTGGCTGTGAAATTGATAGAGGTGGATAGAGAAAAACAATGAACCATATTATGTTTCTAATGACTGACAACTGTGCATCATAGAAATTCATTTGTATTTCATCCAGCTTCATAAAGTATCTTGAACAGGCTTCTTCAGCCTCGGCCCTCCAGATGTTTTTGGCCTACAACTCCCATGATCCCTAGCTAGCAGGACCAGTGGTCAGGGGTAATAATAATAATAACAAAATAACAATAATAATAAATTTTTATTTATACCCCGTACTTCCTGGCCAGGGCTGGGCTCAGGGCGGCTAACACCGAATATAAATTACAATAAAACATAATAGGAAAAAGGAAAAAGGAAAAAACAGTTAATTAAAATATGGCTTAAAATACAGCTTAAAATGCAGCCTCATTTTAGTAGTAGCCCATAAATCAAGACCATAAAGGGAGGAAACATCAGATATTCACCCGAGCCAGCTATCCATGCTGATTCTACATGGGCCAGCAAAAAAGCAAAGGGAAAATTTATATACCAAATCCCATATAAAGGGTCAGAGTGAATCCAAGCCGAAGGCCAGGCGGAACAGCTCCATCTTGCAGGCCCTGCGGAAAGATGTCAAATCCTGCAGGGCCCTGGTCTCTTGTGACAGAGCGTTCCACCAAGTCGGGGCCAGTACTGAAAAGGCCCTGGCCGTAGTTGAGGATGATGGGAATTGTAGTCTCAAAATACCTGGAGGGCCGAGGTTGAGGAAGCCTGATCTTGAACATATCTGAATGATACTGTAGTCCCTTTCACCCATTCCATTTATGCATTTGTTGAAATGGTTCTCTCTCTCTCTCTCGTGTGTGTGTGTGTGTGTGTGAGAGAGAGAGAGAGAGAGAGAGAGAGAGAGAGATATTACAGTTTCTTGAGTTCAACCAGGAGGTCTAGGCTACTTTCTCAAATCTTTTTTGGTACTGGGAAGAGGAGGAAAATAATCAAAGGCACTGGCAGAAAATGACAGCAAAAAGCACAGGCTACGCCTAAAAACATTTAAGTGGCAGTTAGGGTCTCTGAGTTGTGATTTGGTAACAGAATCAGTGAGACACAGTTTAGAACATGAAAGCTACAGTGGGAAAATGGGTTTACAAAGAAACATGCTATACTAGTTATTAGGACTCGCCTCTGTGCAAGGCCATACTGCATAATGCCTTAACAAACCAAAATTACAACTATCAAATCTAGGCCACCTTAGATAATAATAGCTAATAATGGGAAAGGTTGGCCTGGAAAGTTCTAATGTATCAAAACATTCAAAAACTACACAATGCACATAATGTCTGCAGTTCTTTCACAAGGAACAAAAACATCAAAGTGCCACATTAACCAACTCACAGAGAGATGAGAAAAGCTACACCCACCAAAATGCCTTTTTTCTTCTGCCTAACAATTAGTTCCAGGAAAAGGAACTTTCTGCCACCCTAGCTGTTATGCTATATGCTTGAGAAAAGATGACGAAAAAGCAGGCAAAGGAGATATTCTAGCTCCATCTATGTGGCACAGGGGAAAGAGGGGTTGTTGGCTTCCAAGGGTCTCTGGAAATCATGGAGACAGTTATGAAATTCAGGGGCTAGAACAAGCATAATGTGATGGGAAGTCTCATTTCAACACTAGATTCAGTAGGTGGCCTTAAGCAAACCATTTTGTCCAGTCTCAGTACTTTCAAGCCCTCTGTTGTGCCTTGTTTGGCTGCTTCAGGGACTGCTGCAACAATGCAATGAAAGTGAATCGAACACTCTCACACACTATACAGATGTTGGTATCATTGTGCCTAGGTTTTTTTAAAAATGCATTTATATTAAAGATTTTCTTCGGTTTACAAAAGTATGTGCAATCTCTCTCTTTTTTTCCCAAGTAACATTTTTTACAGATTAGTTTCATTTGTTGAGACATTAGGAAGAAAAGGGGGAAAGAGGTGGAGGGGTGAAAGGTGAATGGGGTGGGATGGGGTAGCGATGTTTCTATTTTACTCAATATATGTGGGGCTTTGTGACAGCGTCGCTTGTGCAGGTTCTCTGTTATTTACTTGTGTTCCTTTGGTGGTGAGAGAGGTTGGGGTTAACCAATAAACTGAAACTGACACAGGGACAAATAGAAGAAGACGCCTTCACCCCAGTATGGCTCCCCTTTATCACATACACAGCCCAACAAGAAAATGACAAAAATCTATCAACAGCCTACAAATCAATATGGCTAACCTGATCCAAAACACCCACCCACCCCACTCACACATGAAAACAAAGATCACCACAGCCAATCACAAAAGAACAATCATTGTGCTTAGTCCTATCAGTGGGAGCTGGCGTTTAATATTAAAGGATTAAGGATTAAGTGCTGTACATAGTGCAAGAAAGGTCCTGCACATATTGCAACAAAAGGTTGGGTGCTGCAAATGCAGGCTTAATTAAACATCAAGTGCAAGCAAGCCCTGTACTTTATTTCTATCCCAACATGCCAAGACATTAAGGGAAATGTATCATCTGAACAGGTTTATCATCCCAGTGAGGCTTAGCTCAGTTGTGAGGAAGTTTTCATCCTCCAGTTGCTGAACTGCAACTCCTGTCATCCCTGACCAATGGCCATGCCTGCTGGGGCTGATAGGATGTTGATGTTCAGCAACATCTGAAGGCCCGAAGATTCCCCATACCTGGCTTAGATCATGCAAAATACAGAAAATTACTGTCTTTGTTGATTTGGTTATGTCAGGGAACTGCCATCAGGGCCGGAGGAAGAGAGCGGGCTCCAGAGGGATTCCAGAGAGCGTCCCGGGATGGGGAGAGGCAGCCCATCTTCTGGGGAAGGGAATCAGCGTAGCACCAGTGGAGAAGGGGGGCAGATGGGGAAATCGGCGAGGCGGTCCCATGACTCCTTGCCGGGGACCAGCGGGGAGAGTAAGGGTCCTCCGCTGCCCACACCCTCCTTGTGCAGAAGGCTTCCGCGCAGGGACAGTAGGCAGAGACTAGGCGTCAAAGATCTTCTTTGCTGGAAGAAGTTCAAGAAACGCCCACTGACGGATTCTGCCAGCGATTGAGACAGCCACGGGTGAGTGGCTGTCCAGACAGAAAAGGTTCACTCAGGCAACTCAGCCAGTTGTGGCGCCGGTTTACGCACGAGCAACCCCTAGAACCATTACAGGTTAATAAGAAGATAGATAGGGTAAAATAAAGGAATTCCTTGGATGTATACATCCAGGTTTGGAACAAGTCTGGGGCAAGTCTCAGCAGAGATCTAATATCACAAAACACACAGCAGAGTAAGCTTGGAGCATCCAGCTCCTTTTTGGTAGGGTTCACATGGCGGAATGTGAGAGAACAAAGAGTTAGGTAACCCTTCCAAGGGGAGAGGGAGTCACTTAGCCTGGCAGAACAGTTTACTCTATGGTCTTAACCCTTTAATGGATTAACTAGAATCAAGCATGTTGATTGTATGAGGTTGATTATCCCACATACTTCACCGTTCATTTTCTTCTATAGTCAACAGTTGCAAGCACAATTAAATGGTTTCCTCTCTGGAATCTCAGTAGATTAAGGGATAAAAGCTGGATGGTGGTGATGATGATGATTTTGGAAAATTATTTGGGACAAATCATCACAAGAGGTATTGTTCTGTAATGAGTAACACACTGAAGTTGGATTGGAAAGAGTTGGTTTCAAATTCCCACACAACCACAAATCTCACTGGGTAGCATTGGGCCAGTTACTCAGCTGAACCTACCTCCCAGGGTTTGTGAGGTAATATGGGATACTGAGCTTCTTGGAGGAAATACAGAATATAAATCTGATAAACAAATGAATACATGATGCTGCCACCGTAACGAACAGCAAAGAACAACCATGTGCAAATAGATAATGTCCTTGGACTATTAGTTCATCGTAAGGTCAACAAAAATTAAAAAAGGACCTGCACATACAACTTCACTTTACTCTGATATACTGCAATTATGGAGCAAATGGTCAATGTTGCCCACTTCTCATCAGCAAGATAAATAGCCAATGGACAGAGCTGAAGGGTCAGCATGGGTTATTCCACAGCATGTGTCTCAAAGGTGGAAGAGTAACAGAACACTCTCTAACAAACAATTATAATTATAGCAGGATCTGAGAAACAACCTGTGTTTGTCCTCATCATTCATCTTCAAGGAAGCAAGCTGTCTGATTAGAGATTTCATGCACAGACAGGGCTCGGTGTGAGTTACAAATTAGTAGCTGTGGCAGAAAGAAGACAAAATGAATGGAAGATTACATTAGGGCATGAGTACAGAGCAGCGAAACAATAGCAAAATACATATGCATTAGGTTGCAGATTCTGGCAACACACAGGGGGTGCCATCCCAGTAATAGAAATAGAAATGATGAGAGTTTGGTGGAAATTGCTTTGGTGCAGTTCTTAGCATTTGTGTGTCTCAGGAGACAGTGGGGAAATGTGGCTTTGGAGGCAAGGTCAATCTGTTAGACAGTTGCAGTGCCTGCTGTGGCTGTAGAGACCAATGCAGAAGTGACATGTTTTGTTGCAGCTGGTTGTAAAAATGTGAGAAGAGACTGCTGGGTGGGGCCAGTGGTCCCTGTAGTTCAGGATCCTGTTGTTCACACAGTGGTCAACCAGATGCTTGTGGGAAACCTACAAGCAGAATCACCAGAACACTCTCCCCTCCTTTGGTTTCCAGCAACTGGTATTCAAAAGCATACTGACTTCAACTGTGGAGGCAGAACATAGCCCTCATGGTCCAAGGCAGTGTATATACATACATTTTACAGATGGGCAATGTCTTCTGATTTAGAAAGTTTGGTTGACCCAGACTGTTTACCTGGAATGTACAAACTATGCCCAAAACAGGAGGTTCCAAATATTTCTGCAACCTGGACTTTCCCCACCTTCTCCCACTACTGGAAGTAGAATGACTGCTACCCTCATTAAATGGGGGGCACCCTTTGCGTGGATGCGTGCAGCCCCTGGACCCAGTGCGGCTCCATCAGCATAGGCTTGGCTTCGCCTTCCCCCAGGTGGGATACCTGGAGGTCTCCGCCTACCTCAGTCAGTTGTCCAATCCTGCCTGGGGGAAGCGTTGCCAAGGAAACCAGGCCAGGTAGAGGAGGGACTACCTGCCCACACAATAGAGGGAGGATCTTACCTGGGAATCCTCAGTTGGCCTTGGGCGGAAACCTTTAGTCTATCTTCCTGAATGGGAGGGGCACGCAGTGGTGACCCACGCCCCCTTCCTCTTTGCAGCGGCGATACCAGGGTTCCCCGTTAAAGGGGTTTCTGAGGGGAGGCTTTGACCGTACGCTGAGAGGTCGTCATTGCTCTCCCCTGTGATGGCGGCGTAATGGGGGCGGCTATCTCTGCTTGAACATATGTTCTCCAGAGCCGGCCCATCCCTCCCCCCCACATTGGATAACCCTGATGTTCCCTAGATCCCTGGCTGGGGGCTGGGGAGGGATAACACTCAATGCCTGAGCCAAGGTCTACCCACATCTGAAATATAATAAAGTTGTGGCCAATTAATCCCATAGCACGTTGTCTTGAGTTGTTATTCCACTTGGGGGGGGGGGCGCCCAGGGTTTGGGGGACTCTGCCTGTCCACGCAAGGGATGGATGGCTGAGAAATCTCATCTTGTGACATGAAGGCTATAGATTTCAATCAGGTCTTTCCCAACCATGCCTGGTTTGTTATGGGAAATAAGAACAAAGTAGACTGGTTAAAAGAAGAGGGGTGGCAGATGGATGGGAAAATATTATTGACTTCTTTTCCTGAAATGCAAGGAACATGAGACACTTGCAGAAATTGGCAGGCAGAAGATGGCTTACAAGTGCTGTTTATGGTAACAAAAAGACAACTTCTGAAACACATACCCGTGGGGGCACTGTGAAAATGTGAGTAGGCTGGTCAATGGATGGATGTTTATTATTGTGATAGTTGTCATAAAGGTCAGTAACACCCTTGTGACTTTGCCGGAGTACATTTGTTTTTTTATGTAGCAAGATTGGAGTACAGATGATGAAGACTGAGCCTGAGAGGGAATAAATTAATGAAGCATAAAGCCCCAATCACATCCCATAGACCTGTTAATAATTTAATCCCAATACATTGAAATGCATGTTTAATAACAGCATTATAAATTAAATTAGTTATTTAATTGCAATTTTCTCTGCTCATAATATCTCTATGGCACTGGGAGAAAGGATTTCCCTGTGCTCATTGTTCATTCATTCTTCAGGAGCAGTAAGTGTTCGGGAATTCCCAGGCTCAGAGTATTTATTTGATTCCTGAAGCACCCATTGCCTATGTCTGTGCTAGGAGTTGTAAGTAAAGAGTAAACAAAGACTCTCAATCTTGTCATTTATTTCCACTAGTTTCAGAAATGTGACAGTGTGTAAATTTTAATGATGGGATGGGCCTTCCTTAGCTCAGTTCAGAACTGAGTTCAGCTAAAATGAGCTTTTCACAAAACCAGAAAAGTTGTATTTTCTCACTTTATTATTGTACAGTATATGCATACAATATTATGCAAAAAATAAAATAAAAATCAGAACCTCACAGATCCCTCAATTAATGTTAATGTTATTCCCCAAATGACCAAGAGCCTGGAGAGAACCATTTACACTTTCCATAAAATAACCATTTTGTCGATCTTGTTCATTCCAGGACTATGGCTATTATGAACAGTTTCTTGTTTTGGACTTCAAATGGACCCTAATTCTTTTCATTAAAATTACATCACCTTATTTAATGATCTCTCCCCCCCCCCCCGCTCATTTCCACCCCCTTTGGTTCAATTCCACCAAGGTCCTGGAATTTCTTTGCCTTTGAGCACAGCTTACCTATTTTGTGAACTGCCTCAAGATTAGATTTTTATAACCATCAATTTGGCCATGTAGTCTTTAAAGATCTAAACTCTGCACTGCCTTTTTGAAAAGGTCTAAAGCCTGCATCTCTTAGGATGATCAGAAGGGGGGACCCAAGAGAGGCCTAAGAAAGACTTTGCCATTTTAATCTGCATTTGCCACACACTGTGCAATTAACTAATTGAGTCTCTTCGATTTTGCATGGCGTTGGAGGACCTGCAGGGAGACCTGTATGGCTGCCTTAATGAGGTGCAGTTAATCTTACCTTTTAACTGAATTTAATTTAGAGTACCAAATGAAGTGATTGAAGGGAGCAACAAATGTACTTGCTGTCCATTTGGCTTGGCAGGTGCTGGAACGCCACAGAACTATATTGATTAACTATGAGCTTCCACATCAGCTGCTACATTAATACACAGGGAAACTGTATATTGCAATATAAATTATGAGAAGGCTACTGTACTTTCTGACAAGGCCAAATGCCAGACCAATAAAAATAGTTGCCACTGTGGCTGTACATCACCTAATCTTTCTCCATACGCCCATGTATCTGCATATGTGTTTGTGTAGGGAAATGATCTGCTCAATAATCCATCATGATTGTGTTGAACCTGACTTATATTATTGCTAAGGTTTTCTAGCTTCTTTTGTAACAACAACAACAACAACAACAACAACAACAATTTATATCCCGCCCATCTGGCTGGGTTTCCACAGTCACTCTGGGCGGCTTCCAACAGACTATTAAAAATACAATAAAACATCAAACCTTAAAAGCTTCTCTAAACAGGGCTGCCTTCAGATGTCTTCTAAAAGTCAGAAAGTTGTTGATTTCCTTGACATCTGGTGGGAGGACGTTCCACAGGGTGGGCACCACTACCGAGAAAGCCCTCTGCCTGGTTCCCTGTAACCTCACTTCTCGCAGTGAGGGAACCACCAGTAGGCCCTCGGAGGTGGACCTCAGTGTCTGGGCAGAACAATGGGAGTGGAGACGCTCTTTCAGGTATACTGGGCTGAAGGCAAAACTCCATTTTTAAAGTTTTGAAAGCTAGCCTTTATGTGTATTTCTTTAGCCTTTTTTAAGTGATCCATGAAAGATCAATATGGGTAGATAAGACCTGTGAGACTGTGCCTCTTGCCCCACTCCCTTGCCATACAGCTTCTGGGAGTTCTCCACATGATTAATAAGCCAATACAGGCGGCCTTCATGATGTGTAGAAAAGCTTCCCCACTGCACCAACTACACTAGAACCCAAGGAATGGTCTGTGTAATGGTGAGGGTGAGGTAAAAGGCGCAGCCTTGCAGCCCATTGCTTTTCATTTTGTCCCTTCACTGCTGTACCATCTGAATAGGACTTTTGACACCTGCCCAACAAACCTAAGGTCTTACAGGCAACTGCCCAGTAATCCCTAAATGGCTGCAGGAAACTGGTCATACTATCCTGAAGAAATGTAAATGAGAAATGTAGTTCTTCTGGTCTGTTAGCTGCTTCTAAATTTCAAATGCTGAGACCTTGGTTTGGATCTCTCCCCCTCTCCCTGCTTTATGGAAGGAGTTGGAAACCTGGTGTTAAACTTATTTGCATTAGGAAATAGGGAAGTTCATGTTGGTTTGCAAGCCCCCTCCATAGAGGCTGGCCCCTCTCACTGTCCTCGGAGCTTGCTTACCGGTAACCTCCTCTGGCTGATATCTCGGACAAACCAGGGAGATTTTGATAGGTGACATTTTCCCAAGCGTGGGTAAAATGCACAACCCCTCCC
Source organism: Podarcis erhardii (assembly GCF_964252035.2). Taxonomy (NCBI): domain Eukaryota; kingdom Metazoa; phylum Chordata; class Lepidosauria; order Squamata; family Lacertidae; genus Podarcis; species Podarcis erhardii. The sequence goes on along the minus strand of NC_138497.1, from coordinate 91,120,703 downwards.
TCCTGCTTCCGCAGGGGAAAGAAAAATAAGGCAGGAGGACTTCCGGGTTGGCGCCATAGCCGAATGGCGGATTCCCTCCAAGCTCCGGAGGGAATCTGCTCGACAGGGGTCGGGTCCTGCTGCGCCGACGACGCGGGGACCCTCAAAAACCACGGGCGTGGAAGCCCGTGGACCTGGTGACTCGGCGGGCACCGTTTGCGCCCTCCCCGACCGCGAAGGAGCCTTTTTAAAGGCTACGGAGCGGAGGACGGGGAGCGGCGCGGTGCTGAGAGTCTTCTGCTTCCCCTGCCGAGTGAAGCCGCATGTCATTCGACGGAGAGCGCTAACTTCTTCTTTGGAAAATTGGGACTAAATCTAAAAACAACAACCCGTGAGTAATTTGGAAATTGGATTAAAAACTCTTTTTTTTTTGGATTTGGCACGAGCGGGGGAGGTGCAAAAAGGAAGTCCGTCTCCCCCCTATTGTATACAATATAAAGCAAGGATCTTGACTACTAAGGTCGAAAGAAGAGTCTTTTTTCTATTTGACAAAAGTTATTAATTCCACGGATTGACAGTATAAGTAATTGTGCTGGAGGAGAAGAGCTATTTTTTGAATTAAGGTGCCACTCATCCCGGGACCGGGAGCGATCTGCGAGAGGCGCCTGCGGAGGAGACATAGAAGATTTTGACAGCTGTCAAACTAGCTGTCAAAGTCGGGGAAACTAGAGAACTTTGTTTCCGTTGTCTTTGCTGGTTATATTTGATACAATATAGTTAACTGTTGAAAATAAAGAAGAATTGAAACAAACTAACTTGGCTTTTAGGTTGGAAGTGAAAGGAATACTGAAATAACCAGAATCCCTTTAGTGGCGGTTCAGGGACATTACAAAAATGGAAATAGGTCAAAAAATACTAGCTGGCCTGGATGAGGTTAGGTTTCTCGTGAGAAAGTTGTGTAAGTTACAAGAACAAGGCCATGTTTTGTCTACAAGTGCCACAACTTTAAAGCCAACAGCTGGAAAAGGATTTGATCTACAAAACCCAGGCAGCTGAACAAGGAAAAAAATTTGAGCAGGAGGAGCAGGAAGGAGGGGCTGTAATGTTGCAGAAGGTAAAGGAGAGCCGGAGGTCTGTCAAGATGGACATAAAAGAAAGTAAGAATTGGATGATAAAAACTGGGTTTGATTTGGAAAATGAGGAATGGAAGGATCTCCTTTTGTGGGGATCGGAAGACCTATGTTTTACAAATTTGATCAAGGTGGAAGATGGAACTTTCTGGCTATTTGGACTTAGAAGGATTGAGAATCAAGATTTTAAATATGGAGATCCGGCTGGAAGGAACATGGACATTATAGGGATAGTGCCCCTCCGAGACTTGGTGTTTAATATAAAAGACTTTCAAAGAAACCGGCAGAGAGGGACTGAGAGAGATTTAAGGGCCTCAGATGTGAGACTGCCGGGCTGATAACAGATGGACTAATGGACAATGGCTTGGGGATCGAAACCGGGGAAGGGAGGGTGGGGTCTGGAAATCCAAAGGGTGTATTAAAATATTTTGATTTATTATATCTTTTTTTCTTTCTATGTTGTTACTAGTATTGATATGGGGAATTCGTGGAAGGAGAACTGGGCCGATCTTAGAAAAAGTTTTTAAGTATAATGATTGATGTATAAATGCTAAAAGTTGATATATAAAGTGAATTTAATATAATAATCTAAGGTTAAGAATTTAAGAAGAAGAACTTGTTGAACAAATTTTTGGACAGGGAATACAAGAAGGGGAGGCGAGGGGAAGTTCTGGAAAGAAGGTGTTGAAAATATGGATTGTAAATGTCGAAATTTTCTTTTTCTTTTTTCTTTTTTTCGGTTTATGTATTTTTTGAAATTCTAATAAATATTATTTTTTTTAAAAAAGGAAAGAAAAATAAGTCAGAAATCTATTTACATGATGTTTATTTCTGACATTACAGCACTAGAGAAAAACACGTCCTTTCAGTTCAGTTCTTCTAGCAAGTCTGACAAACTTCCTGAACATGTGCAAATGGAAGGTTTCAGATTTACACTCTTCACAGAGACTTATCCAGCCTGTGAACGTCCTGGGAAATTCTTCTTTCCCACAGATAGGCGCATCATGTGATGTCAACAAACTGGCTGTCTGCAGCAGTGATGTTTCCATATACTGACAGTTCAGGGATTGCATTCAAAAATGTATTTACAGGATTTAAATTTCAAAGTGCAGAAATAATTCATTTTATAATTTTCTTTGGGAAATGTTGACATTAGGTTTTGAATACTAACTAGAACTTAATTTTTATCTGTGGGTTGGTCTGATATGGAAATGTCTGTGTGATCATGTTACTGCCTTTAAAATACTGTGGACAAATATTTAAAAAACTGTGGACTGCAAGGGTCACATGATGACTTGGATTTGTAAATAGGTTACCACAGAATTAAGACCAAAGATATAACTTATAACATATTTCCTTGATTACCTCCTAATGCCTTTCAATGGACTCAATTAATGCATTCAGCTGCCAATCATGTAAACTGCTTAGCAACTTTCTGTTGATATATCCATTTTGTGAAATATTTTTTTAAAAAATGCACTGTACAGTAACCAGTTACGAGGAATCAAGTGATGAGCATGTGTGAACCAGGCTCACAAGTCACTAATTCTTTGAAATCAAGACTCACTTCCATGAATGCACAAATACAAAAAGAGATTTGGGCATCAGGAGTTATGGCAATATGTCAGTCAAATGCTGCTATTGCCTCACCACATGATAGAAAACTAATTGCTTGCAACAAAGAATTATATTTACCTAGCCTGGATGAAGGGGGGGGGGGATGTGGGGAAAAGAGTAGCAGCATGCTTCCATGACAAAGCAGATCTTGCTTGTTGGCTTGTATGTATGTATGCAAGTTGACATCTGGTCCCAGTCTTTCCACTTCATTCTGAACAACAGTTCTAGAAAGGGCAAATGTGTGTGCGTTTTCACCCACCCAACCAGATAAAATGAAAGGGAGAACCCTCATGTGCTTTGCCCCTCTCATGATTTGAGATGCAAGATCTCTCCTGCGAACATAATTGAAAGTGACAGCAGTGCAGTGTTTGATTTGGAGACCGCATTTCTCCACGCAAAGGCAGTTCGTTGCTCAACTGGGTACACTTCAGTGACACGTTTATGTTCCTTTCATGCTCACTTGTTTACTGAATTCCCTCAAATTGTCCAAAATTGCTATTGAATTTGTGCGGTTAGATTAAATTAGGGATTTGGGAGATTGCATCTGGCATGTTTAATCAAGGATTGTTTAAGGACTGCGTAGGCTGCCAGTTGGTTTTCTGATTGACTATGCTTAGCAGGCTCATACTGAATGGCTCTCTTTGGAGGTGGGAAGTGGTATGGGATGTTGCTGGTTTTTTGTTTTAATGATCCTTCCGTTTTTGATTAAGGATTAATTTATATCTTAAAATTAGTCATGTGAGTGCTTCACATGAAGCTTCACTTTGCTTTTTCTAGGAAGTGCAGAAAAATAAGAAGTCAGAAATGTTTCTTAAACTTCCTTAATATTTTGGGGGTGAGGGGTTTTTCTGCATGGGTTTGGGTTTTTTTGAGGGGGGAGGGTGCATCCAGATGCATATATTTTCCCCCCTGGTCATCTTACATTGTGGATGTTTAGCCATTATTGGACACAATACCATTGCAGATGTGCTACCAATGTGACAATGGTAGCCAGTTCAAGTCAGTAATGAATGTTTTCACCAAGTACCCCCATTCTTCACCATTCCTGTTTCATAGTGTACTAAATCAAGAGGCAAATCCTGGCAGCAAGTTCAGATAGGAACACATAACCACCAACATGTTCAGTAGAATTCAGACTAAATATCTACTGCAATCTCACTAAACCCCACTATTTCAGATGTTAGCTAGAACAGATGGCATCTTTCATGTCTGCAGACATTGTCACACAACAACCATGTGAAGCAGTTTAGGCTTCATTAGTCCAGAACTTTGTACACTACAGCCAATTGCCTCTCAAAAATCTTCAGATTAGGACATTATGCATATTCTGCTTTCTTATAGTGTTAAATAGGCTTGACAGTCCATTTAAATACATATAAGACGACAAAGCCCATGAGAAAGTACAAGTTAAATGAAAAAAAAAATGTATTAACGTTATGGCCAGGGAGCTCAAGAATGTTTTAAGAGTGTGCATATTCCCTGCTCTCTCCTCCTCCTCACTCTTTTCTATAATCTCCAAGCTTTTTGCTCACCTTCCCTCTTTCCTGGGTTGCTCAGCCAAAGATAGAAGGGAGTGGAGGAAAAAGAACAGAAATACAGTAGCATGATTCTGATCCAAACTTTGGTCTGGTCTTCTCCCACACCATTATTTTCTCCCTGTATTTCCTGCCTCCTCCCAACTGCTAGTACCATATTGGCCCGAATATAAGCCACCCCCCCCCCCCAAATCCAGCTGTGAAAAGTTGAAGTGTGGTTTATATTTGGAACTGAGCACTGCGTGTTTGCCTCCTGGCACAACCACCCTGAACGAGGGACTGGGGGAAGCCAGCACCGGCTTGGGGAGGTGGTGCCAGGAGGCTGTAGTGCTGGGAGGCAGGCACGCAGTGCACTTAGAACTGAGTGCCGGTGCCAGACCCCCCCGCCCCCCGTTCAGGGTGGTACAGCTGGGAGACAGGCCACACCCACAAATAAGCCTTCAGTTTTAAAGGTGCGGCTTATTTGCAGGTGTGTCTTATATTTGGGCCAATATGGTAACTGTCTTTTCATTTTGTTAAACAAGAAATATTGCAAGCAGTGACAGTTTACTTCAGAGGAATTCCTCATCCCTTGGCATCATGTGAAGCTCACTGAGACTTCAAAAAACCCCAAGTAAATACAGACTCAAAACCCCTGCAGTGAACCATCCGTATGTTTCAAAAGTAAAAATCAACAACCCAAAACATGCCTACAATCAAATCTGGAGTCCCCTTTCTTAACGTCGATGCTACTAAGAACAGAACCTTGTTCGGGATTTCACATCCTGAGAAGGAAGAATCATTCCATTCTCCCACTCCAATAGCAAGCTTGCCATATTGATCAGACTTGCATGCGGCCACCATTTGCATAGCACAGAGGAGTCATCTGCAGCCATTTCTAGTCAATTTCCTAACATTAATTTCCTGAACTTGATTAAGGAAAAGAAACAGCAAGAAAAAGGACCCTAGTTTGACAATCATTTGAAGATTGGTCCATGGTGTTTTGATGTCTATTTTTGTCATCTGAGAACACCAAATTTCCCCCCTCTGGTTCTTGAGGCAGACAGCCTTCTGATAGCCCAAACAAATCTTTTCCTTCTAGTTTAAAGAAAATCTCTAATCTTTGAAAAAAAATTCTCTACTTGTGGCTCAGAGAGTGACGTGTAATTCCATCTGATCTTTTGTAAAGAACTTCTTAAAGCCATCATTGCCTCAAATTCTTTTGATAAATTCCACAACTTAAGGAATAAAAGCCCCATATAAAACATCTCTTTGCTCTGATCTTTAACTCTGTTTACAGGATTCTGATGTAGCAAAACCTTTTTTCTCTTATCACTTGTATCCATATAACTTTACGAGTGTATATAGCATAGGCTACATAAAGACATAGTCAAATGAGTCAACTTCTAAAGTACATAGATGGTATTAAACCAATTTTTACTCAGAGTAGGCTCATGGAAAATACTGAACATGACTAATTTAGGTCTATAACTTACTTTGAATACCACCCAATGTCTCTAAATTCCATGGAAGGACTGGTATGAGCAAGTTGGCTGCTGTCCTAAGTCTGAACAGAGTTCAAATTTAGCTCTTGTGTTCTGATTTTGAATTTGCAGGGATAGTCATTTTTTTCTTTGCTTATGATTTGTTTTTCTCTTTTTAATATATGGTATTATAAACATTCGCTGCCCCATTTCATGCAATCTGAAATAGCACAGCCCCAGGAATTTGTCCACATCTTGGGTCACTGAAATTCTATCCTAGAAAATGAGAATAATACAGCAGCTCACATGGTTGGTGTGAGAATGTGCAAGACAGGGACTGTAAAACAAAGCAGTATATAAACAAGATGAAATGAATGGCTTCATCCAATGGAAATTATAATTGCTTGGCTCATAGACTTATGTGACTCCCTACACTATATGATTTCACAAATTACTTGCACAAAAATGATACTGGAATTATCTGAAATATGATGCTCTGTGTGATTATTAAGTAGGGTCCCCCCTTCTTCTTTGCTCCTTTCAGAGCTGTGTAGATTTCCCCATTTTTCATTTTACCCATAGGGCTGTGGGTGGCTGAAATTTGCACTTCTGAGCATGAGAGAATGAAGCTTGAACAGTGCATTTGTTCTGTGTGAATAGTGCTCTGCCAGTGACTATGTCATGTATTTGGGATGATACTTTAGCATCCTCCTTAGTAATATAGTTGTGGAGACCCAAACCATAGGTGACTTTCATTCTTCCTGACCTCAGAGATAAGTGTTTATTGGATTTCTACATTGTCCCCCTATTCACTTCCCTATATTTCACCCTATATTGAAAAATGTGTGAACTGAGATTCACTTTTACAGAGTAGCCTTATTGCAACTTCCCTTCAGTTTTCACACAAAAGCGGCTAGATGTTGAAGACAAGCAGGATCCTTACATGCTGAGTGCAACATCAAAACCCAATTCAGGCAATTGCCTAAACATGCAGCAGTTCTAGATATCCCATCCTGGGGACTAGCCCTTGAACAGGAGTTATGAACATAAAATTGAATATGATAGATGGGTGAATGTATCAGTTTTCATTTCTCTCATTTTCTAGTTTTTACAGCTTTATGTTTGGTGCTCCAGTTTATGGCTTTCTTTCTTTTTTAAAGAAAAAATGTGCAAATTTCTCCTGCTAAACACATTTTATATGCAATTTGTGGCCTAATATAAACCTTTTTGCCCAGCAATTTCACCTAACTTGATGCATTTTTGTGCCTATTATTTTCACTAATATATTCATGTATATGTTCACTTAATGCTAGGATATGCATTCTTGTACACATACTGTATATGCATGTTGAAAAATTCAGATAAGTACAAATATTGGATTGCTTTGTTTTGCCTTGCACATTATTTCAGAAAATGTGAATATGGTAAGTTCACCTTTAAATGAATTAAATTTCTCCCCATCCCTGTGTGTGTTCAAATTCCCACATAAAATTTGGGGAATTGCATAAAATTATATGCAGTCCGATCCTACATCCATTGTATTTTATGTGTGTAGGCAGTATATAAAATTATTGTGCATGCGTGTGCGCATGCGCACGCACACACACACACACACACACACAGAATTATCTGCAAATTTTAAAGGCACCCTGTTCTCCCCTTGCACACAAGAAGGCTATATAACTGCATGAAAGAACTAACCCTCAGAATCATCCTCTTCCCAGCTATTTATACCTTAAACAAGCCCTGCCCTTCCTTCTCTATTTAAGTCCACTTGTATGCTGTTGTTTGTGTGCCTTTCTTTCATACTGGTGCATTGCCGATGTAAGTCAGTCCAAGTCTACAAATCCCTTTGTTTTATAAATTGTCTGGTTATCAAATACTCACCCCATCTTCTGTTTCTTTAGCAAGTACTTGCATGTCCATGGTTTGGGTGGATTGCTATAACATATGCTACCTGGGTAAAACACTTTTCGCTGAAAAATTGAAATATAAAATTATGAAGAATAAAGTCACAAAGTCATGAATAACCTCCTTGCAAACCTGATGTGCAGTGTTCACAAATGTAATGAGAAATCACATTTGACTTTGCCCTAGGAGAATAAAAATGTACCCTGGGAGAATTCATTAAATTTAATAAATGTGATTGTTGCTTTGAATACCTTGTGTCAGTTCCAATCAGTCCGCATATGAAAATCCAGTCCACCTTCACATCGCATATACATTTCTCTCCCCTCTCCACTTAAATGGATCATTATTTCTGAGAAATTTCTTCCACTTGTATTAAGATGCCAAGATTCCATCTTTAGGGTCTTGCACTAACCTTGGAAGTGATCTCATGACTTTATTTTTTATTTAAAAAAATATTGCTGGTACAGATAGACTTGCCATTTCTCCCCAAGAAAGACAATGATTTTGAATATTTAAATAACATTAATGTACAGTTGCTTAAAGCCTGGCCTCCCACAGGTGACACAGAAAAATATTTAGCTGAAGAAAACAAATTGCTTAATTTCCAATGCCATGCCTAGTGTATTAATATGTATGATGAAGGACTGGTGATGAAAATATTTCCTGTCCTACCCTCTTCCCCAAACCTCCTAGACCAGGAGTAGTCAATGTGATGCCCTACAGATCTTGTTGGACTACATCTCCTATTATCCCTGACCATTTGCCATACTGTTTGGGGCTGATGCGAGTTGTATGCCAATAACATCTGGAGGAAACCACATTTGCTACCCTATTCTACAGTTTTAACAAAGAATATGACAGCAGGTAAGTCGGTGCAATACCAAAGAAGAAGACGTATTGCTAGTAAATTGAAAGAGTTGAGGTCAGTTAATTACTGCTCATGCTGCTAGGAAATTTGATTTTCTGGTCTTGACACAAAGCTTCTGAACACCTTTCAGCTTCTGAACTGGACAGTTGCAATGTATGTCTTCTGTGAGGTCCTTCTTCAAGGTTTATTGGAGCATCTGATTCATCTATTTATGAGTCATCCTTGACACAGTCAGAACCTAAGCCAGCACTAGAAATTATACATCATTTGACTGATGAAAGCATCCATTATCAGCTACGAAGTCCAATCTGCTACCAACCACAATCAAAGCTGTAGGTGGTCCACAGCATCTCCATGGGGGCAGGAACAATGAGCCACCTGGTGACGTTTCCATGACAGAGTTGCTGATAGAGTTCCAAATCAGCCCTGACCTAGGATGACAGGAATTCCAAAAAGAAAAGAAAAGAAAAGGGGGGGGGGGGAGCAAGGACCAATGTGGTATAACTGGTCCTTAATATTTTCTTTATTTGTTTATCAGAGAAATGTACAGTCGTACCTCTGGTTACAAACTTAATTCATTCTGGAGGTCCGTTCTTAACCTGAAACTGTTCTTAACCTGAGGTACCACTTTAGCTAATCGGGCCTCCCACTGCCACCACCTTGCTGCCGCCACACGATTTCTGTTCTCATCCTGAGTTAAAGTTCTTAACCCGAGGTACTACTTCCGGGTTAGCGGAGTCTGTAACCTGAAGTGTTTGTTACCCGAGGTGTTTGTAACCCGAGGTACCACTGTATATCCTGCCTTTCAGTTTAAAAAGCCCTCAAGACAACACTAATATGCAGAGGCACGCATTTTCCCATTAAGGAGAAAAATAACATAACTCAATGAGAGCACAAATCTTGAAAGAATAGTGGAATCTTATAGTATTCTGTAGCATGGAAAGCAAGAGCTTATTTATTTTTTATACAATTATGTCTTTTTTAGTGTGCAAATCCCTTCCAGTAATCTCATTTATCCCCTCAACAACCTTGTGAGGTTGCTTGCTATGTGTAGGTTACATTAGCATCCGACTTTCCTCCAAAGAACTCAGAACATCCATTTAGGTCAGGGGGTGGGGAACGTGTGACCCGCCAAATGTTGTTGGACTACATCTTTCATCATCCCTGACCATTGGTCATACTGTCTGGGGTTGATGGGAGCTGAAGTCCCACAATATCTAGAGGGCTACAAGTTCTTCACCCTTGATTCAGGCTGACAAGCTTGATCAGGCTTTAGTTCAATTGACTTTATAGTTGAGCAGAGACAAGAGAAGTTTTGCGTAGTGGTCAGAATGTTGCACTCAGAGCTGGGAGGCCAGGTTGTAATTTTCTATCAGCCATGACACTTACTGAGTATCCTTGGACCAGTCACCATCTCTCACCTCCTCAGAGAGTTGTGAGGATAGAATAGGGAGTGGGGAGAATGATGTATACCACCTTGAGTGCCTTGGAGGAAAGTTAGGAGATAATTGTATGAATAAATAAAATGTGGCTTCAGTATGTAAAGATGTAACTTATTGGATGAGTTGAGACAGTGAAGTCCCTCACATTATACATCCCAGGTTTCACTACATAGCAGCTTTCAGCTTTCAGATTTGATGCCTGAAGCAACGTGGTAGTCAGGTGTGTTTGGGCCTTTTCCAGAGACTCATGCACATCCTAGAAGGATCAGTGTGGAGGTATTTGACTGACCTAACATCTCTCATTTTTAATACAATTAGGCTGGGCTGATGTTTGCACTGGAGGCTGGCTTCCTGAGCTATTTTCCTAGCATAGTTTCTTAGGCTGCAATCCCATACCCATTCACTTGGGATTCAGCCCCATTGAACTCAGTGGAAGTTACTTCTGAAAAGTCAAGTATAGGACTGCAGTTTTAATCAGATTTGCTAATTAAAGAACAATAGAGGCTATATAATAGGGCATGAAATGAAGTTTCCCCCCTCAATAGCTTGTAAACGTATGCCCTGTCTCTCATTGTAGGAAAAGTTGACCAGGGAGATTGTCTTCTTTCACCACCCACACAATAGCAACTGCAGGAAAACAAAACAAAGCTTCCAATTTACTATGTGATTTGTTACTGAAAGCAAAGTGGCCCATTAGCATTCCGTAGGCTCTAATGTCTTAGAAATCTCCACATGCTACTTCTTACCTAAGAAATATTGTGTGTGCTGTTATGTACAATGTGTAGTTAAATTCTTAGTCCTGGTGAGCACACCTAGCATTAGACCACTGTATTCTACCTGCTCTGAGAGAATTGCTGAAGGGGGAAATGGACTCTTGGTGGGTGATTGGGTTTAACAGTGGTCTGTAATTGAAAGAAAATGTAGCGCACCACTTTAATGTTCTTTTTGTGTGTGTCTAAAAACAAAACAAGAAACTCAATGTGGCTTAGCAACAGTCTGCATTTTCCCCCTTTTTTCTTTTTCTTTTGGAAAACAATGTCATGTGTGCACAGACTGCCGACACAAGACACATTATATGAACTGAACTAAGGGCCACAACAACTTTATGACATAGTCATGATGGCTATGTTCTACCTCCTCTGTGAGATGCATTATGCCTCTGAATACCAGTTATTGGGAATCTCACAGGTCGGCAGGTGGGCTGTTCTGCTTGGGTCTAGCTTGGGTCTATCCAGGCAACTGGCTGGCCACTGTGAGAACACAATGCTGGAGTAGATGGGCCATTGGCCTGATGCAGCAGGTTCATCTTACGTTCTAAACTTTATACTTTCTTTGACTTCTCCCCCAGTCAATGAAGGTACACCTGCTGCTGGAGTGAAAGCTGGGAAAATAGTGTATCCTGTCTCTAGCCTTGTTTGGATGGTCCCAGCTTGGCTCTAATGTGGCTGAGAGTGCTTTTGGACAATTTAAACCAACTGTTCTGCCTCCTGCAGGCAATGGGCATTGACTGGTGGAAGTGCACTGAACTGAACATAATTCCAGGGGGTAGAGTGCATGGAACATTCACATCTATTCCCAATCTCCCCATTTTCAGACTCTTGAAACACCTCTACCTATTTGGCTCCTGCGAATCTAAGTAGCTGCAGTTATGGTCGGCCTGTTAGGAAATTATGTGGCACTGAAATATGGGTCAAAGATGGCAAAAGCAAGCAAACAAACAAACAAATGAACACCAGTTGGCCAAGATCTTAGGAGATATAAAAGGCAAAAATTGCCTTCATACCCCAAATAGGGTGACTTCAAAATGTGGAAGCAAAACTCAGTGAAAAGTTTTATCTGTGTGATGACAAAGCTTATCACAGAGCTGCTGCTTCTTCCCAACACATGAGATCATTTTGATCATCAGGGACATTACATTATTTCAGTTTTGACAACATTTAGTCTGTGTAATTACCTCTCTGCCTTGTCCTTTAGGTTTCTAGTGCCTCTGGCAATAGAATTAAATGTGCACCATAAAATACAGAAGGACAGTCTGGGTGTAGCAAAATGACACTTCCATGGTCTCCTCTTCTTAATCACCTTGGATGTAAACACATTTTAATCCAAGAGGATTGCTGGTCTCAAACTGCTACACCTGTCACAAAACTTAACTCTTTTCATGTACCTCTTCAATTCCACTGTTCCATCCAGCAAACTGAAATTTTTGTAGCAGTCCAACATTGAATTCCACCCTATCTGTGTGGTGAAATGCTATACAGCTATAGCCATTCTTCACATAAGGCCAGGTGATGGTGGGGATGTCTCCTAACATTTCCAGATAGGATTTACTTGCAGAATATTCCCTAAGCCACAAATTTAATACAAGCTTCATCATTTTCCCTTGACCTCTCTCAGGCCACTTTAGGGACACCATTCTTTAATAACAGCTGCATTCATTCTTCTATAGTTACTTCTGCCTCCTAGACATACAAACGTCAACATCAGGGAATTTCTGTTTCATGAATTTGAAGAAGGCTCCCTGGGCAAAAGAATACATATGTCAGGGTTTTGAAGGAAACGGAAAGAATTTTGAAAAGGTTAGCAGCAATGTTGTCCTGCTGTGACCATTTCCTTTTGCCAGGAGCAAGAAAGACTGCAATTTCTGTCTCCTTGCTCTAAGCTTTCAGGCTCCTACATGTGCATCATGTTTCCTGGGTAGCTCAGGCATTTCCAGGACAAGTTTGATAAATTTGGGAGTGTTATTATTACTAGAAGATGTGGAAAAGGGCTCTTGTTGTGTCTTTTCACACTTGATTTCCTCCTCTTCTTTTCCACAAAGACCTGCTCCTGGTGAACTCCTGGCTCCTGCCCACATTTAGCCATGTCATGCCAAGACCTCATGCAACCTTCCATCCACCTATTCCTCTCCAGACTTGCTCAGAGGCCTCTGTGAAGTGATAGTGTTTCTCTTCCTTTGCATCCTCCTACCTCCCTGTCCATACCCACAGGGTATCCAGGGACCAGGGTGGTCACCACACAGTTTGGGAAGGGCTATACCTCAGTGGTAGATCATCTATTTTACATGCAGAAGGTCCCAGGTACAATTCCTGGTGTCTCCATCTAGGGCTGGGGGGGAAATCTGTCTGAAACCACTGGAGACGCAGAGCCACTGAAGACATTACTGAGCTTGATGGACCAATGGGTCTGACTTGTACAGCCCTTTTATGGCCTCTGGCTGTGAAGTAGCTTATAAATTCGTAAAATAAACAAATAAAATACAGTGCAGTCTGCTTTTAGTAATTAAAGATGGTGATGATTTTAAAAACACACTTTTATTACGACTCTTTCTGACCTTGTCTTTCTCCAGGGCTTTTCCCTTTGGAGAGATTTACTGCAATTCTTTGTTTTCTAGCTCTTAGATATCCTCATGAGTACAGAGATGCAAAACTGTAGCAGCCTACCCCTCCTGAGGAAACCTTGATCCACACCGCCACCCCTTGCAAGTTCTACTTTTCTCTCTTCTGCAGCAGTGTATGAGATTGGAATGTTGACAGGTAAGGTCAGATGTGCTGCATTAATAATTGGAGTACTCACCTGTTCTCCCCCTCTTTACCTTCCTCTTTGCTAAAGCAATATCACTTCTAGAACCAGAGGGATTTCAGAGGCTGTCATTGGGTCAGAGGTGTTTACTCAGACTTCCCAGTTCTTCGTTTTTATTGACCTCCCTATTAAGGGAAGAAAATGAAGCTTTTTAAAGGGTGAGTGACCACGAACTATCCGACAGTCAACTATTGCCCAATGGAAAAGGAATTGCTTCCATTCCTTCCTGCCTCTAAAATCCTTAATCCAGATTGATCAGATCACTTGAAAGCAGGAGAGAACACTGCTTTTTGTAACACTGTGGGAAGAAGTCTAGGAAACCAAACAGGGCTTTGGGAGGTGTTTCCAGCAATTAAGGGTTTGTTCCTGCATCTGTATGCATATGCGGTTCTCAGGTACAGATGCTCCTTCCTTTTGTCCCAGTAAGAATCGAGAAATAAAGTCTACTTACACACTAAGGCAGTAAAGAGTTTTGGAATGAAACCAGGATTTAGTACCTTAGCTGTGTATTCTAGCCTGGTTTCCAGATGCTCTAACTGCTTTTGGCATGGCCAAGAGTGATGTGCAGGAAGCTGGCCACACAGGAAGTTTGCATAATGCAATGTAGCCTCCTAGAGTAGCTAAGATATTTCCAACAGGCCTTTCTAGAACGTTGCATTCAGATGCCCCAAGTTTGACTGGCACAACCAGTGGACATTATTTTCACCCCCTATTTTCCAAGATGGAGGTTCTTAACATGCAAAGTAAGTTCCCACAGCAAGCCAAATGATGCCAATGCCACTCTAGATGTTGCCTTCCCTGTTCAGATCATGTCTGGGGCACCCACTGTGTCCGTGGCTTGAAGTATGTGATGTGGTCTCCTAGAGGACTCATGGTCAGTACTAATCTTGCTAAATTGCACAATCTGACCCCATTATTCATTTATTTCTTTATTTATATAGAAATTGTCTGTCTTACCCTTCTGGAGCCTATGCACCATTCTGGCAGGTTACAAAAATTTCAAATCATGAAATCATAAAACAAAACACAACAATAAAATGCATTAAAAATATAGCATTCACAACACACACAAAATAAAAAAATACAGCATACTCAAAGTTCTCTGTAGCACTGGTGCAGCCACTGAGGAGACCTTATCTCTTGTTGCCATCAACCATGCCTTCAGTCTAGGTGGATCACAGAGAAGTGCCTCTCATTCTGGTCTTAGGGAGCAGGCAGGAAGGAGGTGATTCCTCAGATATTCTGGACCAAAGACTAGTTATTTCTTTATTTGTTCATTTGTTCATCCGTTTGTTCTTGTTCACATATTAATTTTCACCAATGGGTCACATAACAGTTTACAAAATGGGATTGTAAGTGGAAGCCAATAGGTTTTGCCATGGTCCGATGATTATTGGCTTGTGGCAACATGGAAGTTGTTGCAGCCAGCGTTGCAGAATGCTTTCCCTGCTGAAATATGGGAGACCTCATCAGTGTTGGCATTCCAACAGCTCTTGAAGACACACATATTTTAGATATGTCTTTCCTCTGAATTTGCCCTTTCTGATTTTTTTTAATTGTCCTTTTAAGTGTTTTAATTGTTTTGGGTTTCATATAGTGCAGTGCTACGTAAACATTTCATGCACAAAATCAGCTACCAACAGACACATTTGTTCTAACCAAGGAAGGAAGGAAGGAATAGGGCTTTAATATTGTAGTTATTAAGTAATAAATAACCATGTGTGAACCAGCCCTAAGTGATATACTTACATTTGAGATCCAGCCCTTATACTATTTTTAATTGAAAGTGTGAGGGGAGCTCATATGTTACTTAAATGGGAATAGTTACATAGGAGGCAAATAGAACAGCTGCGCATTTATTTATGGAAGTTTATGCTTTGTCGGTGCTTTCAGCTGTGCCAGTGATGCATCATAGCTAGATCATTATCTAATTCAGGAATACAGTAAATCATTATTATTTATATCACAATCTTGCCAAAGAAGAAAATGTAACAGGCTTAGATGCTTCCATTGAGTGATTCGTGGATGAGGCAACTTCATGCTTTGCTAAATGTCAGAAAAATGTTCCAGATAATCCCACACTGAGGCTATGCTTCTTAAACACACCTTTGAAAAGGCTGTTTCAAATACAAGCAAGCTTCTGAGGAATAGGAAGTGAATGGTTATGCCATATCTTTCCAAAATGAAAACTTTGTTTCCATGGGATCACTGCGTTCTGCAGGAGATACTGTGTTATCAGAAGGTCCATTTTGTACAAATAGGCATCAAGCTTTATGTGTGGTGGCACCTACACTTTGGAATTCCCTTCCATTACACATCACAAAGGCGCTACCTGTATTGTCTTTTAAGCAACTATCTGAAGACTTTCCCTTTTCAACTAGCCTCGAAGGTGGAGATCTTTATCCCAGTCTGTATTTCTACTGGATTTGAAATTGCTTTTATACGTGAAATCGTTTTTATTTTTACTCTGCACACAGAAGGAGAATGGAATTGTTCTGAACTGTATGCATGGAACTTTTAATACAGTATATGGGATTGTCTCTAAATGCTTTTATTGTTCATGTTTTTATTGGGAAGTTATTTTGAGATACTTAATGGGAAGCGTTTCATAAATTGAATCTAATAAACAAAAATCCATTCTTTAAAAGCTGTGGTTTTGAATCCATGTAACGTTGTATGAAAACTCGGCCTGTGGGCTTGATCTGTGATGGCTGCTTTTTTTTGCATATGCACTTGGTGTTGACGGCATCATCAAGAAACCTAGGTGAATGGAACTTAATTTCTAGGAAACAGAGTACATGAGGTGATAGGGATAGTGTCAGTGATAGGACTAGCAGTGAGACAATTTGCTTTGTTCAAAAGAAGGATGCTCCAGACAAACCCTGGTCAACCTTCTAGCTGATCAACTATGGGCTGCTGTCAGAGAAAAGATGCACTAGAGAAAGACATTTGATAGATGGGTCATAAGCATTACAGGTGAGTCAAAGATACTAAACCAATAAAGGATATAGTACAAGTTACATTTCTGTATTCTCTCCTGGTACTATGGTACAATCTAATTTCGACTCTCTCAGCTAAGTAATTTGCTTTCCCATTATTTTATGACTTACAGTAGATCTGTAACTTTGTTTGGATTGGGGATGTATTAGATTCCTAAATGACACTGTCACTGTTGCAGTTATTTTAACAATAATTTTAGGGATGTCAAAAAGCTGTCAACTCTTCTGGAATCAAACCTTCTCAAATAAACAGCAAGTGGAGACTGCTCATGAATGCCAAAACAGGAATGGATTCTAAAGAAAAGATGCATCCACGCCTGGTCCTTTCTTGTTGGAGAATCACATCCTAGCAAAGGTATTTATAGCTAATAAGCCTCTATAATCAATAGCAGAAGTGCTTTTCCATATGAGACAAGGAAGTCCTCCCAGAAGTAGCACGTAAAGGACATCTGCTTGTATCTGCCCCATCAAGTTTGGAAACAGGCTGGCCCACCTGGTCATGATGCCTACAACTTCCAGAATCAGAGGCAGCATGTTTCTGTGAGTACCAGTTGCTGGAGAGTGACAGCAGGAGACAGCTATCGTGTGCATGCCCTGCCTATGAGATGTTTGGTCTCTCTGGGAAACAGGATGACAGACTAGATAGGTTTTTGGTCTGATTCAGCAGGGCTCTTTCAGCAAGTTGTTAGGAATGGAAGGTAAGTTGTTTCCACATTTATTTTGGCTGGAATGTTGCAAATGATATTATGGTGGTTCACTGGCCAACCTCACAGCACTACTCCTGTGTTCAAGCTTTGCAGCTGGCCCACCTTTCTTGCCTCTTTCCAGAGGCCAGATGCATAAGCATCCTCCCTGGGGGTGCGGGGGAAATGGCTGGACTCTTGTTTTATAACTTTAAGCACATGAGTGGGCATGAGGATACTAGTGGGAGAGGGCATAGACTACGTAACACCTGC
The DNA here is from genome assembly GCF_964252035.2 of Podarcis erhardii. NCBI lineage: Eukaryota > Metazoa > Chordata > Lepidosauria > Squamata > Lacertidae > Podarcis > Podarcis erhardii. Next base: position 91,103,224 of record NC_138497.1, on the reverse strand, counting down.
TAGAACCTCAGAAATATTGGCACTGTTTATTTAATAGTGGGGGTATTCACAGTAGACTCACTGAAATGAATGGGCCTAACTTAGTTGCGTTCATTAATTTCAAAACTTAGTTGAATACCAGTCGAAGTCTTCATCTTGGCTTGTAGGGCAAGCTCTCACAAGGCAACAATAAAAATTCTGAAAACCCAAAGCAATTGTACACTCATAAATAACATTAGCTTAAAAACATCTCTAGAACATCAGGCAAGCAGCATGGCAGAATAAAAAGAAGAGACCAGTTAAATGTCACAAGAAACTGGGGCAACTAGGGTTCTGTGGAGAAGGAATTCCATAAATATTGGGATACCAATGAAAATATCCTGTGCCTGGTACCCACTAACCTGATTGACTTTAGAGGTGGGTGAGACTACAGGGCTTCTGAGCCATATGGTTGCAGGCAGTCCTTCAGGACTACTGAAATAGTTCATGTGAGGAGCTTTGAAATCTTCAGATGTGCTAGGACGATGATGCTTCCAGGTTTTTGCAACATGTTCTTTTACATCTCATGAGGTTGGACTAGACAATTCTTGATTTCTTCATAGATCTCATGCCTTCCTTCAACATGGAACAGAACAGTAGCGTGAAAATTAAGACTATGAAGGTCCCAGGTAACTTCAGTCATATAAATGGTGGTAGGGGTCTAAAACAGGTTTGATTTTGTGCAAATGCAAATCCTCGAGGTGACATTTCATGGACTGAAATGTCAAGTCCAGGTTCTAGTTTTTCAGTTGAACATCCCTAAACTGGGAGAACCTTGCTCAGCAAGAGTAGCTGACTGGCCATCATGTTTTGCTTTGAATCAAATAGCCTTCTTTCCTGCCCCTTTAACTTAGAAAGTTCATTTCTTCTATCACACAACATGAACAATTTTGCCAAATCCCACGTGACTCAGTCCTTTTATATCTTTTATCATGTCAGTCATTGCGCTGTTTCCTCTGGGCTTTCCACTGTAGTCATGCATGGGTCATGGAGGCTACAGTTCATCACTCTTGATATATTGGAGGAATCCATCACTAAGTGCATTCACTAAGTTAGACAAGAACCTGGAGCATCCAGGGGGTTCAAGGGAAACACTGTTCTTGCTGTAATAATTTTCTGTGTCCCCCCCCCCATGAGATCTAAAGTTGGTAAAATAGGGAGAATGTCTCTGAAAAAAGCAACTCAGGAACTACCTCTTTGTGACAAAGTTTAAATATTTCACAATATGCTATTCATTTCCACTGTACCATTTATATTTCATTTGCCTGGTGATGATTCATCCACACATTTATGCTTTCAAGTTCTCCTCTCATGTATGTGGTTGTACAAAAGCATCATAGATCAGTGGATTCTAATATTTTCTCTGATAGTATTTCCTTTAAGGGGCGCATTTCATTCCCAAACAATCAAAGTTAGAAGCCCAAGTATAGTTCAGTTCCATAGGACCAAAGCCACTGTTAATGGCATCAACCAGCAAGACTATCAAGTTCCATCATCAAATCATTTTTTATTTTTTTTACTCAAAATAAAGTTATAACCATGTGCATTCTCTCCCTCAGTTTTAGGCAATTCTTTTGAGTTAAATAAGATTTCCTGCTTTGCATCACAGCAAGATCCAGTGGGAAACACTTAAAGAGGAGAAAGGAAAGAGGAACCCTGTCTCATCGGGGCACAGCTGCCTTCTTCTCTGCATTTGAAATATGAAACTAGAAACCTTACAGATTGCACCTCTCCTCCTGTACTTTATCTCTCGGCAGATGGAACTGACTATGGCGGCAGGAAGGATGATGACAAATGCATTCACAGAGGAGATGCTATTCCTCCTCTTTATGGAGAATGAATGACTTTGGGTGAAACTACAACTGCTGTTCAGTTACAATAGTAGATTGCTGAACAAGCTCCAGAGTGACAGGAGTGCCTACGAACAATAGGGCTCTTTCAAGCCTCAGCATTAGGGAACAATCTGTATTCTCTTAAATCACAGTCTGTCAGGGCAAGGCCGGGAGGAAGCTCCATCTGAATCTGAGCCTGGAGGGTGTGTTCTCCACTCTGGGTTCTTGAGGTTAGTGGTTTAAGCTGGAGTTTTAAATGCTGCAAGCAGAAGGTAGCAAAAAGAGGAAAGCAGGCTCCTTCTATGAATAATAACTAATTAATGTTGCATACTCCTATTCTGTTTGGTGCCTGAACACCAAATGCTTGAGCACATATTGTGCATTCAATAGGCAGGATCGCAACTTCAGGCTATAAGGTTCTATGTTCAAGTCCTTTAGGGTTCTGCAGAAGTCACAACACACACACCATGCAGAAAATGCTGGTTGGCCATACCCACCAGTAGCCACACATTCAGCATTTGTGTGTATGAGGCCCTATAAACACACCTTGGGTTACTTGGCACAAAAGGGGTTTTAAGCTCTCTCTGTGCCTTGCTTGTCAGGCAAGGTCCTCTCAGCACACTGGCTCTGGAAGCCTAGTCATGCTTACTACACTAGATCTCATGGGAACTCGGATTGTCCCATGAGATCTCGCGAGAGCAGCCCAGAGCCAGTACACTGAGTGAGTCTTTTCCACCAAGCAAGGCAGAGAGCTTGAAAGCTCTTTTCTGGCCAGATAAGCTAAGGTTACCAGATGTCCCTGTTTCCCAGGGACAGTCCCCGGATTTACAAATCAGTCCCCTGACAAGCTCCACCTATTTAGTAGGAAGTTGAAAAGTGTCCCCAGATTCATTGAAAATAATCTGGTAACCATAAAAAAAAGCCCAAGCAGAATCAGTGCAAAAGGAGATTCTACACTCTGCATTTTGCTTGGATTTAACTTGCTCAGTTCCAATGAGTCTGCCTTCAACTGTGTATGTTTGAAATCACACAGGCTTCCAGTTATTGCGGCACTGAACTGGGTGTGCAGCATGGCATTTGGCCTGAAGATTTCAATTTGCTGGATTGTAGAAACACCTGAAAGTAAGTGTGATTGTAGACACACTTACCTGAAAGTAAGTGCAAAACTCAATGAGACTTACTTCTGAGCAGGGATTTATGAATTCTTGTTTGAAGGAATCATCATAAATAGCCATTAGCAATTTAATGCAATTTTCACCTAATATACATTTTTGTATGCAATTTTGCTCATTATACACATTTTTGTAAAATGTTTTGTATATTATTTTCACAAAAATATGCCTTTTATGCACATTCTAGCAAGCACATTTTTATACACATTACTTGGCCGGAGAACTGCGCTGCAAAAATTATGAGAAGTGTGCATTTCAAATGATCAAGATGTTTTTGTTTGTGCTTTCTTTTGGAAATTGCAAATAAAGTAGGTTTACTTTCAAATGCAAACTGAATCAAATTTCTCCCCATCCCTACGTCTGAGTAGGCATGCCTAGAATCCTGTTGTTATTCACACAGTCTCTTTGCATGGGATGAAAATGTGGGCTACAGGCAGGGGGAGGAATCTAAGAGACCTTGTTTGGTAGTTTTGCATAGTGAATCACGGACATATGCAGAAAGTTAAGAAGGTGTGTGTGGAGGGGACATACAACCACAACCCTATAACACTTGACAAATGAGCAGTGTCAGGGTTGATGTGCTATACAGAGCAGATGATTAACAGCAGGGTCCCAGGACACAAATCTTTGTTGCATCCTCTTTAGGCTTTAGCTGTTGATTTATTAATTACCACTTCAGCATGCCCACTGTCCAGCATCTTTCGGTAAAATGGGAATATAGCAGTGTGATCTGTGAAATCCATTTTAGGTGTGCAACATGTCAGCACTGAATCCCAGCAGAAATCAAATCAAATGGTGGATATCTTTTCGTCAGACTCCTCTTTTAAAATGTTGTGTATTATGTACTGTTTTAGCATGTATTCCCTGAATTTCTGGGCAAATAATACTATAAACCATACCAAAATCATTTTTTAAAAAATCATCCCAACTTAAAACAAAATAAAAAAATTCCTTCCAGTAGCACCTTAAAGACCAACTGAGTTAGTTCTAGGTATGAGCTTTCGTGTGCATGCACACTTCTTCAGATACACTGAAACAGAAGTCACCGGACCTTTCTATATAGTGAGAAGGTGGGGAGGGGTATTACTCAGAAGGGTGGTGGGAATGGGTGATTGGCAGATAGCTGCGATGAGCCTGTTGACGACTCTTAACGACTGCAATAGGTCTAACAGGAAAAAGCAAGGGGTGAGAAGGTGAAAAATGGCTTTGTCATGTATAATGAGATAAGAATCCAATGTCTTTATTCAAACCAGGTCTCTCCATAGTTTTAAGTTTGGTGATAAGTTGCAATTCAGCAGCTTCTCTTTCCAGTCTATTTCTGAAATTCCTTTGTAATAGAACAGCTACTTTGAGATCTTGTATAGAATGTCCTGGGAGATTGAAGTGTTCTCCTACTGGTTTTTCTGTCTTGTGGTTCCTGATGTCGGATTTATGTCCATTTATTCTTTGGCGTAAGGTCTGGCCTGTTTGTCCAATATAGAGAGCTGAAGGACACTGTTGGCATTTTATGGCATACACAATGTTAGACGATGAGCAATTAAATAGTCCCGAGATGGTATGTGTGGTGTTGTTGGGGCCAGTAATGGTGTTGTCCGGGTGTATGTGGCAGCAAAGTTGGCATCTGGGTTTATTGCAGGCTCTGGTGCCAGTGTCCGTGTTAAGTCTGGTTATAGTATTATTGTGGGTTAGGAGTTGTTTAAGATTGGGGGGCTGTCTGGAGGCAATGAAAGGTCTTCCTCCCAGAGCTTGAGAAAGAGAACTGTCATTGTCCAGGAGAGGTGTTTCTCCTGGTGTTTTTGTTACATATCCCAACTTAGTAATAAGAGAACAATTTTTTAAAAAATGTGTCACACATGTGTCACACACACAAAAAATGTATCACACACAAAAACTTGGCTCGAACTAAAAAAAAAAAGTGTGCTGGGATAAAAATGTTGTAAGAGCCCACTTCAAAGTGGGAAAAATGTTGGCGAAATGAACCTGTCTTGGGAGGCTATTCCACAACTTAGGTTTCAGATTCCCCTGCCCCCCATTTCACCATTAAGTCAAGCTAGGTGGTTTCTGCACCAATAAACCCACCCTATATTGGGAAAAGCTAAGTAATTACCAGCCACTTACCAATCTCCTCTTCTCAGGTGGTTGCGAACCAAATCCAGGCGCTCTTGGGGGAAACTTATTTTCTAGATCCATTTTAATCTGGCCTGGTTTTGGCACAGAAACTGCTCTGGTCACCCTGTATGATAAACTCTGTGAGGAGAGTGATGGGAGAAATGTGTCCTTGTAAATTCTCTTTGATCTTTCAGTGGTTTTTGAGACCATTGACTGTGGTATCCTTCCGCAGCGGTTGTCTGAGTTACAAGTAGGTGGCAACGCTTTGCAGTGCTTCTGACTCCACTTGGATGGCTGTTTCCAGAGGGTGAAGATTGGGGAGTGCTCTTTGGCCTCATGGAGCCTTCAGTGTAGGGTTCCTCCGGGTTCAGTTTTATCCTCCATGCTGTTTAACATCTACATGAAACCACTGAGTGGCGTCATCTGGAGTTTTGGAGTACATTGTCAGCAATATGCTGGTGACACAAAGCTCTACTTCTCCTTTACATCTGCAGGTGCAGCAGCGAATGAGCTGGATTGGTGTCTTGCCTTGGTGATGAATGAGATGGGAGCCAATAAACTGAAGCTCAATGCAGATAATACCGAGGCACTGTTAGTAGGTGGTTCCCTAGACTAGATGGATGGGAGGTTGCCTGCTCTTAATGGGGTTACACTCCCTCCAAAGAAGTCGGTATGTAGCCTGGGGGTACTCCTGGATCCTTTGCTGTTGCTTGGGGCTCAGGTGGCCTCTATAGGAGGTCTGGATGGTAGCAACACAAGAAGAGGCCTTTTCTGCGGTAGCTCCTTGCTTGCAAAATGCTCTCCCTAGGGAAGCTCTCCTGGTGTTTTTGTTACATATTTTTAGGCACTAGGCAAACATCCCTCTTCTCTCAGGCCTTCAGATAATTAAACAACCGATGGCCTTTTAAACACTTCCATCTGCCCCAGATGTGATGATCTGCCTACCTATTATTATTATTTATTAAATTTCTATACCGCACTTCAACTGAAGATGAGAGGCAGTTTACAAGATAAAAATGCAAAAAATAAAATAAAACACATTGTCAGGATGTAGCATCACCCTAAGTTGCAGCGGACCCGTTTGTTACAGGAGGAGCACGGACACGTTTCTCCAAAACTTGTTAAGGAAAGCCTCCTCTAGGGGCCTGAGAAATGTAAGAATCTCTCTTGGTTCCTGAAAAAAATATTGGGGTTCTTTTTCCCTATTGATATTTTATTTTTCATTTTTAAGCTGAAACAAACAAACATTTTAGTTCAGCCTATGTATTTTAGTTCAGCCAGAGGGAGGAGACCCATGGAGCAAAGGCAGTGATGCAGTGCTCCATCTTCCACACATTCATTGCACTCATGGAAAAGTAATCTAGTTCCTAAGTTTGAACACTGCAAATAGCCTATCTAGTAAACAATTTTATAAAATATGAGATGCTGTGCAAGCCAGCTCTAAATTTTACAGTCTGAAAACACCTGAAGAATAATAAATTCCAGCTGATGTTGAGGTGCAGATGTGCAAATAAAGCCAGAGGTCATTATTGACTTATTTTCTCTGGATATTGAGATTCCCCATAACTATTTTTTAAAGAACATTTCTCAACATACCAGAATCCCTAGGCATTTTTCATATCATATTAACATGAGGAATAAAAGTGAACTCCACACACCATTTCAGATCTTCAGGCAAGATCTCAGGTTTACTTAGTGGCATCTCCATTGCCAGCCCGGTTAGTTCTTCACAAATATGAGAAACATTTTACAAAACTTAGACTTTCTTAGCCTTTTAATCTGCTAGAATGCAGTACACATGTGAGATAAGCAGAATAATAAAGGAGAGAGCACTATTCCTTGTTGGGAATGATGTAATGCTTGACAGAAATGCAAATTAAAGGCTATTTTAGCTTAGCCAAGTTTCCCCTTGGGTATTTGCAGAGTAAATATTAACAAGTCATTTAAATGAAGCACATCATTATTCATTTCACCTATTCTGAAAAACTCCATTCCAATTAACACGGGGCCTGCTGCCCCCCTTCTCTGCCCGCTACAATTCAGTTACTGTACACAGTAGTTTCAACAAACCATAAAAAGATTTAATTTATGGTCTCTTGGTTTGGGATAATTTTAGCATCAATAAATTGGGTGTCAGTCTGATTTTTCTGGCAAGCTTTATCCTTTATACTAAATCTAAACATCTCATTACATTCTGAATTACCTGAAATCTGTATTAACCCAAGACATGAGTTATCATCTTAGTTAAGTGCATTCCAGGAGAAGGTCTGTTGCCAGTATTTTCTTCATTATGTTAATTATATCTTAAGGCAGGCATTAGGAGCCTGTGGCCCTCCAGATGTTGTTGCATTCCAGCACCCATTGCCCCCCCACCAGCCCTGCCTGCAGGATGGGGATTGTGGGAAATGGAGTCCAACAAGACTGACCTCCTAGTGGAGGCTGAGGGAGTCCAGCAATGGGGTCTTCACCCCTGTCTTAAGGACATAGAGTGGGCCAGAAATGCAAACCTTTCCCAAGAATTCCAGTATGTTATATCCTGTGGATATTGGGGGGCGGGGTGAGGGCGTGCAAACCCACTTGGTAATTTATTATATTCCATCTCTTTCTTCTTGGATCTCTCATTAGCCCTGTTTACTTGGTTTCTGTTGTCATTTCTGTTGGCCATGTCAAACAGGTGTCAAGTCCCTTTCTTTAAAAAACATTGCCAGCAAGAAAGAGATTTGGGGGGAATGAGCATGGAGATAGGAGTGTAGGCAATGTGGGAAGGCCATGAGGGCATGCATATATTAACAGACCTATGCACGTCTATTAAAAAATCAGTCCCATTGAGTTCAAGGGGGCCCAGTCACATGTAAATTGATATAGGATTGCAGTCTCAGAATGCTTCATGTCTCTTTTTTTTGCAAGCCTATAGTCACAATCTAAATGGGGTATAAGGGGAGGGGTAGTGCCTCTGGTGAGGGGAACGTTGTGCTCCTTCTGAGCTAGTTTGTACACTTTTGGTTCCTACTTTGCATTCAACTCTAACCTGTGGCTCCTAGAAGCTGTCAGCATGCGACAGTGGTCACACCCCGGGAAAGGCTTTGACTGGCCAGATAAACCAGGTGATGGGTCTCAAACCCTTGGTGAGGTAGGAACTCCCCCTGCATGCAAAGACAGGCTCCAGTGTGTTGGGCAGATGAGACGAATAGTGGGTCCAATGGTCAAGAAGGCAGTTTCTACATGTGCTACAGAGGGAAGTGAGGGGCAGATGGGGCTCATCAACCTGGGAAGGCAGCCCATATAGGAGAAGGAAACCTCTGATCCTAAACCTCTGCTGCCTTCTGGAACACCTCTGATCCTAAAACCTCTGCTGCCTTCTGGAACACCTTTGGGAGAGGAAAAGGCTAAGGAGGAAAGCCTACACAAATCCGGAGTGGGGTCCCTAAGACAGTTGGATCACCATCCTTTTGGTAACTCCTGCAGCCAAACGCATTACTCTGCTTTGGGGGCACATCAGCCAAGAGGTCTGTCGTCTGGGCAGCCCAGAACCCTTCTACACACTGCTGAGGCTTGTGCCCTGGAGAGATCACTTCAGTGCTGCTAACACAGTAGGTAGATGCCACCCCTGGAGGTGTTTCTTGAGACAGACGGATGCCAACAAGAATTGTGGGAATCTGCCAGCAGTACTTCTGCCCTTGTGCAGTTTTGGAAGGCAGAATGGGGAGCTTTGCATTGGTGGAGAATTCAGTTACTCTCTATGGATGGGGGCTGGTGGAGGTGTTTCAGTCCTCTACCCCCTCCCCCGCCCCCCGGGCAGCATGATAGATCAGGAATTTGGACAGGGACCTAAAGCAGGAGCCAGCTTGCAACATTCTCCAACTTGCTTAGCTAAGCCCAAGTCTGACTCTGCCATGAGCAAAGGGCACTGCCTGCTTCCATCCCATCTGGCTACACCTTTCTAGCTGTTGTCAGTCACCACCTCCCTAATAGCCTAAACTCTAGCTGTGTGATCTAGGGAAGTCTCAAAAGAAACATTTTATGTGTATATGGCTATCAATCAATCAATATTCCATGGGTGGTCTGTTATTAAAATAGAACATATAATATACAATCATATCGAAAATCAACAATCAACAATAGAAGACTGGCAACTGGCATTATTATTCTACAATTGATTTTTAAACTGTAGTGATTATTAAAGAGCTATTGCACCTTAGACTCTTTACATATATTAAATGATGCTGATAATGCAGAGCAACACTTTAAGAATAAGCTGATTACTAGAATGAAGTAAGAAAATTATTTCCCTCCCTGTAACCATTTTCCATTGCAATACATCAGTAGCCTCATACGGTTTTCTTATTAACATTTCAAGTCAAGGGCATGTTATTAATGACTGCATGACTCCTCCTGTGATTTAGTCATAGTGTATGTCCATAAATAGGCAGTGTTAAGTGTAAGATACTGATCATATAACTAAAACAATTTTCCTGTAACAAAGGTAACAAAGGTAACAAAGAAGCAGGCAACTGCAATCAGAACAGAATAATAACTGCATGTTTATGAGCTGTTTGAACATGATGTACAATTTCCCTTGTTTAGTTTTTGTGTGCAAGGTATAAGTGGAAGGAGTGGAGAGAGAGAAAGAGAGAGGAAGAAAGAGAGTGCTCCATCATCACCACCACCAACACCAGAAAATATACTGTTGAAACGCTATGCTTTTCCCATTTTTTCCTGGAAGCTTTGTCCAAGAATAAACCTTCCCATTTGTCTTTCAAGGTTGCTTCAACATAAGAAGCCTAAATCCTCACATTTCTACTCTTCCTTCTCTTGTAAGCCATTTAGGGTCAAAACCTTGTCTTTGTGTTTCTTTACATAACAATGGAGTCCTATACAGACATCCCCACACACCTGATTTCAATCCTTTAAGGAAAACACACTACTCCCTGCCATGTCACATGCTGAGGGCTGAACTACTACCATGGCAAGTTGTTCTTACTCATAGAGGCTTCCTGATTTAGAACCCTGGAAGATCACAGTTCCAAACCATGCAGGGAGACTACAATGTCTTTCATGCACAGAGTGATGATACATGCTCCAATATCTATGAATATAATCTAGTTCAGCTCCAATATACAGTGGTACCTTGGTTTGCATACCTCTTGGATTACAAACACATCAAACCCGGAAGTGCATGTCCCAGTTTGCAACCTTCTTTTGGATTACAACCCATTTTGGGGGGATGACGAACAATTTTGGGGGGGAGGCCCCACTGGTGAAAGCGCACCTTGGGTTGCAACCTGTTTGGGTTTACAAACGGACCTCCGGAATAGACTATGTTATGTACTGAAGTTCTCCTCCTGGGCCAGCAGGGGGATACTGTAGATAGTTTTCACTCAGGTCCACATATGCAAATAAGGGATTGAAAGTGACGTTCAGCGAATGGATAGATACAGAAAATGGTTACTGTTGCGTTCTAGTGGAGCTCTATATAAGCAGGCTGGCTGAACCCTTCAGTTCAGTTCTGTTCTGGCCTGTGAATAAACAAGAGCTGTTTGAAGAATCACTGTGTTGTCTGATATGTTCACCCACAATTTAACAGATTATGGTTATAAACCAAGGTACCACTGTATGGAGGATTACAGGTGTGGCAACAACAATTCAACAAAACAAGTGGAGCCCAGGGATATCCACTCCCCTCTCAGACAATTGGAATCACATGTGTGGAAATGCCTAAATAGACTTTTGCGGTCCTGAACTACTGATGTTATTATGTACACCACCGATTATATCCCTCTATCATATGCTTCCCTATGTTGTCATAATAAGGGGAAATGGAGTTGGGAACTATGTGCTGCCATCATAATGCCAAGTTTGACCATCAGACTTTGATGTAAGAGAGGTTCAAATCCTCACTCAGTCAGTGGCCTTTTGCTGGCATGTCTCAATTTGCCCAGGGCTCCTTTGTGAGATCATAAATACAGGTGCTAAATTAGTTTTTTAAAATAAAAAAACCAATAATACAAAAACCAGTGCATAAAATTTAGTTCTGGCTTTTAGATGACCTCTAACCTAAGGGAATCCAATGTGGTCTTCAATTTGCCTCCGTTTTCTTCCCTAAGTGTTCGATATTATGGTGAATTGCTAACAAATTAACCTTTTGTCTCAGTAACTGAAGCTCTGTGGACAGTTGAGATTGGAGAAAAGGCCCTCTGGCTAATGTCAAACTTTTGGGGAAGATGTCCTCCCACCCCACATTTAAGATAATTTGGAGTTGAAAAGTGCAGCATTTCTAGATTCTGCCTTGTAATTCTTTTCCATGCTGAATACTTGCTGCAAAAAAACATATAGTGAAACAAATGCATCTCTGCTGAGTTTATTGATCCATTTCAGTGTAATAATATCCCACTTTATTAAGTTATTATTACCCTGCAAAAGATCAATAAACTCTGGGAGACATTTTTACACTATTTTAAAATTTCCAGGAGATACAGGAAATAAGATGAGAAATAGGTACCCTCTGAATTCTGCATGGGTGATCTTGATTGTGGTTAATATATTTTTGTGTATGTGGTATGCTTGAAATGGGGGTTATAACGGACAAACTTTAAAGTAGATGAGAACTTCAGCTAGCTGTACTAATCTATTATGAGTATGAGTGTGTATAATCCAGAAGATTTAAAAGGTACTCTTGACTCTTGTACTTTTAGAGTTAACTTTGTGATGAAAATCAAATTTCTGCTTTTCTAATGTGTCATTTGCATCCTGCCAGGATGAGTGAGTTTGGACTAGGTGGAACTTGCTGTCCTGGCTGAGTTGTGGCTCAGCTGCAGATAGGCCACGGTAACTCCTGCATCCTGACTCACCCAGGGATACACCAGTGAACTCCCACAATCAAGGCTGAGCTGCAGCTATGCTGGCTCAGCTGGGGCTCACCCAGTATAACTTAAGTTGGTGGAATTTACGCAGGTGTAAATCTGAAAAAGTGGGGTCTGGGGATGGGATAAGGCAACAAAAGACTCAACGCCAGCTAAAAACCTCTTTCAGCTCAGCCCTGTTGCTAAGCAACCTGGTGGAATTTAGGCCAGCAAAAAGCGTGGTACAAGTCAAACTCTTCAAGGCTTCTTTCCCCTCTGCCAGGCTTGGGCCATCTCAGCCAGCAGTAGCCCCTCTCTTGGCTAGAATTTAAAATGGGGTAATTTACATTTATTTAACTTAAGGATTGCTCTGTTATTCTTAAATCATCATAGGTGGGAAACACTAGTTTTCTTACCTCGTTAATGAGGATTCTCATTTCCGTCCTAGGTGTCCACATGAATTATTGACAGATATTACCCACAAATCACCTGGGGCATTGTTAAGAGGTGATCCAAGGGGCCCCTGCCCCAGATATTTGGCATCTCCTGCCCTTCTGCCCCCCCCCCATTAAGCTTAATTTTTAGCTGCCTGCTAAAAACAGTTTTGTTTAGGCAAGTCAACCCAGACATATACTTTTATTGCATTCATTTTTTCTCCTATAAAATGTTGACTTTACCTATACTTGATTATTTTTATTATGTGTTTTATTGCTATTTGGTGTAAATTGTTCAGAGATTGTTTTTCATTGAACAGTATATAAACATTGTTAGATAACTATCTAAGATCTTAAAATCCATGCAGGCCTCATTTTACTCAGCCCCCTGTCTCCTAGCAAATGCTGTTGAGAACCCTTAAAAAATGGGGAGAATAAAGACAATAGGAGCTGCCAAGTTGCTCCCCGTAAACCTGAATCAAAAACAAAGCAAGAGGAGACAGTCTCAGTAGCTAGGGATATTGCTCTGCTGCAACGAGCAAATAAGCTCCTTTGAACACTAACCTGAACTTTCATTTGTTAGCTGCCTACAAGATAACTCCTTTCTCTGACCGAATAGACACCTTGACAACCATTTACCCACAACACACTCACAGTCTACCCAGAATTTCTAATCAAAGTCTAGATTGTGCCGTTCACTGGCCTAGAGTGATATAAATTCTGGAGTGGATTATTTTGTTCATTGGACTGAAGTCACATAAAACTCTAAAGTGGATTTTACAGTTCAGTGGACTGGAAGCATAGCACTGCATTGCAGAATCCTATTATCTCATAAAGCTACATGCAGGGCTCTGGAACCCTGCCTTTTTGTTTCTGTTTTGTTTTGGAGCTTCTGTGTGTGCAAAGATGTCAGTCCTCAGTCGGTGGAGTGCTTTGCTGTGAAGCTTTCTTGAGGTTTTTTTTTTAATTATATTAGTGAAAAACAGAAGGTAAAAAGAAACTTGAGGACAAATTACACCTCACTGCATTCAGATCTAATTAGGAAAGATGAGATGGCATCTCTGGTGCTTGTTACCTTAATAGTTGTAAAAATGCATTTAGCTTTGCACTTTTATGCGTTCTGCTGTTGCCCATAATGTCTACCTAATGTTATTCTGCCACCTTTTAATGGTGTGCTCAAGGCTGTGTTAGCTAAACATCTAGAGTGGTGGCCTCTCTTAATAGGTCATGCTCACTTTCAGAGTCTATTTGCACATTTCAGTACAAGTCTATTTTTTGTGTTGCTACTGTCATTTTGCATCTGTTCTAATACTTAAATGGTGTGTGGTTGTTACTATATTGCATGTGACTTTGGGGGCATTTCAAACTTTTGGGGTGGCTAAAAATGTGGGATAAAGGTAAAGGGACCCCTGACCATTAGGTCCAGTCGTGACTGACTCTAGGGTTACGGCAGTCATCTCGCTTTATTCGCCGAGGGAGCCAGTGTACAGCTTCCAGGTCATGTGGCCAGCATGACTAAGCCACTTCTGGCAAACCAGAGCAGCGCACGGAAATGCTGTTTACCTTCCCGCCAGAGTGGTACCTATTTATCTACTTGCACTTTGACGTGCTTTCGAACTGCTAGGTTGGCAGGAACAGGGACTGAGCAACGGGAGCTCATTCCCTCCTTGCGGGGATTCAAACCGCCAACCTTCTGATCGGCAAGTCCTAGGCTCTGTGGTTTAACCCACAGTGCCACCCGCATCCCTCTCAAAAATCTGGGATAAGAGTTCTTAAAAAATGAAACAGAAATATTGACACATGAGGTGACAGTGACACAATGATAAGAAAGCATAGGACTCTTGGAAATAAGAATCTTGATGCAGACTAAGGGACAAAGCTCATGTGACATTTATCAAGCAGTCTTCCCTTGAGTGGAAGCTTTATTTATTTCACAAATTGCCAGAATGGAGCAGTCAGTCTAGATTGAAATCCTGGTATGGAAGGTAGATAACTTTAACTCTTTGCTCGTTGCTGGAGTCTCCTTAGATCGGGCCCTCCATTAGGAAATAATATTCCATTTGCTCAATTAGAGGCTCCTCCCTGCACTTGACTTTCAAAGGGTGGAGCCCTGATCCATTAGGGCAAATGGGGCATCGCTCTACCATCCCAAGTCAACCTTTAACCTGCCTGCCTCCTTACTTGCTTATTGTAGCTGGTTGTAAGAACTTAACTGTTTTCCTTATCAAGTCTAAGTAGGTCCAGGGTATTGTATTGTGCATGCTAATGCCTAATGCTGAAGAAGGAAATTTTCATATGGAGATGACGATGATTATTATTCATTTTCCTCACATGATCCAAAGTAACTTACAAACACTAATTTCATCAAAACAAACTGGACTAGCCCAGCCCTGTTTGCTTAGCTCATTAATTTTTGGTAAAGGTGGCGGCGGAGGGTGCAGTTGTGAGCGGAGGATCCTCCGCACATGGCTGGGGCGGCGCAATGGTGGCGGGGCGAGCCCCCCACAGGGTGCCTTCTTGTCACCCCCTCAAAGATAGTACCCAGGGCACTCCGCCCCCCTGCCCCCCTCTTCCTCCACCACTGGGTAAGTTAGGGGTAGCACAATTTGTAACCATATTAATGTATGCCGCTGGCCATTTCTCTCTCAAACTCTATTCCTCCTCTTCTCTGCTTTTTTATCTTTCTGAAGCCTATACTGGATTCTCACAACAGCTGATGGTGCACAGCTCTCCACCACCCTGTGAATTTATCCCCCATTTTTACTTTCTGGAGCATCAGGGGAAAAAAATTAACAAGCAAGCAAGCAAGCAAGCAAGCAAACAAACAAACAAACAAACAAACAAACAGAAAATGGTATTAGTACTGCTGGGACAATCAACCTCAGGACAGATAGTGAAGTTAGTTATGTATCCTGACAAATCTACCGCTGTTATTTACTCCTACCTTAGTTTCACAGCCCAGCAGGACTTCTAAACCAACTGAGGTAGAGATCAATGTCCGAAAACACTTTCTTTTTTGGTTGGTGTTGAACTGGATTCTGATCTCTCTCTCTCTCTCTCTCTCTCTCTCTCTCTCTCTCTCTCTCTCTCTCTCTCGTGTCAGGCTCAGGCCAGGCCATGACTCCTTATTCAAACTTGTGAACAGCTCTGGATGGAGATGTAAATCCTTTGCAATTAATAGGTATTGAGATAATCCTCCTTGAGCCAATTTGTTGCCATGTCTGAGTTAATAAAGCATCTTGTGATACAGAAGAAAGAGCTGCAAGAACTAGATTAAGTTTCAGGAAGAATGATAAGGGAAGCTGAGATTATTCCAGCATGGCATGTAAAGAATGAAATCCAACTTCATTTAAATAGACTTCAGGGCACACAACAGGGCTTCTCTTTCCTCATCTCCCTACTGAAGCCCCATGCTCCCCTCGTCTTCTCCCAGGGGGATTTGGGGAGCACATATTGGTGGTGGTGGGACTGGAGGGAAAGCAGAAATCCCATTGTGTAAATGGAAGTGTTTTGTGCTGGTGGAGATGCACAATTGGATATAAGCCTATAATTTTTTGGGAAATGAGCTTGGCTAGGATTAATTGCTAGTCATTTTAAAATACATGTTGATGAGATAATTTTAAAATGCCTTCCACTGCCTTTATTCATGTTTTTATCTGTAGGATATTCCTATATTTTGCTGATTTAAATTCAATTTATTCCTATTATAATATTGTACAACATGATACTAAAGTAAAGGGCAGCATATTATCTCTCACTCAAAGCATGCAATATAAATATTTTAAATTAGTAATAAACTTCAGAGACCAGGATATAAAAGTAAATGCACGGTGAATTGTCCAAGCAATATAGTGACTAAGGGCTTGGTGTGATGATGACAGTTATAGGAAATTACCCCATCAAGAGGTAGTGCTTTTAAGTCACATTTCAATTGGATAGATAAATATAATAAAGTGAAGATATTTATGCACATGTTTGATTTTCTTCTAGAAATCAATGGGACTTTGCAGTCTGGATCATATTCAGTAAAATTTGCCACCAGTTCCTTCTCTTTCTCCCAGTACATTATAAATCATCATAAAAACATATTATAACATACTGATTTTGTCTTCACCATGTTGAAAAGCTAAAAAGGTAAATGACCCCTGGATGGTTGAGTCCAGTCAAAGGCAACTATTGGGTGCAGTGTTCATCTCGCTTCAGGCTAAGGCAGCTGTTGTTTGTCTGCAGCCAGCTTTCCAAGTCATGTGGCCAGCTTGATTAAACTGCTTGTGGTGCAACGGAACACTGTGATGGAAGCCAGAGCACACAGAAATGCCATTTACCTTTCCGCCACAGCAGTACCTATTTATCTACTTGCACTGGCGTGCTTTCGAACTGCTAGGTTGGCAGAAGCTGGAACAGAGCAACAGGAGCTCACCCCATTGCGCGGATTCAAACTGCTGACCTTCTGATTGGCAAGCCTAAGAGGCTCAGTGCTTTAAACCACAGCGCCACCCGCATCTCTATACCATCAGTGGCGAAGCTGCATGCTCTGCTACTGGGGGGGGAGCGTGGCTGGCGCCCCCCAGGGGCATGGCACGCATCCCGGGGGGCATGAAGTGCCACCCACGAGGGCGTGACATGCTGCCTGTGGGGGCGTGGTGCCCGGCACGTGGGGGGATGCACGACGTGTGTCGGGGGGGGGGCTGCCACGATGGCACCCTACTGGAATAGTGGTGCCAGGGGCAATCCGCTCCCTCCATCCCCCCCCCCCGTTCCTCCACCAGTGTATACCATGTTGAAGCACAGCAGTCAAATGGAGTAACGACTTTGCATTCAACTCATGGCAGTTAGGACATGGTGGCATGGGGAGCTTATCTTAGCAAGACAAATTTCCAAGCATTCATATTATTATCTAATCAGGGCTGGTGTGGAGACAGTGGTACCTCTGATAATTCTGAGGTGGAACCATACCTTAGAAATCCAGCACATGTTTGGCATGCTTGAGACCCCAGAGAGCTGCTGATGGTCAGAGCAGATATTAATATTGGGTAAATAGATAAACTGGTGGACAAACAAGAGTTTTCTGTGTCCTTCACCTGCCTAATCTCTACTAGCTGGTTAGGGGCAGGAATTGAAACTTAGGTCAGATAACCAATGGAATATTTGCACTCCTGTTCATTTATTTTATTTTACACAAAAAATAAAAAGCCCCGGGGAATTTGTGGAGGGAATTCTACATCCTTGGTGTGGAATCTGTTGCCCTCCAGATGTTGTCAAGCTACAGCTCCCATCAGCCCCAGCCAGCATGGTCAGTGGTCAGGGGAAATGGGAGATGGAGCCCAGCAACATCTGGTCCCCCGACCTTGATCTAGATGGATCAAAATATCTAGATTTCAGATAAATGGAAAGTCAAGGGGAAATATTTGCATTACAAATTCACTTTATAGTAGTAGTACACACCAGGAAACCAAGTACAAAGTATTTAAAGCACATGGCTTCCAATCAGCATAGCCCCTGCTAATGCAAAAGTTGTGCATAGTGAGGAAACAGTTCCTCTAATTAAATCTAAGAACTCCACAGCTGTGTGACCATAAATTTTTATCTACATCAGTGGTAGCTGTAAAAGTGATTCTAAATTAAAATTTTAACTTTTGTTTTAATTCCCCTGCAAGGCAGCTTATAAATGATCTGCAAAGCCTATTTATATAGGCTAAATAAAGTGTGCAAGAAACAAGGGGAAAAAATTCTATACACTTAGGACTTTTGCATACCTGTATTTCTGGAGGGAGCTGTCCCACTCTGTGTTTATTGTTTTCTCCTGATGAGAGAAGAAGCAACAACATCTGTCCCAGTGCTATGCCAGTAGGTATAGTATTTATTAGTATTATTAAAATCTGCATACCATCCTTCATTTGAAGATCAGAGGGTGGTTCGCAACATAAAAATACAAGATGAGAACACAAAGTACCTGTTCAAAAAGTATAAGAACAAAAACAAACGAATAACCCCCACATCCCAAAACCATATTTAAAAGTACAAAGAATGTTATTCACCCAAAGGCTCAGTTAAAGAGAAATATTTTCATCTGGCACCAAAAGACATCTAATGACAGTGTCAGTTGAGCTTCCCTGGGGAGAGAACTCCACAACCTGTGAGCCACCACAGAAAAGGCCCGTTCTCATGTTGCCACCCTCCAAAAGGTTGCCACAAAACAGGGCCTAAGGTTCATATGGGGAGAGGTGGTCATTGCGGTATTGTGGTCCTGAGCCATTTAAGGATTTATAGGTTAAAACCAGTCATTTGAATTGGGACTGGAAACAAATTGGCAGCTAGTGCAGTCAGGCCAGTTACATGCTCAAACCATCTTGCCTCTGAGCAACCTGGCCACTAAATTCTGCTTCATATGAAGTTCCTGAACCATATTCAGAGATAGCCCCACATATAATGTGTTGTAGTAATCCAACATAGAGGTTATGAGAGCAGAGGTGACAGAAGCTAGGCTACCCCTCTCCAGATAGAGGTACAGCTGGACCACCAGCCAAAGCTCATGGAAAACATTCTGTACCACTGAGGCCACCTGAGCCCCAAGTGACAGTAATGGATCTACATGGACCTCCAAGCTGTATACCCTCTCCTTCAGAGCGAGTGTAACCCCGTCAAGAGCAGGCAACCTCCTAGCCTTCCAGTCTAGGGCACCACCCACTTACAGTGCCTCAGCCTTATCTGGATTGAGCTTCTGTTTATTGGCTCTCATCCAGTCCATTACTAAGTCAAGAAAATAGTCCAGCACATCTACTGCTACACCTGCAGATGTAAAGGAGAATTACAGCTGAATATTGTCATCAGAATATTGCTGAGAACATACTCCAAAACTCCAGATGACACCTCCTACCAGTTTCATGTAGTTTCATGTAGATGTTAAACATGGGGGATAAAACTGAACCTTGAGGAACCTCATTTGAAGATTCCACAGGGCCTAAGTGCACTCCCCAAGCATCACTCTCTGGAAATGACCATCCAAGAATGACTGGAACCACTGCAAAATGGTGTCACCCATCCCCAACTGGGACAGCAGCTGCAGAAGAATACCACAACTGATGGTATTGAAAGCCATTGAGTCGTCAAGAAAAATTAACAGGGACATATTTCCCCTGTCTCTCTCCCAACAGAGGTCATCCTACAAGGTGACCAAAGCAGTTTCTGTGCCAAAACAGGAACTTAACCCCAATTAAAATGGATCTAGAATATCAGTTTCCTGAGAGTGCCTGGATCTGGTAGTCGGAATTAAAATCATTTGTGTAAAACACAGTCCGTTTACTTTGTAAAAAAAGCCTCTTTGTTTATCATTGCTTCATGCTGAGCTGCTAAATTCATTGTAATTTTCACCTTCTGTTTTTATTTTCAGCTTCTATCAGTGCTAGTTCTCTGGAGCTAGATCCTGTAGAAGGGAGATGTTGCTCTACTCTCCTTCTAAGCATCCAAGTTGTTTGCATACCAGCAGATCTGTGTTGTATTATAAATGACACCTTAAATAAACGCAGAGAACAAAGTTTGTGGCAGAACTATAATATCTCATTAGAGGCAGGCAAACACATGTATCACAGGAGGCAATTTAAAGTGGAGTGGCAAATTGAATCAGAAATACACACTTACTGAGAGAATTGTGTTTGATCTCCTTAACTCTCATCTATGTTGGACGGCATCTAAAGCATCCATTTCCCCTCAAATTATTTCTGCTTGTAGAACTGGAGACAAAAGCAGAGGAATATCAGACTAGAAAGGATGCAAAACATTTCAGATTTGTCACATTAATATTAGAGACATCGGCTCATTAGACAGCAGAGCACTTTGGCAATCCTGAGGAGAGAGAGACTGCTCCCTCCCACATTTGCACCACTTTCAACACACATCAGCAACCCATAATAGAGACTGTGTGATACCTTGTATGTAAAAACAGCAACTCTATGGAACAGAAAGACTCTGTGGTGACACTGCATTGACCTCCATGTTCACAGCTTGTTACCAGCATGGCCTATTCTGGCCAAACTTAAAGTCCCCTGAGGCATTGTGCAAGGTCTGGAGAAAGCATAGGATCTGGAGTTATCTAGCACCAAAAAACCCCCATGCAGCATAGTTCTAGGGTAGAAACAGAGAAGTTCATTTGGGACAGGAGTACAGAAATGAACTCCTTCTGTTCAGAAATGTTCCAAGTCACTATGACCTGAGACCACCCTGCCTTCTCTGAATTCCACCTCAATTTGTAATGGCTTGGGGCTAATCTGGCAATTTCCACCCTTCCCACATGTATCATTTACCAGTTTTAGTGAGGGGACAGGAAAACAGAAGTCAAGGTGAAAGCCACTGGCTCCTTCAAATTGTTCCTAAGTTACTGGAAGTGTTGTTGTTGTTATAATAAGGAAAACAATTGAACTACATAATTGTTACTTCATTGTTGCTAGACGTCAATATAAGGATTTTGTTGTGGGGAATTTATTTTGCATCTTTCAGCTAGCATATGATGCTTCCACAGCGACTGGTCTATGTGGTGAGGCTGCCATCAGTCACATTAAGCTCTTTGCAGGGATAGGGAACCTGCATCCTTCCAGATGTTGTTGGACAACAGCCCTTATCTGACCATGTCAGCTGGGATAGAAGGAAGCCCAAAGGAAAAAGTAATCTAGATGGCCACAGGTTACCCTCCCTAGCTCCAACAGATTCTTTTTGTGATATGCTAGAAATGACAGCTAAAACTACCTCTGCCTTGCTTTTTTTGTAGCTTTTTGTAAATTGATGATATCTGGCTGGATTCAGGCTAAGAGCCCTGGTCCCCTCAGAAAGCTAACAATTACTTCCTTAACAATTACTTCCCTTTCCCAGGAAACATGGAGAATTGTAAGCTTTTTGAGGGGGACAGGAGTCTCTTAACAACCCTCAGCACTCTTAACAAACTACAGTTCCCAGGATTCTTTGAGGGAAGCCATGTTTCTTAAAGCAGCATAACACTCCTTTAAATGTCAGTCAGTTGGTACCAGAAAGATGGACATGCTTTAATTCCACATCCTCAAGCAATCCAGCTGACTGCAAGACTACAAATGGAAAATGCACCATGCTATGTAGAGTCCAACTGCAAATGCTCCAAGGCAGGGATACAGCGGCCATGTTTACAAAAGAGTCCTCTAATTGACAGTCTTTTATCTCAAGGCTTCCTCTGTGTGAAGGGCTTCCTGGTCTAAGTCTCATCTAAGGATAAAGAAACTTCAGGAAGGAGACCAGAAGCCTTGAAACTGCCCATCCACCACGGGTACCTGGAAGCTGATAGAGCAGGCACACTGGTTACCTGACCACAGGCCTTCCCAGCATAGTAAGATATATTTATATTTAAATGAGAGTAATCATTTCTTAATTTGCATTGATGAAAATAGATTGGCTTATGCAAATGTATATGCAGCTCCATATCTTCCTTTTAAACTATGCGCAAGTGACCAGTCTAGACAACACCCAGGAGTATCTTTTCAGTGTTGCCTTCCTTGCCCCTCTGCATGGTACCTTCTCTTCAGACCCTCCATAAAAGCTATCTCCATGACAAACAGGAGTGATTCTCCACTCTTGCTGCCGTGCGCAGGGCATTACAGCAATACAGCTATAGTTATGGTTGATGAAGCACCCCCATTACATTTCCCTGGTTTGAACTCTTTGTAAAATAATTACCCTCTGGACTGAAATTCCTCATGCTTGTTTTCAACCCAAGGGTGAGAAATTTTTTGGAAAGCTTCATAAACTCCCATTTGGGCATTTTATGAGAGAATGAAGGCTAGGAAATAAAAACAAGTGTTCTCTGCTGGCAAAGAAATATTTCACATTCTTTATTTGTGCTCAGGTAAGTTAAAAACGGTTTCCTTTTCTTCCTCTTTTTCTTTTTTAAAAGTCTAGCAATTATTCCTACTGTGTGCTTTTCACACAGTGTGAGACATTTTATTTAGGGGGGGGGTGCTTTTGAAAATTGCTTACATGGGTGTGCGTTAGCTGCTCTTTTCTCCTGCTATTTAGCAGCACACTTAAGAGCACAGTGCCCTGGGTAAAATTCCCGCAGTGGCTGTATCTTCTGCTTTCCAATCTCTTCTTCAAGTTCTCTTCAGCTGCATCACTAAGGGCTGTGACTAAGTTCACACATGAATATTCATCGCTCGATTTCACTTCACTTGAGGTCTCAAGACAGCTGATTATGTGAACTGTCTCCACTGGAGAGTGCCATGTTTGAGATGACATAAAGACATGTAGAATTTCCACCTGTAGTTTTAGCTCTGTGATGGCACACTCACACAAGATGATCACCACTTGATGCTGCTTTGCAGGAGCAGGAGCATGCAAATAAAACAGCAAAAAATAAATATCACACATCAAATCCACAAACCAAATCCCAGTTTGTCAAGATGGTCTGAAATTCAAGCAGATCTTTGACCCTCAGATTTACTATATAATTCATTGCCCCATATTTGCAGCTTGAAGCATGTGTCCCTGGAAGTGCAGTTCAATGATATCAGTGAAACTTGAATTTAGTTTATGCAACAGCTTTGCTTTATATCATAAGCTCTCTTCAAGCATTATAGCTCCATTGTTGTTCCACATGAGAGCTGGGTCATGCCAAGTAGCCCCATCCCCTGGCATCTGCATAATGATGGAGCCTTCATATATGCAGCTGTATTCAAAGGCTCCATAACAATCAACATTTACTCTCCTCAGGGGGCGGGACTATTCAGTGTTTTCCTTCTTCTCCCTCTGACCACTCATCACCATCCCACCACCAGTCCCCTGGCTCTGAGCGCTGGGGGTTCCCCAGCTGGTGTCTCCCACCACTGCTCTGCATCCAGCCAGTCCATGACAGGAATACATTTTTTAACACAATGGAACAAGCATACAGTGGCGTAGCGTGGGGGGTGCAGGGGGTGCCGGCCGCACCGGGCGCAACATCTGGGGGTTAGGGTTAGGGATAGGGTTAGGGGGCGCAAATCCAGGGTTAGGGGGCGCAAATTACTTGCCTTGCCCCGGGTGCTGACAACCCACGCTACGCCACTGCATATAGCCCTGCTTAGGTATAGACCTTGGTACCAGCATAGATCATTTACAAACAAAACTGCATCACCTGGTTGGCACTAGAAGTAAAACATGGATCCTTTGGCTCTTTTTATTTGATTTTTTTTTTACCAAACATTTTGATTTTCGATCATGCTGCTTAACCTATGCAGGAAAATGCATAGCAAGAGATAATATGGAATGATCTGACTCAAAGTTAAGTATTTTGTAAAAAAAGATTCGTTCATTTCAGTAGACAAGATGAGCAGGCATGTTGGCTTTTCCATGGAAGTCAGTAGGACTGTGGCTGGGCCATGTTCAGTGTTTTGTCATGGTTTCTTCCAGATCCAGAAGAGAGGAAGAAATCCTAGGTTTAGGCATCATTATGTGTTTTCAAGGGACACAGGTGGCGCTGTGGGTTAAACCACAGAGCCTAGGACATGCCGATCAGAAGGTTGGCGGTTTGAATCCCCACGACGGGGTGAGCTCCTGTTGCTTGGTCCCTGCTCCTGCCAACCTAGCAGTTCAAAAGCACATCAAAGTTCAAGTAGATAAATAGGTACCGCTCTGGCGGGAAGGTAAACGGCGTTTCCGTGTGCTACTCTGGTTCACCAGAAGCGGCTTAGTCATGCTGGCCACATGACCCAGAAGCTGTACGCCAGCTCCCTTGGCCAATAAAGCAAGATGAGCACCACAACCCCAGAGTCGGTCACGACTGAACCTAATGGTCAGTCGTGGTCCCTTTACCTTTACCTTTATGTGTTTTCAAGCTCTGAGTATGTTTGTTCATGCTAGTGTGGGGGGGCAGTCACAACCAGTATTCTGGAAGCAACAGCATCCCCTCTGCTTGCACAAAGTAAAGCTTAATGTTAAGTAAGGTAGGATCATGTGGACAAGTTCCGGTTGAGGGAATAAGACCAAGCTCAACAAGCTTTTGAGATCCCTTAGTTATCTCCTCTTTTATTTGTTTATGATTTCATTTTTCTTAACAACAACAGATTTTTATTTTTTGCATTGTGTCCTTTGTACTTATAATGGATTACAAATGGGCAACTGTTTCACTTAGGCAATGAACCAGGGGTTGTTTACAATGATCTTGCCACAGACATGTGCTTTCCCCTCCCTCTAATGTTTGTGCTTCTGACCTCACGGTCCTCATATTTGCCATAGCCAGTGGTGTAGCGTGGGGGGTGCAGGGGGGGCCGGCCGCACCGGGCGCAACATCTGGGGGTTAGGGGTAGGGGTAGGGTTAGGGGGCGCAAATCCATGGGTTAGGGGGCGCAAATTACTTGCCTTGCCCCGGGTGCTGACAACCCACGCTACGCCACTGCAAGCATACTATTTGCTTGTTCAGACCCAGAAACCTCCCCCCTAAATAAATTCACACTTGACTCAAATTTTGGTTTTGGTTTTTGGCAGAATTTAGGCCACAACTTTATTGATTACAGAAAGTGACTGGTTGCATAGGCTCTGGTTCGATCAGCTCCCTGCCAGCTCCCTGCCATGCTCCCTGCCATGCAGGTAGTGCTGACCCAGGGTTCCAGCATAGGTCAGCCGAGGGTGAACACCTGGATAAGCGGAAAGCCAGGAACAGGCTATCTCTGCCACCCAAATGTCCCCCTGGACTCAGGCATGGGCACAACCCCCTCTCCGGGGTTGACCAAACCATTGAGTCCCTGGATTCCTTTAACGGAATACCCTTCACATAGGGATGGCGAGAGTGTTCTCCCGTCCCTGTCACCTGAACCAGAGCCTATCCACAACCTTACAAGTTGTGACAATTTGCTACGGGACAGGAGAAAACCCAAATGGCAACAGCCAATCAGCCAAGTGGGGAAAATTCCTGCCGTGCCCCTGTCCCAATGACAGATGACGCACGGCAGTATAGCAAGGTCATACCGTCAACCCTAAAAGTAGGGAGAGGTGGGCGGGTGGCCCAAATGCATGCACCAAAAGAGGGAGCTCTGGGTCACGTGCATGGGTATAAATAGGTCCTTCAAACCATTTGGACTGCGTCCCATTGGCCAGATTGCACCCACCTATGAGGGACCTACCAATCGGGTGTTGTGGCTGACCAATTGTACCCACCCACAACACAGGGTGTTGGTTTCCAGGTCTCACTGCAATACGTGTCCTCTTTAAGGGAGGACCCGATTTGCCCAGGTGTGGCGTGCTCTGGTCCATGGGGTCACAAAGAGTCAGACACAACTAAACGATTAAACAACAACAGATGGCCTATCACAAAGCTATTCCAACTTGCTGCATAGATGGTTCAACCCAAATCCTTGTCTGTAGTCTGTCTCTCTTTTCCAGGAATCAGCCCTCTACGTTTAACCCTTTCCTTTCCTTTCCTTTCCTTTCCTTTCC
Source organism: Podarcis erhardii (assembly GCF_964252035.2). Classification (NCBI taxonomy): domain Eukaryota; kingdom Metazoa; phylum Chordata; class Lepidosauria; order Squamata; family Lacertidae; genus Podarcis; species Podarcis erhardii. The sequence continues at coordinate 91,077,398 of NC_138497.1, read as the reverse complement.
TTTCCTTTCCTTTCCTTTCCTTTCCTTTGTATCTGTTTATTTTCTTTCTGCTAAATGGCAGCTGAGGGACAAGAATTATGTGCAACAAGTACAAACAATGGGGAAAGCAGTGTTTGTTTAGTTACACATATACCTGGAACATTTGCATTGCAGAATGCTACTTGGTTTCCATACGTGTGGAATCAGAGCTGCTGTTCCACTTACAGCTTAATACAAAACAGCAATGACTGGGAGCTGGAAATTTCTCGATGTCTGAAAACAACCCAGGATGCTGAAGAAGTAAACGGAGCTGTGTACAAATCCTAATGATCTAGGGGCAAACTAGGTTGGTTTGTAAGAGAAGGAGAAGCAAACCTGAAACTGTTCCTCATATTATATCCTCTTAAACCCAACATGCAAGAATGTGTGAAAGCATGCGTGCATATATATATATATATATATATATATATATATATATATATATATGATGGCTATTACCTCACTCAGCCTCTGGGCCTGTAGAACAGTAAAATTCTGAGCTACCCTTTGACTGTTGCCTCAGGTAAGAGCCTTAGGTGAGACTGGGTGAGATGCTAATTGCAGTTCCCACCTGGCCGGTGGCTAGATAAAAAAAATGCATGCAGCTGAACACTCAGCTATGCTGCAGAGCAAAGCACCATGAACATTCACCAGCCTAAAGAGGTGTTGACCAGGTCAAAGTGCCAGGTCGGGCCAGCTAAAAATAATTGCAGTAAATCTCTCTTTTATCAATATGTCTTAGAAAGACTGCTTGAAATGGTTCCTGAAGGGGAAGAAGCAGCACAAACAGTATGACATGGAAGATGTCAGATGCCAAGACTGGTGGAAAGGAAGGAAGATATGTGTGTGTGTGTGTGTGTGTGTGTGTGTGTGTGTGTGTGTGGTTTTCCCTGCATCTTGAAACATCTGGCAATTTCCAATGCTTGCTGTATAAATGGAATGAAATTGCGTTTTCCCTTCAGGCTGGCCAAGCTAGTTTCCTTTGGGACTAACCTAATAACTTGCTATACTACTGAAGACTTTCCCCCCAAAATTCTTCTCAGTGGGAATCTGAAATCTAATTGGACCTTCCAGAGTTGGACTGTCAGTCATTCTCATTTGCAGCTAATATTGATGCAGATAGAATTGCCATCTGTCCAATCTTGTACTAGCTTGGCAAGGGTTGTTTTTCATTTGTTTGACACCCTGCATTTCATTTCTATGAAGTTTCAATGTTCATAAATGGGCAAACACAATGATTACATACAAGAAGTCAATTATCATGTGCAAAGAAATACCATGTGCAAAGAAACAATAACTTCTCTCTCACACACCCACATTGAGATAGCAACACTAGGAATAAATCCTCAGGAAGAGTAAAAAGCTCGTCTATGGTTCCAAAAAATCTAAAATGTCCCATATGCTACAATAAAATAAAAATTAATAAATAATGCAATCCAGCAGAGAGTGAAGTTTTGTTTTTAAACCCATGCCTCCCTCACTGGGTTGGATGTTTAATTGAGGCTTCTTGTCTTTAAATGATTTGGCTGCAAAGCAAAACTTTGATGTGTTTGGGAGGATACTGGAAGTTAGATTTTCAAATTGTCATGGCACTCCATGGAGTCCACTGTGGCCACTTATAGATTGCCACAGAAAAGGACATACAGTGGTACCTTGGGTTGCATACGCTTCAGGTTACATACGCTTCAGGTTACAGACACCGCTAACCCAGAAATACTACCTCGGGTTAAGAGCTTTGCTTCAGGATGAGAACAGAAATCATGTGGCGGCAGTGCAGCAGCAGTGGGAGGCCCCATTAGCTAAAATGGTGCTTCAGGTTAAGAACAGTTTCAGGTTAAGAACGGACCTCCAGAACGAATTAAGTACGTAACCAGAGGTACCACTGTAGATTTCTCTCTGTCTGTAGATACACAAACACACACACACACACACACACACACACACACAAATATGCAAATTTAGAAATACTCACTATAATTTAAATATAAACACAATAATAGAAATGCAATACATCTCACCCTAACAGGGAAGACTGTGACCTATGTGTCTGCTCAGCTCATGCTGCTTTTCAGGTATAATCTATTGTTGAGGAAATCCTTTCCACAGCCCCTCTACCCTTCACCATCAGAATGTTTCAGATTTTGCACCAGAGCTGCCAATTTTAAGATTGCTCTCTGCTCACAGAACCCTATGTGTTGTGAGCAAAGTGGATTTGCACTTTGCAATCCAGACTGAAAGAATACCATGTCCCTGGATTAAAGGTGTGGAGAAAGCAAAAAAGGGGGTTCCTGTGTGCCAAATATGGGCAAAACATTCCTACTCAGCACCAGCTTGTAGTAATAGCTAACACCATACAGCTGTGTCAGGTTGGATGGGTAGCTTGCCACAGTAGAGAGGATGAAGGGTGAAGCACAGTTCCTTATTGGCAAAAATGGCTCCTCATAGAAACTAAAGGAGTGACCATTTTGAACTCTGATGGAGAAGTCTACTGTGTGCCCATGCCCCTGCTGCTAAACAAAGGGCGACACTCCTTAAAGTGTTATTGAGAAGGAGGAGGTGACACTTCTTGCTAAGGATCATAGCCTATTTGTTGACAAATGGATTGCAGCAAGTCAAGTGTTAACACTGTACATCTCTGCTATTCAAAAAATGAACTGGTCAATTTACCTCACTGTTGTTCTTTGTCAGCCAAATAGAAAATCATTCTGTTGAAGTTAAATGCAGTGGAAAAACAAGGAAGTGGGAACTCGTAAATTTTTAATCTAAGCTCTTGACCTGAAGGAGAGACACTAAGAGTTGCCATAGTAAAGAAAGTGAACTCTCTCATTTTGGAACTACAGACTACTTTGGTTGAGTTTTTCCATCTTCTTACACAATATATCAGAGATTGAAAAACAGGAGCCAGTGAGGCCATGGATAGAGTCTCAAGATACAACAAGCTTTAGGCCTGAGACAAACGGTACAAATTTTAGCCAGGGGCTAGTAGGGTGAGAACAGAACTTTTGTTAAGATCCCAATTGTATCAATTCAGATTAGAGTCCCAAACCTCTGAACTTCCCCACAAAGCAAGAATTATACAGGATTTTATTTTGAAACAGGGTGCCCCAATTTGAAACAGGCACAGCTTGTCAGAATTAAATTAGCACTCAGATATCACCTCTGCAAACAGCCAGAGACTGTGGGGTTTGCCATACCAGCAGAGATGTTTATGTTGCTTCCTGTCAACATTCCTGCTATTGCAAAATGTATTTTGGGGGGTGGGTTGGGGGTTAGCATGGGAAGACCATGGAGTAAACATGACAAATTCTGTTTAAGCAAACCAAGTGATTTTTTTAAAGGTGTGTTTGAGGGTCTAACTACACAGGATGCTAATTGCATTGCTTTCAATCAGTTCAGTTCATTATCCCCTTCTTGATTTAATGAAGGGTGGGACAATGTTCATCAAAAAGGCAGCATGCAGAGAGGAGAGGTTTAACCTTTTCCTGCTGCTACACTTGCATCGAATATCCACCCTTGGAAAAAAAGGTCTTATTGGTGCACACTGATGTTCACCTGAATATGTGATGGCTAAAACTGTACAAAGAGCATACCTCCAGAATAATGGGATTTACATGTTTTCTTGGAAGCTTTTGAACACCAGGGATTCTTCTTTAGCCATGGTACTGTATGCAGAGCCAAAGAAAACTACAGTGTCCAGTCTTGATCACTTATGAAGCAGTCAAGCAGGGTTGAGATGGAACACATCAGCTGTACTGGCTGAGGTTGATGGGATTTGTAGTTCAAAACATCTGAAGATCACCAGAATGGGGACGACTGGAAATACATTAAGATTTCCTATTGACTGGGCAGAAAAATAAGACATAAGAGATCATCAACATATTTTACATAGCATATAATCAGAAACCAGATCTGTCCACCCAAAAATGAGAATTGAAGTTCAAAATAATATTTGAAACATGGCATTTACATTTTACCATTGTAAGTGATACATTTTTAAGTTTGATTTTTTTTTTTGCTTTTCAATATTGTTGTTGTTAGATGCTGGTATTGATCTGGCTTAGGGCCCTCATATTTACGGGACCGCCTCCCCTGGTATGCCCCGCAGAGGACCTTAAGGTCCATGAATAGCCGTAGTTTAGAGGTCCTGGGCCCTAAGGAAGTCAGACTATCCTCCACCAGGGCCAGGGCCTTTTCAATGATGGCTCCGACCTGGTGGAATGCTCTGTCCCATGAGACAAGGGCCCTACAGGATTTAACCTCCTTTCGCCAGGCCTGTAAGACAAAGCTATTCCATCTGGCCATTAATTTGAATTCAGCCTGATCTTTTATTTCCCTTCTCTTCCCTCCCTCTTCCCTTTTATGAAGATTACCCACTTTGGGACCCCACAGCTAATTCTCCCCTGGCCTCCTTGCTGACCCAAGTAGGACTAATTCAGCAAGCTAGCCCTGGTGACTATCTAATGTTCATTGGATGGATTTCCCACAAACCGATTTTTGAACTTTGAATTTTATTGTTATTCATGTTTTTATACTGTATTTTATGCTGCTTCTATGTTGTATTACAATTAAGTGTTTTAAATTTGTTGTTAGCCACCCTGAGCCCAGTTTTCTGAACCGGGAAGGGTGGGGTATAAATAAGAAATTATTATTATTAATTTATTATCGTAATAGTTCACAGATGATAGCAGTCCCAATTGAGTATTGATTCTGTTTCATCTCTGCAAGTCCTCTCTAGGGATGGAGGAGCAATTCAATTCAGTACGGATTTAAAGCCAAATCTATCCATTCTATCAAATTTGCACTTTCCAAAAATAGTATGCAAATAGAAACACAGCTATCCTTTGAAATTCACACATATCTGAATTTTGCAATGTAGTTCTGATGTATTGTTGGAAAGCATGCATAAAAATTAATAGATTAGTGAAAATAGCACACAAAGATGCAATATAATACTGGAAAGTGCTTGCAAAAATGTGTTTATTCAGAGAAATTCATACTAAAATCCTGATGATTTTTTTGTGAGAATTTAAAAATAAATCACAAATTGCTTCAAAATGCAAAGAACCAAATTTAAGATTGGAAAAATGTGAAACTGAGGGAACTAAAATTTATAGATCCTTCCATTCCAAGTCCTCAATGATTTCTCCAAAATCAGAGAGGAATTAATTTGAGGTGATGGAGGGGGGGGGGAGAGCCACACACCAAATGGCTACAGATCCTCCACACTACCCTGTTTCAGTCTTCAAAACAACAGTGTGTGCCCTGCAAGTTTCCTCCTGGTTTGCCTTTTTAATTTCCTCAGCAGTTGTTGGCCTCAAAACACAGGGAAAGTGTATATTCTGTAAGAATAAATAATCTGCTGTCAGAAAATTCTCCCTGCTGAAGCATAAATGAGCTATAGGATCCCTGCCTCCAGCAGGTTCTGCCAACCACATGGCTGGCTGTCTTCCTGTGGCTTGCTCATTACTTTAAGATGAGTCAACCTTCTGTTACTCCAGTGAATGCATGGCTGCCATTCTCCTGGGACAAAAGTCATTAAGGGGATTTTATTTTAGTCCTTCTAAATTGTTTCCTTAACTACTCCAAATACCTGGATTCATGTGGACTATAAGTAACACAGACAAGCTGAAGGCGGTTGTTTGCTGTTCATTGTTGGTTCCCAGCATTCTCTTCTCCTAATGAAGGTGCCAGGATGCGACAAGAAACAAGCTGCCAGCTATCACCCAGTTCTGCATCATAACCTTAACCCTATGTCATATCCATGATGAAGTGGAAAATGAGAGAATAAAAATAGAGTCCAGGGATTTTCCCCTTTCCCCTGAAATATTTTCTGAGAGCCCGTCAGGGAAGATGTATTGTCCCCAGAGAATAAAAATATCGCTAAGTTGCTCGGTCCCTGTTACTGCCAACCTAGCAGTTCGAAAGCACAAAGGTTCGAAAGTTCGAAAGGTACCGCTCCGGTGGGAAGGTAAACAGCAGTTCTGTGCACTGCTCTGGTTCACCAGAAGCAGCTTTGTCATGCTGGCCACATGACCCAAAAGATGGCTCCCTCGGCCAGTAAAGTGAGATGAGCGCCACAACCCCAGAGTCATCCGCGACTGGACCTAATGGTCAGGGGTCCCTTTACCTTTACCTTTTACAATGCAGATCTCTAAGGCAGTGCATTGGTGGTTTCAGTCAAGCCTTACTAAGAAGTTTCTCTCTCATTCTTTGAGACTTTTAATGCATGAATTTGCATCTCAACTTCAATAAAGTGTTGTCAGTTACAAAAAAGTAATATATTTTCATTCACGAAGCCTACAAACCAGTTTGTATTAAAATGCAATGAGATCCTCTATACAGAGGAAATGTGAGCAACAACAACAGAAAAAGGTTCTTCCTGCACACTAGCCTTTGTTCTGATGCAGCTGCTACCATTGTAAGTGCCAATCTTAGGTTTTCTAATTATTGCATTTAGAGAGCTCATAAGTTTGAGGTTTGGGCGGGACCTACAACAAAATGTCACAGTGTGATGTGCTTCTGTCAGCCATGTCTTCCTTCACAGTTCCTAATTCTGTTCACTTTCCAACCAGTTTTCCATTTTATCCCAACAGTACATCAACATTCCATGGTCAGTGAGCATCTTCAGTCCTCACTGGGCTGCTTTCTTTCCCTTAGCTTTTAATTTTACATAGCTCAGTCCACCATAATGCATACTCTTTTGGCTGCAGCTGTGAATTGAATGCAGGCAAGAAAATGAACTTGGACATGTCTTGAGATCCTATAACCTACTAGAGAATATGGTCACTTCTTCACAACAATGCCCATTCTCTGCATATTGTCGAAGGTTAGACCTACATCTACAAACTGGTTCTGAAAAATCAGAAGTCCAGCTGAATATGAATAACTCATTGACTGTGCCTAAAGTGGCTCTTCAGGTTATGGCCAATTTTGCTCAGCATCAAGATTTTGTTACAGGAAAACTGACCTTCAAATACAAATGAGGAACTGGAGCTTAATTTGTTTCATTGACTCCTGTTGCCAATCCAGATACTTTTCCAATGAGAGGTACATCACACTTAGACTATCTGAGCATGATAATAGATAATTGGATCTACCAAGTCTGTTTTCCTTTGGAGAGTTTTACTTCTAATACACTATTTAAAATTAAATAGTGGCATCTCGGCTACTGGTTGACCATTCAGCTTAAAGAAGGTTCAAGCCAAATTGTTGGTTGCCAACAGGTAAGTAGTATCATCAAAGCAATATTTGCCAGTGATACTGTCCAAGCTGATGAAGACCATGATTGGTTATTTTGTGACTGATTAAGCAAGACAGAATGATAAAAGTGGAACTGTTCCTCCATTAAGTGTAAAAGGAGCAAAATTAAGGTTTAACAGCATTTTAATGTACAAGAATTGCCAAAATTCATATCTAAATCACCATTAAGTCAATGGTGATGGGCTGTAGGCAAAGGCAATATATTCATGATTTTTAATTGAATTTTCAGTAATATTATTTTTATTTTTATTTTTTAAAGGTCAACTCATTGTGTTCAGTGTTTTGAACACTGGGACAAATATATGGTAAACTCAAATGCTAAATTAAGAGTAATTGCTGTTCCACAATATATCAAAAAGCAATAAATCTTTGACTTCTTACACCTTGATTTCCACCGAAAGTACTTGTCAATGAAGTTGAGTAATCTATTAATATAATAATAATAATAATAATAATAATAATAATAATAATAATAATATATTTATATCCCGCCCTCCCCAGCCGAAGCCGGTCTACTCTGACTACAACATTGGATATTACCCATTGATGTGTGTTTTTAAAATTCTGTGAAAGGACTTTCCCCACAATGTTCAAGACATTGGTCTGTATCACTGAACACATTTTATCTAGTGAGATGTGCTAGGAATTCATAGTTTAGATATAGCAATGAGTTGTGGGGTGTGGGGTGTGTGTGTTAGGTAACACTTTCACTGAAGCAGTGATCACTTCCCATTTCTCAACCCACTGCTCATTCTCCTCTGAATTATGCTAAATCAAAAATGGTTCAAAGAAAGACTTTGTGGTTTGGCCAAAGTTTCTGAGAAGCCAGAGGCAAACAATCAAACAATTTGGCATATAGAAGAAGCATCAAATATTAATCTACTTAATTCCCTGACTTAGTGTGGGCAGACATATTACAAGTTCTGCTTGGAAGGCTTGGAAGCTGTTTAAAACAGCTTCCACTTTCTATTTCTTCTGTGTGGCAGTTGTAGAGCTGCCTACATGGATTTCCACTTCCCGTTACCTGAAGAGCCTACATGGAACCAGGCATATGAAGATTTCTGATATAATGGGGACGATTTACCTGATGAACCATGCTATAAAATATAATGGCTTCATGTTGAAATGGGTACTATAGAGAAGCTGAAGACTAGCACAATTCCTCATTAGACTTCTGCGTATTCTGAGACATAACATCTAACCCAAGTGTCAGCATACACCTAGCAGGCTACCTGAGAGGCTATGCATACTCTGAGGTCAGACTAAATGTTGTGTAAAGGCTACCAAATGACTTTGCAAAATATCAATTCTCATACCATGCAAGGCATGTGGTAGAGGTCAAATACTGCTTTGAGAAGGAGATTCAGGTAGGTAGCCATGTTGATCTGATGCAGTCAAAATAAATTTTAAATTTTAAAAACTGTCCAGTAGCACCTTAGGACCAACTAAATTTGTTCTGGGTATAAGCTTTTGTGTGCATACGAAAAGGTAACATTTCAGGTATCTGAAGAAGTGTGCATGCACATGAACGCTTATACCCAAAACAAACTTAGTTGGTCTCTAAGGTGCTACTGGGCAATTTTTAATTTTTGTTATTTATTTTGACTGCTTTGAGAAAAGTTATGATTGAAAGGCAACATGGCAAAATCAGAAATTAAATAAATGAGAAGATAGGACTTAAAGCAGGCTGCATGAAGAATTATAACATGGTGGTAAACACAGCTAATATGTTTCATCTTCTGTGGATCAAGTCAAATAGGGTATACTTTTATTCTCAGCCGCTAACACTTTTATTCTCAGCCACTAAACGTTTCCAGCAATGCAATGCCCATATAAGTGCAGGGAGAATACTAATGATATTAAATAGACAAGGTACTCCATTCCAATCAAATGTGCACCGAGATTATTCATTTTCCTATACAATAACAAATGGACTTGTCAAAAACAAACAGAAGGAAGCCATAAAAAACAAAACACCTGCTATTACTTTCTTACAGATGTGCTTGCATATGGCCAGGGAGACAGAAATATAAAATACTTTAATCATTGCCCAGCAAATTAATCGCTCAGCAGCAGTCACCTAGTCTCATTTATGACAAAAATCACAATAACAACAACAAAACTCCATGTTCTAGGCTCAGTGGGTTTTGCTAATTGTATCAAATATAACTTTCTTCATAGATTTCTTCCCTCTTAAGTTTGCAAGCAGGAAAATATTCATCATCATCATATTATTATTGTAGCATGATTTACTGGAATGCTTTAGTCTGATTCACAGGATGCTTGAGCAGGGGAATTCTGAATAAAGTTTATTGGCACTACAGTTACTGTATAAGCATTTGCATGATTATATATTACTGCAATCTTGGGGAAAGCTCTCTGAAATGCCACTGATATTGCATAGTTAATGAGACAACTTTTAATTGATTGATTCTGAATTGATTCACAGAGCAATCCCCTAACAGAGATCTACCAGGAGTTTGTCTCCTCTATGTCTGTGATTCTAGGATATCAAAAATGATATCGAAAGTTGAACAACTTCCTCTTGCACATCAGGACTTTCCTCTCTTCTTTCCCATGCATGACTCCTAAAGTGGGGATTCCCCCCAACCCTCTGGATCAGATTTGTGGATGGTGAAATACACAAACAGGTGGATGAGACACACAAGCAAAAGTCATTCTGCTCAGGCACTTATTTAGCAGGATACTGCCCATAGAAATTATACTTTAACATACAGTATCAATCTTTAGGTTTTGAATGCAGTATCTGGGCTATTTCCAAATATATATGCTGAAACCCTTCCAGCTAGGTGGTGCAAGCATTATTTGCATGCATGTATTCATTTCAGAGGATGTTCAGTCCACTAAACATTAACATAGGAAAATGCACAAAGAAAACTTTATAAAAAGTCTATTTTGTCATGCTATGTTTTTTGCAGTAAAATACATTCTCAATCCATAGGCCATTGACAGAAGACTAGAATGTCCATCCTTAAAATAAGTGTAGGAAATGCAAGGAGCCCTGAGACTTTTAACCCTGAAATGGTGGACATCCCTGATTGATTTTTTTTAAAGCTTTCCTACAACTCTCTTCGTCTTTCTTTTCTGTTAAGAAAGTTTTCTGCTCAAAGATTCTATTGGAGTATGTTGGTAATGCATCCTCACTGGCATCTGATATCTTTCCAGATGTCAGTAAAAAGGGCATCCAGTCCACTTAGTAAGGAGAGTGAAATAATGTTACTAACCACAACAGACAAAATGGCTCCCCTGTTAAGAAGGCTTGCTGAGTAATAATAAAAGAGAGTGCCAAGGGAAACTTGAAGCACCTCTTCTATGTCATTAATACACAAAACTGAGTGTCGATCAACAAGACCCGCCATTTTGGAGTCAGATCCTCTCTTCTTAATGTTAGCTCAAAGTGTGTTTAAAAATTCATCAATCTCACTATACACATTATTGTGGGGAACCAAAGAGAGGGAAACCATTACTAAGGGCATGGCACGATGAAACCAAAGTCGGCGTTAATTTAAGCGATGGGGGCAAATTGCTAAGGCATTTAAAGAAGCACTTTCACAGCACATAATGCAGTCAAGCTGTATGTGGCAGCAAGCTGTATGGGGGCATTTTTGCAGGAAGACATAGCTGATCAGCAACAGCATTGGACCTGCCAAATGACATCAGTGCTGTGCAAGAGCATGCCAAGGACATCCTTAATTCAGGCCCTGATGCGAACAAATAGCTGAGATAAATGTGACAGTGTATGTATTTGAAAGTCAAAGCTAATGAGACATTTTGTTTTTTGTTTGTGATATCTGAGAACAAAATACATGCACATTATGGAAGAAAACTAGGTGTACTCTTGATTAAATTCACAATCCCCAAACTCCAACTCCCCCCAATTTTCTCCACACTAAACCCCATACGACAACTATACAACAGCTAATGAAGCTGCCACAGAAGGTAAAGGGGAAGATATGATTCAACTATGCTGTAAATCATAACTTGCACAATGTATATGTGTTTTGTTTTCAGATACCATAACTTAAGTACAAAACTATCTTCTGAGAGGTGCTGACAGTGAACACAAGACACTACTCTCAAACTGAAGCCCAAATAAAATTGATGTGCATGGACATGAAAATGTCAGTTGATGGATTTTTTTGGTTTTTTATTTGAAGTCAAGTCGCTGTATTTTAAACTTTAAAAAAGACTTGTGACTGACAGAAGGGAAGAAACAGGGCAAAAAAGGAAGGGGAAATTACAATAGAAAGAAAATTGGCCTCCAACAACTCTGAAGATTGAAACAAGAATGAAAACTAAAAATAAATGGTCATTTCAGCAATAGGATGCTTGTAGCGGGCAGCTGTGTTGCCAAAGGAAATAGCCTACACATGACTATTTTTAGATGCCATAAGTACAGAGATCAATATTACACATTGTCTATAGCCTGAGGAACAAAAGGAGCAAAGAGAGACAGTGAAATCTGATAATACATTTATTGAGTCAATTCCTTTGGAACAGACAGGTGTAAGGTAAAACTCAACGTTCCCCAACAGCTAAGCAAAACTGGTTGTCACAAGAGTTCCAGTGATGTCCACACATTCTTTGTAGTCTTTGGGATTAAGCCTAATGGCCAAACTATGTGCAATACTAATGAAAATCCACCACACTTGCTATTGGCCTGAGGTGTGTGTGTGGAAAATTCCCTTAAGTACCAATTGGGCAATTTTAATCCCATTCAACACGCATTTAAAGCACATGTCTACCCCCAAAGAACTCTAGGAACTGTCATTTCACCCTCACACAGCTACCTTTCACACATTACAATTCCCAGGATTCTTTGGGGGGGGAGCTAGGTGCTTTAAATGTGTGTTGAATGGGATTAAAATGTATGGTGTAGATTTGCTCTTTGTCAGTCACACCTGTAGAGCATTGTGAAGATTAGATCAGCCACTGATGAATGCCTAGAGGCATCTTAATGATAAAAGGGTGATTCCCTAGATTCATCCTAAAGAAGGAAAACATTGGCCCTGCATATGATTGGCTCCTAAAAACCTTTAGAATGCTACGCATGTGCATTGGTTCTCTGTATATTCCAAGCATTTTTCACATGCAAAATCAAGTGGGGGAATGGGGATGCACTGTGTAGCTCCACTCTCACATCAAATGCTTGGAGAATCCACCCGACTAGCGTCGGTCCACAGACATCTATAAGGTGGGTATCCTTAACACATACATCTTTGTTCACCCAAGTTCAGTGTGACCTGGATATCCAGCCATGCATATTTTGAGGTTTCATGGGCACATTTGGGTATACAGCTACATGCATGAAGGCCTCCTCTGTACAGATATTTGCACTAGATGTATAAATGTGTGAAATTAACTTAAAATGGTGGAGAGACAGAAAATGAAATTTCACATGAAGGCCTCAGAGCTGAGCTCAGGGATTTTTTACCACCTTTCTCACACCAGCACAAATGTCAACAAGAATGCACATGACCTTAAGATGAGCCAGTCAAATAAATAAATAAATGTAAAACACTCAACATTTTACTATCAGCAAGAACTAAACCAAGCATTACCTTGCATATTTGTATTTTTAAAAGAATATACAGAACATGTACTGTTCAGAAAACTTAGCATATCATTTCACATAACGCACGAAGTGAGACAATCCACAGGCAACAGGGGGAAAACTTAACAATAACAACATTGTCACTGGTAAATGAAAGCTGTCTTTTTAATTTATTTAAAATAACTAGTTAGATATTACCTTGTGAGAACCCAACTAAATAGGAAGAGTGGGGGGGGGATCCTTTCCTTTACCACCAGAGGGAGGTGCATAATGTGGATTAATTGTTTCATGGTATAAACAATGATCAAGAATCCACTCCCAAACATATAATCTGTCTGCAGTTTACATTGATTGCTGCAAGGCCTTTGGTGCTGTGTTACACCTCTGGCTGCTTCAAGCACTAAGATGTATAAATTGAATCCTACTATTATAGTGCTGCAGGTTAATTACCGGTAATATAGAAGTGGACAACATGGAGATAGATAATAGGAACCTAGGAAGCTACCTAATACTGAGTCAGATCAATGGTCCAGGGGTATGTCCAGGGGTAGCTAAGGTGGTGTTCTCCAGTTGTGGTTGGACTCCAGTTCCCATCAGCCCCAGCCAGCAAGTCTGATGGGCAGGGAATGGTGGACTTGGGAGTCTTTTCTGTCTTGGAGTGATGGGCAGGGAATGGTGAACTTGGAGTCTTTCTGTCTTTTCTGATTGGCTGTAGACCTCCAGGGTTTAAGGCAGGAGACATTCCTATCCCTACCTAGACATGCCAGGGATGGAACCTGGGATGTTCTGCATGCAAAGCAGACACCTTCTAACAGTTGTCTCCCTTCTCCTAGTATTCAGATTTAAATGGGCATTTCTCAGGGGAACTCCCAGTATAGTTCTGTCTGGCTCTTGCGCCACACTAAACTCTGTTAAAAGTATCTGGCTCTGAGTACTGACTGATTAGAAAAGGCAGGAAAGAGCCCTTTTTATATGGATAACATAAAATTATTCGCTGAATCTCCAAGTAGACTCATCAGCCTCATAACAGCCACAAAAAATTCAGAGAACATATAAAAATGTCATTTCACTTGAAAAATGTAAAAGTCTTCATATAATTAAAGACAAAAGTAAAGATCCTGCAAATCAGCAGCACCTGGTAACCACTAATATGTCATATACACTTCATAGTAATTCTACCTATAAATATCTTGGGATCAGTCAGAACAACTGGATAGGCCACTCAAGTTTTAAAATCCTCTTACTAGCAATCTCTATAGGCAGAGACTCCTTGAAATATTGAAAACTTAGTTTACAGCTGAGAATAAAACAAATGCTATTAACACCTGCACAGTCCCAACACTCATTTACTCAATGGGTATATGTAACTAGTAGACTTGCTAATTTGAATGAAATTGATATATTAACCTGCACATTCCTGACAAAGTTCAGAATGCATTATCTAAATGTCTCCATGAAAGGCTATCATTCTCACTAATAGCAAACTTGGGTAGTCAACTGCCTATCAGTAGAAACAAGATGAGGCTATTAAAAATGATACTGGTTTCTGCATAGAGAATTCCCTGTATGGATTGTATTCAGCTAAGTCATTCTCTGAGTAGACCTACTGAAATAAATGGATTTGTTGACTCTATTGCTTTCAGTGGATCTGCTCTGAGCATGGCTTAGTCATATGCAATGGTTAAACCATTTTTAAAATATAAAAATGTATTTTAAATTACAAACAAAATGGCACGATGACCTGTGGAATGTTCAGTTTTCAGATGAGAACCTTCTAGAGAAATTCATCTCAGCTCACTTCTGAGTTCACTTTGAACACAAAAATCTGGAACTTCTGTTTTTTAAATGTGTGTGTGTGTGTGTGTGTGTGAGAGAGAGAGAGAGAGAGAGAGAGAACACCTACTGGTGCTTTGGTGATAAGACCCTCCTGGAGGTGAAGATAAGCCAGCACTTCTTGTACTGTAGGATTTGAATGAGCCAGAGAATAAACTGAGAGACTGAAAAGCTTGTATTTCCTTTGAGGTGGTCTTTTGCAAATTGAAAAGTTTGATTCTGAGCACTTCACTGGCATCTTTGCTACAAATACCAGTTAAAAACACAGAAACTAAAAAGCCTCAGCAAATATTGAAAGTCTTTAACTGTATGGCTCCAGGTAGGCTTCCCTCAGAAAATAGTTCTAAAGAGGGGGCATGACAAATTAAAACTTAAACTGGCCTAAGTTCTGGAGACAGACTCATGTAGGAGAAAATAGTCCTACCAGGTAACCTAGTCCTAAACTGTAACAGTTAGCACCAGTATATTTATTGGGTTCAGAAGTGGACTGGGGAGACTGTAGCTTTTTAAAAACCCAGATGTGTTTCATATGTCTGGGCCTGTTAGCACTGTAGCTGCCATATAGTATTAACTATAGTTGCCAAACTACCTTCAAGTCTCACATACAACACATTGCAATAATCAAAATTTGACATGCTCTTCTACCATAAAATGCAATAAGGTGTCATTTGAAAGGGATACCACAAGCCAGGAAATTCCTATGCTCCCTAACCAATCATTTATGCCACCTTATAGAAAGATGCTTGGAATTTCAGAACCTGTCTGAGCGAGGACCACGAATAACAAGATGAACAAAGAAAATAATAGTCACAATGAGAATTATACACCAAGAGTAACTGCTAGTAGGTCTTCAACAAGTATTGAAAGAATAACAAGTTTTTTTCAAGTGGTTTCAAAAGATGAAGGAGGACACAGATGAATATCACAAGGGGACCTGTTTCACAGTCAAAGTGCAGGGTCCAGCTGTTAAAGAAATTAATATTCAATGGTCTCTTTTATTGTCTGTAAAACACACAATGGCAACAAAAGTACAATGTATAAGGCCTCCTACAAGGTCTGAAAAAAAGAGTTTATTAGATCTCTTGCACCCTTTGAAGAAATAATTTCAAAGAAGCATGATTACAAAGGCTTACTTTCTATTATGAAAAAACCCAGAATTAATGAAAACTAAGCTTGTACCACTGTGTTCTTTTGTGCTTCAGTGGAAAATACATTTGAATGTTAAGTTAAAATTGAACAATAGTATGACATTTTTTGAGAGAAGTAAAAAGCTGTCTCTTTTTTAACTAAAAAAGGAGAGCATTTAAGAATATTATGCAGATGAAATATAGCTCAAAACGGTTTCCTCCTCAGGATCTGATTAATGTGGGTGCCATTTTTGCCTGAAGGTGGTAGTATTTTGGCAGGAATTAGAAAATCTTCAAGGAATTGCAGAGCCCAGGGTGTTCTAGAAAGGAGAGAGGTAGGAGGATCAGTGAAGCATAACCTCTCCTCAACTTGATTCAAAACTGGGCGTGGCAAAATTGGAGTGGCCCAATCCTTATTATTATTATAATTTGAAAGCAAACTCCACTGAGTTCAATGTGTGCACTACTTTTCAGTTCCCACCCCCAGGAAAATAGTTTATTCCATACCCATTACTGAAATAGAAAACCTGCTACACCCTTGATGAGCTAATATTATCTTAACGGTTTCTTAATTATTAGGTGATCATTATCTTAATTATAAAAACAAAAACATCTGTTCTTTAGAAGGTCAATGCCAAAGACAGGGAGTACAGAGATGTGATAAAATCAGAACAACCACCTTTACATGAATTCTAAGAGGTGGAGGAATTTAGAGTATAAAGAAAGTAGACGTTTCCTAAGTGGGAGTCAAGTTGGTCTGTTAATTCTGTCTTTTCGATGGATGGATCTTAGCTAAAATACAATGAGTTACAAGAAAACAGTGCTTGGTAAACTGTGGCTTAGATCTCATGCCTAATGTCCTGGATGCATTTGAGAATGCAAAGGTGCAGCGGAGCCAAATATGGCATGATTATGTAAAAAAAAGGGGGGGGATTTTTAAACATTTCTTCAGCAATATAATTCACTGAAGGCTGAAGGAAGAGTTTAAATTTGAAGCACCTTAGTTTCCTTCAGCAGCAGCACCCCCCCAGAAAGAGGCAATTTGGATATAATATGCATACTACTTCAGATGAGGGAGGGTGCACTAAGCACAGTATTTTGTCTGGACTCCAGTTTGATGCATCAGGAAAATATAGGACTGATGGGCACCTATAAAGATAGACCTGATAGTGTATAACTTGGGTAAATTTGTGTCATATAAATAGAAAGGTGCAGAAACAAAAATAGAAACTGCAGTATGTTCTCATAGCCTACATCTGAGGGAAATTATCATCATCTTCTTCTTCTCCTTCTTCTTCTTCTTCTTCTTCTTCTTCTTCTTCTTCTTACCCCACCCATCTGGCTGGGTTTCCCCAGCCACTCTTGGTGGCTCCCAACAGAAAACAGAATAAAACTTCAAACATTAAAAACTTCCCTAAACAGGGCTGCCTTCAGATGTCTTCTAAAAGTCAGATAGTTGTTTATTTGCTTGACATCTGATGGGAGGGCGTTCCACAGGGCAGGCACCACTACCGAGAAGGCCCTCTGCCTAGTTCCCTGTAACCTCACTTCTCGCAGTGAGGGAATCACCAGAAGGCCCTCGGAGGTGGACCTCAGTGTCCGGGCTGAATGATGGGGATGGAGACACTCCTTCAGGTATACTGGGCCGAGGCCGTTTAGGGCTTTAAAGGTCAGCACCAACACTTTGAATTGTGCTCGGAAACGTACTGGGAGCCAATGTAGGTACTTTTAATATTTTTCACATTCCTCAAAGCAGCTCAGTCCCAAGTGTTTGTTTTTTGATTGCAATGCACATCTTTAATTTTTTTTTTAAAGGTACTGTGCATAACTTGTTGATTATTGGGGGCTGAACTGAGTGAAATTTGTAGTCACCCCCCCCTTCTGATCAGTGGAATACACCTAAGGGTCAGAAGGATAGCTACAGTGGTTTTCCTGCAAAGGGAGATCTTACATGGTGTGGTTTTTTTCTTGTGGGTGGAGTGCTAAAAAAAAAAAAAAGGCTTCACTTAATTTCCCATATTGTTTTCTAGACAACATGTATGAAAATATCACATACATTGCAGATAGAGGTGCCCCTAGATATCTGTGAAACCTCAGAAGGTTAGATGCAGGATTTCTTTGCTTGGAAACCTTAAACCTGAACTGGGAGAGAAGAAACTAAAAGAAATTTGCTCCTCTTCCATTTTCAGGATTTTGTGAACAACAACTAAAAATATGAAAACTGCAGACATCATACAGGCGTCCCTATAAAAGCAACCTGCAAAATTTCAGAAGGGTAGGTGCTGGAGCTAAGGAATGATGAATGAATTGCATTGGGCAGGGGTCAGCTTCAGGCATGTGTTCTCTCAACTGGCACCAAAAGTCACAAAAATTAACTGCAGAGCTGCTTTGACAGGAGTGGGTGTGTTGGCCTGTGGTAGAGAGGCAGAAGGACTCAGAGGTTCAGCATTGCCCAAGCAAACACCAGTAGCAGAAGAAGCAGAGAACAGAACCCAACAAGGAGATATATTACCTCAATGTGCATAAAGCACTGTGATCAGAGAGCCTGGCAAAATAAGATTCTAAAAAAAAAAAAAACCCTGTTGGATCAGGCCAGTCGGCCATCTATTCCAACATCCTGCTCTCACAGCTAAGGCAAATGTGACTGTTGTGTGTGGAATATAAATCACATGTGGAATACAGTAGCCAGGTTTTCCATATAAAAAGTCACATTAGAACACAGTTCCTGTCTTAAAAGAACATCATTTGTTGACAGTGTGAGCACCACATGAGAGCCTTAGTAGATTACACACATTTAAATTGAGCAAAGCACCTGTTTGGCTCTGTAACTCTTGGATAAATTTCCACAGCAATTAGCCAAGTTTCAGCAGGAGTGGGGTGTACATGTGTGTTGCAGAATGAAGCTTTTTGCACTCTTTGCTACAGGAAAATGAGAGCAAGGAAGCATCCCTTCCCGCTTGAGCTTTCAATATGTGAATCGAACAACTGGTGTGGGCTTGTTTTCTTTAAATGAAAGGATTCCACCACAAGATTCTTTTAAGTGTGGTTTCATTCCTAGATACCAAGCTGCAAAATACCTTAGCTAACTGCGGAGAGCAGAAATCCATGCCCCTTTCAGTGAAACGTGAAGTCAAAATACAAACCAGTAGCATCAACATAATTTAAAAGTTAAGGGGAGGACATAAGAGATGCAAGGGGAATTGAAGAAGGGCAAGATGGAGACTGGAAATAGAACGACCAGTCTCAGCAAATTAACAGGTGTGTGAATTATAGTCTGCAAAATGGAACTGGCAATTATGGCTGAATTCACTCATTCATTCCCTATCCTGCTTCCCACATAGTACATTACAACAAATAATGGTTTCAGGTGTGGACAGAAATTTGCCTCAGCAAAAGATAGATAAATAGTGTGTGTAGAAAATAAGTGGCTAACCTTTGGCCTTCCAAATGTCTTTTTACTACAACTCGCATCATCCTTTGACTATTAGCTATGCCAACTGGGGCTGATGAGAGTTAGAGTCCAACAACACCTGAGTTGCCTCCACCAACAATGACATCACTGCAGCTCACCTCAAAAGGTCCTGGTTAGGGCAGGATGGTGACAGGGTTAGGACTATGTTGGTACACTGGGGAAGCCCATCTATTACTCTTGCCAGTGACCTAACAAGCCACCTATTTGGGATGGCTTCGGTATGGCTCTAATTTCCCTGCATCTCATTTTATTTTTTTTTAAGTTGCCATATTCATATCTGCTTGACACACAGTTGCCAAAAGCAGAGCAGCTGTACCAGAAGGAAAATGTGGTTTTAGCGATTCGATGTTAATTGCAGTGCTTTTTTTTCTAAAAAAAAATATTGAGGGGTACTCTCATCTTCCTCCTCATATTGAATTACTGCCCCTCAATGAGGCCAAACTTAGATTCACAAAATGTTTAGGGGTATGAGTACCCCTGCGTATCCCCAGAAAAATAGCACTGGTTATTTCCATGACTGAAATAATTGGTTTCTCCTAGCTTCCCACTCATCCTGATTATTGACTTACTGATTGATTGATTGATTGATTGATTGATTTATATACTGCCCTTCATCTGAAAATCACAGGGCAGTTCATAGCATTAACTGATGAATGATGGATAGTGTGAAAAAAAATCAGAATGGTTACTGATATTGTAATGAACAGAGAAATGACCCAGCCAAGCCGTTTATTTGTATGTGGCCTTACTGAGATAAGTGGAATGATTTTAAAGCCACTGGGGTGAAGACTCTGACACAAGAGATCGTCTTTGGTTTTGTAAAATGGCTATCACCTACCAGGTATCATTTAAGGAGCTTTCACTTGGTATAAACCAACACATATTAATGGGAGGCAAACTTCTCACATATCACTGAGTTAATTAACATGCCATAGATTGTGCAAAATGCCAAACCATTATAACACAATAAAATAGCAAATCAAATATTTCATTGATTATTTTCCTTCAGATTCTATGTCTGGAGAGTTTCTCTTTCTTTTTTGGGGGGGACAAAGGCTGATTTATTCATGCAAGCCGCTCATTATGCTATGTGCACCTGAACCCATTCTACTTGACAAAGTACTGACACCTGAGAGCAAATTGTATTGACAGAGCCCCCTCGGCTATAATTACTGGGAAAGAACCATCCTGAATCAATTAATACTGTAACTCAGTTTTAATTTTGTGGCTCTCCAGCATCCAGAGAAGCAATCAGTTGCATGGCTTGTGGCCAGATCCTGCTCTTGCTCAGCCTTATGGATTTGATTTCATGCTTGGTGAACGGCCAATCAGTGACTTCAATGACACACATTATTTACACAAGATGCGAATCTAGTACATTGATTTTAATTGGAGTGTCTGTCTGAGAAATGTCAGCAATTTTCATTGTGGCTCGTGGGAATGGAGTGTGGGAATCTGTTGGCCAGACGTCAACAGCGAAGGGGGAGAGCTGTCTGGAACACTGGATGAGAAGAAAGGTCCACAGGACACTTGTGAGATACATCCTGCATCCCAGTTTCACACGGTTGTTCATTTTTCATCACACTGATGAGTCAAAAGCAATCTTCTGAAACCATTCTATGGGGTAGGACATATACTGTGCCAGGGATAAAGGTAAAGGGACCCCTGACTGTTAGGTCCAGTTGCGGACTACTCTGGGGTTGCTGCGCTCATTGGGTAAATCCATCCATTTTCATTTTTCTCCGTTTCTCCGTTTTCCAAAATTCTATTCTGTTTTTCACATTAGCACATCAGTTTGTGAAAACGGTGATGATTTTATAAAACATCCTCATGAAAAATTATCAGCATTTTAGTGTACATTTCTCCATATAAGTGTTTCTCTCACTTTTTTAAATATTTTGTTGGAAGTCACCCAGATGATGATGATATGTGTGTGGTTTTGGCTAATATATCATTTTTCAAGCACTTTTTCCTTAATATGAAACTCTGTATATTATTTTCACTGAACAATGCACTTATATATACACTTAACCCCATCACGTGTTTTTGTACACTTTACTTGGCTGTAGAACTGCATTTCAAAATTCAGAGAAGTGTGAAGGACGGCCATGTTTTGGTTTCTGTATTTTTTCAGAAAGTGTGAATCATGTAATGCAATTTGAATCCAATATATCCCTCATCTCTAGCTAGAGCTTACAGAGGCCCTGCCCTAAACATAGTATAAAGGGATTTTTACTAGGATACCAGTATAGTGCTAATCATTGCCTTAATACACACTGAGTTTTAACACACCAATTTGCAGCACAATGCTTGTTTTGAAACATCCACACAGCTAACTGCAATTAATGCTAAAGTAACTACAGCCAGTTGAAGTGATCAGGCTTTAAAGCTTTGGCTGTCTTCCTGTGCAGTCAGGCAGCTTAAATCCAATTGACTTCAGTAAGCTTTAAGCAGTCTGACTGTGTAAAGGAAGCAGTCTTTGTCTTTGCAATACAACCATAAATATAATTTCAAAAACTGAACCGCATCTCATATGCCAGACACAAAACAATCTAAACAGGTTAACAAAATGTATAATGCTCTCGGCTACAGCTGATATATACTTGCCTATAAATTGACATCCTGCTGTGCCCTTTTCCACATAAGTCTGCTTTATTGCATCAAAGCTAAATCTGCAAAAGCAAAAAATAAAATAAGTATTTAGTGATCGTTAGCTTCCTTTTGCTTCCTAGCGTTTCAGCCTCTGCAAATAAGGGTAAGAGGTTATGAGAAAGAATCACTTTTTAAAGTAGTAGATAAGGTTGATTATTAAAGATCTTCATTCTTGTTTTATCTTCTTCTTTTAGAAGACATCTGAAGGCAGCCCTGTTTAGGGAAGCTTTTAATGTTTGATGCATTACTGTATTTTAATATTTTGTTGGAAGCCGCCCAGAGTGGCTGGGGAAGTCCAGCCAGATGGGTGGGGTATAAATAATAAATTATTATTCTTCTTCAGCATTACTGAATCTCTTCATCTTTGTGCTGTTTCTCACATGCATACATTCATATTGCTTTTCAGGGGGGGAAAAACAAAACTGGATTCTGTTTCTGTTGTGGAAAACACACACACACGCACACACACACACATGCAGGCAATTTGATGGGTAGCGCAGAGCTGCAACATTAGTTTGCCAGTGGGTGGGTTGTGGTTGCTTACCAGGATGGAAAGCAATGAGACAGTAGGAAGGTTAGCTGGTACAAATACACCAGCATAACTGATTTGGTGCTCCTGCCAGTCTGTTTCCGCCATTTCGACCTCCCCACTCCCTTGTCCGTCCTCCTCTCCCTCCCAGCAAGCAACACTTTAATCCACCAATTGCAGAAACCTAAATTTCTGGCATGTTATTGAATCTCTCCTAGAAAATAGTAATTGCATGGAGGCACACACATTATATATGTTATAAATCATAAATAAAATAAATATCCCGAAGCAGGCACAGGGAATGAGGCACATTTTTGCACACCTGCAGTGTTTGCTCTTGCCACTTGCTTAAAGTTTATCCGGGTGTTTGGAGAGGAGGCCAGGACTAGGTGCTACGTGGGGCAACCGGGAAAAGTAGCAGCTCTGAATCACCGCTTTCTTTGGCAGCCCCTGGGAACAACAGGGATTCATGGGATTGTTTCATTATGTATTTTCATTAAATATGATAATGTTTGCGGTGGTGTTGGTTTTATTCTTGTAAACTGCTTAGAAGCCTATATGGGCATTAAGTGAGATATACATGGGTGATGATGGTGATGATAGGCAATTGCTGGCAAGGGAAGGAAGCATGGGGAGACAATGTAATCGCTTCCTCTTCAAATAAATATGAAGCATTTACAAGTTTGATGCATAAACCCAACCAGACTGCAGCTGAATAAAACAAATTGGTCCTGAGGAAGCTTGGGCAGAAGCTCCTAACCTGCTGAGTCCACAAGACAGGAATAATGAACTCTGAGCTGATAGCACACCTGGCGAGCTAAAGTGAAATAAGGGCCCAGCCAGTATTCCACATATATCAAGCTATGCTCAGGGAAGAGCTGTAATGCAGTAAGATGCCACAGGAAACTCACATAGTTTTGTTCTTCCAGTCTGACACATTTTAATGGACACTGAAATATTTTCACAATATAGCATCAACTGTTGCGTTCTCTCCCCCCCCCCTCTTTCAGCAACATGGTAGAATAAATTGGGTTTGAAAAATATTTCCCTGTCATTGTTAGGATCTCTCAGTTAAACAGTACAAACCAATTTGGATTCACCTGTACAAATGAGACAGGAGCTTTCCAAACTGCCAAGTTAAGCCAAAGTAACAACAACAACAACAACAACAACAACAACAGCATAACATGACACCTGGTTAAAGCATGAATGGGGGGAGGGGAACCAGTTATTAAAAAATGAGTGAGAGGTTATAAAGATAGCTCTGCATAGTGTTCATGAAGTCTTTGTATCAGTCCCTTCTTTTAACAGTTGCCTTTTTTGCCTCTAATGTTCAAGAAACGAAAAGTGAAAAAAGATAATTGATTCTTGAGAAATGTATACCTTTGAAACGAGGTCCATCATAACTTTTAAAAAAGAGAGAGAAAGCCCTAACTCCAGAGTGATGGTTATCCTATTACTGGCAGTTTCGCTCTCCTCCTTTATGATGGGCAATAATTATAGGAAATGGTTCGGAAATCCCCGAGACTTTATCAGCTGAGCTCTTCTTCTCAGTTGCAGTTTAGCTCATAATGGCTCAGCACTACTCCACTAATTTGACCATTTCCATTCTCAGCTACTTTCTCACATTTCCTCAAACTTACCAAGCTGAGTAGGGGAAGGTAAAAGAGCAACCAAAGAGACTGGGGGTTATTTTCTAAGCTGTTCCTCACTCTCTGTAATGAAGGCTTCTGAGCATTCTTGAAGACTGCATTGGAGAGAAAGAGAGAGAGAGGAGAGAGAATACGCACCACAGTCTCTCAACCTAATCTACCTGCAAACCTGTGAGGATAAATTGGGGAGGGAAAGAACCATGTGTGTCACCTTGAAAGAAATTGAATAACAAATAAATGCAATTTATTTACTTACAGTACTTACAGTCCGTAGAACTGTCCAGAAGTGGAGGCATCTTCCCTGTCTTCCCACAGGTTGCGTGATCAGAGAGGACCAGTAAACAGGCACAAACTGCAAGAAGGAAGAGAGAAGGCACCTAGATAGCTGCAACAGGTCCCCTGCTTGGGTGTGGGCTGCAGATGGTTCCCAACAATCCTTGGCACTGGTCCTGCTCTTTGATTAAGGAGACCAAAAAGGCACAGTTTCCCCAAGCCCTATCATGGAGTCCCCATCTGAACATGCCTGAAGTCTTCATTGCACTAAGACAGAGGAAGAACTGTGGAGAGGGCAAAGAATTCGTCCTAACCTTGTGCTCCCCTTCAAAGTTGCCTTGTGCAAAGCTCGGTGCAACATTGAATACAATGTTCAATTTCTCCTATGCGGAGGAAGGAGCAGGCCTGTAAAAGCCAGCCAAAATTTAATATAGGCTGCACCCTGCTCAATCAGACCAAAGACCTATTCAGTCTATCAGTCTGTTCTTGGGGAGGCTCACAAGCAGGGCATGAACACAACAACACTTTCCTGTTTGCAATCTCCTGCCCCATATCCCGATCCTGACTAGTTGTGGGCTCTTGCCTCTCCTATCCCATCCTATTCATTGACTTGCTTTATAGGCTCTTGAGCTGTCGGCCCTCATTCATTTCCCTAGGTACCTACCACCTCCATTGTAGACCTGCATCAGGAACATAGGAAGCTGCCTTCTGTTGATTGAAGACATTGGTCCATCTAGCTTAGGACTACACAAATGGCAGGAGCTCTCCATGATTTAAGGTAGGGGTCTTCAAGCCCAACCTGAAGATGTTGGTGGCTAAATCTGACACTTGAATGCCAAGCATATGCTCTACTGCTGAGCTACAGCTTTTCCTATGGGTCACAATTCTGATGTTTCATTTTTAATATGTCCCACCCCTCTATGCTCATCCCACTCTTCTATCCAAAATATTTTAAATATTTATCATTATGATTTAACAACTTTGGGTAAACTCATAATCCACCTGCAAGTTTCTCTCTCTCTCTCTCTCTCTCTCTCTCTCTCTCTCTCTCTCTCTCTCACTTTCTTGGGCTATGCATCCCCCCCCCTTTTAAACCACCCTTTGAATCTCTCTTTGTAAAACTCCTTAACTGAGCTTGGACAATTCTGAAAATTATTTTAGCTTTCTTTCTTTTTTAGCTTTTAAAACATTGCTGAAATATGTCACTTTGTATACAGCTGGCCTATGCCATTAACCAAGCAGTCCCATGAATTCAGTCAGCCTCAAATAATGGCATCGGCAATATTAAAGAACCGTCAATATCAAAATCAGAATTGTCAGTGTTTATTATTAGGCTTGAAACATCCACATTGCTCTTTTGAAGTTCTGAACAAGGGATGGGTGCAAAAAAGGAAAAGGGGGGAAAGCTTAGCATTTCCAGATGTTGGGTGTTTCTATAAATCCCAGTGAATTTGCTGTACAAATTATGAACATATGCTGAAAAATCGTAACCCTTAAGTGTGAGTGAATTATTTGCATCCCCATCCCCCCCCCTCAATTAAACCCCAGTTGAAAGTATTCAAATTGTTGCAATTCCAAATCTTTAGTTACACAATGTGCAGTAATTCCTTTCACTCTGTGCGACTTTCTCTTTCTGGAGGCAAGAAATCATGTGTAAAGGAAGCTAACATAATGTAAATGATAAGCCGAATCATGAAAGGAACTCAATGCTTAGGCTTCAGACTTGATGCCATGAGAGAGCAATTCTATCTCTGGCTGGGAAGCAATGGACCAGAATGGAGCATTGGAGCCTACCATCACACCCAGACACATACTCCAAAGCTCTGGGCTTGCACTGGCCAGAGCACGTAGTGCACTGCACCAGCTCTGGGCTTTTATTGGGCCTCTGGCCTTGAAATGGGCCAGCTTTGGAGCCAGCAGGTCCCTTGGTGACCTTCCTTTGCCCCACTGACATAGTACTCCATTTCAGGGTCATGTGTTGGTTGCTTTTGACTGGCAAGAACACCACTTGAAAGAGACGCCACAATTTTCATAGGCACAGAAGGGGCTTCCATAGCGGTGAACACCCAACCCCACCCGGGTACCAGCAGAGGGTTCTGCCACATCCAAGTCCTGAACAGTAGCATGGAACATGCTAGGATTGCTCACAATGCGTAGGGTTGCCATAAGTCTGGAATTTCCCAGACAAAACCGGAATACTGCAGTCGGCAGCTCAACAACTTTGCTAAATAAATAAATAAATAAATAAATCTCAACAACTTTTCTTCAAGTTGGCTATTTTATTATTTATTCAACCATCTATATACCACATAAAAACATGGTGTGTGAATGAGGTACAGTCAGATTAAAGCAATTCAGTACAGATAAAAATCAGTTAAAGTTAATCACCAATCAGAAAACCTACTTAAGATGCCTGCTGAGTTGTTGTTTTTAAAGATATTCATTCATTTCCCCCCCCAAAAGTATTTATATATTGCTGATATTGCTGTTATACAGCACTTACATAAAATATAAAGGCAGTTCACAACTTAAAATATCATAAATATCTGGCAACCCAGCTGGGTGGAGTATAAATATAATCATCATTATCATTATCATCACCACCATCATCATTTTAAAAAACAACACAAAAAGATTGCAGAAGTCCTTTCCTTGGTATTGGAATGGCATCAAATTGGCACTAGCCAATGCTCAGGAATGATAGAAGCTGTGGTTCAAAAAGGTTCCCCACTCATGCTTTAGGGACTCTATTGTGGTTCGAGGACCCGACCACCGCGACGTGAAAAGAAGACACAGGGACACGTGATATAAGGTTAATGGGCTAGAAAAGGCCACAACTTTATTGATTACAGCAATGAAAAGGTATTGGCTTAGGCATTGGATCGCGAAACAAGTGGGTTTATTCACCAGGGGTTCATCACCTGTTGATGCTAATCCAACTATAGGCTCACCCCTGCTGTCACCGAGGGTCGTGCCATGGCCTCCCGCCAAGCAGGCATCGGACAGAATACACGACCGCCAGATTCCTTTAACGGAATACCCCTAAACATTGAAGGCATAGGCAATGGCCACACCTAGCACTTCGACACACCACAGCACATTATTCCAATGCCTAACCTACCCACCAATACCACAAAAGTTGTGACGATTGCTACGAGGTAGGCGAAAAAACCAAAAAGCCTAATGCCAAATGGAAAAACTCCTACCAGGCCCCCCGTGCAACCGGGGTGACCAACCTAAGGTCCATAGCAAGGCCAATGACCTAAGCCCTAACTCAATGGGAGTGGAGGGTGGATGACTCGCACAGGACGACGAAGAGAAATGAGGCCGGGAAGAGGCTGACGCTGCAGCATCAAGGCTGCTGGACACGCCCCCCCATGGCACCTGGTTGGACGGCCACCGGGGGGGGGGGGCGTGAGCGCCAGCCAGGTGAGCTGGAGGCAGGGGGCTACGCCCCCTGCTAGGGGCGGTGTTCAGGCTCCCGCCCACAACCACTCCCCTCTCTTTCAGGGAGGAGAGTCTTTCCCAAATAACAAAGGGCTTTAAAAGTTAAAACTAGCACTTTCCTAACTCTCTCTTCCATGCTTTATGATTTGATGGGTACTGGGAAACATCTGGTTTAAAATCTAACTACAATCTGAGTATGTATGTATATTCTGGTGTAACATCTGGCTCCATATTCCTTTGTATTTATTATATAGTTTGTGAGGAGGTCAGCTGATTGGAAACCATGTAGTGATAAATAACAGGAGAAGAACCCTTCTGGTGCAGAATAGTATAGCTATCTTCTAAAATCTATTATGGTGACACTGATTTACACCCTGAGTAAGGGTGAATTTGAAATAAGGGAAGTATTCAGAAAGTAATATGAATATTGAGGCTGAGTTCTTCACAGGGTGAATTGCAGAACTGCACCCAACCTTTGAGTTATTGTTTTGGATATGTCACCAATGATAAGATGTGCTGCATGCTACATTATGCCTCCCTACCATAAATGTAACTGTTGAATGGTTCGGGTGGCTCTGTGTAAGGATGGATAGGACTTGCCTTGAGCTTGTTTGGAGGTTCTAGCAGGGGAGCGCAGCTATCGTATACCCTTGACCGAAGAACGGTACACTCCTTCTATCTGGGATGGTCGTCCTCTTCCACCGAGCGCGCAGCTTCGGGAGGGACGCACATGGAGCGGTGAGGGAGGAAGGGGACACCCGCCTAGCCAGCCAGATCAGCCGAATCAACCCTGGCGATCAATGGGGTGACAGATGTCGCAGCCAGATCGCCCTCACATCCCGGACACCGTAGAGCATATTCTCCTTCATTGCCCATTGTACAGTACGCTCCGTCAACGCGTGCTGTCCCCTCTTTTGGGTGGTCTGGAACCGCAGCAAGGTGAATGTGTGGGATTCTACCTATCCGACGTTGACCAAAGGGTAACGGCGGGGGTAGCCGAGTTTTTGGTAGCAGTCCTCCAAGGAGCAGGTTAACAAGGAAAACCACTGACTCTATATGTATATATATATATGCATTTAGCAAACTGCTGCCTTTTTATATATATTTCAAGGCTTTTATATGTTATTTTCTCTTTTAAGGTTTTATTTCCATAATGCCTAATAAAGGTTTGATAAAGTAAGTAGGATAGGACTTGCATGTTCCAATTTCCAATTAATTTCGATAGACCAGATTAATTTTCCAGATGTCCACTGGACATCATGAATATCAATCAAGAGTGCAAGTAAATTATGAATTAGACTATGTCCTAGAGCATGCTGTTAATATTGACATCATGCACCATTGACGAGAAACCTTTCAGTCCCTGTTGAGCCATTCAGTTTGTCTGTGTGCAACAGAATATTTGAGAGAGGGTTTGAAGACTGCTGTGCTGTCTATAGCCTGCTTAGAAAACATGGATATTTCTGTCTAAACTTTGGCTGCTATTACACTCACATGCTCACGGGAATAAGCACACTCAGTAGATTAACCCATTTCCGTGGAAAGTTGGGTCTGAACCGCCATGGCGAAGGCAGAGACCCATTGAAATCACAGGCGGAAGAAGCTTGTGAACCTGGGATTCGGCTGGCACCTTTTGCGCCTCCCCTACTCGCGGGGAAACCCTGTTTTGGGGATCCGGAGCGACATGGGGTGAGTGGCGCGGTGCTTTGAATCGACCGCTTCTTTCACGGAGTGAAGCCACATTGCTGTTGCCGGAGAGCGCTGACTTTTTCTTGTGGACAATTGGATTTTAAACAACAACTCGTGAGTAAAACGGAAAATTGGATCTTTAAATATCTTAATTTGGCATCGAACGGGGAAGGTTCAAAACAGGAAGTCCGCCTTCCCCTTTTGTAAATAGACTGAAGCAAAGAGCTTACAAGTTAAGGTCTCGGAAAGCCTTATGTAAAGGATTAAACTTCCATCGATTGAAATTATTAGATCCCCCTTCGAAGCAGGAGAAGAGGGGGGAAATTTTGGACTGTGTATCCTGCAGTGATTGACGTTTCGGGAGAGTTCATTGACAGTGAAGAGAACGGATGTTGACAGTCAGTTAAATAAGAGAAATATATTGTTTCCATTGTCCGCTTCTGCGTTTAAAAGGGAGGGAAAGTATCTGAAAATTGAAACTATTTTTACTTTTTGATCTGTGTTGGAAAAGATTGATACAAGTGGAGACTGTTCCCCTCTAGAGGGAGCTTTTGAAACTGTTACAAGAGTGGAGCTGGGAAATCTCCAGCTGCTTGATAAGAACTGTGAGAACTAGAGATTGACCTTGGATATTCAAGAATGTCGACAGGAGAAGCCTTATGGACTGCATTTTCTAAGATAAGCCACTTGTTGGAACAGCTTCATAAAAAGATGGATGCTATGACTACTAAAATTGACATTTTGGAACCAATAGTGAGCACCAATACAGAAATTATTCAGGATTTGGCAAAGGAATCTATTTCAACAGGACAAATTGCTGAAAAGGAGAAGGAGAAAGTTGCTGTTCTCGAACCTAAAGTAATACAAGGGGGAGTCTTAGCCTTACAGAGGCAAATTGAGGATTACAAGTTGAGGCCCTTTATGATTGAGACTAGAAAAAGTCAGTTTTTGAAGATCAGAGCCTGGCCTGGACTAGAAAAGGAAAGTTGGAAAGATCCCTCTATGCAGGGATTAACTGACTTTTGGAATATGGACTTGTGGGGGCCTTTTCTTTTTTGTAAGCTTTAAAAGTAATAAATATTTTTTATTTTTTTTTAAAAAAAGGTAGATTAACCCATTTCCTTTTTCTGTAAAAGATGGACCATCCTACTATATCACCTTCTTTTCAGATTCATCAGTGGTTGAATACAAGTCGTAAGAAAATGCAAAACTGACTTGACAATCCTCACCCTGCCCCTAAGCCAAGCATGCACTGGTTAGATTTCCAGGTCAACACATTCTTCCATCTTCCAGCTTTACGGACATATGGAAGTGAAGCCCAAGAATCACAAACATCTGTAAGTAAAATTGAAATGGCACTAGTGGTGAAGGAAAGAAATAAGCCCTAAAACAGGCTTCCTCAACCTTGGCCCTCCAGATGTTTTTGACCTACAACTCCCATGATCCCTAGCTAGCAGAACCAGTGGTCAGGGATGCTGGGAATTGTAGTCTCAAAACATCCCGAGGGCTGAGGTTGAGGAAGCCTGCCCTAAAAGGATAGTACATTTTATACATGAGGGGAATGCCATGCATGGCTAAATACCAAGAGGTCTTCTTTTCCCAAGATGGGCTAAATTTTCAGCCTGACTAGAGTCCAGTACATGGACTGGTGCTTGGCTAAACACTACCCTCAATTTCAGTGGTATGTGTCTAAGGGACAGCTATATTATCACGATGTTCATTGGTTTTCAAGTACGACAAAATGACAGCCGAAATGGGCCGTTTATGCCTACGCTTGCCTGTCACTGCCTATTATCCCTTGCAATCTTGGCAGCTGAGCACATCGTCTACATGGGATAATGGGGGAAGCAACGTATGAACTTATTTCATTAATAACCAAAGGGAAAGCGGTATTTAGATATACAGCAGGCCTAGAAGAGCTGTGCAATCTTGTAGTTGCTATTTTTATCTGATTGTGGGGTGGGAGTGGGGTCAGGAGCTGGAAGTCTTAAAAACACAGAGAAGAGCAAAGTAGATTGGTCTGAAGGCAACTGAAAAGTGACATTACTTGTAAACAGTCTTAGATAAAGGGGGAAAGTACCAAGATAGACATGCATGTATCTTCTTTCAAGTATCAACCTTAGCCTTTAGGCCTATGCATTTGTTAAGAGTTTTCTCCAAGCTCTGACTGACCAAACTAAAGTTTATGCTATCTGGCCAAGCTAAGATTCCTTTTCCAGCCACGGATCTTTCAGCTGTTGTTGCTGCTGCTCCTGCTGCTATTATCATTATTTTCATTTTTGCATCAGCCTTTCTTCTATGAGAGTCCAGGGTTGTGAGCAGCATAAAACACAATCTTTACAATTTAAAATATTTTAAAGACTTGCTTAAAAACGATATACCAACAACACCAGTAGCTGAGACTGAAATAAACATTATACCCAGATTAGAAATGAGAAACCTCCCCAGTACATGATGATTTTCCCCAAACCCTTTAAAGCCAAATTTTCAACAGAGATTGTAGATAGATTTTCCTTTCTTCTTCACAGGAGCAGAGAACTCTTAATTAAGTTGAGTGTATTCAGGTAAATCTGTAGTGACTAGGACAAGCTAAGTGATGTGTCTTCCCTGGTATATAGCCGCAAAACTAGTTACTCTGTCAAATGAGAAGGTGGGTTTTTTTATTTTTTTAAAAAATGGTATTCAGAAGGCCTCAGGGAGCGGTACAATCTAGGAGAGCTATTTTTACCTTATTAAAGATGGCGCAGAGGAGAAGAGTTGAAGATATTTTTAATATTTGAGGAAGTAAAGGTGAATTTTCCAGTTTTCTGAGATAAATTAATTAGTCACGTTGCCTGGGTCAGATCACATCTTAATAATGTAGAAACTGTGTTGCATTCAGCTAATTAAATCTGTGGTGTACCCATAAGTTCAGTCAAGCTTATAATTCAGCACCCAACATTTCTCCATTCCATTGACCAAAAACGACAAAAACAACACCCCGGCATGCATTAAGGCCCCTGCCATGGCTTGTACAGAACCAGTTAATAAACTATCAGTAGCCGTGGGTAGCCTAAATTCAGTAACCATGGTCCAAAACATGGTGTTAGAAGTAGACACAAATGTACAGCATATCAAGCCAGAGGTGAGGAACTAGTGAATGGTGAACTAGATATAGTCCATGGGTTCTTCTCATCTGACCTACAATGTGTTCGCTTTTATCTGCACTTTGCTTCACAGGTTTAGGCTTGCGGGGGGGGGAGCCTCCTGTTAGAGCCAAGAGGAGGCTATTTTAAAAGCCCAATTGCAGCATGGGAATTATTTTCATGGATAGTATATGTGGGAAGGGAATAAGCAGTCTCCATGAAGATCACTCTCCTCTGGCTTTTTTTCAAGCTCACTTGGTGAGAATAGAGATATGTTGTAGTTGTAGTTGCTATTGCTATATTAAATTTATATGTCGCCCTTCATCCAAAGATCTCAGGGTGGTTCACAACATAAAAATACAGGGTAAAAGCACAAAATAATTAGTTAAACAATACAATACAATACACTGGTGAAAATTTGTCAGCATCCTAGTTCTTGTTGCCATCTTTTCCTCTCTTTGATTCTTGACCTTGGTACCTGGAATTCATTTTCTAAAATGATTTTTATTAAGACAAAGAAGAACAAAAGACATTTTGTATACCCATAACCACTTCACTTACTTTTGCTTTGTCATCACTACAATGCCATAGGTGCCCTTAGTCCTGTAAGCATAAATACACTTTCTTGTGGTGTGTTGTCACACACCCTTCCAGACCCCTACCATATCAAAGACCTTGACCCATTTTTGCCTTAATCCTGACTTTGTATGGTACAGCTAAGCAAGTGTTGCTCAACCAATGTCTCTCTTTACCTGCTACATGGATAAACATCTGAGAAATTTTGGTAAACTAGCACACTGCATCAGGCACCAGATTCAGCACTTTGGACAGCTGCCACCAGCCGTGCACCACTAGAGCCTTCCAACAGCATACAGTGGTACCTTGGGTCAAGAACTCAATTCGTTCTGGAGGTCCGTTCTTAACCTGAAACTGTTCTTAACCTGAGGTACCACTTTAGCTAATGGGGCCTCCCACTGCTGCTGCCGCCCCCACACGATTTCTGTTCTCATCCTGCAGCAAAGTTCTTAACCTGAGGTACTATTTCTGGGTTATCGGAGTCTGCCACCTGAAGTGTCTGTAACCCCAGATACCACTGTATAGGCAATTGTTGCTGCAGCCACAAGTCACCTGCTCCTCCTGAATAGACTTACCTTGAAGTAGTGACAGAGGGAAGCCAAGCAACCACTTTGCTTTAACTTCCACGATGCAATTGGGCTTTGCAATGTGAGATATATACTATGGTGGCTGCCTGCAACTATGTAACTGCTTTTCTCTGACCATATTACTGCACCACCTCTAGGTAACCTCATGTAATGGAGTGGGTAACTCATAGCTACAGCACTGTTAGGACCAATCCCTGCCCCCATGTCACCAGGAGACCCAAGTATTGGTTGGCACCATTGACAGTGTTGGCAGGGATGTAAGCAGGGACTTGGTGGTGGTGGGGACATTGACGGCACTATGTCAAGGGTCCACTCAAGCCTGGCTCTTGCCCTCCACCACTCAACTCACTATGGTGCATTCATACAAGGGGCCCTGGAACTATCTAGAACTTTTCTGTACAACGCTCATAAAACCGACTGTAGTAATTTGCCGTGCTATTTGCCATGCTACTTCCTGGTGTGGCAGAGTGCTAGGGAAAGATGGTCCAGGTAAAGCAGTTTAAAAACAAATGTAAATGTGTGCAGATTCAGTATTTTCTCTCAGAAGAAGGTAGAAGGCAAATATGGCAATTTGATTTAAAATACAGCATTGTGCTACTGCACTGGGGGCCATTCTTATGAATCCTGTTCTAGGACCTTTTCTTATTCAATGCACTGAAATAACAGTAGCGAGACAGGACCTTCTTTCTTGGAATTGCCCCAAAGATATAGTGCAGTCTGTCTTATCTCTGAGCGCTAAAGCAGAAGAAGGGCTGCAGGCTTGCCAACCATTTTGAGGCGGCACATCCTGTACTAATTGGCCTCCCTTACCGCAAGGTCTCAGCCGCGGCATCTTAGTGCACTCTTTAGCATTTCCTCTGCAGCAATTCCGCCACCCTTCTTTTTCCTTCAGCATCTTTACCACAATATTTCCTATTGATCCTCTGTCACGGGGCTTTCTTTTCTGAGCAACTTGGTCCAGTTGCTCACTTCACTCTTCCTTCTCCCTCTCCCTCCCTCTCCAGCTTTATAGGCTCTGAACACTTTATTGTATGAGTGTTTTTAACCAGCCTGGTATCCAAAGCAGTGGATCAATATAGGAGTGTTTAAATCCTCCAGCCTGAATTGGAGGCCTTTGCAACTATCTGAATAAAGCAAAGCTAAATATTGCTTGAAGAGGGTCAATTATCAGGAGTGTGTGTGTGTTAAAAATTAGATGTTGGGTTGCATTGATTGACTCAGTGGAAAATCTGCCTTCAATTTCTATTCTTGATGGGAATTTATTTATTTATTCATGCATATATACATTTTATGTACTGCTGAAGAAATGGTGCTATGGAGTCGTAAAATCATAGCTAAAATGTAAGAGATACAGGGTATCAAAGTTCTAACCCGTAGTACTAAGTTATAACACCGAGCAACACAATGTGAAAAAACTTTCAACCATCAAGGAAAGCCTGAAAGTTAGCTGTACCATCTTCTGGTTTATAGCCTAGACATTCATAGAATCACAGAATCATAGAATTGTAGAGTTGGAAGGGACCCTGAGGGCCATTCATATGGGCACATATTATAAATATATGGTCAGGCCTGAGATCACGAGGTGGCATCTGCTGGTGATGTGGCCTGAGAAAAAGAGTCCACCATCATTCATTGCTTTTCCAGCTTGTATCTCAATTAGAGTCTTGTTGAACATGACAGAATGATTACCACCCTCTTGAACTTGGTTTAGGAATCTGACTAATTTGAATGAAGGTATTAGCAGTACCTCTGCAGGAATTCATGAGATTGTGCCACTAAATTAAAAACATTAAAATCTTGCAGACATACAAATGCAAACATGATGATACCTATGTTCATGCTACCTGAGAATGATCTGAGAGTCTGAGAGAGGAAAAGGAGCTTGCTGAAATTTTCTAATTGCTGCTGAGATGTGAGTCTTGTGAGAATTTACCATTTCTTTGCTTCAAAATACAAAAATGAGGAGTTCAAAGAAAAGTAATTCCATCATGAATAATCATAATAGCTGCCAGGCATGTGACCTTTTTTTTTGCTTGGCTTGTGTCATAGACTTGACATTTCTTGACTACACATGACCTCAGTCAGCTGAAAATGATCTCACACAAATCATTCCTTGCATATCAGTATTTTTTAAAATGTCCTTTGAAGCATGATTGTCTTTTCAGAATGGAATTCTTTTTTAATTCTTCGGGGAATGTGTCATCCCTCACATTCTGGCACTTTAGCATAAAGCTGGAAGTAGAGCTTGAGAAAAGAAGCTGAAACATGGTGTGGGATTTATGCATCTTCCAAGTTCCCTCATGCGATTAAGCAGCCCTGCACACTCAGAATGTCTCTGTTTTTGGCATGAAGACATGTGCAGAAAAGGATGTGCAGGTAAGGATGGACAAATGTGTCAATTTCAGTTTCTCTCAGATTGTCATTCCCCTATCCAGTCTTAAATACAGTTCTCTACATTTCTGCTTCATTTCATGATTTTAAAACTTTACTTTAAAAAATCCTCATAGAATTTTATCAAACTTATAGTGAGAATTTCTCCTACTAGTCACATGTTTTATGCCTGATATTCATAATTTAACCTAATAATAATGCATTTTGCATTTTATTTTCAGTAAAATAAGTATTTGTGCATTTTTGTATATGTTACACGGCTGTAGTACTTCACTTAAAAATTTGGATGTGCGACTTTGTAAGAGTACTGTATTTATTCTCATATTATTTTGGAAACTTTGAATCAGGGAGGTTCACCTTTGAATATGAACTACCATATTTTTTGCTCTATAAGACTCACTTTTTCCTTCCTAAAAAGTAAGGGGAAATGTGGGTGCGTCTTATGGAGCGAATGCAGGCTGCGCAGCTATCCCAGAAGCCAGAACAGCAAGAGGGATTGCTGCTTTCACTGCGCAGTGATCCCTCTTGCTGTTCTGGCTTCTGAGATTCAGGTTTTTTTTTTCTTGTTTTCCTCCTCCAAAAACGAGGTGCGTCTTGTGGTCTGGTGCATCTTACAGAGTGAAAAATACGGTAAATCAAATCCCCACCCCCACCCCAGCACATTGGCCTATCAGTATTAATGATACTATGCATACATCCCAAAGATCTTAGTTACATGTCTAGCAACACTTAAATATTCACAATCTGTATGCTTCTTTTCTTGGGTTAAACTTGCTAGTAGAGAAATCCCAAGAGGGAATCTTTTCCTGCTTGAGCCTGACAGGTTCTTCCTGTGAGAAGAGTCTTCCCTTTTTTTAGCACAATGCATGCTTCACTCCTCTTAATATTCGTCAGAAAGAAACCCTGAAATTTAGACAGGATGGTGGAGGAGAATAAATTGATCTGCTTGAAGTCAAATTGCTGACTGTAAACTGGGCTATTTTCAGATTGGCGATGGCCTGTATCCAGACTGTACTGAACAAGGGTGAGACAAGTAAATAGGAACTGCTACACTTTTCCAGTTTCATCTGCAAACATTGTGATTAATATCAAGGTATGGAGGAGGAGATTACATTTAAGGACACAGATTTCTGCATGCTTGGTCAGCAGAACAAGGATTAGAAAGGGCCATACATTTAGGATGTTAATATTGTGGTGTAGTCTCTTTGTGGGGAAAATGATGTCTGATAAGTGAGAGAATTAGATTTGGAAGGCTATATTTGTGATAAAATTAAGATTCCTCTGCTTAAGAGATAGGGCATCATCCTAATGAAATAGTAATTGTCTCTCTCTCTCTACCATTTTTCCTGGGAGAAGCTCTGTGCCTTTAGCAGTTACACAGCAGACAGAATTCCACAGGTGTTGCTTTTAGCACAGCTGCACCAATGGGGAAGAGGCAATCCCCATCACCACCAGTTTAACCTCTCTCTCAAATGGACATACAAGTAGGGCTTCTGTCGCTGCTTGTAAATCTCTTACAGGGTCATATGGCATAAGCACCCCCAAGCCATTAAGGCAGGGGTCAGCAACCTAAGGCCCATGGGACACAAGCGACCCATAGGGGTCATTTAACTGGCCCACGAACTGCCCCCAAACTGAGCCTCCTGCTCGGTGAGTCCTGGCGCGCTGTGCTAAACTAGCACAACACGGCACGGGGACTCACTTCTGTGGCGCTGGAAATCGCATCTGCGCAGATGCAGATGCCAGAAATTGCATCTGTGCAAATGCATGCACCAGAAATCACACCTGCGCAGACACAGACGCCCAACAGGTGCGTGCAATCCAGCCCATGGACAGATCTCCACTGGAGTGAACCAGCCCAGGCGAGGTAAACCTTGCCGACCCCTGCATTAAGGACTTTAAGGGACCAGCACCTTGAATTGGGCCTTGAAGCATATAGGCAGTCAGTGCAATTGACACTTTATTGGTGTAATAGTGTCTCTTGAATCTTCATTTTGGGTATGTGGGCAAATAGCACATTCTAGAACACTATCCTTGATTAGGCAATGTGATGAGTAGGGGTGAACCAGGAGGTGGTGCCTGAGCAATATTTCCACCACTTCCATATTAAATAACCTCAAAGAACTTTCTCATATCAAGATCCAGTGCATATACTGAAACATTCAGGGCACTCAGACTCTGAATGTAACTTGAAACTGAACAGGATTGTGTTATGCAATCCACTTTCCATATTTTTGCTATTGTCTTTATCAGGCATCCTTAATTACACCATGGAAAATGTTTTGATATTCTCCATAGGAGCACAGTGCTGTTACACTAAAACAATAAAGATCTCTCATTATTCACATTACATAGTCTGCAATGATTATGGCAAATAAAAGACAAACAATTGACTTTAGTGTTCAAATCCAATCTTGCTAATTAAATGTTTGAAGAAAGCCATCTATGGCATGTGCTTGCTATTGTTATTCAGATATTCAGCAATGATTTCTCCTGCAGTGAATAGAATGCATTTGTCTAAATTTGCTGAAAACAGATCTCTTCAGTCTATTAGAGGTATTAATAGTGGCAAGATCAGCAAAAAAATTGTTATGATATTAGTAAGCTATAAGAGCAGAACAAGGATGTTCCAAAACAGAACCCACAAATTATTGGGGAGGGATGCTTCTGAAATTTCCCTCACCCGAATTCCTTCCTGTCTTTTTGAAATCTGAATTACTCTTGTTTCTAAAGTGGAACAGTTGTTAGGAATCATTCATTGTACTATGTGGACTTGAATGTGCTCCAGGGTTGAGCAGGGTTCAGCTCTAGCAGCATCTGTTTTCCATGCTCAGGTTTAGACCTAGAACATATTGAATAGATGCATAATGTCATTGAACAGGTGCAAAAAGCATTTTTTAAAGGTTACTGACTAATAATGGCAAGCCCCCATACATCAGGGCTCCCTGTTCAGATGGTGTAGTCCCCAGATAAACTTGAAATTAGCCACATCTTTTATTAGATAACTGATTTCAACTTGGTTTGTCCCCTTGAATTATTACAGCATGTGACACTTATGTAGGATTTGCCTGGTACAAATTGCTTGGCAAATAACATTCTCATTCATTTTCAAATAATTCCTCTGAGAGAGGACATTGATTTCCAGTTTTGAGATGGGTAGCTAAGGCTGAAGTTCACCCAATGTATTTAGCATACATTTGAGGGTAATTTAAGGGAACTTTGATTTTTCCATCAGTGCAATTCAGATTTTGCAGAAACATCTCCAGCATTATGTTGGAGTAGCTGAGCTAGACAATACAATCCAAGAAGCTAGCAAATCATTTGGTCCTGCAATCCCACAGATGTCTACTCAGAGGAAAGTACCACTGAATTCAATGACAATTACTCCTAGGTAAATTTGGATGGGATTGCAGCCAAATAACACAACCCTAATCCCCTGATTTGTACTGCTGTGGAGGGGGTTATCCATTGGCCTC
Organism: Podarcis erhardii; assembly: GCF_964252035.2. NCBI lineage: Eukaryota > Metazoa > Chordata > Lepidosauria > Squamata > Lacertidae > Podarcis > Podarcis erhardii. The sequence goes on along the minus strand of NC_138497.1, from coordinate 91,037,716 downwards.
AGCCTGTGAGGAATTCCACCATGGTTGAAGGTGCCTGCTACAGTCATGTAAAGCACTACTGGCAACATTCCCAACAGTGGTACCTAGACAACTTAAGTACAGAAGAAAAGCCTGATGGCTCAAGCCAGTGGCTCATCTAGTCCAGCATTCTGTTGTCACAGTGGCCAGTCAGATGCCTGTGAGAAACCGACAACCAGGATCTAAGCACAACAGCATTCTCCGCTCCTGCAGTTCCCAGCACTTCATATCAGGAGTCACAATGCCTCTGACCATGGATGTAGAACATAGCCATCAGAGCTGGTAGAATGTGATAGCTTTATGCTCCATGAATTTATGTAACCATAATCTTCTAAAGCCATCAAAGTTGGTGGGTATTGCTGCCTCCTGTGGGAGTGAGTTCCATATTTTAAATGTGCATTGTATGATGAAGTACTTTCTTTTATCTGCCCTCAATCTTCCACCATTCAGCTTCACTGGATGTCCATGAATTACAGTGGTACCTCAGGTTACAGACGCTTCAGCTGACAGACTTCACTTACCCAGAAATAGTACCTCGGGTTAAGAACTTTGCTTCAGGATGAGAACAGAAATTGCGTGGCAGTGGCATGGCGGCAGCAGGAGGCCCCATTATCTAAAGTAGTGCTTCAGGTTAAGAACAGTTTGAGCTTAAGAACGGACCTCCGGAACGAATTAAGTTCTTAACCCGAGATACCACTGTATAATGTTACGAGAGAGGGAGGAAAAAAATCCTCTATTCACTTTCTCCCTGCCATGCATAATTTTATATACTTCTATCATTTCTCCTTTTACTAGCCTTTTCTCTCAACTAAAAAGTCCTACATGCTGCAAACTTTCCTTCTAGGAGTGTTGACTATGCCCTTTTCTGAAACTTTTCCAACATCACAGTATCCTTTTTTGAGGTGAGGTGACCAGAATATGAGGTGACACAATATTCCAAATGGACAACCTGGAGCTTGTTTGGGGGAAAAATGTGTAATGCCCTCTACATTTCACCCTGGCCAACACTACCAGCAGAACATAGGATGTGCTGGTTGATCCAATCCTTCACCTCACTGCTCTCTGGTTAAAGTTGGATTTCTTTGTCTGAATCACTGATAAATTCACAAGCCAGCCTAAGACATTTTGTTGTCTCAGGGCAAAATGGCTTCTTCTCCTACCCATTGAGGGAGTTGTCCCAGACCTGCTTAAAGTAATGGTTATTAAACTGCTTCTTAAAAAACCCCAACATGTTTGTTTGGATCTGGACAATATGGCCAACTATCACCAGAGTCTCAAATCTTCAATTCTTCGGCAAGGTGATTGAGTGGTTGGTTGCTGAACAATTTCTGGCATTCCTGGAGGGTGGGGACCACTTGGATCCCTTCCAGTCGTGATTCAGACCTCATCATGGGGCTGAAACCAGCTTGGTTGCGCTGGTCGATAATCTCTGGTGGGCCAGAGACTGAGGTAAAAGCTGTTTCCTGGTCCTGCTGGATCTCTCAGTAGCCTTTGACGCCATTGATCATGACATCCTTCTGTAACATGCACAACTTTATACTCTGACACCATTGTCCACCTCCTGTCATTTGCTGCTGTACCATCTATCCAATAGTAGGGCTGGCCCTGTAAATTCAAATACTGCTTATCCTTTGGCACTCTAAACTCAAAGAATCAAGTCCTTAGTTTGGGAAACTATAAAATAAGGATAGGGAAAGCTACCTTTCTATTGATAGATGATTTTTCTCCTTCCAAGCTAAGTGGCGTAAGAAACAGCTATAAGAGCTTTTTAAGGTTTTGAGGGAAACTCATTTTAGGCCTTTCCACTACATAACTTTATACAATTGGTAAGATAGTTTAGATAGTCACAGATCATAGATTCAAAAAGGAGCAAGATGAGGAAACTGTTAAAATAATTTTAAAACTGAAATGGGAATGTCTCAAGCAGTGAGCTATGCAGCAAGGCAGCCTCTCATTAAACTTCATCCAGCCTAAGCATAACACATGCAGAGTTGAAGAACTGATTTTTTTTTAAAAGGGGACATTTCTGACAACCACACACAGGGTTGACCGAAACATTTTGCTGCCTTCGAGAAAGGATAAGATGGCACCCCACATGTGCCAAGCAGAAGCTGACCATACAAGCAGGTGAATCATACTTCAACTCTGGTGTCCACACAGCAACTTCCAACATACCTGAAAGCAGCAGACTCACAGAAGGCATAGGGGAGACCATGTGGCAAACACAAGTCTGTTCTGCCTTGGACATCCTTGCTGCTATTCCTTACCCATCAGCACCTGTCATCTGCGGATGCCACTTCATGCTGCCTAATGTTAGGGTTCGCCCTGATCCCACAGTCATGAAAGACGGTACTACTTGTGATAATAATCACACATAGCACTGGAACTAAATTCATCTTTATGAGATTCAGAATGCCTCAGAATGCTATGTAAGATTCTGAATGCCCTGAGAAGACTTCATTTAACTTCTGACTGTCACAAGTGGCATAATATATTGCTGCTAACATATCCAACTTCCCAAATGGGGATGCTTGACAAATTTGTGAATTTTGATATGAAGTGCCCTCCTGGGATTAATATGCTGATTGGAACTGAGTTATCCATCAGCTTTTGCATTTCCCAAATGTTCCTATTTAGTTATTGGCTCAAAATACATAACAAAACATGCTTTCAAATTCATACTTTGAGACAAGAGACATTTAGAAATATTAATGTTGAAAGACGAATATATTTGAATCAGAGTGCTTTAATGCAAATTTGTGTGGGGTTTTTTTTTTTAATGCAGCCTAATGTAGACATGGGATGAGGCATATTTATGGATGAACAATAGGATCAGACATAGACTGTCTCCCATTCAGTCTCCAAACCCTCTTTCGCTACACCATCAGCGAACCATTATGTTATACTTTCAGAACGGCTGAGCAAGCATTTGCAAAATTTCAATGTCAGCTACCTGGAGGTAGCAGCAATGGTCAGGGGGTGCCTATTGGCTCAGGCTTGTATATCAGAAGCATCAGGACCTGTCCTCAGACATGCAAGCACTAGCTTCTTCCAAGCCAGACAAGTGCAATGCGCTTTACATGGAGCTGACTATGAAGACCTTCAATTGGTGAAATATGTGCCCACCCAGATGCTAATGAGGACCAGAAATGTAGAATATGTAATACTATTTTTCAGCCAATTCCATTGGTTGCCAATATGTTTCCAGGTGCAATTCAAGGTTTTGGTGTTGGGGTATGGTGTAAAGTGATTTGGGACTGCGTTACCCCCCCCCCACATGACCCTTCCCTATACACTAGGACAGGCATCCCCAAACTTGGCCCTCCAGATGTTTTGGGACTACAATTCCCATCATCCCTGACCACTGCTCCTGTTAGCTAGGGATGATGGGAGTTGTAGTCCCAAAACTTCTGGAGGGCTGTGTTTGGGGATGCCTGCACTAGGCTCTAGTTCAGAGGTCATGCTGAAGTGTGTATGAGTAAAATCAAGTCCTTTATGGTGGCCTCCTTAGTTCTGGAATTCTGATCAGGTTAACCTGTGCTTGTTCTTTTTTGCACAAACTTGTAAGAGGGCTATGAAAAATCTGGTGCCAGGGGGTCATATATGCAGTGCAGTCTCGCCGCACTGACTGCTGCTGGTGTAAATATAAAATCAATTAATAATATCTTAATGGGGTCTAACACAGAAGTGAAATAGGTCAAAGAGTAAATATATTTTCCCCCTACCTCTTTCTCTTTTTTAAAAAAACTCTATTAGTTTCAATTTTGGCTAAAGGACATACTGTCAGGAAAAGTGACACCGGTGAATCAGCTAATTAATTCTTTCCAGAGCCATAGCAGCTCCCACGACTGTTGGGGAAAAGGCTGTGTTGACAGAGCCTTAACTGCAGAGATTTTATAATCACAAATCAAGGATTTTTGAAAGATATTTGTTACACAGTCTAATCTTCAGGGACCGGAGCTAATCCAGCATCGGACGTCAGATGCCACAGGCAACTTTGGATGTATATATTTTATGCTTGTTTGTTTATTTGCTAAATCTCATGATATACTGCCTATATCATTACTGTGATTTAATAGACAAAATCTGATTTAATAGACAAATTAGGCAAAATAGAACCACTGGGTGATTTGTGGGAACATTGTGATCACAGAGCTTTGACATAATGGATGGCATCATGGGTAAGCCAATGAGGTGTGCAAAACTTGAGGAAATAATGAGGCTCGGAACTCAAAAGTAATTTGTAGGGAAAAACTCAACACACTGTCTCACAAAATGTGAGCAGGAGTCTGATAATAGTTCCTGTCTGGCACAGTCCTATATTTCTCTGTAGTTGTTTTTAAAGGAAAAGGCAAATAAGCCATTGCTTATAAAACCCAGGAAAGGGGAAAGTGTAGCACAGACATTTAGGAGTTCATGGGATTCAGGAAAGCGGCTGAGGAGGGTGATGTTGCACCTCACTGATAATGTGCAAATAGCTAGGAATGAAGAACAATTAATGCCGGGAGGTGTGTTCTCACTTCAGCTGACACTTTGAGGTTGAAGGGCTCTGGGAAAGGCCATGAGGGAAAACAGCCACTGTGATCTGTGATGCAAGATGAGCTCTGTAGAATTGCAGCACTGCACTGGAGGATACTCATGCAGTATCCCAGGATATTCTGCACATTGGTCATTGTGGTGCCAAGAGATTCCAGGCTCTAACACAGCAATGCAATTCCTCTTTCCACTTCAAAGATGTAGGTGGTAGTGTGGTCCAGGGGCTAGAATGTTGGACTAGCACCCAGGAGGCCAGGGTTCACATGCCCACTCAGTCATGGAGCTCATTGGGTGACCTTGGGCCAATCACGGTCTCTTAGCCTAACTCACCTTTCAGGATTGTTGTGAGGATAAAATGAGGAAGGGAAAAGCATTTATTTATTTATTTATTTATACATACATACATACATACATACATACATACATACCCCACCCATCTGGCTGGGTTTCCCTAGCCACTCTGGATGGCTTCCAACAAAACATTAAAATACAATAATTCATCAGATATTAAAAACTTCCCTAAACAGGGCTGCCTTCAGATGTCTTCTAAAAGTTGGATAGTGGTTAATTTCTTTGGCATCTGATGGGAGGGTGCCACTACCGAGAAGGCCCTCTGCCTGGTTCCCTGTAACTTTGCTTCTTGCAGTGAGGGAACCGCAAGAAGGCCCTCGGAGCTGGACCTCAGTGTCCATGAAGCTCTTAGAAAATAAAGATGGGATATAGCCCCCAAGAGCTACAATTCCCAGAGAGAATTTAACAGTCAATCCCTCTTCACATGGAACTCTGAGGACTGTACCTCTGTGGGGGGAATAGGGGGCCTCCAAACAACCCTCAGCACAGCTCCCATAATTCTTTGGGGAAACCATGACTGTTTAAAGTGGTATCATAGCACAGTAAATGTATGATGCGAATGTGGCCCAAGTCTGAAGCACTAGGCAGAGGATTTTCCCTCCATCAATGTGAATCAGCAGAAATCACCAGCACACATAGAATTAGCATGATGTCCATTTCACAGGGCTCAGGTAACCAAAGTCACATTCAGATTTATTCAAAGAAGAGAAGAGAAGAGAACTCCAGGAATCAAATGCAGAAGACCAAGAACCTTGAAAGAATGAAGTGTTAGGGTGCCTGCAATGTCACAGCAAAGAACAGTCAACTATATATTCAGCACCAATTGTTTCTAGAAACAACATGCACATCTTGCAACCCACTGGGAAATTCACTCTCATTTCCAGGAAAGCTACGCTTATCTTATCATGATAGGATACAGGCTCCCCTGTTTCAGATTCCTCATGAGGATGGTAATCTGGGGTTGAGCTGGGAGGCAGGCAGACAGGCAGAGGGATGGGGCATGAAAAACAAGTGAGGCAGTGCTGACGGATGAGTTGCTCAGAGAAGAAGTCAAAGTGGGAGCCACCCGACTCTATAATGCTATAAGTATAGGTTCAGATGGGTCCCTCTTTGACTTCTGTATCATAGGACCCCTGCTAAGATGCAATGCTATCCTCAGGCTCTCTGGAAAAGTGACCTTGCATCATGGCAGAAAGTAGACTGCTCACCAGCAAGACATTAGCATTTGGGGCTTGCTCCCAGTTTCAAGAAGTCTGATGCCTTACAGTGCTAGCAGGGGCTCTGAAAGCAAACTTTCCCTACAAGAAATATTTCTGCCTGTTTGCTTTGCTCCTTTAACAACACTGGCTTCTCTGAACAGCTGCTCACGATCCTCTGATGCTTGAGTGGCAATTCCGCCTGCCCCCCACCCCCCTAGAAAGAGAGAGAGAGAGAGAGCTGTATGTGTGAAAGAAAAAAAAATGATTTCCAGCAATCAGCAGGGGGACACAAAGGCAGGTGTGAATGAAACCCCGCTTTTCTTGCTTCTAGAAATAGAAGCGGTTTCAAGCTGGCAACGTATTAAGGATGAGCACCCACCCCATTCCATTATTGTTCCATGTGTTCAGTCTGCCTGTGTTGGGAGAATTTTAAAAATTAATTTCAGAATTGCCAGTTGCACTTTGCTGTAGTTTTTAGTCCCTGTGTCTCCCTCACTCCTATCTTTCCCCTTATGGGTTATCACTGTGCACCAGCACAGAGGAGCATTGATTAAACCACAGCAGGAAAAAAAGAATTTCAGTGTGATTACATGATTGCATCAAGATTATTTTTTTGCACGCTGATTTTGCCAGGGCACAACACTGCCTTCTCTGTAGCTGCAATCTCATACTCTTTTGGCTGCAATCCTATACCCAGTCCAATGCAAACACTGGTTCTGGCTGCAATCCTATACACCCACTTAACTGGGAGCAAGTCCTATTAAATTCCATGTGGATTACTACTGAAGCTTTGGGTAGACATGGATAAGATTGCACTGCATATCAAAAAGGTTCTGGATGCAACAATCAGATGATATATTGAGGTTCCTTTTTGTGACTTGATTCACTCTATGCTCATTGGTAGCATATAAGAAGAACCACAAACTGAGAAGTGCAGCAAATTGCACTTTCACAATGACAAGAACAAAGTCTAGAAATAAATATATATGCGGTAGGGTGACAGATTGCTAAGACATCACTATCCTTATTAAACCATTCTAATCTCCCATGCAATTGGAATCACACAAGGGAAAATGGGGATTAGCCCTAGCTTGGCTGACCTCATCACCATCTTCATTGCCCTGCATGATTAGGGTAGCAAATGTTTGCAGTGGATAATCCACCACCTTCCAAGGGAGTCTGTTCCACCGTCAAATAGATCTTACCACCAGAAAGTTCTTCCTAATATTTAATGAGATTTAAATGGGTCAATTTTCTTAGGCATACCTAAGACATAGGAATGACAAAATAATGAAAACAAGCAAGGTGGTTGAGAAAGCTTTTGCTCCCCATAGAAATTGGGCCTATTTCTTTCTCCCCACTGTTAAATCTGGTCCAATGGATTGTGCAGCTTCCATGCAGCAATACAGAAACTTGCAAAACCTATCTACAAAGGGGAAATACATAGCATAAACAGTGACCTTCCCCATTTTGAAATGCATCAGTTTCTTTATCCAGCATAACTTCAGCTTACATGTGTGCATACTAGTCATTGGCAAGGAGTACAGGCTAATTGTGAAGGGAAATTCCAGTGTTGTGGGTCATCTTATGTTTCATCAGCCAGTTTCCCATAAGACACAGGGATGCAGAAAGCTGAGGATTTCCCTTTGTCTTTGAAATGGTTAAAAAACAGATGTTTTTGACAAGAACATGGGATATATTTGTTAGAATTCAGGCTCGGTCAGAGGTATGTGCCTATCTGCAGGCACCGGCTGAATTCCTTTGACCTCCCTCCGGCGACTCCCGGCAGGAAAAAACACACGAGGTCCGTTCCGGCGATTTTCCTCAGGCTGTGAGAAAAACACACCAACTGCTTCTCCTCCTTCTCCTCCTCCCTGCATATCCCCAGGGAGGGGAATCAGACACAGACAGAAATGTAACTACATGCTTTTATTCCTGTCTATAGCAGTCATACAGTAAAGATGTCTGCTCTCTTCAACAAACAGAGAGAAAACTCCAAACTCCACCCATGTACATCCTGTACAGGTCATATGACACACACTGAGCTCATATCCTGTGCTCAATAAGGATGGACTGCCCCTTTGTTTCCATGGCAGCAGTCACACACATCCTGTCTGGCTTTGCAGCCACAGGCAGCTGTCTGAGCTGTTAGAGCCTTTGCTTGCTGCAGCATTGCTGCTTTAGAATAACATACTCCCCCTAAAGTATCAATGCGTGCTGCGAGCAAAGCGTCATCCAGAGAAGAAAACAAACAGTTGTTATACTTATAACACTCCCCTGTTGTTTCAGTTCCACCCTTGGAACTACCCGCCACTGGTTTTACCAATGTGCCTCTCTGGTTGAGTGACTTCCAAGGAATGAGTGCATCTGCATTACCTTGGTTAACAACTCCCTGTTGTGCCTTTGTCTCTGACTCAGACACAGCTTCAATTTGACCTTGGTCGTTTACAACAGCAACACATGCAATAGCTTGGTTGGCAAACTCTTTTGAATACCTCTTGGGTGGTACACCCTTCGTTACTCTCTCAGACCTACGTAAGAAGTGCTGCTCTTCTTTGCTTTCTGGTTCAGCCTTTGGACTTTTTGGAGAACCAGTACCAATTGTAAACAGTGGTTCATCCTCCTCTTCTGAGGGTCTAGTCATTGTGTGAGATTTCCTCTCAATGACTGTGACAACTGAGCTGTCTGAGCTATCGCTGTCATCAGTACTACTGAACTCAATAAAATCATCATCATCATCATCATCATCAGAATCATCATCATCACCTGTGGGAAATGTGTGAACAATCACTCGCTCCTGTTCAGGAGCACTCTCTAGAAATTTTGTGAGGATCACCTTACCAGATTCAGACAAAATTACTCTGTAGAGACCCTTTTCATAACCCACAAAAATGCCTCTGGCATTCTTTACTCCACCCGGAGCTTCTGTCCTCACATGAGACCCAAAAACCTTGAAATGGGCAACAGAAGGTTTTCTGTGGAACAGTTTCTCAAAAGGAGAACTTCCCGACTCTTTTGAAAACTTTCTCAACCACGTATAACAAAATGACGTTAGCGACTCAGCCCAGTACTCATGTGGCAGATGTGAACTAAGCAATTGCGCTTTCATTCCCTTTTGCAATTCTTTGTTCACCCTAACACAGACACATCTGTTCCAAGCTTCTTCTGAAGCTGCAATTTTGTGTCTAATCCCTTTCTTCTTCAGGAACCTCTGGAAATCCTGTAAAAGAAAAATTGGCTTCTCATCTGTGCAAAGACAATCTATGTCAGCATCATGCATATTTTTAACTTTTTCACAAAACTCTTTAAACCTTTCTAAGGCTTCTTTCGGTCTCTCCAAAAGATAAATCCAGACAAAACCTGTGAAAGAATCAACACATATTAGGTAATACTTTGCATTGCCTCTAGATGGTGCTAAAGGACCAATCACATCAGCATACACCCGCTGAAATGCCTTGTCGACCCTCGAGGTGACCTGCTTGGCGTTCTTCTTGGCTACACCTGCAAAAGAGATCATGTTAGAATCACAAGAATTACATTCCATGTAATCACTTTGATGAAAGTCAACAAATATAGTCCATCTTTCTCTTCGGCAGAAAGATACAACTCTCCATCTTTGTAGATCTCGCAGTGTTGATCATCATAGGACAGTTTTAGTCCCTTCTTGGCAATCTGCGATACGCTGAGCAGATTGTACTTCAACTCTGGAACCAAATAAACATTGTTTATAGTCAAGTTCTGACTTTTAAGATACACAGTCCCAATTCCGGTGGCTTCCAGCTCTTGACCGTTGGCTTGTTGTACAACGAAGCTTTGTTTCTTAAACGCCGAAAACAAATCCCTGCGATGGGTCATGTGAACCGTCGCTCCCGTGTCCAAAACGAAAGAATTCCCCACTTCTGGTGTGGCTCCTTTCGACATCAAAGCCTTTGCAGGCTTCGTCTGTGACTTGGCATGACTTCTGCCCGATGCCTCAGACTTCGTGGAGCTTCCCTTGGCTCCTTTGTTCTGACATGGCTTCTTGCAGTACCGCTGAAGATGCCCAGTTTGTCCACAACTGTAGCATCGGACAACGTTCAAAGCTACGGCATTTTCTGCAGTAGCTGTAGCAGTGGGGGTGTCAGAACTCCGTTCTTGTCTCCCCCTGTCTTTGACTTCCAGGGCGGCAAGTCTGTCATGTTCATTAAGAACCACGGCAAAGACCCTCTCCGAAGTCAAATCTTGCGCTGGGAGGGACCCCAGCTGACTGGCAACTGTTTTGTAAGTCCGATTCAGACTGTTGATCACCATGAAGCAAAACACTTCCTCATCCAGACGGAAATTGCGTTCCACCATCTGTTGACGCAGAAATTTCATTTCCGTCAGGTGCGCTTGAACATCTCCATCAGGCGCAAGCCTCAGGTTGGTCAGCTTCTCAAAATACAGCAACGCTGAAGAACCTGCATCTCTCTGATGTGTCCTTCTCAGCGTGTTCCAAACATCTTTCGCGTGCTGTAAATCTTGTATATGGATAAGCTGAGAGTCTGACACGCACAGAATTATAGCAGTTCTGGCCTTCACATCCTGTGACTCATAAGCACGCGTTGGTGCTGCAGGGATGGGGTTCTCAATCACCCCAAACAGTCTCTGATTCTGCAGCAGGGCCTTCATCTTAATAGACCAAGATGCATAATTGTCACTGGTCAGGAGGGGCGGAGAAGGCAGGGCTCCCCCCTTCTTAGCATCCATTTTGAGTCCTTGCATTGACTCTCAAACACAAGCCTCTAAAATCCAATAGCTGGCTTGTTTACACTCTGTGCACCTGGCAGCTATTACACTGGCCGCTTTGGAAAGTCCCTTTCCAACAGTTCCTTCTGGGCCTAAGTCATAACAAAACTTGTTTTTGCCTCTCTGAGGCACTGTGTGACTGTCCAGCCCTTATCTTGAAACCGGCCTGCGTTGCTAAGCAACTGCATTCTTTTCCTTGGACAGGAAAAACCACAGGAATGTTTGGAATGCAGAGTTCTCCTCTCTCGGAGCTGTTTTTCCCAAACCTTGCTCCCTCGAAGCAGAGAATGAATCAATCTGCATTCACACTTCTAAGCCCGAAAATCTCATACCTGGGCTCCGTAGCTTGGCTTTCAGCTTCCTCTGGTCAGCTTCTGGCCGCAGAGAATCAGCTTTCTCACCTCAGGCCTCCATGGAGCAATGAAACAGCAGCTCTGCCACTCTTTCTGCAGACTTCCATGGATTGTAGAAACCATCCTCTGCTACCACTGTTAGAATTCAGGCTCGGTCAGAGGTATGTGCCTATCTGCAGGCACCGGCTGAATTCCTTTGACCTCCCTCCGGCGACTCCCGGCAGGAAAAAACACACGAGGTCCGTTCCGGCGATTTTCCTCAGGCTGTGAGAAAAACACACCAACTGCTTCTCCTCCTTCTCCTCCTCCCTGCATATCCCCAGGGAGGGGAATCAGACACAGACAGGAATGTAACTACATGCTTTTATTCCTGTCTATAGCAGTCATACAGTAAAGATGTCTGCTCTCTTCAACAAACAGAGAGAAAACTCCAAACTCCACCCATGTACATCCTGTACAGGTCATATGACACACACTGAGCTCATATCCTGTGCTCAATAAGGATGGACTGCCCCTTTGTTTCCATGGCAGCAGTCACACACATCCTGTCTGGCTTTGCAGCCACAGGCAGCTGTCTGAGCTGTTAGAGCCTTTGCTTGCTGCAGCATTGCTGCTTTAGAATAACAATATTATGGGAATCTTGAGGAGTTTTTCTGCCACTAGAGGCTGGGTGCAACCATCAGCTTTTAAATGACATGACAATTCTGGAGCCTCTTAGTGGCCATTTTCTTCTCAGAGAAGCTGTACTGGTTGAAAGGTTTCCAACTCAAATAAAATGAAAGTGGCATTTAATATGTGCAAGGAAGGCTGGTTGTGCTCTCTCTTTTCTTTTTGCATCTCTTCTTTTTCTACTCTGGGGAAATGCCTTGCTCAGTCTTCAGTAATCTGCTGCTATCAGAAGCTGAGCATTTCCCTTTTTGTCATTGCTCTGGGTGTCCCACTGTGTCCAAAAACATTTCTTTCCCATAATGGGAAGTGTTATTGTTTCGGTTCAATGCAAGTGAAGCTTTCAAGTCAGACATGGCTAAACGAAGGGCTCATCCAGACTTCTTTTTGCGTAGTGATTCTAGGCTTTAAAGCTCAGTGTCTGAGACCTTTCTTTTTTTGCCCCATAGCTTTTCCTGTGAAAACCTGATGTTTACCACTGAATCAGAGCATATGGCAATTCATGAGAAACCCAAATTGCCACTTGTTCTGATTCAGCATTGAAGAGTGGGTTTTCCTGGGGAAAGCAGTGGTAAAAGCAGGGCAGGGGGCGGAGCACTCGGACACAGAACTGGAAAGCTGGGACCCATGCCTAGAAAGTGTGGGGCAAAAGAGAAGTGTGGGTGACCCCTAACAAGGCATGCATTTCTGAAGAACATTGGCTACTCCGCCCTACTTTCTGGACTTGACCTGTTTGGCCTCTACTTGACCTCTCAAGTCTTTCATTTGCAGGTTTCTTTGAAAAGCATTTTTCAATTATTAATTATTATTAATAATAATACCCCACCCATCTGGCTGGGTTTCCCCAGCCACTCTGGACAGCTCCCAACCGAATATTAAAAACACAGTACTGAATTAAACATTAAAAACTTCCCTAAACAGGGCTGCCTTCAGATGTCTTTTAAAAGTAAGATAGTTGCTTATTTCCTTGACACCTGATAGGAGGGTGTTCCACAGGGCAAGCACCACTACCAAGAAGGTCCTCTGCCTGGTTCCCTGTAACCTCGCTTCTTGCAGTGAGTGAACTGCCAGAAGGCCTTTGGCACTGGACCTCAGTGTCTGAACAATGGGGGTGGAGACGCTCCTTCAGGTATACAGGACCGAGGCCATTTAGGGCTTTAAAGGTCAGCACCAACACTTTGAATTGTACTCGGAAACGTACTGGGAGCCAATGCAGATCTCTCAGGACCGGTGTTATATAGTCTTGCGGCCACTCCCAGTCACCAGTCTAGCTGCCGCATTCTGGATTAATTGCAGTTTCAGAGTCACCTTCAAAGGTAGGTGAATGTCCCATCAGTGCAAGCACTGCAGCTTGCCAGATGAGACAATCATCCCCTTGTGTGTTGTTCTGGGAATTCCCCCAACCCTCCTAGAGCCAATTTCTGGGGCAGGAGGGAAAGCCCCATTGTGCAAGTGGAAGCCCTGTCTCATGACTAACAGAACCCAACACAATCTTCTACGGGGTTCACAGGGCTGTGGCAAGCCTTCACTCTAGGACCTTTTAAAATATTAAGTGGCATATAAATGTGAAATAAATAAATGAGAAATAACAGACACAGATAATGATTTAGCCCTTTCATTCGATTTTAAAATACTCCTGGCCTTTCAGTGGCTATTTATGCCAATGGCTATGATGCCAAAGTAAAACTGTATCTATTTTAAATTTCAGCTTCACAAGATTATCTCTTTCTTCACACTCTCTGAATTTGGCTCAGAGCACATTCTCTCCCTATGACACTGGGCTATTGCTGATTTCATTTACAGATAAAGATATACTGGCATGTTTCCATTTGTTTTCTTGGTTTAGCCATTAACCAGTAAAAAACCCCGCAACATAATAAAATAAAACAGAGAAATCTACAAATCTGAAAAAGAAAGAAAGTATATTTAGCTTATGGATATATCTAGGTTTTGATGGAATACTTGTCATAGCTGTAAGCAGTGCTACACTGAGATTCCTGGAATTTCTTGACACTATCGAAAGCCTGACCATTGCTCTGCAATATCAGAACACTATTCCTGCTTTGAGGTATATAAATACAACAGCAGCTTCCTCTGGGATGCTACTTGCAGCTCAGGAGATAATAAAAGGGAACCATATAAATGTAGTAAATCTTTATTAACCGTCAGTGGGTCTGACCCTATAAAAGAGCACACGGCTTGAATAAACACACTATCAGCACCGGCAAACGGCCTCAGAAGGCTTAAGGATTTGTAATGGAGCTTTCCCAGCCAGTTGCAACTGGCATTCGTTTGATATGAAATAACAGAACTTTGGCCACTGCCACTGTCAAATGTCTCTGTAGTAGCACCTCCCATTCTAACCACCAGAAAGATCCAACTCCTGTGCTGAGAACATGCTTGACAAACCAAATGTCTATTTCCATTGCATATTTCAAAATCTTTCTGCAGAACAAAAGAGGAAGAACCTGTCAAATGTAGCTCATGGTTCCTTGCCATGTCCATTTGCAGCCTCCTCATGTTGTGCACAAAGCTCTAAGTATGTATTGCCCAGGTGCCTTCCCTACCAGAGTAAGCCAAATTCAAGATGTACAGGCAGGTGAGGATTTAGTTAATTGGTTAATGTTGGTTTGCTCACTTGCTAGGTAAAGGTAAAGGTAAAGGTAAAGGTAAAGGTAAAGGTAAAGGTAAAGGTAAAGGTAAAGGTAAAGGTAAAGGGACCCCTGACAGCTAAGTCCAGTCGCAAATGACTCTGGGGTCATGGCGCTCATCTCACTTTACAGGCTGAGGGAGCCAGTGTTTGTCCACAGACATTTTTTCTGGTCATGTGGCCAGCATGACTAAGCCACTTCTGGCGCAACGGAACACTGATACCAGAGCAGCGCACGGAAACGCAGTTTACCTTCCCGCCAGAGTGGAACCTATTTATCTACTTGCACTTGATGTGCTTTCGAACTGCTAGGTTGGCAGGAGCAGGGACCGAGCAACGGGAGCTCACCCCGTCGTGGGGATTCAAACCACCAACCTTTTGATTGGCAAGCCCAAGGCTCAGTGCTACATTTTAACAAATATCACCTTTCACTCCAGTATTGTTTCTTGAGCCTTTTTCTGGGGTGTGGAGGCAGAAAAGCCTCCTGCACAATCGTAAAAAAATACATTTGTTGTTCCATCCCCATTGGCCTCTGACTCTACCCATCACTGGGACGTGGCCCTCAGAAGGCTGCCCAGAGGTTGGTGTGGCCCTTACGCTGAAGAAAGATTTCCTACCCTTGCTGTATAGGATGCCTGTTTGCCTTAGCCACAACTGTGTTCTCTGGTGTGTTTCAGTGTTCCTCAGTTATGACTCCCTAGCTTCATTCCTTGGCTCTGATAGCTGGCTTGCTCCATCAGCTCTAATTTTCTTGAACAATTCCTGGTTTATCTTTCATAATCCCTTCTTTCATCTGCCTACCTCTGCATCTGTGGGATATTTACAATGCAGTCAAACCAACAATGCATGTTTGCTAGAAAGGCACATGATAGGAGCTGAAGCGCTGAGTCTTCTTGTAAGTTTCTTAGAGAGAATTCTTGAGGGAAACTCCCACTGTGCCCTGTCAGGGGGAGCGTGCATCCATACATATAATCTCCTCACCTGGCCTGGGCAGTTCCTCTTTGCTTTTTGCTCTTTTTCCTTTGCTCTTTGCTCTTTCACCTCATTGCAGCAATGTGGGGAAATCTGCATGTCTGGGCTCCATTCCTCAGACACCATTTTAAACTGGACTAAAGTATGTGTTTCCAACTGGATTACCATTTTAAGACTGTCTGAACAAAGCTGCTATTATCTGTTATTCTTCAACAAGAAAAACTGATTGAGTAATTTTTTTTAACTTTTACAAGATTGTTTACGTGATTATTGTTTTAAGGGGCAGAGAAGGAGGAAATACAAGGAGAATCAAGTCTGCCTTAAAGCATCCTGAACTACTTAAACTGAAAAGCTAAAACTAGCCTATCTAAGCCTCTCTTTTAAGCTGCAAAGGATTGTACTCTTCTGAACTTACAAACATGAGGAAGGAAGGATAATATATAATAAATATATCCTCTCCTAGCATCTACAGTGGAACCCCGGGTTACATACGCTTCAGGTTACATACACTTTAGGTTATAGACTCCGCTAACCAGAAATAGTGCTTCAGGTTAAGAACTTTGCTTCAGGATAAGAACAGAAATCGTGCTCCGGCACAGCGGCAGTAGGAGGCCCCATTAGCTAAAGTGGTGCTTCAGGTTAAGAACAGCTTCAGGTTAAGAACGGACCTCCGGAATGAATTAAGTACTTAACCCGAAGTACCACTGTATACACATCCCTACAGCTTCCACCCTGATGGTTAGTTTATCACTGTTGCTAAAGCTTGAGGAGCCCACCTTTCCATTCTAGTTATGAAGCTTTGCTGCCTTTTTGTTGAGGGTGGGGCCTATTCATTAGCAGTCCCCTTAAGAAAATGGCCAGGGTGTATTGGCACTGCAAGTGACAAAGGCTCAGCTCTTATGGGGAACAGTCCTTCAGGGGCCCCATAGTCATAAACTGCCACAACAACTGCACAGGACACCCTCCGGAGTGTCCCATCCTTCTCTCATGGACTGAGCCCTGCAGACCTTGTATTACTCTGACAGAGATAAGCAGCAAATATCCTAGCACAAAACCCATTCTTGTAGCACAAATTGTAACAAGGGAGGGAGCAAATGAAAACAAACTGAATTCTTGTTGCAATTACTGGAATTTAATGCAATAGTTCCCATTGGATTCTCTACATTGCCTTACAAGTCAAGCATAGTAATCAAAGGCGAACAGGGCTGTAATTTGAACTGCTAGCAGAGCTGGGCATGTAATGGTGGGTTTTTTGTGTGTCTTTTTTTCTAAAATGACTGATCTGGATCATGCTGTTCTAACTAGGGATTAATACTGTCAAGACATTTGAGAGAGGGAAAGGCAGGATAATGGATTACAGAAGAACAATGGCAGATGATAGCTCATCAGAATATATATGAATGAGGACAAAATCACTGGGGAAACAGACATTTGATGATCATTCAGACACTGGAGCAGGCATTGGTTAATACAAGGAGTTGAGAAAAAGAGGAGTTCAAATGTTTGCAAGAAAAATGGAACAGATACTGAATGAAAGGGGAATAGTTAATATGTGCTGTTCATCAGCCTTTGTGGAAGTGTTGTGGTTCTTTGATAGAGCATCATTTTGCATGCAGAATATCCCAGGTTCAGTCCACAGCATCTTCAGGCCGGGCTTGGAGAGGCAATTTTCAGCCTGTGCTGCATGTGTGGGCTGCAAATAGACTGCCCATCCCTATCAGTAGTCACACACACACACACACACACACACACACACACACACACACCAACCCTGCCATGTGGGAACCTTGTAGACAACAGCAGTGCCTGGAGACAGGTACTCAAGTTGTGTATCCATAGCAGTGACCAGAGAAGAAATGACCTCTGGGATGAGCACGGAGGGAAGAAATGCCATGGTGCATCTGTAGCAGTGCAACTAGATGCCTTCATCTGCCCCAGCCGCAAACAAACAAACAAACAAACAAACAAACAAACAAACAACTCTCCTGCAGCTGTATCTACAGCCACAGCAGACACTGCAACCTTCCAATAACTTGACTTCACCCCTCAAGGCTCACTCCACCACTGTCTCCACAACAGAACAACAGATGCGTGCACACACACATGCACACACACACAGAGTATATACATTTCAACATGTATTCTCCTATATTTCCTGAGTTGAGGACTACATCAGTACATTTGGGAAGAATGAAAACTGGTAGATTACTAATTTCCAAAATGTACATTAGTTCCAGAGGTCCAGATTAGGTAATTGCATACCAGAAATCATACAGTTCAACCTCCTCAACTAAGCAGGTCTGAGTTTGGACACGGCATGGTTGGGTGACCACTTGGGAATGCTAGGTGTGCTGCCTTGAGCTTTGCCATGGGGGTGGGGATGAAAACAGACAGTGTTGAGGCAGTAGGCAGAAACAGTGGCATGTTCCCCATGCTCTCTATAGCACTATTGCTGCCACTATTAGGTTGCTGCAAAGTTGAGGTAGTGGTATAACCAGTTATATACAGTTACAAAGAACAAGAATGCGTACCCGATGTTTTGCTATCAGAAGAATAATGAAAAGGGTGCCTTCAGTTTTCATGACATATTTTAATTATAAAATGAGATGCCATCAGGTTTATTTTTTTAAAAAAAAATACAGCTCAGTAATCTAATTATAGTAAAAAGCTCTCTGAAAGTCTATATACCTGGAAAAAAAAAATCTAAAAGCAATATTTAACACAGCTCTTGTGTGTAGCTTTATTAACTTGCAGGAAATAGAGGGTAACCCATTGTGAAGGACATCATGCTTTCATATTTGTATGAGTTGTTAAGAGGGAATTTCAGTAGGCATTTGATCACCATAATGCATGATTTGGCTTTGTATAGTTTAAAAGCCAGGCTAAGTCTCCAAATGCCCTCCAAACAATATTTATGTTTCTACTAGTAAGAACTTTGTTGATAGCAGCTAAAATTGTATGGGCTAGAAATTGGAGAAGCCAAGAAACTCCAGCTGATTGGGAATGGTTACTGAAATGTCTGAAACTGGCAGAAAAGGATAAATTAATTGCACTGACCATAAGAGAGAAGGAAGACAATCTACTTGAAATATGGACTTCCTTTTTTAGCTTCTAAAATGTCTATTTCTAAATGCCAGATTACTTATTTGTGGAAAATGTTTATATTCATTAATGTTCTGCCTGTCCTGATGTCTTTTTCTTTTGGTTCCTTCCCTGCATTTATTTTGTTGTCTTCTTCCACAGCTTTCCTGTAAGTGGCCCAGAATCAAACACATCTGAGTGCAAATGTCCATTATCACCGTTTCAGAGAGAGAGAGACAGAGACAGAAAAAGAAATTAACAATAATGACAGTTCAGAAATAGCAGTAAGATAATAGCACTAATGTGCCGCAACTTAAAATTTTCCCCTGCACTTTCTGAAAGAAGTTACTTACACGAGCTCTTTCTGATAGGAAAATGAACAGATATCTACACTTTTAGATCATCTGGCATCTTCTTTCTAGTTTTAGTGTGCCAATTTCAATTCCAGTCATCATGAAAATGTAGCATTTTGGCCTAAGAACATGTTCAAGTATATCTAAAAAGGGATAAAAAGATACATAATGTACTGGAGTTTTCACTTTATTCTCCTTTGGCTTGCTCAGGTAGTTCCTCCTTTTATCAAGCAACTGTAACATTCAAGAAACCCCAGCGCTTCTCAGCGAGAAAGTGCTGAAATGAACCATTTTCATAAGGAAATGCCAAGTTCAAGAGAAATTTTCCTGTCTTGTTCCATAGTTGCTCTTATGCATAGTACTCATACATGGTGATATTGAGACATAAGCTATGGATGTTTCCAATAGACCAATTTTATTCAAATACTCATGGTGGAACCCTAACCATGTCTCCTCAGATGAAAGTCCTGTTGAAATCAATTGAGGTTGCTCCCATATAAGTGGACTTAGGATTGGAGTGCCTTCATGAGAAGCATTCTTCATGATAAAATCATGGGGAAATATAACTTTATGCTGGCATTCCCCACCCCACATAAAACTGCCTCATATAACCCATGGAAAGAATTCTGAGTGGTAGTCAACTAACTGCTACTCAGTCTAGAGCCAATGAAATGAATGAACCTAAGTTACACATGTCCCATAACTTTAATGGGTGGAATTCAACATTGTGGCTAAGATCAGTTGTGCATGCATTTCTGCCCTTTCATCTCCTCACACATTGTTCTGGGGGTTCTCCTGAACCACCTGAGCAGATTTGGGGGATATACAGGGGGGTATGTGGGGATGGAGAGGAAGGAATCATAGAATCTTAGAGTTGGAAAGGATCCCAAGGGTCATCTAGTCCAACCCCCTGCAATGCAGGAATCTCAGCTAAAGCATCCATGACAGGTGGCCATCCAGTCTCTGTTTAAAAACCACCAACGAAAGAGAGTCCATCACCTCTCATGAGATTCTGTTCCACTGCTGAACAACTCTTACTGTCAGAAACTTTTTCTGAATGTTTAGTCAGAATCTCCTTTCTTGCAACTTGAAGCCATTGGTTCGAGTCCTACCCTCCCTTGTCCATGTGACATCCCTTAAGATATCTGAAGATGGCTATCATATCTCTTCACATTGTGAATCTTTGCGCCCAGAAGACAGCCTACCTCCTGTGATATCCTGTTTCCAAATTCATTGCACACGGGAGTCCTTGCATTCATTTGTTGTGTATTCATTCAAATTCCAGTAGCGTTATTGCGTCCAATAAAAAGTTTGAGGACCCACCCTACTTCACCACCAGTAGAGATGATTTTCACCGCATCCATTTTCTAAACTATGGGACTCACTCTCACAGGAGATAGTGACTGCCACCAACTTGGATGGCCTTAAAAGAGGAATGGACAAATTTGTGGAGGGAAGGGTATATTGAATGTTACTAGCCATGATGACAATGCTCTGCTTCCACAGTTAGAGACAGCAATGCTTTTGAACAGCAGTTGGTGGAACTCAAAGAAGGGGAGAGTGCTCTTGGGCTTGAATGCTGCTTGCTGGTTTCCCACAGACATCTGGTTGGCCCCTGTGAGTACAGGATGCTCAACTAGATGGGCAATTGGCCTGATCCAGAAATCTCTTCTTATGTTCTTATATTTGTGTACTACATGGCATTTTAAAGTGTAGTGTACTGTCCGAATAAAACAAACTTAACATTTAACCACTAACTTAGCATTCAAAACTGCCATATAAGATGTGAGGGTTATTTTTTGGCATATCCATACAATCCACATGTTCTGTTCATGAGGGACATAGGATGAGACAGTGTATAAATAGGCTGAGAACATTTTCAAATTGGCACAGTGGTGCTCCTTTATCTTTATTGAGTGCTCTCTTTTCTACTTTTGATGTCATAACACCAAGTTACATTGTAGGTTTGCTTGGAGAAGACAACGAGAACATATGGCTAGGGCTTTTTCGGCTGCGGCTCCAACCTGGTGGAACGCTCTGTCACAAGAGACAAGGGCCCTGCAGGACTTGACATCTTTCCGCAGGGCCTGCAAGACAGAGCTGTTCCACCTGGCCTTTGGTCAGGGCACAGCCTGACTCCCTCCTTTGGCAATCTTTACAAAACTTTAGTTTATGGTTGCCATCAATTTTGATTTTAATTTATTTTTATAATGTTTTATAATGTTGTACTGTTTTAGTGTTGTTAGCCGCCCTGAGCCCGTCTTCGGCTGGGGAGGGCGGGATATAAATAAAATTTATTATTATTATTATTATTATTATTATTATTATTATTATTATTATTATGGCTATTGTGTGGTCTTTAACAAGACTTGGGGAGAAGCAATTTGTCACATTTTGAAAACCTGGATAGTGATAGGTCCAGTTCATAGGACTCAGTCCTTGACAGCCATTGTTAGCCAACAGACTTGACTAACTTTTTGTTGTACTTCCATAGGTTGAGGAAGCTGTACAAAAGTCAGCACTGTATGCTGAATTCAGTCTAGCGAAGCTTTTGACACTAGGTTGAAGTTGCCATCAAATTGGGTGTATGTCACAAATTTGGTTCTGGGAGAAGTAGACTATTGTACTTCCCCTGCAATGCATCCTTCTTTCTGCAGAACTATATCTGCATATTGCAGGCTCATCAAACTAGCCAGGTGTTTTGTTTTCTTTCTTTCTTTCTTTCTTTCTTTCTTTCTTTCTTTCTTTCTTTCTTCTTTCTTTCTTTTTCCTTTCTTTCTTTCTTTCCTTCCTTTTGCCTCTAGCCAAATACCCACCAGGATTGTGTGTGCATGAGTATCTGTATGTGTGTGTATATATAAAATCCATCATTGAGCCACCATCAAGCAGGTTTCTCTACAATTTTAACTTTTTAATCACTATTTTCACTTTTCCCACATGCTTATATAGGCTGGCGCTGTGGTCTAAACCACCCAACCTCTTGGGCTTGCTAATCAGAAGGTTGGCAGTTCAAATCTGCACAATAGGGTGAGCTCCTGTTGCTCTGTTCCAGCTCCTGCCAACCTAGCAATTCGAAAGCACGCCAGTGCAAGTAAATAAATAGGTACTGCTACAGTGGGAAGGTAAACAGTATTTCTTTGTGCTCTGGATTCCATCACAGTGTTCCGTTGTGCCAGAAGTGGTTTAGTCATGCTGGCCACATGACCCAAAAAGCTGTCTGTGGACAAATGCCAGCTCCCTCGACCTGAAGCAAGATGAGTGACACACCCCATAGTCACCTTTGACTGGACTTAACTGTCCAGGGGTCCTTTACCTTTTACCTAGGCACTATTTTCGCTTACTATGCGTGCTTATTGCTGTGAAGCACCACAACTTCCTTAAAAGGGGGTGGGGCTTGGAGGAAATGTGGGGAGATCAGTGGAGCAAGCTACAGCTGGTAGGCAGGCAGGTGTGGGATATGTGTGATTGTTGAGAGGAACAAGTAGGGGTGGTAGTCTGTGGTATGGTATATCTACAGTGCACTGTTACATATACAACAGCATATGCTTCTCCTTCCCTCACAGATTCCATATAGTCAAGGGTTGCATGGTGTGTGTTGGCAAAGCAACATGGTGACTTGTGGGATTGCTCATACACCTATTTCTCTTTGTGGTCCCATACTCCATACTAGTGCTATCTCATTCTCTCATATCTACCTGCACCAGAAACTAAAAGCATACAGAAAATACAGTGGTACCTCGGGCTACAGACGCTTCAGGTTACAGACTCCACTAACCCAGAAATAGTATCTCGGGTTAAGAACTTTGCTTCAGGATGAGAACAGAAATGCCGCGGTGCGGCAGCAGTGGGAGGCCGATTAGCTAAAGTGGTACTTCAGGTTAAGAACAGTTTCAGGTTAAGAACAGACCACCGGAACAAATTAAGTTCTTAACCCGAGGTACCACTGTATTTGCTATTAACTCTGTTCTTACTGGACCTCACACCTTCTGCTCTTTGGAACTAAGGACCAGATTTTAATTATTATGTTTAATCAAAAGCTGGAAACTGTAGCATGTTGTTCTAGGGGCAGTTTTGAGTAACAAGGGGGAACTGAGGACCTGGTTTTCAAAGCATGTCAATGTAGATAATATCAACAACTCTGACTTCTCTTCCCAATCATGAGGCTTATGTTGCACATTCCTCAACATATAATAGATTCTGCTCAGAAAAAGATTAAACTGAAAACATTAATAGCACTACAGTGGTACCTCGGGTTAAGTACTTAATTCGTTCCGGAGGTCCGTTCTTAACCTGAAACTGTTCTTAACCTGAAGAACCACTTTAGCTAATGGGGCCTCCTGCTGCTGCCACGCCGCAGGAGCATGATTTCTGTTCTTATCCTGAAGCAAAGTTCTTAACCTGAAGCACTATTTCTGGGTTAGCGGAGTCTGTAACCTGAAGTGTATGTAACCTGAAGCGTATGTAACCCAAGGTACCACTGTATACAAGTAAGCAAAGGGCAGTTTAAGGAGAGAAATATTTTAAAGAACAGAGCCCCATTGCTTAACAAGACTCCATAGATGATCATCTAAGGGGAATTTTTTTAACACGAGAGAGAGAAATCAGAGGGGGAAACCACATCTGAACACAGAGAAGCACATTCTTTCATCTTTTGCTCTCTGTTATGTAGGTTTAAGTTTAGAATCAATGGTGGTGGATCTCGAGAGTCACATAGGGATGAAAGCAGCAGGTGTAAGTAGCAGCAGAATCCATCACAGTGGGTAGAATATATTCTAAATTACACCACTGTAGGAATTATTCTCCCTGCGCAATATGGGACTTGAACCATTCAGAAAGATGGAGGTTATGAATTCTACAAGACAATCAGACACAATCAGAAAATTAGAGAGAAAGAATAGAATAATGCTTAGGTTGGAAAGTTAATGAAGGAGTGCTGGTGGCACTTCTGTGAACCTGAAATGTATATTTTTTACTGGCATGCAATTTCTTAAACAATGACCTTGATTCTAGCAATACAAAAATGCTCTGATCGAGATCAGTGTGGTTTAACTTGACACAGCCTTTGAGAGAATATATATATATATATATATATATATATATATATATATATATATATATATGCACTATTGTGAATAGAACTTAATTTCCAACTCAGCACGGGAAATACAGGGGTTCCTTTAAGTTATGGCATAGTAACAGGCATTCTTTTCTCATTTGAGCTACCATTTCATTGTTATTAACTGTAGCTAATCTCTCATCCTCAGGCACTGGTGTTATGCTTTGTAGGTTGGTAATTTCTTTTTAAAATAATATTTTTTTACATTTCCATTTTAAGTATTTAGACACATCCATATTTTCTACTTTACTTTTTGCTCATATGAACCTATCAACTTCCCTCCCTCCCGCATCATGGCTCTCAAAGTTCATTTTTATATCATAGCATTTATACATCTTCCATTTTACGTTTCATTCATCCTATTTCAATCTTTAGATAAATGTAAAAAGATAGTAACTGTCAGAGCTGCCTCTAGGTCCCAGCTCACAGAGGACCAACGCTAGCCAGTAATAACGTATAAAAGTCTTTATTGAAGGTTAGTTTCCATTTCCAAACCGCAGCGTGCAACTCTACGTCTTAGAAGCTAGACCGGCGAAGCTCCATCTGAGTCTCCGCCTCCTAGACACCAGTTTAAGACTCTAGCTTTACTCCACCTCTTCCGTTGTTCTTTCCTCCTCTGGGTCCTTCTGCCCCCTGGGGTTTCCTCCTTTCTGGACTCTTCTGACGCTGACCCCCCTGAGTCTTGCCCCTCCTTCCGGCGGGCTTTAGGACCTGGCTCCCTATCCGGGCTGCCTGCTGTGCCACTCGCCTGTACATTTGAACTTGGCGCGCGCGCCCAGCCGGTAACTTTCCTCTTGACCGTTTCCCCGCTCTCTGATGGAGGCGTGGTCAATCCTGACACATCTCCTCTCGCTGGTGGTGAGAACACTGGTCCCGATGCCTGGGACTCCTCCCCCCCACTGCGTTCTGGTGGGGAAGCTGGTCCTGATTTCCAACTGCTGCTCTGGGAGTCCCCGCTGGCCCCTTCCTTCTGGGGTTTTCCCCTTGGCACCCCCCTTGCCCTGGCCATCGGCGCTCCCTTCTGTGAATCTTCCAATTCGCTGGAGAGGCTCATGGAATCCCTCGGACCACTTTCATCTCCTGTGCTTCCCTCGGATTCCTCCCCCTCGCTCTCCATTTCCTCCCTCTCCTGTGCCTCTGCTCCTGAGCCCCTGACAGTAACCATTATCATTACAAGTCTTTTTACAACCCTGCTAGTGTTGTTAATTGCTTACGATGCTCCTTCAAATATTGAATAAATTTACTCCAGTCTTTTTGGAAAGCTTGATCATGCTGGTTTCAGATTTTCCCGGTCAGCTTCACCAATTCTGCAAAGTCCATCATCTTCGTCTGCCATTCTTCTTTCATTG
The DNA here is from genome assembly GCF_964252035.2 of Podarcis erhardii. NCBI lineage: Eukaryota > Metazoa > Chordata > Lepidosauria > Squamata > Lacertidae > Podarcis > Podarcis erhardii. The sequence continues at coordinate 91,012,305 of NC_138497.1, read as the reverse complement.
GTATTTTGTTGGTATTTCGTTGTTGCTTCCATTTCCGGGCTAAAACCGGAGGTTGGTAATTTCATGACTTTGCTTTGAGGTTCAGAGTGAGCCCTACAAATATCAAAGGTCCCCAAGAATATGATGGGCCAGAAAGTGGTAACACCTTGTGTCAGGGGCTCAGGAGCAGAAGCGCAGGGAAGGGAGGAAAGGGAGAGCGAAGGGGAAGAATCTGAGGGCAGCGTAGGAGAAGATGACAGTGGCCCGAGAGATTCCATGATCCTCTCCAGCGAATCGGAAGATTCACAGAAGGGGGCGCCGGTGGCCAGGGCAAGGGGGGTCCCAAGGGGGACACTCCAGAAGCAAGGGGCCAGTGGGGACTCCCAGAGCAGTAGTTGGAGATCAGGACCAGCTTCCCCACCAGAGCATAGTGGGGGGGAAGAGCCCCAGGTATCGGGGCCAGCGTATCCCCCAGCAGGGAGAGAAGATGGGTCAGGGCTGACCACGCCTCCATCGGAGAGTCAGGCAACGGAGGAGAGGTCAGGTCCAGCCAGCATCCCGGAAGAGGGAAGCAGTGATAGAAGCAGTGTAACGGTCAGGAGGAAGGTCACTGGGTTGGCGCGAGAGCCAAGTTCAAATGTGCAGGCGCGCGGGACAGCAGAGAACGAGGATTGGGAACCAGGTCCTAAAGCCCGCCGGAGGCAGGGGGAGGAGTCAGGCGACTCAGCGTCAGAAGAGTCCAGAAAGGGGAATGCCTCAGCGGACAGGAGGACCCAGAGGAGGAGAGAGCAGAGGAAGAGGTGGAGCAGGGCTAGAATCTTAAACTGGTGTCAGGGGGGAGGAGATTCAGACGGAACTTTGGCGGTCTAGGGTTTAAGACGTAGAGCTGCGCGCTACGGCTTTGAAATGGAAACTGAACTTCAATAAAGACTTTTGTATATAACGACGACCTGGCGTTGGTCCTCTGTGAGCTGGGACCTTGGGGCAGCTCTGACAGCTTGGTAAATTATTATTATTATTTATTTAATTTCTATACCGCCCTATACCCGGAGGTCTCAGAATGAATTAACAGAATCAGTGGACATTTAAAACTCTCAACTTTCTGTGGGTGGTGTGCAGATATACCTATCCCTATCTTCCACTCATGAAGTGGATCTTCCATTTCTCCCCCGCCCTTGGCCCCATGCACACTCGCTAAATGTTGGATATCAATCTGTGCGGCAAAAGCCACTCTCAAATGGCTGTGAAAGCTCGTCATTATCTAGCAAGAAGAGGTTAGGGAATAACAAGAACAAACCAGGTAAAACTTTTGCCACCTCCTTCCTGCTAAATGCAAATAATGAAGCAGATCCTTAAAGTCTGTATATGTTAACTCTGTACAAAACAGGATGAGACCGTGAATGGGGGTGAGTGAGGAGGAACGCCAATGGTCTTCTAAGCTATACTTCAGAGCTGAGAACAACAATATAAGTCTAAAAAGTGATTTAAGGGTAAAAGCGCAGAAGGAAGCATTTAGCTGTGAGCTAAAGCTATTTGCTCAAGTAAGTGCACTCACAGAGCAAAGTTTATAAGTTGCTGTGTATTTTGTCAGTGGTGTCTGAGAAAAAAAAGATAGTTCTGTGCTGACATCTCACTTGCCTCGTGTGTTTCTTCTGCTTTAAAAATAAAATAAAATCTGAGGAACTCCCCATCAATATCACTGCATGCTTGCTTGTGGCAGGATTCATTGCAAGTGGTATATTTATAAAGCCATTAAAACAAATGTATCCGCATGAAACCCAAATGAGGAATGAACAAAGACAAAGGACTACACAACCCTGTTGGTTGCTTGAATCTAGATGACAGTTCAGCAAAAGAAAATGACACCCAGACCTGCATATCCATAACTCTCCAGCGGTCACCCTTTATGGGTCTGCAAACAGGAGGGAGGTGGGAAGAATGGGCAAATCTGTAAATTTTGGTTTTTCTCATTTACCTCCCCCGCCTCCAGTCTTAATATCAGTTGTCTACATTTACGCATCTATTTGCATTTTTTAAAAATGCATCCTCATGAAAATTCAGCAGTATTTTAATGCAAATTTCTCCTAACACACACATTTTGTGTGCAATTTCCCCTAAAAGACATAGTTTCCGATGCAAAGCATAGTTTCCTAATATTTACATTTCTCCTAATATAATGCATATGGTATGTTAATTTTACTAAGATATGCATTTTTATGCACACTTTCCCTTAGTATATGGATTTTTATGCAGAAGTACTTGGCTGGACTGCAAAATTCAGAAGTGTGACGAGAAGCAAGAGTGCAAAGGATTCTGGGGTGGAAATGAATGCATTTTTCTCTAATACTCATGTAGGTATAGTTTAGCAGTCTGCTATATGATTACTGCTCCCCAAGTTTTGTAGCAGTTTTATTGTGCTCAAATCCCTTCACTGGAGCTGATACTGTAATTAGTGGTTTCAGAGAAGGGATTTTCCCTGGGGCTTGAGCAAGGGACTAGAGCACTTCTGCCGTGATCCCAATAATTACATTTTGAAAACCCAGCTGATGCTATTTGAAATATATGAAAGACCAGCTCCTTCCCTACAGAGCTTCTTGGGTGCTCAGATAGGCATTTCCTTTGCCCTCAGAAGCTCAAGGTAGTGGCAGCCCAGGAGAGGACATTTTCTGCAGCAGCCCCTAAGTTGTAGAACTGCCTCATAATGGAAGTGTTTCTGGCACCTTCAACATACATCTTCTGGATGAAATAGAAGATGCAACTCTTTACCCTGGTTTTGAAACTGAGGTGAATGTTTTTCAGATCCACTTTATTTTTGTGATTGTAAATTCTGTGGGGGTTTTAAATACACACACAACAACAACAACAACAACAACAAAAATGGCATTTATTGAATGCAAATATGTATTTAGCATCAGATGTACTTTGTTTCTGAGCCATGCTGAATATGATGAGGAGCCAGGAATTAGAATTAGAATGGACTACCGATTTACAATACAACTATAAAGTGTGTGTGTGTGTGTGTGTGTGTGTGTGTGTGTGTGTAAATAACTCTACCTATATAATCCAAATAATTATTCATCTGCATATCACCATAATCTGCATGTGCATTCATGCACACACACACACAAAACCTCTCATCACTGATGTTATTTTAAGTTCAACTTCATTACATAATAGTTTCTAAAAAACCTTTGGGGCTTCCATTCCAGGCAGCTCACCTGCATTTTCCCCCTCGTGGCCATTTTGAACTGCAGTGAAATTTTTAACAGGATCTCTTGAGGACTAGAAGAACTTGTAAAGTTCATTCTTTGCCCACGGGGCCAATTCCATGATCCTCAGAAGGCGGTTGTTAGATAGGCAGCCCCAGTTGTTTTGAGTCCCCAGTGATCCATGTTCCTCCTTCATAGGTCTTTGGGGGGAAATAATTGTCAACGAGTGATAAATTTCCTTTCATGGAGCTATACTGCAGGGCTTAAGGTCCTTCTCTGAGAGCCAGTCAATTATAAATCACATGCAATTTCTGGCAAAATTTAGGGCACTTGGGTTCATTCGTTTAATGAACAATGACTTTGGCTTTTATTCACGAAGTAAATAGTTACCCTTCCACTTGTAAAAAGTAAAAAGTAAACATCTCTTAATGATCTCCTCTCCTTCGTTATCTCTCTTTGGGTGAGGCATGTTTTCATTTGTCTGACAATAGCTGAGATATTTGTGAACATTTCCATTGCACTTTTCTCATTGGCAAGCTCACAATAATCATGTTTTGTTTTGTTTTGTTTTCCACTGCCTGATCCATTGCCATTCAGAGCTATGGAACAGCATGCCACTGGGGTAGAGACATGGCTCATGGCATCAACAGGTCTGAGGACTCCTCAACTGTGTGGTGTTCTCAAGAAATTTCTAGAAGCAAGCTGTGTCAGAATTTGCAGGTTTAGGCAAACAACCAAGCAAACTGTAAGGCAATGGACACTAAACACTAAACATGCATCATGCAGAGCTGTGCAAACACACACACACACACACACACACACACACACACACACACAAACACCCCTCAGTTACTGATTTTTAAGACTCCAGGAATTGTGGATTGAGTGAATTGAGTTGTGGATTCCGTTGTGTCCAAGCTTTGCCACATATTCCCTGGTCCATATCCCACGGTCCATATTCCATGGACCATATTCCATGGTCGTCGAGCATGCTGAGTTCTCATTGGGTTATTGAACTACTCCAAGCCTGCTGATACCTCCCTCTTATGCATGGATTGACTCAAGAACCAGCACTCATAGAATTGCTATTGTTATATATAGGACAATGACAAATATTGTACTCCAGAGTGCTCCTCTTCAGGATTCTCCATTCTATTCCTCCTTTCCTCCCAGTTTTCTATCATCTCAATCAGTCAGCATTCAATGCCTAGTGAGCACTGAGCTGTTTGTGGCTGCTTAAGGACTGGACTTACTGTTACACTCCTATCCTAAGTCATGCAATCTCTACCTGGGTTAGTTCTGACATGGAATGTAGACAAGCAGTATGAGATCTTCACATGTTAAGCTGGCAGTCACATATTTGCATAAGAACTGGCACTTGGATAATTGATTTTGTTGCTAATATATATAAGGAGATGGAGGCTAAGCTTATCTGTATGACTTGCTTGCATTGTAATAATAATTTATACTGGCATAATCTTCCCTGCGCACCAAAGCAGCTATGCTTGTTTCTAGGTCTAGACTGAAAGAATTGCTCTTTTAACCAGTTATTACATGGGAGAATGGATGGGCAACTGGCAGCATGCAGTCCCTGAGAGTATTTCTGATAATACGCTGCAGTATGTTAGCTGACTTGTAAAAGGAAAGCATTTATACTATCATAAGAGGGGATATGTGTTCTATGTTTTTATCATCTTTCTGCATATGTGGACAGTGTCAACATGACTGGAGATTCAGCAAGATTATCACCATTCCATGCCACAGTAGACCAACTTGTTTTCCTTATGGACACTGCCACTTCTTCTTTAAACTTCCAAGCAACTCATTGGCTTTCCATTGGCTTTCTTTTCCTTTGCACGTAACACTCTTCAACTTATATAAAATTAAAACATGCTGTCTCCTAAGGGGTGAAACAGACCGCCTGCAGGCTTACAACCTAACACTCTGTAACTCTGGGGTGTTTGTGCTCATTTATTCACTGATCTTGTCCTTGATGATATGCCACACACATGTCCCTGTAGAATTGTTTCAAAATGATTAAGCAGTATCTCCAGCACCACACACAGGCTTTCACCTTCTTTCTGTTCTGCTCAACTATCTGTAACCATCATTAGCAAGTTACTTTAGGACAAGATCTCTCTCTCTCTCTCTCTCTCTCACACACACACACACACAGAGAGAGAGAGAGAGAGAGAGAGAGAGAGAGAGAGAGAGAGAGACTTATGTACATGAATACATTGGAAAAGATGTTTCTTTGTTTTTAACTTGACCTTCAATTGAATATTTCAGCAGTGGAGAAGTAGAGCCGTGTGTCATCAGCAAATTGAAGACACTTTGCCCTTTGGCTTTTGCCAGGCAGGATGGCCAAGGGTCAAAAGAACAAGAAATTTATGGCATCATTGCAAGAGTCCTATCCGCATGTGTGGTTGGGGCCCAGTGGTTGGGGCAACCCATTCAGATGAGTGGGATACAAATAATAAATTATGATGATGGTGAGGAGGAGGACACATACACTGAAACTGATCCCACAGAGCATGGGAAGGCACTGCAATGGACACCTCAGCTGGAACTGCAATTACAGTGGCATCCAATGTCCTATAAAACTGAGTGACTTTAACCTCAAAATGCCATGCAAATTGATCACAGCATGCTGGCAAGTGCCCATCCAGTACTTCTGGTACAACCAGCCTCTGTAGCACCTGAAGCAACTCTGCTGGTTATTTGGGGATGCAATGGAGATGGCCAAGTAATTTTTCATCACCTTCACTGCTGCTTGGTAGGCAGAGTTATGTGACCTAATGCACATTTGATTAGCACTGGAGCAAAGTTTCCACTTCATTGCCTGCAGCTCCTCAGTGAACTGAGGAGCAGCATTGAGCTTTGGAACAGACCCTTGGGAGCTATTCGAGCCAAGAGACATTGGCTGAAGACTCTGGAATATGCAATGCCTGTATCTTCACATGTTTGCTGAAGGGCATGCTTGTAAGGATGGAACAAAAGGGATCAGATTTTTCAGCACATCTAATTCACACGGGATTCACAAGAATAAGAATATTCAGTGCTAGCTAGTCTTGGAACATGGTATCTCTGGAGGTTCAAAACCCAATGGGTTGCTGATAACATGGTTTCAGGAAACTTTTTGTTTTTTAAGTCATCAAACATGTTTGGTTCAGCTTGTTCAGGAAGGCTGGAGACCTTGCTTCAAAAATGAAGCAGTTCAGACTGGCAGCTAATATAGAAGCTGGAGGCTCCACTCTTCTTGACTCTTAGCCAAGCCTTGAACTGGGCTAAATTAAAACTAATGTCTTCTATTTTAAGCACTATAGGAGTCCAGTCTTTCTAAAGTCTAATTATGGTTCCATAAATGTACAAAAACGTACAATTTCTAGAACGAACCAATATGTCACAATTGTCCATGTTTGATGGCTGAAACCGATTATTTATTTTTATACGTATTTTTACTATCCGTCCTTGACTGACAGGTCCCAGGACAGGCTATAATAATTCAATGTTTAGTGTTGAAAATAGTTCAACAAATCAGCCACACAAATATGGTGGGTCCTAAAATCCACATTTCAGGCCAGGGTAAGGAACTTGTGGCCTCCAGCTGTTTGGGCTACAGTTCCCATCATCCCTGACCACTGGTCCTGCTAGCTAGGGATGATGGGAGTTGTAGGCCAAAAACAGCTGGAGACCCAAGTTTGGGAAACCCTGTATCAATCTTTTTTTTTTTTTAATATTTTTATTAAGTTTATGAAATACAGAAAAAAGAAATAAAGACAGATATAGAAAATAAAGTAGAGAGATTACAAATTTCCATAATCCTTTTTTCCAACACATCTAATGGACTTCCCCACATCTTCCTAACTCTGCGTTCTCTGTGATACAAAACATCAGCAATTTGTTAACTTGTTTCAAAACTTATTGTATCTTTCATTTTATCATGTTGCCTAATTTCCAAAGTGTTGTAACCCACATCTTATACGTTTTAGCTTAAACATAATAAAGTTATTTCATTATTCCACCTCTGACTTCTTGTACCTTAATCTCCATTTCATTAATTTACAATTGCTGAAGCTAGAATTTCCTAAAAAATGCATTTTTTAACATTCATACAACTTATAGTGTTTTTTCAAATAGTCTTTAAATTTTTCCCAATCCTCCTCAATTGTTTCTTCTCCCAAGTCTCGGATTCTGCCAGTCATTTCGGCCAGTTCCATGTAATCCATCAACTGTGTCTGCCATTCCTCCAGCGTGGGTAAATCTTGTGTCTTCCAATGCTTAGCAATCAGGACCCTTGCTGCTGTGGTAGCATACATAAAAAAAATTCTATCTTTCTTAAGTACTCTCTGATCCACAATGCCCAGAAGAAAGGCCTCCGGTTTCTTAGGTAAGGTAAATCTGAGTACCTTTTTTAGTTCATTATGAATCATCTCCCAAAAGGCCTTCACTTTCGGGCAAGTCCACCAGAGATGAAAGAATGTGGAAATTTACATTTCCAACATTTATTGTCAGACAGGTGATATATCTTAGCAAGTTTGACTGGGGTCATGTACCACCGGTATATCATTTTCATAATATTTTCCTTCAAGGCACTACATGCCGTAAATTTCATTCCGGTGTTCCATAACCTTTCCCAGTCTTCAAACATAATGTTGTGCCGGAAACCCTGTATCAATCAAAGCCTAGTAGTAACAAGCATACAAGCAATGTTGTGGACGTGAAAAATCTGAAAGGGGGGGCAGGGCTGACAGCAGCTGCAATATCACAATTTTTTCTCAGTTGGAAGAAAATCTCATTTATTTCAAGGAAGTGGTTTCTGAGCAAAACAAACAAACAAAACTGGCCACTTGTGTTTTATGCTGTAAAGGCAGCACACTTGAGGAGTGACTTAAGTAGTGTAGACACAAGGAAAGTGCTTTAACAAACATACCCCAGTATCGTTCCCCACCCAGCTTCTCCTGCTTTTTCTGCTCATCTAGGAGGTGCCCCTCCCGAGTCCCTGCTGGGAGTGTCAACATCCCTTCCTTCAATTGCTTAGCAACGGTGATTAAGTATCCTAAGCAAGGTGCTGGCTGGCAAGTGCCAATGCAACAGAGTTGCTTTCATTTTTTGTGCTTTCTTTAGAAATGTCTGCCTCGCTGGACTTTAAAAAAAAGAACAAGAAAGCAGCCCCCCTCCAAATCTCAACATCTGTTAGTGGGTTTGTGTGCATGCATATGTCTTAAGAATAAATGCACTGAAAAAATAGGTAGACAAAATGGATCTGGAATCCCATCTCATATAGTCATCAGAAGATTTATAAACTATGGGAAATGACGTTGTGGGGTCTCTTTGTATTTTACCACAATACGTTCTTTATTTTTACAATTCTAGGATATATATTTTGTGATATTAATCTGTCTGCTGTTTAGGTTTCAGTCTTACCAGACAGGCAAATCTCTTTTGCATTGCTAGTCCACCAGTAGAGTGAGGGCCTCATTTTAGTTTAATTTATTTATTCATTGCTTTAGGTGCAAATATGTCTAAGGTATGCATATGACTGGGCAACAGGGGTAGAGAAACTACTGTCTTTTATGATATCAGTCCTTGAGAGACATTTGCTTTGGTAGCAAGGTAGAAATGTAGCCTGCAATGGAAATGTAGCCACACTGCTTATCCTTGATGAGCATGACTTCAACAGGAACAAAAAAGAATTATCTTTCCTCCACACCAGCACTAAATTTCATCAGCCAGTAACGTCAAAGCAAGGTGCAAGAAACTGCATTTTATGATGCAATGAATGCTGTAATAATTTTTAATCCTTAGAAGACAGACCTTAAATCTCAGCGAGCTTGCTATGCCTTGCATGCTTGTCAGTGCTCATCTTTCATATGCAGTGTGGTGGATTAGCTAGAGGGCTTATTCATTACCCTAAAAGGCTGAGAACTGAGGCATAGAGTTACCCAGGTGATCAGCCTTGTGGATGGTTTATGCATGCCCCTAAGGCATTGCCCAGCATGTGACTGGACCAGGCAAATGAAACACCATAAGCAGCCTTGATCAATCTAGAGCCTGTGATCACTTGGACTTTTGTGAGGTGCAGTCCAAAACACCTGAAGGACCTGAGGTTGATGACAGATCTTGGTCATGTTGTAGGGATTCCACTGAAGGAGGTGTTTGAAATCCTTATTAGCCTAATGCAGACAATATGAAATCTGGATGTACTATTGCATGGGGAGTAGCATGGCACCTGCTCCCAGCACCCACACATTGATCAGGTCTTCTGTATAGGTGGCGCTGTGGTCTAAACCACTGAACCTCTTGGGCTTGCTGATCGGAAAGTCAGCAGTTCGAATCCATGTGATGGAGTGAGCTCCCATTGCTCTGTCGCAGCTCCTGCCAACCTAGCAGTTCGAAAGCACACCAGTGCAAGTAGATAAATAGGTACCACTGTGGTGGGAATGTAAATAGCATTTCTTTGCGCTCTGGTTTCCATCAGGGTGTCCTGTTGCACCAGAAACAGTTTAGTCATGCTGGCCACATGACTCGGAAAGCTGTCTGTGGACAAACACTGTCTCCCTTGGCTTGAAGGGAGATGAGTGCTGCACCCCATAGTAGCCGTTGACTGGACTTAACTGTCCAGGGGTCCTTTGCCTTTACCCATAGGGAATATGAACACAGAAGATCTGAAAGAGACTTAGTGGTACACTCCTGCTCCACACTCCATGCATTGACATATTGTCATGACAAAGCTCTAGTGTTTGTTGAAAGGACCAGTCTACCAGGGGCATGGCACGCTCTGCTAGTGACCAGGGCGAGTGTGCACATGTGACCAGGCAGATGTGTGTGTGTGTGTGTGTGCGCACGCTTGCCCAGCCTTCACTGCTAGGCAGGTTTGGGGCACAGAAGATACACGGCACCCTTTGTGCTTCCAAATCCTTGCTGCTGCCAGGCAGGCACTCACATGACAGATCTCTGCAGGGGAGGCATGCCTGGTTTACACTGTCCCCCCAATGTGCGCCCGAGGCAATGGCACCCCTGGCACCCCCAAGCAATGCCACTGCAATCAACTCCTTTCCAAATCCAGGATTTGACAGCAGAATTATAATAACATACTTTCCTGAGATACAAGCTTTTTGGGGGAGGTATACATTCTTTTTAATGCAGTTGACAGATTGTTATATTTGACCTGACCCCCTCAAAATGTATTGTTTTCATTATATTTCAATTTCATTTAAAACAAAGTTGCCGTTGGAAAATCTTTTCCTTGGCTGCCTGGTTTTTCTTAAGCCTAGGAAGAAGACCTATGATATAGATGTCTGGAGGGAGAATTTTTAAAGGCAAACAATGACACTTCTGTTTCTTTGCTAAAAGGCACATCTATCAAAATTATAGTTCATTGCACCAGTTAAAGGACCACTCAGTTTTCCTCCTGATGAAAGCCCACTTTTTCTATGGTACACGCTGCTGCTCTAACCAGCTTGCTCACTGAATTCAATGGCTTGGCAATAATGGATTCAGCTCTGCCTTCTGGCATAGTATTTACTTTTTGCTCAAGAGATGCATGCAGTTGTAAAAGGAAATACCTGAACCTTTTAATAAAAAGATATAGACACTCTCTAGCCAAATTTAGATTCATGGTATCAGTGGGAGAATAAAAACACATGCTTATGTTTCTCTAAACCCTACTGAACCCAAAGTAATTTAACACAGTTAAACACTGATCCGATTGTGCCCTTGTTTCTCTCCCCCTGCAAATCTATTGTGTTCCATCAAATGATATAGATGGCAAACCCTAGAACAGGGGAAACAGGAAATTTCTACAATATAGAATCTCAACCTCCTGCATATTAGAAATCCGACATTTCCTGCATCCCTTCAAAATTTTCAGTGCAAGAATTACCATAACTAACAGCTTAATATATGCATTTAAGGAATTTCAAAATGTGTAGGATTTTCAGGTCCACCACCAAACAAATGTAGTTAATAGAGTTTTGACAACAATTATTCCTCATAGAATTCAAGTGACAGCCTTGCGGTGCAATTGAGATAAAAGTTTATCTCAAAATCTTTACACAGAATTAATGTTTCTGTCATTGACAATCAATATTCTTTCTTCTAAATGTGCATCTGCAAAAATATTACTTAACATTACATGTCATTGCACATCACAATTAGACTGGGGAAGTACTTACAAATATATGAAGAGGGATAGGTGGAGAAGCCAAAATATACAATAGGGACTACTGAATTTAGCTCATTTGAGTGGCCAGAATGCATGCCCATTTGTAATGATTTCATGAGCTTTTGTGTTAAATTACTAAACAACATCCAAGCAAAACCAAGCAACTGTGAAAAGTAACAGCAATATGGACAGATTTGGAAGTGAAAATCCTAGATGGTTTATAACATCACAGCACTTTTTTGGGGGTGGAGAAGGAAATAAGCTCAAAAGAACTGAGAATGAATGCTGGTGACCTTTTACTACTTGCTAAGCCACTTTTCACTATCCCACATGGCTATCGTTTGTAGGAAGCTGCCTGATGCTGAGTCAGACCATTGGTCAGCCAACATAATTGGTCCAGCCTAGCAGCAGATGTCCAGAATTTCAGGCCCAGAATCTCTCCTAGTCCAATCTGGAGATACAGGGGATTGAATCTGCAAAACACAAATGAGCTATGACCCTTCCCCATGGGTGGATGTGAATACCATAACCAGCAACATGAGTAGGATTGTTGGAGATTAGAATTCAAATGAAAATAGAACTGAGGGGAAATTGGTGATCTTCCTTCATTCATCTCATGTCTGGAATGGAAATCAATCCAGCAAATACGATCAATATGCTGCTGCTTTCAGTCAGCAGGTGATACATAACTGATTACATCCCACCCATCTCTGTTTGCATTGTGTTTCCTTTGCACCAAGATGAATGGGATAAAATAATGTGATTTACATAATTAATTATGTAATTAATTGAGTTACTTAATTCTGCCACAGTAAACAGCAAGGCACATAGTGTAGTTTTTGGCAGAACATGGATCACAGTAGACTAGAAACAGTGCTGCATGTGGCAAATGCAGGGCAGAATGATGCCTTCTTACATCCTAGGGCCCAAGCAATTTGACAGATTGGAGGATACAAATCAAGTGGGGAAGGCTCAGGTAAACAGCTCTGTTCACATGGTTGTAGTATGCATCCCAACACTGCTGCCATGTGTGCATGTGAAGGAGACCTCAGTTTTGTCCTTCCAAGTAGGAAGTGGCTACACCCACTTCATCATCATCATCATCATCATCATCATCATCATCATCATCATTTTATTGTTTATACCCTGCCCATCCGTTAGACATTAAAAACTTCCCTGAACAGGGCTTCCTCAAGTTTTCTAAAAGTTGTGTAATTCTTTATCTCCCTGGCATCTGATGGAAGGGCATTCCATTAGGAGGGCGCCACTGCCGAGGCATCATTCATGAGAACAGATTAAACTTTGAATCCAAAAAGAAAATAAATCTGGAATAATTTCACAATATGAAAAGAAAGCTGCCCCAAACCCATATTTTTGACAAAAAGAAAAAGAGAGAGAAAATGCACCTTTGTATATTAGACTGTGATGGAACTAGAACTGGATATCGCTCAAAATACATAGGGCCCTTTAGCATCATTTATGACAATAAATCTGTCTTTGGAGCCAGTTATGGACTGTTGATTTTATGCCATGTGTTTCTTGACTGCAGCACTCTTGCTGAACTAATGCCTTTTAAAAACCACACTTTGTTTGCATTCATCAGCAATGAAGAATTATCAAAGGAGCTGTAGCTCAGGAGCAGAACAATACTCTGTGTGCAGGTCTCACTTTCAATCCCCATCATTTCCAGATAAGGCTGGAAAAGACTTGTCTGAACCCCAATGAGCTCCTGTCAATCAGTGTAACCAAGCATAGCCATCTAGATGTTGCTGTGCTACAGCTCCCATCATCCCTCACAGATGGTCATACAGACTGCGGCAGGGAGGGGGTTAACATCAATAACATCTGGATGGCATCACCTAGAATAGACAGTGCTGAATTGGATGGACCTGTGGTCTGACTCAGTATAAAGCAACTCCTGATGCTCTTAAGGGAATCTCAAACCTGACTCCTACCAATAGGATGAGATGGGAATAACATAGGAAAAGTCCAGCACAGGACATACAACAGTATCACCCATTTTTTTAAATATTAGTGAGCAAACTTCATCCAGCATCCTAATTGGGTGCTTTCTTCCCAATTGCCAATGATACTTTAATATGCCTTCTATAATATGGGGAGTTTTAGTTTTGCCTTTGTCTTCATTTGTCCTGATGAATTCTGCATGTTCCCTTCAACTCTGCTCATGCTAGAATGTCATGTTTTGTAATACTGTATATGCACTCAGCATAATTGAGGAATTGTATCCATGTATGAGGGACGCGGGTGGTGCTGTGGGTTAAACCACAGAGCCTAGGACTTGCCGATCAGAAGGTCGGCGGTTTGAATCCCCGTGACGGGGTGAGCTCCCATTGCTCGGTCCCTGCTCCTGCCAACCTAGCAGTTAGAAAGCACGTCAAAGTACAAGTAGATAAATAGGTACCGCTCTGGCGGCAAGGTAAATGGTGTTTCCATGCGCTGCTTTGGTTCGCCAGAAGAGGCTTAGTCATGCTGGCCACATGACCCGGAAGCTGTACGCCGGCTCCCTCGGCCAATAAAGCAACATGAGCGCTGCAACTCCAGAGTCGGCCACGACTGGACCTAATGGTCAGGGGTCCCTTTACCTTTACTTTTTATCCATGTATGGTAAGCTAGAAATTACTGTTTTGCTCTCTGTTTCTGTGTGCAATGTTTGTATTATTCCTACTTGCTTATCTCGAACCCTTTAACAAATTGGATGCCCAGAGTTGACTGGAGAGCTCAGTGTGTTGTTGGCTGACGTCTAAGACTAACTGAGAATGAAAAGGAGACGAAAGCTCAACTGTAAGAGCATGAGACTCCCTGCTGCATTATCATGACACTGAAAAGTTTGTTGTGGTTTCCTCCAAACCTCTCCCCTCCCCAATTTGTCCTTAGAAACACCCCAAAAACCTATTTTCCTGAGTCCAAGGAAAGGCTGGTGTTTGGGGATATTGTGTGCAGAAATCTGTGGCAGTACATGCCACATGTTGAGCAATGCACACCACATGCATTGGAATACATATCCAAATGCATACTGAAGTAAACAGCATGTGCTGAACATAAAATTTGTGTTAGAATTTTGCTGTGGAAAAGAGGAAGGTGGTGTATCTGCTGAAGATTTAGAAACAGATTGGGGGAAATCTGTAAATCCATAGTTTTCACAGATGAATTTATATCATACACTCAACCCTTTAAACTCATTTTACAATTTCATTAATAGCTGCTTTTAAGGGAACAAAATCCTATCAGAGTAGGGCAACTCTAAATCTAGAGGGAATTAAAAATAGAGTTTGTTTTTAGAACTCCACTTAAACTTTAGCCTTCCTTAAATATGTTATCCATAATTAAGCTTTCAGAATGAGAAAATTTTAAGTATGAATGGATAACCCCACCACACGGCACTCAGACTCTCATGGTTACCTTATTAGAACACTCTGTTGTTATCAATAATCACACTATTGTCAGAGTCCCCTACTCAGAGCTATTTTTACCTTATAATACAAAATTGTTGACAATCATAGTAATAACAAAATGCACCTAAGACTGGAAACCAATTTAGGACTGTCCAACCATTAGCCAGATGATTAATTAATTAATTCCTTTTTAATAAATCCACACTTTACCAAAACCTCAACAGAGATCCATTTTAGAGATATTAACGAAAGTATAGCAGCTTATGCAGCCGTATGTTTCCAGCAGAGTATTGTTGCTTTTTTAAAAAAAAGGGGAAGATGATAATTTTCACTTTAAAAACAGAACAAAAAAAGCAGATAATCATTTTCGACCCAATCAATGAAATTACCCTAGCAATGAGGCCTTCTTTCACAGTGCTCATTGCATCTGCAAGCTGTGAAGGAAATCTTCTTATTACTTTCCTGTGGTTTTTAATAAAGCTTGCCTGTATTGTTTAGGGTCCCCCCTTATTATTCATTTCAGGAACTGAGGTGCAGGGTGGGTCAGAAACAAACAAAGGTGTGTCAAATCCTTTGGAAGCTTATGCTGCAGGCACTGATGTTGTCTTATAATGCACATCCTCACAATGTGTGTCTGCAAATACTTGCATGAGCTAATGAGCATAGGAACAACTGGAGATGGCTGTCCATCCCCCTTTGAACACCTCCCTCATCCCTTTCCCATACATTTTTTTTCCTCCTGATGTTACTGCTGCTTTCATTTCAACAAATCATTTACATCTCCCTCCCTCTGCTTTCAGGGAACCTTTGCTTCTTCCTTATCTCTCACCTTCAAGGGCTGTGCACCCATCTGTGCATGGCAGATATAGCCACTTGGATTAGCAGGGGATGTGGTCTAGCATTTAGAAGGGGAGGAAGTCGAAACCATGCTTCCTGCATTTGCACTTAGCTTTTCTTCGCTTTTCTGGAGTAAATCAAGCAGGCTCAATTTCTGTCTGAAAATACTTGGCAAGGGAGGCCTGCCTGTTCAGGCCCAAGGACCAGACATATGTGAGAAAATTTAAAATTGCAAGAGCTGCAGCTAAAGGCCCTGTCACACAATATGTTCCCCCCAAATTTCCTGTGGAAATGTGATGTGCAAGGGCTGCACAAATAAAGGTGCCTAATAACAATATGAAGGGAAAGAAAGCTCTTGTTTCCCAGAGCTTCCCCAAGCTGATTCCTCGGAAGGCAGGAATAACATTCAAAATGGCCTCGGGTGAATGGAAAACTAGGTCAAAAGAAAGCTCCACAGAGACAAAGTACTGTACCTAGACAATAAAATAAATGAAATGCACATATATGGGATAGGAAATCACTGGGTTGAGTTTAGTACATGTGGAAAAGGCAGGGCCAGCCCAGGAGATTTTGTTGCCCTAGGCAAAACTGAAAATGCTGCCCCCCCACCCACTGTGTGCACACCCCCACCCCACAGTCTGAGGCAGTCTGGGGTGTGAAAGGAGATGGGCAGGGGACAGGTGGATCTGCTACTGGTGGGCAAATCCACCATCTGAGGCAACTGCCTTGCCCCACCTCATGGGCAAGCTGGATCTGGGAAAAGATTTCGGGCTTAAATCACAAGCTGAAAATGGGTCACTAATATGATGCAGCCTCAAAAGTCGCTAATGCAATTTCAGGTTGCATTGCTAGAACCCTGGTTTCTAAGTCACAGCATAATTAGAGGGATTCAATATTGTGATAAAATAGTCTTTCAGCGCAAGGATTTCCTGTTTGTCCAGTAAAATGACTTCCCCTCTCCTCTCTCAATGCATTTTTCTGCGGAGTTCTCCCAACCTCTCAGAGCCGACTAAAGGTATGGGGTGCTGGGGGGGGGAGGAGGAAAGAGGGGATTGCAATGTTGCGTTTGTAGGAGCCCTTTTGCTGGCTCCCACTGGCAGAACTACTTCATTGAATCTGGCTGATCATTTTACTGTGCACTCATCAGACCTCAGGACATGGGTGGCGCTGTGGGTTAAACCACAGAGCCTAGGACTTGCCGATCAGAAGTTCGGCAGTTCGAATCCCCACAACGGGGTGAGCTCCCGTTGCTCGGTCCCTGCTCCTGCCAACCTAGCAGTTCGAAAGCATGTCAAAGTGCAAGTAGATAAACGGCGTTTCCGTGTGCTGCTCTGGTTCACCAGAAGCGCCTTAGTCATGCTGGCCATATGACCCGGCCAATAAAGCGAGATGAGCGCCGCAACCCCAAAGTCGGTCACGACTGGACCTAATGGTCAGGGGTTCTTTACCTTTACATCAGACTTCATCTGGAATTCTCTATCCAGTTCTGGGCACAATGTTTTACAAATTATTTAGACAAACTAGAATGAGTTCACAAGTCAGCAACCAGAATGATCACTGGTATGGGAAACAAGTCCTATGAAGACAGGTTGAAGAGACTTGGGAGAAGAAACAATCGAGGAGGACTGGGAAAAATTTAAAGACTATTTGAAAAAACACTATAAGTTGTATGAATGTTAAAAAATGCACTTTTTAGGAAATTCTAGCTTCAGCAATTGTAAATTAATGAAATGGAAATTAAGGTACAAGAAGTCAGAGGTGGAATAATGAAATAACTTTATTATGTTTAAGCTAAAACGTATAAGACTTGGGTTACAACACTTTGGAAACTAGGTAACATGATAAAATGAAAGATACAATAAGTTTTGAAATAAGTTAACAAATTGCTGATGTTTTGTATCACAGAGAACGCAGGGCTAGGAAGATGTGGGGAAGTCCATTAGATTTGCTGAAAAAAAGATCATGGAAATTCGTAACTTTTCTATATTATTTCTTATATTTGTCTTTTATTCTTTTTTTCTGTATCTTATAAACTCAATAAAAATATTATAAAAAAAAAGACAGGTTGAAGAGACTGGGTTTGTTTAGCCTAGAGAAGGAAAGACTGAAGGGGTGGGGGCATGATAGCATGCTTCAAATACCCAAAGGGCTTTCACACAGAAGTCGTCAGGATTAGATCTAAAGATCTGAAGCTACAGGAAGATAGATTTCCATTGAATGCTGGAGGAATGCTTCAGCGGATCGAGCGGAGGAGACCAATATTGGGCCCAATGGTCAAGAAGGTGTTTATTGCATATGTTGTAGAGGGAAATGAGAAGATGGGGCTTGTAAACCTGGGAATGTAGCCCATCCAGGAGAAGAAAAACTTGGACCCCAAACTTCTGCTGACTTCTGTTGCCTTCGTGAGAAAGGCTACAGGAGCAAACCTCAAGGAAAAATCCTTACCCTCTGCCTTGCATCTTTGGGAGAAGGAAAGGCTATGAAGTCCCTAAGATGGTTGGATGGTATATTCTATGCCTCCTTCCAGCAACTCCTGCAGCCAAAATGGTGCCAGATGTATCACCCTGCTTTCCAGCAAAGTTGAGAGTGGGGTCTGGGCAACTCAGGACCTCCATACACACTGCCCAGGCTTGCACCCCAGAGAGGTCACTTCAGGCGCTGTGATTCTTCAGGGCTTTGACTTCACCCTGGAGGCACACTCCACTGCCTCCAGTTTGACAATTGCTCCAGTTAGCTGGAGGGCTTGTGTACTCTCCTTCCCTGGAGGCTTCACACAGTGTCTGGACAACAGCTATTGTGAATGCCGTAACTTTGGACTTCCTGCATTCAGCATGAAGCCTAACAGACCCTCTCCAAGGCTATTAGTCTATGCATCTTTGCTTCTATGCTTTGGGGATTTTCAGTGCTTACATCTATTCTATTCTTCTGTATTATTGCTTAAATACTTCTCCTGACCTATGGTTTCATTTCCATACTTTTTATGAGGTGCATGACTTTTCTCTCATTCCCCTCAAAGAATGGATCAACAGGTAATGAGGGTTAGTGCAGCAACCTCACATCAGCCAGTCCCTGGAAATGGAAAGTGTGATAGCCTGCACTGGTATTTGCTTCCACTGACATTTAGGTGGTGTTGTGTTATCCTGTCCATCCAGCCAATTTTTGTCAGTATAAGGTAGGAATGGGGGAGAAATTTGATTCTATTCCCATTCCGTGGTGAATTTATCCAATTTGTACATTCTGAAACATTGTCAGAACCCAAAACACAGCCATCACGTTTATGCAAATTTTGCAATGCAGTTCTCCAACCAATGTTTATTAGAATATATAAATTACTATTATTATTATTATATATTAAATTTGTATACTGCCCTATACCCGCAGGTTTCATTAAAGTGTGCATAAAAATGAATATATTGGGGAAAATTACATGCAAAAAGGCATTATATAAGGAGAAATTGCTCGCAAAGCATGTACATTAGTCAAAACTGCACACATACCAAAATAGTTTACTTGGAGAAATTTGCACTAAAATGCTGAATAACTTTCATGAAGATAAAGAAATGGGGCAAAGTGAATTTATGATTGGGAAAATGAGAAAGTAAGAAAATCAAAATGTTCAGATCCTTCTATCTTTAGTATAGGGTTAACTGGCTGCCTTGAAGGCCAGTTAGGAGTTTTTGGCTCCTTTCCCTGACTGGGAAAGCATCCACCTCCCGCCCCATGTACTCTGCAGTTTTGATGAATTGAGTGATGTTTCACTAGTAGAACTTGACAGATTTATACTGTACTGACAATTTAGAGCTGTGCTGATAAATTTCATCTGTGGTTCCATCAGCCATTTTCAGTGAGGGAGAAATTGCCCCTGAACATGGAAGAGAGGAGAAAGAACGTTGAGGAACTTAAGAGAGGGGGTTTGGCACTTAACTTAAACCAAAATTACAAGGGGTCTGTGGATGTTCTTAAATCTAAAAATAAAAAATCATTGTGATGCAGCCCTGCGCTCCATAACCTTTTCAGCTTTCCTCTCTTCCTGGAACGCCCAAAGGACATTGTGCCATCTTGGCAAAATGCCCTCCCATAGATATTCCAGAAAGTGGCATAAGCAGGGAAGCTGGAAAGGTTCTGCGTGAACCACTTTGAACTACATTGTGGGTATTCCAGGAAGTGGAGCAATTTAGGAAATCTGGGAGCAATCCCCCCCCCCCCCCGTGTGTGTGCAGTACTTGCAGTGGGGTTTTTTATTATTAAAGTTTAAAAGTTATTTTCATGTCTTCATGGAGGACAGAATTAATGTGTGGGATTCATGCAGCACAGTTTAGAACTAGCATGCGCAGTACAAGTAAGAGGGATGGGGAATTAGGACATTCGTAAGCAATCTGTGCCATCATAGCAATGAAGGGAGACTTACCCAATTCACTACTCATCCTTTTCCAACTCAGAGGTATCACCCCAGAATATCGGTGGCCTCATGGTCTCCAAAGACTCGCTGACTGGGGGGCTGGTGATGCTCTCAGAAGTCTAGTTTGGGCACAATTTTTAGGTGGGTCAGCAGGCAGCCTTAAAGATAACATTCAGTACTGAGGACAGAGGAAGAAGCTTAGTTAGATTATGTCAGTTAACTAATATAGTATTGACTCTTATTACAATGCATAGCATTTATCTCACGTCTCATTTGATATGTGGCCTCCCTGGGAAACTCCATCGCGTACAGCAGCTTTCCTTAACCTGGGGGGCTCCAGATGTTTTAGACTTCAAGCTCCAGTCATCATGGCCACTGGCCAGGGATGTTGGGATTGTAGTCCAACACACCTGGCGGTCACCATGTTGGGGAAGGCTGATGCACAGTGATAGCTATAGAAATTTACTATCGATTTTAACATGATTTGGAGTGAGGTATATCTGTTTTAAGGAAAGAAAGCTGATATTGTCAAAGTCCACATTCACACCATAGGTTCAAAGCATGCTGGTATCACTTTAAACAGCCGTGGCTTCTCTCAAAGATTTCTGGGAACTGTAGTTTGTTAAGGGTGCTGAGCATTAATTGGAACCCCCAACACCCCCCCCAGAGCAACAATTTCCAGAACTCCCTGGGGAAAAGGATTGATTGTTTAAGCACTCTGAGAATTGTAGTTCCGTGAGAGAAACAGGGGTCTCCTAACAACTCCTCAGTAAACTTTGACAAACTGCAGTTCCCATGATTGTTTGTGGGAAGCCATGACTGCTCAAGTGGTATCATAATACTTTAAAAATATGGTGTGAAGGTGGCCTGAAACTCTTTTACAAATTTCACTCTACAGCCATATAAATAATAATAATAATCCTGAATTGTAGCCCTAAATCTCCCCACCTTCCACTCCCTGCTGTCACAAACAGACCTTGATTCTGCAACACAAATCTCAGATTGTAATTTATAACAAAATCAATGCTCTGGCTGGCCAGGTACAGCAACATTCAATAGAACCACTCATATTGCAACAGTTAAGTGCATGCTCAATTACTACTAATTGAGCAGTAATTCTTATTCTGGCTCATCTTTAATCCAGCAATGATAATTCAAATAATGCTTAGAACTTGGCATACTCCAGACGCTCTTGAAACGTTAATTAATTATTACTTCAGCCTGCCCTGGCAATTTTCATTTGTGTGTCACATCAGGTCCTGATTGCAAATTAAAATCCATTCCCAGTTATTGATGACAAATCTAGTAATTAACTAGGATCTAACTGTGCTGAAGAGCCAGATCTTAGGACAAGAGGCCTGCAATCTACGGAGAAAATAACAGTGTTTTGATTACGGTTATTAATATTCTTCATATACCTTGCCAAAGTCCAAACATCCGGCCCAGCGCACAGGAAAATCCATTTTCATAAGACTTTGCTTAAGGAAAGCCACAAACGGTAACACGCTCTATTAGAATCTATGTGCTGTATCATTGCACATTATGGATAAACTTTATACAATTTTTCACCTAATGTTTGAAGGAGGGGAGGTGTCATAAAACGGGAATAGAAATACTGGAATGGCTATAATCTCTTTAGATCCTTTATGTACTTCATTTACAAAAAATAATAAAAACTATAATAAAATATTTACCAGAGCTTTGCCAGTCTCAAACAGCACAAATTGAATTGCAGCGTGTCTTGCTTCAGGAATAAACTGGTTTGATTTAACTATAAGATAAGCTGGAAACTAAAGTCAGCTTTCTTAATACACCCAGGCATGAATGGTTTTTAAAATTCAGAAGTTTAAAATTATTTTTCATTCCAGATAGGGGATAGTTTTTTCAACATTCTCTTAACTGCAAAACTTTATACACACACTTAGAGAGAGAGAGCAAGAGAGAGAGAAGGATTTTCAAGCATGCCTCAGAAGAAAAGGCTTTGTTACAGTCTTCCAAAGTTGAAAAAAACCCACCACTTAAACAACACCACAGTTTTCTTCAAGATTAATTACTAGGAGTAACTACTGTGTCCTAAACCCATCTTCCCAATCACCGTGAATCACCTTGAAAGGCTATACATGAGTAGGGGTAGGATTTTTTAAAATTAGATTTTAATGTGAACCTATCTAATATGTACTTCCGAAAACAATCTACAAACTGAGACACAGCTATCCTTAGAAATTCAACTTAGAAATTCGCTTCTCCAACTTTTGCGATGCAGTTTTCCCATAAAAAAATGTGTAAAAATGAGTAAGTTAGGGGAAAGTGTGCATACAGAAATGCTTATATCCATGAAAATAGTCCACAAAAATAATATATACATGCAAATATTTACATGGCAAAAATGTATATACACACAAAAGAAATGACAATTCTTTGGTGTGGCCTTCTTTTTAAAAATAAATAGCAAACTGATGTGGAAATGGGGTGAACGGAATTTGAAACTGGAATGAGAAACCCAATTTGGCTGATTCATCCATCCCTACTTACCTCAGGTTTCTTTCTGATCACACAGGTTGATGGGGAAGAGGACACATTTCTAGATAACATCAAGTCATTCTTGGTTTTCCACACGTTTTGTGACACTCGAGACAGTACCTTGAGCGACAAATGTCTCAATGACGCTGAACAAATCTAGTAACAGCTTCCCTTTGCCCTCTCCTCATACACCCTGCACAACTGAATGAGAGTGCAAGAGGAGCTGGCTTTACAAGAAACTTCTAATCTAGTAGCCATCACTTAAAACAAAGGTGCAGCTGCACAAACAGCTGGCACTACAGAAACATGGTCCACTTTATAAGAAGGAATTGCTGATTTGAAGCACAGTTGTATGTAAGGAGTGGCAATCAGCAGGGGATAAATGTAAAAGTCTGAAAGCTATAAATCCTAAAGAATACATGCTGGCAAGTAAATTCAATTGAAATAAATGGGACTTATTTCCAAACCGATTAAAGTACACATGCTTGTGCATCTGAACTAATTTGTCTAGCTGTAAGCAGTTAATACAACTGGCCAAAAAACCCCTCTGCCCATCTAGATCTCCTTAATGTGTTGGAAAGTCAAGAATAGCAAACAATGTATAATCCTCTTTTATCTGCAAAGCATAGGCTGAACGTGGTTAACTGGTACAATCTGTGTGGAATTACAGCTTGCTTAGTCCATCTGACATTACTTTTCTAGGACTCAAAAGTGACAAAACCAAATGACATCCGGTTGTTTTTGTCAGCTTACACAACAAAATGCTTTCCTTTTCTCCTTTTCCTTCAATCTTTCCACTGACATTCTAAGCTTTCTTTAATGCTGGGAAAGTTATTACATTATGGCTGTGCTGTACACACTTTGCTTTTTACTAACATTACCATTTTCACACATTGGGTAATGCAATATTTGTAATAAACACTTGACGTTGACATTTATATGGCGGTAATCCTATTGAATTGCTTCCAAATAAACTGAGCTATAACCTTTGTTACATGATTCAACTTATTCCTTTTGCCCATTTTTGTACATAGGGATACATAGATCCCTGAGTACAAAATAGAGCTGAGATGAAAGACTTCTTAGTTTTGTTATCACTTCAGTTACTGTCAAAAAGCACACAGAAACACTCATTTTATAGTATGTCTTCATCTGAACCTCAAAATGTCACCCATGTTTTGTCCAATTCCTGGGGGCTAAATGTAAATGTGAAAACCCTCTTATTTCTGGTTTTCAAATTCCATGGAACTATGGATGCGGGTGGCGCTGTGGGTTAAACCTAGGACTTGCCAATCAGAAGGTCAGCGGTTCGAATCCCCATGATGGGGTGAGCTCCCATTGCTAGATCCCTGCTCCTGCCAACCTAGCAGTTCAAAAGCACATCAAAGTGCAAGTAGATAAATAGGTACCGCTCCGGCGGGAAGGGAAACGGCATTTCCGTGCACTGCTCTGGTTCGCCAGAAGCGGCTTAGTTATGCTGCCCACATGACCCGGAATCTGTATGCTGGCTCCCTCGGCCAATAAAGCGAGATGAGTGCCGCAACCCCAGAGTCGGCCACGACTGGACCTAATGGTCAGGGGTCCCTTTACCTTTACCTATGCAGTCCTGAGTTAAGCTGCAGGGCACTGTCTCATTAGCTGTCAAGAGGCCAGTAGGCATACCCTACAGTGTGATGCAGTCCAAAACTGGGATGCCATCTTCTGGGTCTGCATTCCCCTGAGAATCATGTGACCCACTCAACTTCACATACACGAAAACAGTGGGGGGTTTTTCAGGCATGGAGCCCAAAAGCAAGGTTCTCTGCAAGATTGTGGATCTGAAAAACTCTTTTTGGGATAAGATCTCAGCCTGAAACCATGGCCATTTGGGAAGAAACAAGCAGAAGGTTCATGATGTTTCGGTTATACCTTCAGAGAAGCTGAGTATAGCTGGTTTAAACTGGTTCTGTTATCTCTTTTTGTCAAGGTCATGCTGGCTATAAAAGTAAGGCCAGAAGGAGCCTGGGTTTCACTTTCTCTTTCTCTTTCTCTTTTCCTTCTGGTGTGGTGTTCTGCACATAGTATGCTTATTATTAAGGTTTAGTCTTATTATAAGTTATTGTAAGTTTAAATTAAGTCTGCTGCAACTGGATTTCTTATGGACAGTGCCAGTCCTGAATGTATTGGATTTGTGAACATTATGGTCATTTGCCTTCAGTAGCAGTAAAACTCTGCTGGATGAAATACAATTTTCTCTGGTTTATTTTCGGCAATCCTGCAACGTGTTTAAGTTCTTACTCTGCTAACTATACACTGGAATCTGCTCTGGATCAATATTGAGTAGAATTCTGTGACAAACATAGTTAAAGATGGGCTGATGATCAGGTTCTGGAGCAGACAGACAAGGAGCTGAGGTATTCTGCATGGCTATTTAAACGACAAGTTGCTTAGATCTAAGAATCAAGCCTGGAACAACAGTTACATAGGGCCAGTTAAGCTCTTAATGGCTCCTTGGGTAACCTGCCCCAGCTAGGCTTATGTACAGCATCACCCATTATATGGGAGGTGCTGGCTTGACAGCTGCTCTGGAGATAGAGCAAATCTCACTGAACACAGTGGGATAGACTTCTGATTGCTCATTAATGGTGGATTAAATGCAAAGGGGGGGGGGAGACATATTGTGGCTGCTAAGGGAGAAAGGACTGATGGCGGAAGAGGAGGGTTTCCTCCCTGCTCTGGCAAGGCTCCCGAAAGCCACGGATGGACTTTAAGTTTTATTTCCTTGCAAAGGGAGAACTCTCAGTAAAACTGAGCATAATTGTGATGTTAATTGCAGCAATGAGCCAGTAGAGGGCTGGGCAGCAGAGCGGAGAAACTCGGCAAAAACAATTAACAGCTAAGGTGGGGGGGGCAGTTCCTGGGAGATAAAAAGTTATCAGCATGGGGTTCTTGGGTGGAAAGCCTTGTGCATCTCCTTTTCCAGTGCACAAGCATGACTTACAACTAGGGGTAGACAAACCTGTCATTTTTCAGATCTTAAGTTCTCCACATTTCCACATTAGTTTACAATTTGTTTTTGTTTTTGTTTTTTGTTTAACTTAAAGAAGCCCTCATGAAAATTTAGTAGCATTTTAATATGCACTAATACATACATTTTTGGCAAGCAATTTCCCCTAACGTGATACAGTTTTGTATGTTATTTCCACTAAGAAAATATATTCCCCCAATATAATCACTTTTGTACCCATCCTTTGATTGGAGAGCTGTGTCAGATAAGTGCACATTTTGTAAATTAGCTGCGTTTTGGTTAATATATTATTATTTATTAAATATGTCAGGGCAACCCAAAGTGGCTTATCATTTCATGCAGTGAGAATTATGTATGTCTCCATTAACATGTGGACTGAACCAAATTTATCCTTCACCCCTACTCTAAAGCCCAGCTCACTGTGGCTGGGGTTGTAGCTCAAGATGTCTATGACTTGGCCTCACTGGCTGGACTTGACAACAGCAACAAAAAGCTTGCCAAGCAAACCTGGAGGAGACAAGAAGTATCGGTCTGGTGCTACTGACAGAGCAGCATATGAGCCAAAGATCTGACTGATTCTGGTGCGCTTCCTCCTCACTCCTCCCATGGTGCAGCTGTGTTGCAAAAGCCACCTGGCAGACAGGATCTGGCTGTATGCCTTCAACAAGGGACAGGATCCTGGAGCACCAGAAGCGGCAGATGTTCATGTCCATGCCACAGGAACTGCCTGCTTTCTGCCACCCCTGTTATCTGCCACTGTATACAAGTGTGTTTGTGGGTTCCTCCAGGGCTGTGAGCAGTGCAGGACCCTAGACTTGACACCCAATGTAGCTTCAGCTCATAATGAAAATGGCCAGAACCATTTGTTCTTTACTCAACTGTCAATCTAATCTGCTATTTCCACTGAACATATTTCTATTATTGGTTCCTCATAGATTTTCTTTTGATCACTTAGGTTCAGAATCCGCCATATGTTTGTGGATCTAGACATGTCATGAATCATCAATGGGTGGGGCTGGATTGGCTTTGCATCTCTCCAGAGGATGGTCCTGTTTTTTTTTTTTTTTAAATGTATAAATTTTCTACAAGCATCTGACACTATATTCTGTTCTCATATCTGATGCAGTACGAAAAAACAAAACAAAAAAGCAACAGGGAATAGCAATAATTTTTAATATATTTTTTGGGGGGGGAGAGCTCTGGTTGTTAAAGTGGTATGATAGTGCTTTAGATGTATGATACAGATAGTGTGGTAGTATTTTCTTAAATGGGTTCTTCACTCTTGTTCTTTCGATGTGACACCTCACCAAGTATTTCATACTGACCATTTTCTCAAGAGGGAAGCAGGGAAAGAGATAATGTGTTTATCATGCAGTTTTCCAAGGAGCTCAGGTCAGCAAAAATATTTCTCCTTTCCCCCATTTTATCCTAGCAACCAAGCGAAATAGGCTAGACTGAGAGATACTGGCCAACAGAGCTTCATGGCTCAGTGGGAATTTGAGCCTGAGTTTCCTTTGTCCAAGACCAGCAGTCCATTTGCCACACTGTCCAAAGGTATTCTATGCTTCTATCTCGCAATCCAGCAAAGTTACTGGTGTGTGAAAGAGAGTGCAAAAGTAGATCTGTGCATATTTAGTAGAGATGTGTTCAGGCCTCAAGATTCACCGTGTATCTGTGCCTTTTTAAAAAATTTGATACATTTTTGAGTTGCTCTGCCTACTATCTACTTAGATCTGCCGTTCAGCTTCTGAGCCACTCTATATAAAAGGAGTCACTGTATTTCCCCCCCCCCCATTCACTATAATGGGAAATCTAAATACAGATATGCCTGGTTCCTTTCTGATGTTATTGGACTACAACTCCCATCACCCTTGAATATTAATGGGAATTGTAGTCCAACTTATCTGGGCTGATGGGAGCTGTAATCCAGCAATATCTGGAAGGCAACACACTGACTACCAATGCAATAGATCAGGCATAGGCAAACTGGGCCCTCCAGATGTTTTGAGACTACAATCCCCATCATCCCTGACCACTGGTTCTGTTAGCTAGGGATGATGGGAGTTGTGGTCCCAAAACATCTGGAGGGCCAAGTTTGCCTATGCCTGCAATAGATTATTTGTATCAAATTGTTTTGTTTTATAGAGAGTCATTATCCACTATTTGTTTCTTCTGTAAGCCATTTTAGGACCCAGTTGGCCAAATGTGGGTAGAAATATGAGAACAAATACAGAGGAATAAATGAGTATGTGGATGTTCTGGCATGAATGAGTACTTGTGCATTGAGGCTGGATATTCTAACACTCCACCATAAGCATCAGCTGCTGTTTTAGACAAGGTTCTATAGCTACATCCTGCCTGAGAACCACAGTCTCTGTCAGAAGTAGACCTCCAGAGAGACTTAAACATCCAGCCTTTATGAACTTCTCACTACAACTACTGAAACAGAATATCAGTGAGCGCCACAGTAACAAATGAAGTTGGGACAAATGTTTGGGCTGATAGAAAATACAATCTCCTATAAGTGAGATTGGCAATAACTGGTACTTTATATTATTCGACATGCCATTACTCTTAAAAGAAGCCCCCTAAATGCTTCCATTTCCAAACTCATCTCAGTCGAAAACAGGGTAGGAGGGTAAATGAGAGTCATCTACAGTTCATCTCCAAAGCTGCAGCACTTGTAATGAAATTTTCTTCTTCTCCATTCCATTTCCTGATGAAATGATAGGACGGGTTCACAACGAGAGAGAGAGAGATGTTTACGAGGAGCAAAACATAATACAAATATAAGTCATGAATGCTGAGTGCAGCTAATATCCACATGAGGGACGGGGGACAGAATGTTAAGCAAGTGTTATTTCACAATCTAGGGCAGTTAATTTACAGAGTCATTTGAGCTACAATTCACACTGAGAAGACACCAGCGCATCTGCACGATTAACTTGTATCAATATTTTTTATCGGCGTTCAACATTCATTCCTCTTTGGGGCTTGATTTCTTAATTCCTCTCCTTCCCTCCTAGCTACCTGAGTGATAAGCAACACATTTGCTAAACACTCACATCGTTGGCTTTATCTTTCCAGAACTACAACCGGATGTTTATCTTCTGAGAGAAACCTGCCTTTCATTTATTTTTGCCAAAACACTGGGGCTGCCATTGCGGCAACTGTCACTGCAATTATCATTCCGGGCGTCTGGAGATAGCGATTTTCCTATTTACACTTCACGGCTGGTCCTTGTGAAGTTTCATAAATGAACTCGGTGGTTACATTATTATTTGATAGACTCATCACCAGCTTCCTGATTGTAGCCATCAAAATATGCAATAAATATATCCCCTAGAGGGATAGGAAGAGGTGATTGGAAGCAATGGCATTGTGTGACTTTTGATTGTTCCGTTTCATTTCCTTAAATTGGAAGAAACAAATATAAGCTCATTATGAGTTTCCCATCCCCTTCCTCTGTTTCCCCCCTCATATTATGGAAATAAAGTGATTTATAAAGCAGTCAGCAATAAAGGGGAAAATATTCTCAGGGTAAATAGGAGCTTGCAGAATTTCACTGTTAAGTGGAAACAGTTCATTGGAAAGATTCCACGCATCACTAGAAATGGCCAGATCAGTCCAGTCCCGTCCCCCCCCCTCCCGTATTGTCTATTTCACATGTTGTTCATTTAGCCATACCATTTCCACAAAACATGTTTCTAAATACATTTTATCCTAAAACTTCATTTTTTACGCATTAAATTGACAACTGTATTGCAGCATTTGGAGAAGTACAAAAATCCAACAGATAATTATGTTGGGATCTGGGAGGTGAGAATTAGGTCAGTTTGCTTAGAGATGTGGTCCTAATAAAATCCTCCTTGAGTCTTACTCGTTATGCATAGTCTGGGCATTTCACTTTTCCAATGAGATCATTGTTTATTATATAGAAGCCCATGGCCCAAGCTTTGGTTACTTAGAGCAAAATCAATATGCGGATTTTAACCTCTCAGCAATGCATGCTCACCTTCACTCTTTGCCCATTCTCTCATGCAGTTTTCTTTCCCCCACTCAAACTCCTGATTTTTGTTTTCTTGTCATCCTTTCATTCTCTTGGACTATACCTTCTTCCCTGGCTTCTTTCATCCATCCAGTCTTAGGACTTCCACCAGCCCAGATCCTATCTAGTCACATCACTTGTGCCAATTACTGCCAGAGACTTCACAGGTAGGTGAACGACTGGTGGCAGTGGGAGAAGATTTGAAGGTTCATAGGTGTGTAGGAGGTGCAAGACCTTGTTGCACGACTGATTACTTAATTGGGGCTGCAACTGGGTTTGATTTTACTGGTGATGCAGCTCAGAATAATCCAAGTGACTTCCTGATCATGGCAGGAAATGGCACAGTTATAGATCAAATGCATGCTGGGTCTTCTTTGGAGGGTTGGGGAAAATCCTAGAACAGATGGGTTGGGGAAGTCCTCTGATTGCACAGGTAGAAATCCTTGTATGGATAGGTCAATTGTGTTGGATAAATTCAACATGTTGTGTTTTTCTTGTCCTTTGTAACAGGCAAAGTTACTTTGAACCTACTGACTCTTGTAAATAAGAACGCCCCCTCCATTTTTAAAGTTTAATGAAGGAACACATGCTCCATGTAGTTCAGCTGGGAAACCTGTATTTTGGTGTGGCTGGAGCTTTTCCCTTCATAGCCGTTTTCTCACTCTTGATATCTACAGCTGTGTGCTCATCTATTTTACCTCTTTTGGTGTGACTCTTTGTGATGGAGGTATTGGAGTGGGTGCTTTGAAGTGTTGGCTTTTGTTTTTCTACCTTTGCTGGAAATGTTTTTTCCCTCCTGCTCTTTCAGAGCAAAGGCTTGTCGATGGCCCCCTGGCAAGACTTTCATTTGCGGAGGAAAGTATTTTGATGAATGACCCCTTTTTTCTTTGTTTGAACCTTGTAGGTAAAAGTTCCTGGTGGTATATATATCCAGATTTCTTTATATGGTGTTTGCTTTCTCTCCAGCTACATCCTCTATTTTTAAGGTGTATTTTGCTGAACGTTGTTCTCTTTCATAGCTGCATTGTACCCTTTGAGTTCAGACCAACAGTAATAAGTTGAGGCAACAACAACAAAAGTTATTTGACATGTTGTTCTTTAAACCCAAGTCAAAATGGCCCCTTGGTCAGGGCAACTTTTTCTACTGGTTTAAGGGTTTCTTGGGTCAAACACTTCCCCAGAAATACATGTTTATGACAAGTACCTACACTAGCCTTCTGCAACCTGGCACCCTCCAGATCTCTTGGATGACAACTCCCGTCAATCACAGCTAGGATTGTAAATAGTCAGGGATGGTGGACATTGCCATTCAAAATGTCAGGATGGCTCCAGGTTAGGGAAAGCTGTCCTATGCAGATGATTAAACATGCCTAGTATAATGGAAAATAAAAAAGGAACATTGTCTCTTCTTCCTTCCTTTTTCATTTCCAATTTTTTTTTAAGGAGTAAAGAACAGGGATATGCAAGGCCTCCCCCTCCCACCCAACCCACCAATGGTTTAGACTGATTCAGAACCAATTCAGAACTCAAATCCATTCAAAATTCAGGAATCCAAAACTTCTGTCCTCCTATTGACTTGCTGTAGGAAAGCTAAATGGCTCTACCTTTTCTGCTTTTTCACTAGTTACATCAAATTTGGAGACATGGCAGTCCCTCATGAGAATAATAATGCTGCAAAATATGAGGTTTTTTGTCCTAGTCATCTTTGAAGTTTGCTTTTCTGAACCATTTTTTAAAGCCTGTACAGTCAATTGAGTGCTCAATCCTATCAATTCTCATGTTCCTGTTTAGCCTGTTCCATGAAAATTTCTTTGAAAATAATAATCTGAAGGGTCCTACCCCATCTCCCAGGCAGCTAAGTCAAAGAAAAACAAGACACCATAGCCAGACAGACACTAAGTGTTACTCTGGAACACAGAAATGTAGGCAAGCAGAACAGCAGCAGGTGGCTGAGTCCCTGGAAGACAGCCTTGTTAGGTGGGCATAATAGCCCCCTTAGCAGTGGGGAGTGTCTCCCGAGTTGAAATACTGTATTGAAAGGCTGCAAGGTGGGCAAGTAGTGGAGGGTGATAGCAGCAGGTAGGCCACAGAAGCAGGCTGCTAGGTGGGCAAGCAGAGGGCTCATTGCCCAGCTGCAGTGAAAGAGCAGAGGGCAATGTCGGGATGCATCTCAAAACTGGTCCCACACAATGCACTATATCTTCTGTGATGAACCGTACTGCTTGCCTTCAACCCTACTGGTTGGCTTAATCTGAAACACAGTTTTACAGCTTAGCCTCCAAACCAATCTTAGTGCAAATCTATGCATTATGCAAAGTAATAATGAAGAACTGATTTCATGCAGAGTACTTTTTTAATACAATAAGTTGTCTCCCAATACCAGTGCTCTTTTTTTCTAGAAAAATTGGTGCTGGAACTCACCACAAACATCTCTCTCGTTCTCTTAGAATGGCAATGATGCCCACCTAAGAGATGCTGGAATGGAGTTCTGGTGAGTTCTGGATGGGGAAAAGCCCTGTCCAATACACATATACAGTGGTACCTTGGTTGTCAAATGGCTTGGCTCCTGAACAAACTGGCTTCCGAACGTCACAAACCCAGAAGTTAGTGTTCCAGTTTGTGAAAGTTTTTTGGAAGCCAAACGTCCGACGTGGCTTCCACAGCTTTGCTTGTCAGAATTAGAAGACGTGTCATGGGAAATTTAAAATATCCCAGGAAGAGATAAAGTTTTGGTGCAAAAAGTTTAAATCATTGTAGTGATACAGGCATTCTGGCATAAAGAACCTGGAATGTGCAAAGCTCTTTTATGTGATCACAGCTTGTGATTCATCAGAATCATGGCTGATTTCAAAGTGCTCACCGGAAACTTTGGGTCAAGAGTTGGAAGTGATTTAAGCACAATGTGGAACCCCAAATTCCAATTTGAAAAGATTTGTTGGCAAGTCTAGAAAACTTGGAGACCCAGAATTCCCCCTTTCAGAAGCTAAACACAACCTTCCCTGCATTTGTAGTTCTTTTCAGATTTCTTACAGGAAAAAGCATTCAGGAAACAGACACATTCATTTCAGCAGATTTGTTGTGTTCATTTGTGGTGTTTCATAAACCTGCTGCTTCAGAAATGGCAGATGCACCACTGCTTCTGGAAAGTCAAGATGTTTGTTTGTTTGTTTGGGGATGGATTATATTTTTTTTACACCACTGATTTTAATTGTTTGTTTTCTTTACTGTAATGAAATAAGAAGATAATGAGTTCTTCATTGTTCACTAATTGTCTGCTAAGGATGAGACACAGTCAGCCAACTGTAAATTGCTGCTTTACTGTAATGTTTGGGTATTGCAGCGCAAATAGTCACAAATACATCTGTTCCCGCACAAAGTCAAATGTTTTGTTATGAAAATAAGCTGATGTAGGGAGTAATTACAAAAAATAACCATGATGACTTTTGTTGATTAGAATTTGGTGCATTTTCAGAGCTCAGAAACATTCTGCATCTCACAAGCTAAGCAAAAGCCAGGCTAAATTACAGGTTCTTTCTCCACAATATTCTATTAAATGGTTGGCTTGAAGATAAGAGTTGGCTATAATATAAACTAAGAAATCTAAGCAACAATGTGATGCAAAATGACACAGCTTGTTTAAGCTTACACTCCCTTTGCTTATCCCAAGCAGCTAAAAATAAACACTGAAAGTAGGCTTTTTAAAAATTGCATGCTATGTTATCATGCAATTTCCTGGCATGTCAACCTTAGCCTTTCGTGTATGTATCTTAAGACATATGCATGTGCATCCAGTATCCATGGTGGCATTGGGTCCACCAGACACTGGTGCTGATCTACACTCATGGTTTATAACATTAAGGAAGAATTAAGGAAGGATTTTCAAAATGTAATGGTCACATTACATTTTGCTTGTAACGTTAATAATGCATTATTAAAATGTGACACCAGAGGGTGCTGCAGAGCAACCAGGAACCAGCAGAAAGGGAAACTGTGTTGTTGCAGAAGAAACAAGGTAGGAACATTTTAAATTTACCAGTATGCCCTGTGACATTTTAGAACGATATATCTACTATGGTTATAATGATGTTTAAAAGGTCAGTGTAGATCCAGCCCTAGTTTCTGCATGGCTAAGCCCTGCATGGCT